>NC_137556.1:2500-621250 GCF_963082525.1 Nesoenas mayeri
CTAACCCTAACCCTAACCCTAACCCTAACCCTAACCCTAACCCTAACCCTAACCCTAACCCTAACCCTAACCCTAACCCTAACCCTAACCCTAACCCTAACCCTAACCCTAACCCTAACCCTAACCCTAACCCTAACCCTAACCCTAACCCTAACCCTAACCCTAACCCTAACCCTAACCCTAACCCTAACCCTAACCCTAACCCTAACCCTAACCCTAACCCTAACCCTAACCCTAACCCTAACCCTAACCCTAACCCTAACCCTAACCCTAACCCTAACCCTAACCCTAACCCTAACCCTAACCCTAACCCTAACCCTAACCCTAACCCTAACCCTAACCCTAACCCTAACCCTAACCCTAACCCTAACCCTAACCCTAACCCTAACCCTAACCCTAACCCTAACCCTAACCCTAACCCTAACCCTAACCCTAACCCTAACCCTAACCCTAACCCTAACCCTAACCCTAACCCTAACCCTAACCCTAACCCTAACCCTAACCCTAACCCTAACCCTAACCCTAACCCTAACCCTAACCCTAACCCTAACCCTAACCCTAACCCTAACCCTAACCCTAACCCTAACCCTAACCCTAACCCTAACCCTAACCCTAACCCTAACCCTAACCCTAACCCTAACCCTAACCCTAACCCTAACCCTAACCCTAACCCTAACCCTAACCCTAACCCTAACCCTAACCCTAACCCTAACCCTAACCCTAACCCTAACCCTAACCCTAACCCTAACCCTAACCCTAACCCTAACCCTAACCCTAACCCTAACCCTAACCCTAACCCTAACCCTAACCCTAACCCTAACCCTAACCCTAACCCTAACCCTAACCCTAACCCTAACCCTAACCCTAACCCTAACCCTAACCCTAACCCTAACCCTAACCCTAACCCTAACCCTAACCCTAACCCTAACCCTAACCCTAACCCTAACCCTAACCCTAACCCTAACCCTAACCCTAACCCTAACCCTAACCCTAACCCTAACCCTAACCCTAACCCTAACCCTAACCCTAACCCTAACCCTAACCCTAACCCTAACCCTAACCCTAACCCTAACCCTAACCCTAACCCTAACCCTAACCCTAACCCTAACCCTAACCCTAACCCTAACCCTAACCCTAACCCTAACCCTAACCCTAACCCTAACCCTAACCCTAACCCTAACCCTAACCCTAACCCTAACCCTAACCCTAACCCTAACCCTAACCCTAACCCTAACCCTAACCCTAACCCTAACCCTAACCCTAACCCTAACCCTAACCCTAACCCTAACCCTAACCCTAACCCTAACCCTAACCCTAACCCTAACCCTAACCCTAACCCTAACCCTAACCCTAACCCTAACCCTAACCCTAACCCTAACCCTAACCCTAACCCTAACCCTAACCCTAACCCTAACCCTAACCCTAACCCTAACCCTAACCCTAACCCTAACCCTAACCCTAACCCTAACCCTAACCCTAACCCTAACCCTAACCCTAACCCTAACCCTAACCCTAACCCTAACCCTAACCCTAACCCTAACCCTAACCCTAACCCTAACCCTAACCCTAACCCTAACCCTAACCCTAACCCTAACCCTAACCCTAACCCTAACCCTAACCCTAACCCTAACCCTAACCCTAACCCTAACCCTAACCCTAACCCTAACCCTAACCCTAACCCTAACCCTAACCCTAACCCTAACCCTAACCCTAACCCTAACCCTAACCCTAACCCTAACCCTAACCCTAACCCTAACCCTAACCCTAACCCTAACCCTAACCCTAACCCTAACCCTAACCCTAACCCTAACCCTAACCCTAACCCTAACCCTAACCCTAACCCTAACCCTAACCCTAACCCTAACCCTAACCCTAACCCTAACCCTAACCCTAACCCTAACCCTAACCCTAACCCTAACCCTAACCCTAACCCTAACCCTAACCCTAACCCTAACCCTAACCCTAACCCTAACCCTAACCCTAACCCTAACCCTAACCCTAACCCTAACCCTAACCCTAACCCTAACCCTAACCCTAACCCTAACCCTAACCCTAACCCTAACCCTAACCCTAACCCTAACCCTAACCCTAACCCTAACCCTAACCCTAACCCTAACCCTAACCCTAACCCTAACCCTAACCCTAACCCTAACCCTAACCCTAACCCTAACCCTAACCCTAACCCTAACCCTAACCCTAACCCTAACCCTAACCCTAACCCTAACCCTAACCCTAACCCTAACCCTAACCCTAACCCTAACCCTAACCCTAACCCTAACCCTAACCCTAACCCTAACCCTAACCCTAACCCTAACCCTAACCCTAACCCTAACCCTAACCCTAACCCTAACCCTAACCCTAACCCTAACCCTAACCCTAACCCTAACCCTAACCCTAACCCTAACCCTAACCCTAACCCTAACCCTAACCCTAACCCTAACCCTAACCCTAACCCTAACCCTAACCCTAACCCTAACCCTAACCCTAACCCTAACCCTAACCCTAACCCTAACCCTAACCCTAACCCTAACCCTAACCCTAACCCTAACCCTAACCCTAACCCTAACCCTAACCCTAACCCTAACCCTAACCCTAACCCTAACCCTAACCCTAACCCTAACCCTAACCCTAACCCTAACCCTAACCCTAACCCTAACCCTAACCCTAACCCTAACCCTAACCCTAACCCTAACCCTAACCCTAACCCTAACCCTAACCCTAACCCTAACCCTAACCCTAACCCTAACCCTAACCCTAACCCTAACCCTAACCCTAACCCTAACCCTAACCCTAACCCTAACCCTAACCCTAACCCTAACCCTAACCCTAACCCTAACCCTAACCCTAACCCTAACCCTAACCCTAACCCTAACCCTAACCCTAACCCTAACCCTAACCCTAACCCTAACCCTAACCCTAACCCTAACCCTAACCCTAACCCTAACCCTAACCCTAACCCTAACCCTAACCCTAACCCTAACCCTAACCCTAACCCTAACCCTAACCCTAACCCTAACCCTAACCCTAACCCTAACCCTAACCCTAACCCTAACCCTAACCCTAACCCTAACCCTAACCCTAACCCTAACCCTAACCCTAACCCTAACCCTAACCCTAACCCTAACCCTAACCCTAACCCTAACCCTAACCCTAACCCTAACCCTAACCCTAACCCTAACCCTAACCCTAACCCTAACCCTAACCCTAACCCTAACCCTAACCCTAACCCTAACCCTAACCCTAACCCTAACCCTAACCCTAACCCTAACCCTAACCCTAACCCTAACCCTAACCCTAACCCTAACCCTAACCCTAACCCTAACCCTAACCCTAACCCTAACCCTAACCCTAACCCTAACCCTAACCCTAACCCTAACCCTAACCCTAACCCTAACCCTAACCCTAACCCTAACCCTAACCCTAACCCTAACCCTAACCCTAACCCTAACCCTAACCCTAACCCTAACCCTAACCCTAACCCTAACCCTAACCCTAACCCTAACCCTAACCCTAACCCTAACCCTAACCCTAACCCTAACCCTAACCCTAACCCTAACCCTAACCCTAACCCTAACCCTAACCCTAACCCTAACCCTAACCCTAACCCTAACCCTAACCCTAACCCTAACCCTAACCCTAACCCTAACCCTAACCCTAACCCTAACCCTAACCCTAACCCTAACCCTAACCCTAACCCTAACCCTAACCCTAACCCTAACCCTAACCCTAACCCTAACCCTAACCCTAACCCTAACCCTAACCCTAACCCTAACCCTAACCCTAACCCTAACCCTAACCCTAACCCTAACCCTAACCCTAACCCTAACCCTAACCCTAACCCTAACCCTAACCCTAACCCTAACCCTAACCCTAACCCTAACCCTAACCCTAACCCTAACCCTAACCCTAACCCTAACCCTAACCCTAACCCTAACCCTAACCCTAACCCTAACCCTAACCCTAACCCTAACCCTAACCCTAACCCTAACCCTAACCCTAACCCTAACCCTAACCCTAACCCTAACCCTAACCCTAACCCTAACCCTAACCCTAACCCTAACCCTAACCCTAACCCTAACCCTAACCCTAACCCTAACCCTAACCCTAACCCTAACCCTAACCCTAACCCTAACCCTAACCCTAACCCTAACCCTAACCCTAACCCTAACCCTAACCCTAACCCTAACCCTAACCCTAACCCTAACCCTAACCCTAACCCTAACCCTAACCCTAACCCTAACCCTAACCCTAACCCTAACCCTAACCCTAACCCTAACCCTAACCCTAACCCTAACCCTAACCCTAACCCTAACCCTAACCCTAACCCTAACCCTAACCCTAACCCTAACCCTAACCCTAACCCTAACCCTAACCCTAACCCTAACCCTAACCCTAACCCTAACCCTAACCCTAACCCTAACCCTAACCCTAACCCTAACCCTAACCCTAACCCTAACCCTAACCCTAACCCTAACCCTAACCCTAACCCTAACCCTAACCCTAACCCTAACCCTAACCCTAACCCTAACCCTAACCCTAACCCTAACCCTAACCCTAACCCTAACCCTAACCCTAACCCTAACCCTAACCCTAACCCTAACCCTAACCCTAACCCTAACCCTAACCCTAACCCTAACCCTAACCCTAACCCTAACCCTAACCCTAACCCTAACCCTAACCCTAACCCTAACCCTAACCCTAACCCTAACCCTAACCCTAACCCTAACCCTAACCCTAACCCTAACCCTAACCCTAACCCTAACCCTAACCCTAACCCTAACCCTAACCCTAACCCTAACCCTAACCCTAACCCTAACCCTAACCCTAACCCTAACCCTAACCCTAACCCTAACCCTAACCCTAACCCTAACCCTAACCCTAACCCTAACCCTAACCCTAACCCTAACCCTAACCCTAACCCTAACCCTAACCCTAACCCTAACCCTAACCCTAACCCTAACCCTAACCCTAACCCTAACCCTAACCCTAACCCTAACCCTAACCCTAACCCTAACCCTAACCCTAACCCTAACCCTAACCCTAACCCTAACCCTAACCCTAACCCTAACCCTAACCCTAACCCTAACCCTAACCCTAACCCTAACCCTAACCCTAACCCTAACCCTAACCCTAACCCTAACCCTAACCCTAACCCTAACCCTAACCCTAACCCTAACCCTAACCCTAACCCTAACCCTAACCCTAACCCTAACCCTAACCCTAACCCTAACCCTAACCCTAACCCTAACCCTAACCCTAACCCTAACCCTAACCCTAACCCTAACCCTAACCCTAACCCTAACCCTAACCCTAACCCTAACCCTAACCCTAACCCTAACCCTAACCCTAACCCTAACCCTAACCCTAACCCTAACCCTAACCCTAACCCTAACCCTAACCCTAACCCTAACCCTAACCCTAACCCTAACCCTAACCCTAACCCTAACCCTAACCCTAACCCTAACCCTAACCCTAACCCTAACCCTAACCCTAACCCTAACCCTAACCCTAACCCTAACCCTAACCCTAACCCTAACCCTAACCCTAACCCTAACCCTAACCCTAACCCTAACCCTAACCCTAACCCTAACCCTAACCCTAACCCTAACCCTAACCCTAACCCTAACCCTAACCCTAACCCTAACCCTAACCCTAACCCTAACCCTAACCCTAACCCTAACCCTAACCCTAACCCTAACCCTAACCCTAACCCTAACCCTAACCCTAACCCTAACCCTAACCCTAACCCTAACCCTAACCCTAACCCTAACCCTAACCCTAACCCTAACCCTAACCCTAACCCTAACCCTAACCCTAACCCTAACCCTAACCCTAACCCTAACCCTAACCCTAACCCTAACCCTAACCCTAACCCTAACCCTAACCCTAACCCTAACCCTAACCCTAACCCTAACCCTAACCCTAACCCTAACCCTAACCCTAACCCTAACCCTAACCCTAACCCTAACCCTAACCCTAACCCTAACCCTAACCCTAACCCTAACCCTAACCCTAACCCTAACCCTAACCCTAACCCTAACCCTAACCCTAACCCTAACCCTAACCCTAACCCTAACCCTAACCCTAACCCTAACCCTAACCCTAACCCTAACCCTAACCCTAACCCTAACCCTAACCCTAACCCTAACCCTAACCCTAACCCTAACCCTAACCCTAACCCTAACCCTAACCCTAACCCTAACCCTAACCCTAACCCTAACCCTAACCCTAACCCTAACCCTAACCCTAACCCTAACCCTAACCCTAACCCTAACCCTAACCCTAACCCTAACCCTAACCCTAACCCTAACCCTAACCCTAACCCTAACCCTAACCCTAACCCTAACCCTAACCCTAACCCTAACCCTAACCCTAACCCTAACCCTAACCCTAACCCTAACCCTAACCCTAACCCTAACCCTAACCCTAACCCTAACCCTAACCCTAACCCTAACCCTAACCCTAACCCTAACCCTAACCCTAACCCTAACCCTAACCCTAACCCTAACCCTAACCCTAACCCTAACCCTAACCCTAACCCTAACCCTAACCCTAACCCTAACCCTAACCCTAACCCTAACCCTAACCCTAACCCTAACCCTAACCCTAACCCTAACCCTAACCCTAACCCTAACCCTAACCCTAACCCTAACCCTAACCCTAACCCTAACCCTAACCCTAACCCTAACCCTAACCCTAACCCTAACCCTAACCCTAACCCTAACCCTAACCCTAACCCTAACCCTAACCCTAACCCTAACCCTAACCCTAACCCTAACCCTAACCCTAACCCTAACCCTAACCCTAACCCTAACCCTAACCCTAACCCTAACCCTAACCCTAACCCTAACCCTAACCCTAACCCTAACCCTAACCCTAACCCTAACCCTAACCCTAACCCTAACCCTAACCCTAACCCTAACCCTAACCCTAACCCTAACCCTAACCCTAACCCTAACCCTAACCCTAACCCTAACCCTAACCCTAACCCTAACCCTAACCCTAACCCTAACCCTAACCCTAACCCTAACCCTAACCCTAACCCTAACCCTAACCCTAACCCTAACCCTAACCCTAACCCTAACCCTAACCCTAACCCTAACCCTAACCCTAACCCTAACCCTAACCCTAACCCTAACCCTAACCCTAACCCTAACCCTAACCCTAACCCTAACCCTAACCCTAACCCTAACCCTAACCCTAACCCTAACCCTAACCCTAACCCTAACCCTAACCCTAACCCTAACCCTAACCCTAACCCTAACCCTAACCCTAACCCTAACCCTAACCCTAACCCTAACCCTAACCCTAACCCTAACCCTAACCCTAACCCTAACCCTAACCCTAACCCTAACCCTAACCCTAACCCTAACCCTAACCCTAACCCTAACCCTAACCCTAACCCTAACCCTAACCCTAACCCTAACCCTAACCCTAACCCTAACCCTAACCCTAACCCTAACCCTAACCCTAACCCTAACCCTAACCCTAACCCTAACCCTAACCCTAACCCTAACCCTAACCCTAACCCTAACCCTAACCCTAACCCTAACCCTAACCCTAACCCTAACCCTAACCCTAACCCTAACCCTAACCCTAACCCTAACCCTAACCCTAACCCTAACCCTAACCCTAACCCTAACCCTAACCCTAACCCTAACCCTAACCCTAACCCTAACCCTAACCCTAACCCTAACCCTAACCCTAACCCTAACCCTAACCCTAACCCTAACCCTAACCCTAACCCTAACCCTAACCCTAACCCTAACCCTAACCCTAACCCTAACCCTAACCCTAACCCTAACCCTAACCCTAACCCTAACCCTAACCCTAACCCTAACCCTAACCCTAACCCTAACCCTAACCCTAACCCTAACCCTAACCCTAACCCTAACCTAACCCTAACCCTAACCCTAACCCTAACCCTAACCCTAACCCTAACCCTAACCCTAACCCTAACCCTAACCCTAACCCTAACCCTAACCCTAACCCTAACCCTAACCCTAACCCTAACCCTAACCCTAACCCTAACCCTAACCCTAACCCTAACCCTAACCCTAACCCTAACCCTAACCCTAACCCTAACCCTAACCCTAACCCTAACCCTAACCCTAACCCTAACCCTAACCCTAACCCTAACCCTAACCCTAACCCTAACCCTAACCCTAACCCTAACCCTAACCCTAACCCTAACCCTAACCCTAACCCTAACCCTAACCCTAACCCTAACCCTAACCCTAACCCTAACCCTAACCCTAACCCTAACCCTAACCCTAACCCTAACCCTAACCCTAACCCTAACCCTAACCCTAACCCTAACCCTAACCCTAACCCTAACCCTAACCCTAACCCTAACCCTAACCCTAACCCTAACCCTAACCCTAACCCTAACCCTAACCCTAACCCTAACCCTAACCCTAACCCTAACCCTAACCCTAACCCTAACCCTAACCCTAACCCTAACCCTAACCCTAACCCTAACCCTAACCCTAACCCTAACCCTAACCCTAACCCTAACCCTAACCCTAACCCTAACCCTAACCCTAACCCTAACCCTAACCCTAACCCTAACCCTAACCCTAACCCTAACCCTAACCCTAACCCTAACCCTAACCCTAACCCTAACCCTAACCCTAACCCGTACCCTAACCCGTACCCTAACCCTAACCCGTACCCTAACCCTAACCCTAACCCGTACCCTAACCCTAACCCTAACCCTAACCCGTACCCTAACCCTAACCCTAACCCGTACCCTAACCCTAACCCTAACCCGTACCCTAACCCTAACCCTAACCCGTACCCTAACCCGTACCCTAACCCTAACCCGTACCCTAACCCTAACCCTAACCCGTACCCTAACCCTAACCCTAACCCGTACCCTAACCCTAACCCTAACCCTAACCCTAACCCGTACCCTAACCCTAACCCTAACCCGTACCCTAACCCGTACCCTAACCCTAACCCTAACCCTAACCCTAACCCTAACCCTAACCCGTACCCTAACCCGTACCCTAACCCGTACCCTAACCCGTACCCTAACCCTAACCCGTACCCTAACCCTAACCCGTACCCTAACCCGTACCCTAACCCGTACCCTAACCCGTACCCTAACCCGTACCCTAACCCGTACCCTAACCCGTACCCTAACCCGTACCCTAACCCTAACCCGTACCCTAACCCGTACCCTAACCCGTACCCTAACCCGTACCCTAACCCGTACCCTAACCCGTACCCTAACCCGTACCCTAACCCGTACCCTAACCCTAACCCGTACCCTAACCCGTACCCTAACCCGTACCCTAACCCGTACCCTAACCCGTACCCTAACCCGTACCCTAACCCGTACCCTAACCCGTACCCTAACCCTAACCCGTACCCTAACCCTAACCCGTACCCTAACCCGTACCCTAACCCGTACCCTAACCCGTACCCTAACCCTAACCCGTACCCTAACCCGTACCCTAACCCGTACCCTAACCCGTACCCTAACCCTAACCCGTACCCTAACCCTAACCCGTACCCTAACCCTAACCCGTACCCTAACCCGTACCCTAACCCGTACCCTAACCCTAACCCTAACCCGTACCCTAACCCGTACCCTAACCCTAACCCGTACCCTAACCCGTACCGTAACCCGTAGCCTAACCCTAACCCTAACCCGTACCCTAACCGTAACCCGTACCCTAACCCGTACCCTAACCCGTACCCTAACCCTAACCCTAACCCGTACCCTAACCCTAACCCGTACCCTAACCCGTACCCTAACCCGTACCCTAACCCTATCCCGTACCCTAACCCTAACCCGTACCCTAACCCGTACCCTAACCCTAACCCGTACCCTAACCCTAACCCGTACCCTAACCCTAACTCGTACCCTAACCCGTACCCGTACCCTAACCCGTACCCTAACCCGTACCCTAACCCGTACCCTAACCCGTACCCTAACCCGTACCCTAACCCGTACCCTAACCCGTACCCTAACCTGTACCCTAACCTGTACTCTAACCTGTACCCTAACCCGTACCCTAACCTGTACCGTAACGCTGTACCCTAACCCTAAGCTGTACCCTAACCCGTATTCTAACCCCTACCCTAACCCCTAACCGTAACCCTAACCCGTACCCTAACCCTAACCCGTACCCTAACCCTAACCGTAACCTGTACCCTAAGCTGTACCGTAACCCGTATGGTAACCTGTACCCTAACCCTAACCTGTACTCTAACCTTTACTCTAACTGTATCCCTAACCTGTACCCTAAGCGTCATCTGTACCCTTACTGTAACCGTAACCGTAACCCTAACCCTAACCTGTATCCTAATCTGTGCTGTAAATTGTACCCTAAGCTGTACCCTAACCTGTACTGTAACTTTTATGTGTACCCTAACTGTAGCTGTAAGTCTAACCTGTACCCTAATGTGTGCAGTAAGCTGTACTGTATCAGTAATCCTAAGCTGTAGTGTAATGGTAACTGTCATCTGTACTGTAAGCTGTTTTGTAATTTGTATTGTAATCCTAATAGTAATATGTATCGTTATTTTTAGTGTAAATTGTCTTCTAACTGTAATTGTAATGTGTATTCTAATGTCTAGTGTAAGTTGCAATGTAAGTTGTTGTGTAATATGTGTTGTGATGTGTGCATTGTTGTCTATAGTTATTGCAGTGTGTATTGTATATGTTAGATGTTGTGTCATGTGTAGTGTGTGTGTAACATGTATTTTTGTGTGTGTCTTAAATTATTGTGTAATTGTCATGTTGAAGTGTCTGGTTAGTGGAAGTTGAGTTTGTATTCTTTTGTGTAATGTCATCTTTATGTTTTTTTGATTTCGTTTAGTAAGTTCTGTTTGCAATTTTATAGTCATGTGTTTTTTAGTGTGTATTGTGATTTGTTTTGTTAGGTTGTGTTGAATGTTAATTTTTATAGTTTGTAGTTGTGTAGGTGTTGTGTTTCCTTTATGTTGTATTGTATTTGTTTTGTGTGTTGTATGTGTAGTCTGTATTTTTATTTTTTGTTTTGTGTACTATTGTTTTATTTTTTTTTATATTTTGTTTTGTATTTAGCTTTCTTATTTTGGTATGTTTTTGTTTGTTTTTTTATTTGTCCTGTGTAGTGTACTTTATTCTGTTTTTTGTAGTTCATTTTGTTTTTGTAGTTTTTTGTGTAGTGTTAGGTGTATAGTGTGGTTTGTGTTTTGTTGTGTTGTTTTCTGTGGATAGATGTTTTGTTTTAGGTAATTTGTTTTTGTGGTAATGGTTTGTTGTAATGTGTGTGTTGTTTTGTTTGTTTTGTATTTTTTGTTGTTGATTTTGTATTTGTTTGTGTATGTCATTTTGTTTGTGTAGTAATTTGTATGTTGTGTTATATGAGTGTGTTGGTTGTACTGATTTTTTCTTATGTTTTGTGTGTATTTTAATATGTTTGTTTGTATTGCTGTTTGGCGTGTTTTTATATGTTTTCTTTATTTCTTGATTTTTTTCTATTTTTTGTTTTGTATGTTTATTTATGTTTTGATATTGAATGTTTTATGGTTTTTTTATTATGTTGTGTTTAATTTATTTAGTTGTTTATCTCATTTGCATATGTGTGATTGTGTGGTGCATTTGTTCATTTTGTTTAGTTGTGTTAGTGTGTGTGTTTTTGTTTGTTGTTATTTATAGTCGTTGTGTGAAAAAATTTTTTTTACTAATTTGCATATTTAATTAGATTATTTGCATAATTTGTTTTTGGTTTGCATGACCAGGGGGAGTGCTTTCTAATTAAGTGCTGCTGGTGTTTGTTTAATTTGGGAGTTGTCCCCCTGGTCATGCAAGGGTTTAGGTGCATTGGTTTGTGTGAGTTATATATATGTATAGTTGTATAAAAAGCATAAAAATAATAAGTCTGGTGCAGCAGTAGGGCTTCTGATGCTCAAGGGGAGTACTTGGAGTTATTGATTTTTTAATTTCTTTTTTAAGACTCCCCTTGAGCATCAGAAGCCCTACTGCTGCACCTCTAAAATCCAATACCTTGTATTGGAAACTAACTCTAAAAATTCTACATGCAATCCAAAACAAACACTACCATAACAGCACACTCAAACACATTCAACCTAAACTATCATTCCACTCAAAGTCCAATGCACACACACACAACAGAGACAAAGTCCTACACAAACACACACAAGACAGAGACAAAGTCCTACACAAACACACACAAGACAGAGACAAAGTCCTACACAAACACACACAAGACAGAGACAAAGTCCTACACACACAGAGACAAAGTCCTACACACACACACCAGAGACAAAGTCCAACGTGCACACACAAGACAGAGACAAAGTCCTACACACACACACACACAGACAAAGTCCTACACACACACGACAAAGTCCTACACACACACGACAAAGTCCTACACACACACGACAAAGTCCTACACACACACACGACAAAGTCCTACACACACACGACAAAGTCCTACACACACACGACAAAGTCCTACACACACACGACAAAGTCCTACACACACACGACAAAGTCCTACACACACACGACAAAGTCCTACACACACACTCACACACAGACAAAGTCCTACACACACACACAGACAGAGACAAAGTCCTACACACACACACACACACACAGACACAAAGTCCAACGCACACACAGACAAAGTCCAATGCACATACAGAGACAAAGTCCAACACTCACATACACTGACAGAGACAAAGACAAAGTCCAGCACATGCTCACCGTCACAATCCCCATGCTCTCAAACTCAGGTACTTGCGCCAAATGTCCAGCCATCCTCCTCTCAACCCAAAAAAGACACAGGACAACAAAAAGGAACATCTGCTTTATTACCTTTGTCACAGCCCTTAGGTAGGACCGACCTCTTCAAACCAAATATTACAACATCATAATGAACTCTATTTGATCTGAGCCATCAGATTACAAACGGGTTTTCTTTGCACTGTTGCATTAACACAATTCCCATAACCTGCAAAACTCCTCCATATTACAGCTTTTAGACATAATGTATCACATTGCATAAGGCTACAGAGAACATCATCACTTCAAGTACAGAGGCATTACAGCATTTGTCATTCTTTTACATAATTTCACTGCGAGTAATGGCACAAATATCAAACACGCACATTGATTACACATTTGAGGTATTACCATTATGACACAACACAGAAATTCCAACTCATCTTTCTCACAGCATTTCTCACAGCATGTCTCACATCCCATTACAAAGGATAACGCGCTCCCAACACAACCCTGTCCCTGTCCTCAGCCGTTTACCCACGCTACTCCTGGGCCGATTGAAACCACCTTCCTGGGACCTTTCCCTAAACGGGCCTCCTAATGAGAACCGACCGTGGCCACGAACCCAAAACAGTGTTGCTGGAAAGACTGTTCCTGGGAGCCTCAACGATAACCCTGCCTCTAAAACCACCATCCCGGACTGACCGTAATCTGAACATGGCAATTAACTGGACCGCACCGAGCGCTGTGCACCTGGGATAAAACACACTCCTGAGGGTGCTGGATGGACACACAGGGAGGGAATCCCCTGGAGGGGATTTTTGTAATCTATTTTAATCTTCTTTTCTTTCCTTTTCAGGTAATTTAAAAAAGCCTGCAAAATAAAACCTAGACCCACAACACACAATTGTACCAGATCACACAGCTGCACCGCACCGCTCACTCAGATACCAAACCCACCGCATGCTCACCTGGCGGCCATTCCCCCGGCTCGTGCCCTCGCCCTGCGTCGCCCCTCGGGAAAGCCATTCCCAGGAGCCTCAAAAATGACCCTGCCTGCCAAAACCCCGGCCCCATGGGCGTCCGCAGCTGAACCTTGGCGATGAACATCGCCTCGCAGAGCGGCCGGGACCGGGGAAAAAAAAACCCAGCCGGGGGAAAAAAAAAAAATCCCCCGGCTGGGGTTTTTTTATTCTATTTTAAATTTTATATTTGGCTGAAAGGGAAAAACCATTAACCTGCAAGAACAAAAACCCACAACCCCAAAACACAATCATATCAGATGACACAGCTAAACCGCACCACTCGCTCAGATAACAAACCCACCATGCGCTCACCCAACACCCTTTCCCCTGGCTCGTGCCCTCACCATGCGTCTGCGTCACCCCTCAGGAACACCATTCCCAGGAATCTCTAAATGCTCCCTGCCTGCCAAAACCCCGGCCCCATGGGCACCCGCAGCCAAACCTTGGCGATGAACATCGCCTGGCTGAGCAGCCGGGACTGAGGGAAAAAAAACCCAGCCAGGGGAAAAAAAAAAATCCCCCAGCTGGAGTCTTTTTATTTTATTTTAAATTTTATATTTGGCTGAAAAGAATAAAACAGTAACCTGAAAAGACAAAAATCCACAACCCCAAAACACAATCATACCAGATCACACAGCTAAACCGCACCACTCGCTCGGATAACAAACCCACCGCATGCTCACCCACCGGCCGTTCCCCCGGCTTGTGCCCTGGCCCTGCATCTGCATCGCCCCTCGGGAATGCCATTCCCACAAGCCTCAAAAATGACCCTGCCTGCCAAAACCCCGGCCCCGTGGGCATCCGCGGTCAAACCTTGGCGATGAACATCGCCTCGCAGAGCGGCCGGGACCGGGGAAAAAAAAACCCAGCCGGGGGAAAAAAAAAAAAAATCCCCCAGCTGGGGTTTTTTTATTCTATTTTAAATTTGAAATATAGCTGAAAGGGAAAAACCATTAACCAGCCAGAACAAATAACTACAACCCCAAACCACAATATTACCAGATCTCACCACTCTAACACATCACTCATTCGCCTACCAACACCACCGCACCCATTCTGTGCCATTCTCTCCCTCTGCCTTCACCCTGTCTCTGCGTTGCCCCTCGGAAACGCCGTTGCCAGCACCCTCTAAACTCACCCCGCCTGCCTAAACCCTGGTCCCGGCCGGACCTCCGTCCGTACGTTGGGAATTAACGTCGCCTTACGGAGTGGCCGGGACCGGGGGAAAAAAAACCTGGAGGGGGGGGGGGGTAAAACCCCCCAGCTGGGGCTTTTTTTATTCTTTACCTTTGGAATTTACCTGAAAAGGAAAAAAAACCTTTGAACCTCCAAGGACAAATAACTAAAACCCCAAGCTACATTCACTCAAGGTTTCACGCTATCCAAACGTGCTGCATGTCATCTATCGCACGGACCCTTTTAAATACCTATCTCAAGCTAATTGTCAGGAAAGAAAAAGTTTGCACTTAATTCCCTTGTCATCCTTCACATATAGTTCCTGACCACGGTGACCTATTCTTCCACGGCTTCCCAATTGTGACATCGTGGAAAGTGATGGCAAGGGGTGCTATTACTTGCTAAGTGGACTAAATATGCCTATCAAAATCGGCTAGAACTTGATTCAGAGTGATTTCTACGTGGACGGGAGATGCTGAAGGCTAGAGGGAGGCCTTGCCGTGGAGTCCTGAGGTTCAGAACGGACCCCCTTGCTTTCTAAACTCCTTTGTGGAGGGGAGTCTAGGTGTGGCTGGATCCGAACTTAGCCCCGCGCCAGATCCGCAGTTTGGCTCCCAGACTAACGAGGGATAAGGGAAACGCCTAAGATATTACATTTACATAACACCAAAGGATTGTACGTGTACACCTCATTCCTTATATCGCTCAGCCTGAATTTCAGAATTGCATCGCTCTACACCTCGACATCCCTACCTCCCTTCCGGGGGCATGGGGACGGGTGGGTTGGGGTCTAAATCCTTGGTCTATTGGGGCAAACTCTCAGGCAAAAACCGTGTAAATCGCTAACCAAACGGAACGGTACGGCGGGAAGCCTGACTGGAGCTGCTGCTTCTGCTAAAGTCCCAGCCGAGCATAGAAATCCCTGGGTATTTATACCCTTACAAACTATTCACCCACCCCTCTACGCTGTGATTGGGGCCAATAGCGATAGTTGAGTCTGTGCTCTTCTTGCTTCTCGGTGGATCCTTTGCACTGACCTCAGACCGGACTTGGCTCCACGCAGCTGTAGATTTTGTTTATGGTCCATAGGAGCTTCCTTCCGGCCTTGAATGTGGTGTTTTCGCTGAAAGGAGGCTATTTCTTCACAAAAGTGTAAAGCGGGCCTTATCTCACAGGTCCTGATCAGAGTCTGTAGCTGCTTTTGTTACCATCAACAAAGGCTACAACTGAGTGTTACATAGCCTAGCAAAATGCCTTTTTATAGGTAAGTGACCCAAATTGACAATGCGATCACCTGCAAAGGAAAGAAAATAAAGATTTCATTAAAACACTTCATCTCTGAAAAAACAGCACAGAAAACACTAGTCAACAATGTTCTTAGTAACAACTGCAAACCACCACTGAAAGGACTATCAACTCCCCTGCCCACGGCTACTCCATCCCACATGACTACACAACCTCTGCCTACGCAATTTAACACGTCGGCAGATTAACTGGGGACTACCAGAGCTCTAACCACCCGCCCCTGACTCCACGTGTCCGGGCAGAGCGGCTCCCAGCCAAATGCGCACCAGCGCAGACAGATGCTGCGCGGCATGTTATAGACCACACGATGGCAACGGCACCGACAACACCCAAAGATGAGAACGACTCTAAACCAGACACGCAGCAATCAAAATAACCGGCAGGATGCAGTAGTGTAGCAAGAAGCCACCACTGCAACCCCAAAAAACAAAGGAGCCGAAAGTCAGGGCCCCTTATGAGACGGCGGCGCTGGCGCAAACACACACAGAGACGGCGGCGCTGGCGCAAACACACACAGAGACGGCGGCGCTGGCGCAAACACACACAGAGACGGCGGCGCTGGCGCAAACACACACAGAGACGGCGGCGCTGGCGCAAACACACACAGAGACGGCGGCGCTGGCGCAAACACACACAGAGACGGCGGCGCTGGCGCAAACACACACAGAGACGGCGGCGCTGGCGCAAACACACACAGAGACGGCGGCGCAGCTTAAAAACTTCAAGATGCTGGGAAGAAGTGCCAGTCCCTGAGACTGGATGGGTAGAGAACAGAGCTGCCGACGCAGTCCTCAATGAGGCCATAAAACACAACTGACTGGAAACATCCAAAACGCAAAGACCTGCCACGCTTTCAACTGCTGATAAGAGAAAACCAGCACCCAATTGACGCTACGCCAATTGGCACCGGTGTTCCAGATCTGGGGATGGCACCAGAGGTGCCTTTTGGGTCCCTCGAATGCAACGAGACGCCGGGATCATCCGACAGGCACAACGCAGGCTTCCTGAGCTACACCACAACGCAGACGCTGGCTGGAGCTGCCCTGCCCAGCACACGCTGGCATCGCACTGTGAAATTTCCTGGACCCTTCACCCGCCCAAAGGGGACTGTTCCTGGATGGCCCTTGCCCCAAACAGAACTTGACCGCCTCCCTGCAGTTCCCAGCCCCTTCCCAGACCCCCAGCCTCCACTTAGCTTTGAGAGGGCCAAGAGACTGAATCCATCTTCAACAGAGGAAAACGCCACGTGCGCTGACAGGGATATTCCAGCATCACCAGGTTCCTCGTCAACATCTACAGCAACATGAGAAAACACACGCTCACTAATCAGAGCACACAGTATAAAGGCACGCAACACATCTTCCCACTGACATCACGCAACAACCCACCTGCTTACGGCACACAGCTCGCCTCCACCGTCACTCTTTCGTGCCAGGTTAGCCCTCTGCATCTGAAATTGAGTTATTGAACAAGTCACCCAGATGCTCATCAATAGCTCGCCCATCCCACAGGTCTGCTTTCTGTTTAAGAATCCCACCAGAAACTCTAACTGAGTCTCTAAAACACTGGGGAAGGGACAGTCTGCTCCCCGGCCCACAGCGACCCCATCCCAGATGACTGCACAGCCTTTGCCTACGCAGGTTAACATGTCCACAGATTAACTGTACACCCCTAGAGCACCATCCACCCACCCCTGACTCCACGCCTCCGGGCAGAGCAGCTCCAGCCAAATGTGCACGTGCACAGACAGACGCACCTCAGAACATTATAGACAATACATCAACAGCACCAAAAATGCTCTAACAAGAAAGACTCCAAACCAGAGACTGCATCGATCAAAAGAACCTGCAGGGAGGCAGCAGTGAGGCGAGGAGCCTCTACTGCAACCCCAGAAAAAAATAATGGCCAATCACAGCCCCTTATGAGACGGCGGCACCGGCGCAAACACACAGACGGCGGCACGACTAAGAACTTCTTCCCAGCATCTTGAAGGGCCAGTCTCTTAGACTGGATGGGTAGAGAGCAGAGCTGCTGATGATGCAGCCCAGAACAACACCATAAATCACAACGGACCGGAAACATCCAAAATGCAAACACCATCCACACATTCTGCTGACGATACAAGAATCCAGGACCCAACTGGCACCAAGCCAATTGGCACTGGCATTCCAGATCCTGAGACGGCACCCGAGATGCACATTGTGCCCCTTGAGCAAAACGAGACCCTGGGATCGTCTGACAGGCGCAAGGCAGGCTTCCCGAACTACACAACGCAGACACAGGCTGGAGCTGCCCTGCCCGGCACACGCTGGCGTTGCACTGTAAAGGTCCCCGGGCTCTTTACTCGCCCAAAGGGGACTGCTTCTGGACGGCCCTTTCCCTTACCAGAACTTTACCCCCGTCCCTGCGATTCCCAGCCCCTTCCCAGCCCCCGTGCCTCTACTTAGCTTTCAGAGGGCCAAGGGACCGAATCCATCTTCAACAGAGGAAAACGCCACGTGCGCTAACGGGGATCTTCTTCCATCGCTGGATTCCTCTTCAATTTCTACAGGAACACCTAGGAAACAGAGAAACGACCAACCTCAGCAAGAGGCACACGGCACAGCTTCCCTCTGGCACCACGCATCGACCCACCTGCTTATGGCGCACAGCTCGTCTCCTCCGTCGCTCTTCCGTGCCAAGTTGTCCCTCCGCATCTGAAATTCAGTTATTCAACAAGTCATCCAGCAGCTCATCAACAGCTTGCCCATCCCACACGTCTGCTTTCTATACAGGAATCCCACCAGAAGCTCTAATTGAGTCTCTAAAACAGTGGGGAAGGGACAGTCTGCTCCCCTGTCCACAGCTACTCCAACTCAGATGACTGCACAACCTGTGCCTATGCAGGTTAACATGTCCACAGATTAACCGTGCACCCCTAGAGCTCCGTCCACCCGCCCCTGACTCCACGCCTCCGGGCAGAGCAGCTCCAGCCAAATGTGCATGTGCACAGACAGACGCACCTCAGAACATTATAGACAATACATCAACAGCACCAAAAACACTCTATAACAAGATTGACTCCAAACCAGAGACTGTATCAATCAAAAGAACCTGCGGGGAGGCAGCGGTGAGGTGAGGAGCCTCTACTGCAACCCCAGAAAAAAATAAGAGCCGAACATCATGGCCCCTTATGAGACGGCGGCACTGGCGCAAACACACAGAGACGGCGGCACTGGCGCAAACACACAGAGACGGCGGCACTGGCGCAAACACACAGAGACGGCGGCACTGGCGCAAACACACAGAGACGGCGGCACTGGCGCAAACACACAGAGACGGCGGCACTGGCGCAAACACACAGAGACGGCGGCACTGGCGCAAACACACAGAGACGGCGGCACGACTAAGAACTTCTTCCCAGCATCTTGAAGGGCCAGTCCCTTAGACTGGATGGGTAGAGAGCAGAGCTGCTGATGATGCAGCCCAGAATGACACCATAAATTACAACTGACCGGAAACATCCAAAATGTAAACACCATCCACGCTTTCGGGTGATGATACAAGAATCCAGGACCCAATTGGCACCAGGCTAATTGGCACTGGCATTCCAGATCCCGGGATGGCACCCGAGATGCACATTGTGCCCCTTGAGCACAAGGAGACCACGGGATCGTCTGACAGGCGCAAGGCAGGCTTCCCGAACTACACAACGCAGACACAGGCTGGAGCTGCCCTGCCCGGCACCCGCTGGCGACGCACTCTAAAGTTCCCCGGGCCCTTTACCCGCCCAAAGGGGACTATTCCTGGATGGCCCTTTCCCTTACCAAACTTTACGTCCGTCCCTGTGATTCCCAGCCCCTTCCCAGCCCCCGTGTCTCCACTTAGCTTTCAGAGGGCCAAGGGACCGAATCCATCTTCAACAGAGAAAACGCCACATGTGCTAACGGGGATCTTCCTCCACCGCTGGGTTCCTCTTCAATGTCTACAGGAACACCTAGGAAACAGAGAAATGACCAAGCTCAGCAAGAGCCACACGGCACAGCTTCCCTCTGGCGCCACGCACCGACCCACCTGCTTACGGCACGCGCCTCGCCTCCTCCGTCGCTCTTCCGTGCCAAGTCATTCCTCTGCATCTGAAATCAAGTTATTCAACAAGTTACCCAGCAGCTCATCAACAGCTTGACCATCCCACAAGTCAACTTTCTATTTAGGAATCCCACCAGAAGCTCTAATTGAGTCCCAAAAAACACTGGGGAAGAGACTGTCCGCTCCCCTGCCCACGGCTACTCCATCCCAGATGACTGCACAACCTTTGCCTACACAGGTTAACATGTCCACAGTTAATCGTGGTTTCCTAGAACTCCCGCTCCTGACTCTACACCTCCGGGCAGAGCAGCTCCAGCCAAATGTGCACGTGCACAGACAGATGCTCCACACAACGTTGTAGACGACACAACAGCAACAGCACCAAAAATGCTCCACAACAAAAATGACTCCAAATCAGATACGGCAATGATCAAAATAACCTGCGGGAAGGCAGCGGTGAGGCAAGGAGCCTCTACTGCAACCCCAGAAAAAAATAAGGGCCCAACATCACGGCCCCTTATGAGACGGCGGCGCAGGCGCAAACACACAGAGACGGCGGCGCAGGCGCAAACACACAGAGACGGCGGCGCAGGCGCAAACACACAGAGACGGCGGCGCAGGCGCAAACACACAGAGACGGCGGCGCAGGCGCAAACACACAGAGACGGCGGCGCAGGCGCAAACACACAGAGACGGCGGTGCAACAAAAATGACTCCACACCAGAGATGTCAACAATCAAAATAAACTGCAGGGAGGCAGCGGTGAGGCAAGGAGCCTCTACTGAAACCCCAGAAAAAAAAGGAGCCGAACGTCACAGTCTCTTATGAGACAGCAGCTCTGGCGCAAACACACAGAGAAGCTGCTGCAAGACTTAAAACCTTCAAGATGCTAGGAAGAAGTGCCAGTCCCTTTGACTGGATGGGTAGAGAGCAGAGCTGCTGTTGCAGCCCAGAACTACACCATAAAACACAACTGACCAAAAACGTTCAAGATGCAAGAACCGTGCACCCTTTCGGCTGCCGATACAAGAAAACCAGCAGCCGAATGATGCTACCCCGATCGGCACCGGCTTTCCAGACCCCAGGATGGCGCTTGAAATTACTTTCATGCCCCTGGAGCGCAATGATACCCCAGGATCGTCTGACAGGTGCGAGGCGGGCTTCCTGAACTACACGACAAGAGACACGGGCTGGAGCTGCCCTGCCCGGCACACGCTGGTGTGGCACTGTAAAGTTCCCTGACCCCATTTATCTGCCTAAAGGGGACTGCTCCTGGACTGCCCTTTTCTGCCTGAGAACTTTAAAACCTCCCTGCAGTTCCCAACCCTGGTGCCTCCACTTAACTTTTAGAGGGCCAAGGGATCAAATCCATCTTCAACAGAGGAAAACACGATGTGGGCTAACGGGGATCTTCCTGCAGTTGTCACTTTCTCCATCGTCACCTACAATAAGGAAAGCAAGGACATGTGTACGATTAGGCACCCGAATAATATTTATCGGTGGTAGCCTACGAGTCATTGCTCACCTTGGCTGAGCTCCGGGAGGTACGTTTGAATGATCTACCAGGGGCCGCTGCACAATGCAAAGGTCCTGGAAACAAAACACTCTTCTAGGAGAGGAGATTATATTAATAGCTATTAATACAGCAATACAAACCAAAAAACAACACTCCATCTTCATCATGGTCAGGAATTCCTGGAAAATGCAAAGCATCTGGAACTGAATAAGCAAATGAAACATAATGACAAACAACCTTTCTACTACAGCTGCTACTGAACCTTTGCTGTGCCCAAAGCTCTTACCTCAAACAGACACCTCTGCTTCTCCTAAGACATCTGCCCACATAGCTTAAACAGCTCAAAAGCTGCCGACTGCTGAAGGAGCAGCAGAGAACCAGCACTGAAGCTGTCCTGGAGCAGAATGAGCTCCCTACCCGGGGACTGGGGCTCAAATACCCTGAGCCCCACCCACCCCTTCCCACAATCCCCTGGAAAGGGGAGGGATCAATCACCCCAGGCCCCACCCACCACCCTTATCAAATTACCTGGAATCTCACTTGAAGTGACAGCACCTACACTTTATTACTGCTATTGCATCTACAATGAGACTCAGTATGGATGTCAACTTAGGTTTTCTAGGGAGCAGATAGAAAAGGAGACACAATAAGCAATGCTCCATCTTCATCATGATCAGGAATTACTGGAAAATGCAAAGTACCTGGAACTAAATCAACAAATGAAACATAATGACTAACAACCTTTCTACTACAGCTGCTACTGAACCTTTGCTGCACACGAAGCTCTTACCTCAAACAGACACCTCTGCTTCTCCTAAGACGTCTGCCCACGTAGCTTAAACAGCTCAAAAGCTGCCGACTGCTGAAGGAGCAGCAGAGAACCAGCACCGAAGCAGTCCTGGAGCTGAATGAGCTCCCTACCCGGAGACTGGGGCTCAAATACCCTGAGCCCCACCCACCCCTTCCCACAACCCCCGGAAAGGGGAGGGATCAATCACCCTAGGGCCCGCCCACCACCCTGATCAAATCACCTGGACCCTCACTGGAAATGACAGCACCTGCACTCCTGTCAGGCTCTGTCAGACACTGTTGGTTTTTGTGAAGCCCTGTCAAGATCTCTTGGGGTCTGTCAGACTGTATCAGGCTTCGATGGGCTCTGTAGGGCTCTGTCGACATCTCTTGGGGCCTATCAGGCTCTATCAGGCTTTAATGGGCTCTGTCGAGACATGTTGGGGTCTGTCAGGCTCTACCAGGCTTTGATGGGCTCTGTAGGGCTCTGTCGACATCTCTTGGGGCCTGTCAGGCTCTATCAGGCTTTAATGGGCTCTGTAGGGCTCTGTCGAGACCTCTTGGGGTCTGTCAGGCTCTATCAGGCTTTGATGGGCTCTGTAGGGCTCTGTCGACATCTCTTGGGGCCTATCAGGCTCTATCAGGCTTTAATGGGCTCTGTAGGGCTCTGTCGAGACCTCTTGGGGTCTGTCAGGCTCTATCAGGCTTTGATGGGCTCTGTAGGGCTCTGTCGACATCTCTTGGGGCCTGTCAGGCTCTATCAGGCTTTGATGGGCTCTGTAGGGCTCTGTCGAGACCTCTCAGGGTCTGTCAGGCTCTATCAGGCTTCGATGGGCTCTGTAGGGCTCTATCGAGACCTCTTGGAGTCTGTCAGGCCCTATCAGGCTTCGATGGGCTCTGTAGGGCTCTGTCGAGACATGTTGGGGCCTGTCAGGCTCTATCAGGCTTCGATGGGCTCTGTAGGGCTCTGTCGAGATTCCTTGGGGTCTGTCAGGCTCTATCAGGCTTCAATGGGCTCTGTAGGGCTCTGTCGAGACCTGTTGGGCTCTGCTGAGCCTGTCAAGATTTCTCAGGCTCTGTTGAGGTCCCCAGGACTCTGCCATACACATTGAGGCTCTGTCAGGAACTGACAAGATTTGTCAGGCCCTGACGGGTCCTGTTGGGCTCTGTCAAGCTTTGTCAGGCTCTGTGAGGATCCGTCAAACTCTCTCGGGCCCTGTCGGGCTTTGTTCAGGCAGCGTCGAGACCTGTCAGACTTTCTCAAGCTCTCTCGGGCCTTGCCTGGCTCTGTTGGTCTTTTGTGAGCTTTGTCTGCCCCTGTCATACTGTCGGGTACATGGCTCAGCAGGGGAGGGGAAGGAGTTGTAGGTCTGTAGGCCACACCCCCTGCAGGGAGCCGACCAATGGGGGTGGAAGTGTGGGTCAAGGGGGAGGAGCCCAGCTGGGAGGGTGCTTGGAAAGGGGGTGGGGCCTGGTTGGGGCACACCCCTCCGGGAAGGCACATTGGGAAGAGCTTGGGAGGGGGCTGGGGTTGGCAGTGGCCCCGCCCACGCTTTCAGCCCCACCCTCAACCCTAAACCCCACCCCCAAATCCCTCGCTGGAAATGGAACAAACCACATGCTTAAGGTTTTTTTACATTATTTAATTTTATTAGGTGAGAATTGGCCCCAAAACCAGGTTAAAAATCCCCCAGCATGGCCCTGCGGGAGCAATGTCAGGATGGCAGCGGCACAGCGCTGCCCTTTTCCAAGATGGCCATCAGGGGTAAACAGAGTCACGGGTCCCACCACCCACCTTGGGCCCCATCCCAAAATGGCCGCCCTAGGCAGCCCCCCCCAGCCATCTTAGATTCCAAGCAGGGTGGAGCCCAGCAGCCATGCTGTCCTCATTTTCTGTTGTGCACGGGGCCCCGTGCAGCATCGCAATCCAGGACATCTGGTGGGCCGAGGGGACCCAGGACTGTGGATCTATGGGCAGAATGCAGGAGCTGTGGGGTGCTACATATCAATGGGGCAGAGTGCTGAAACTATATGGTGCTGCAGAGCAGTGCTGTGGATGTATAGGGCAGCCCGGATGTGTGGGGCGCTGTGGGGCACTGCTGTGGGTCTATGGGGCAGGGTGCAGGAGCTACAGTGTGCGGTGGCGCAGCATTGCTGGCCTATGGGCTAGTGGGAAGACGCTATGGTGTTTTCTGGGACAGTGCTGTTGATCTATAGGGCAGAGGAACTGTGGGGTGCTGTGGGGTTACACTGTGGGTCTATAGGGCAGAGTGAACAAGATATGGGGTGCTGTGGGACAGCACTGTGGCTCTATGGGGAAGAATAGAGTCACTATGGGGTGCTGTGGGGTACTGCTGTGGATGTATGGGGCAGAGTACAGGAGCTATATGGGGCTGTGGGGCACTACTGTGGATGTATGGGGCAGAGTACAGGAGCTATACGGTGCTGTAGTGCAGTACTGAGCATTTATGGGACAGAGTGCAGGAGCAATGGGGTGTTGTGGGGCAGTACTGTGGATCTATGGGGCGGTGGAGGATGTCTGGGGTGCTGTGAGGCAGTGTTGTGGGTCTATGGGGCAGAGTGTAGGAGCTATGTGGCGTTGTGGGGCAGTACTGTGGGTGTATAGGTTGTTCAAATGTAGCTACCTGTTGGAACGAGATAAGGACTCAGCAAAACAAGTCGATTCAATGTGTATCACGCTAAAGCCATTTATTACAGAAACAAGTCTCCTTATATATGTAACTGTATTCCAATCATGTGTCCACGCTCCAAGCATGGATTTGCTAAATGAGTATCGTGGGCTGTCCGTGCGCTGGAGTCTCGCTGATGATACGTCCGGTGATTCACGCCATGCCAGGACCCCGATGATTGAGGAACGCCCCTCTTTCTCACAGCAGATTCTATTCTCAGCTCCCCGAAACGGTCTTGAGGTTCCTTTGAGCCTGCCTAATTCAGCAACAGATCTTTATCTATCAAAACCCCTCCACGCTTCCCCCTTTCTTTTCCTGAGTTAGTCAGGCCCCCTAAACCGCACGGTGCATCATTTTTGAAATATACTGCAACATAGAACCGCGTGATTAACAACATAATTACAATTACATATAATGCAGTTAAACCTTACTTAGTAAGATCAAACTACTACCTGCCTGTTCTTAGAACCTTAATTCTACTATGACAACCTTATTAACACACTATTTTAATAGATTCAAAATAACCAGAGAAGTTAATACAATATATTCTCTTAAATTCCTAAAAGATTTATAACTGCGCAGTTTATAGGGTAACATACTGTAGCAGAATGCAACCCCCCCCTCACTCCCCCTCTCTCCCCCTCCCTCCTTCAGCATGGAGGGGTGGGCACATCTCCTCTCTTTCTCTGCTACTCGAGGCTAATGGCTTCTTTTGTTTGGCCCCGGAGCACCCTGGCCAGGGGCCATTAGCAGAGCCGCTGGGCGCCCATGCCCAGGGTGGGGGATGTTTTCGGGAGGCTTCGGGGGCACCCACAGCCAGTGTGGGAGGTGCGGAGGAGTTTTAACAATGCCTACAGTCAGGTCTGATCAAATTACAAAAACGGGATTCTCGTTGAAACTCCGCCCATTATCGCGAGTTTCTCGGAGCACGAGCTTAGCCACTGCCGCCAGGAGCCACGGCCCCCGCAGCTCCCCGGGATGGAGACTCCGCTCGCCTCGCCGCCACGACTGTGAGTAAAACTCTTGCAGGATTGCGAGTATATTTATACTTACCGTCCACATATGCACGTGTAACTTTCTGTGCACAGTTGCACGCGTACTTTAAATTACTTCCTCGCACAATCGCGAGTGTATTTTCCGCTCGTGCTTCCACGTAAGCACGTGTAATATTCCGTGCACATTTGTACGTGTAAGTAAATTAACTCTCACAGGATTGCAGGTGTATTATAAATTTACCCTCACGGAATCGCGAGCGTACACTTTCCGTACTCACTACGAGTACGCGTATCTCTTTAAAAATAATCCTGCTAGGGGCTTGGGCAAGTGGGTTCTTCTCCGGGACTCAGGGGCGACTCCGGCATTGTTTTGAGTGAAGCCACGTGCATGCACTCTGTGGACCGCCTGTTGTAGTGGTTGCTGCCCCTAAATAAGTTTCCTTGGACCTTGACTACGTACTCAAAATCACAAATCAAATTTAGAGGTTCCTCCTTAAAAAGCTCTAAGTAATTTAAAGCTGTGCCAAGTTCTGCTAATTGGGTTGAACCTTCAATAATTTTTACAGAATGACGCCAATTGTTATCTTCACACCAAACCACTACAGCTTTATGAGACTTCCCAGAACCACCGACAAAAACTTTGCAAGTATGTAGGATCAGACCAAATACAAGTATGGCCTATGACCTGATGTTAAAGACTTGCAGGTTCTGCAGCAATTTACATTTAGGCATGCCAAAAGGTGTGCTGTTAAGAAAACCAGCTAGTGCAATTTATAAAGACATAGATTACAAATAAAAAAAAAAAAAAAAATCAGAATTAAATTTCACAAATGGTACATACATGACAAAAGGATCATGGCCTATTAAGACTTAAATTCATTCCCTGCATTTTCTTGATCAGAGTGACAATTGGTATATAACAGTCGGTGTATCAGTTTGCTAGCAATCTCATCATACTGTCCCACAATAGCCACAGGTTGTTTCTATGTTGTAGCTACAAATAGACAAATCTGCAAATCCAATCGAATGCAGTTAGCCTGTAAGGTTGTCATAAATTCACTCCCCTAAAGCGGGCCTTATCTCACGGGTGCTGATCGGACTCTGTAGCTGCTTTTGTTACCATCAACAAAGGCTACAACTGAGTGTTACATAGCCTAGCAAAATGCCTTTTTATAGGTAAGTGACCCAAATTGACAATGCGATCACCTGCAAAGGAAAGAAAATAAAGATTTCATTAAAACTCTTCATCTCTGAAAAAAACAGCTCAGAAAACACTGGTCAACAATGTTCTTAGTAACAATTGCAAACCACCACTGAAAAGACTATCGACTCCCCTGCCCACGGCTACTCCATCCCACGTGACTGCACAACCTCTGCCTACACCATTTAACGCCTCAGCAGATTAACCGGGGACTCCCAGAGCTCTACCCACCCGCCCCTGACTCTACGTATCCGGGCAGAGCGGCTCCCAGCCAAATGCGCACCTGCGCAGACAGACGCTGCGCAGCATGTTATAGACCACACGATGGCAACAGCACCGACAACACCCAACGATGAGAACAACTCCAAA
The DNA here is from genome assembly GCF_963082525.1 of Nesoenas mayeri. Classification (NCBI taxonomy): domain Eukaryota; kingdom Metazoa; phylum Chordata; class Aves; order Columbiformes; family Columbidae; genus Nesoenas; species Nesoenas mayeri. The sequence continues at coordinate 30,386 of NC_137556.1, forward strand.
CCAGACACACAGCGATCAAAATAACCTGCAGGATGCAGTGGTGTAGCAAGGAGCCTCCACTGCAACCCCAGAAAACAAAGGAGCCGAAAGTCAGGGCCTCTTATGAGACGGCGGCGCTGGCGCACACACACACGGAGACAGCGGCGCTGGCGCACACACACATGGAGACAGCGGCGCAGCTTAAAAACTTCAAGATACTGGGAAGAAGTGCCAGTCCCTGAGACTGGATGGGTAGAGAACAGAGCTGCCGATGCAGCCCTCAACGACATCATAAAACACAACTGACCGGAAACATCCAAAATGCAAAGACTTGCCACGCTTTCAACTGCTGATGAGAGAAAACCGGCACCCAATTGACGCTACGCCAACCGGCGTTCCAGATCTGGGGACGGCACCAGAGGTGCCTTTCGTATCCCTCGAATGCAACGAGACGCCGGGATCATCCGACAGGCACAACGCAGGCTTCCCGAGCTACACCGCAACGCAGACGCTGGCTGGAGCTGCCCTGCCCGGCACACCTTGGCATCGCACTGTGAAATTTCCTGGACCCTTCACCCGCCCAAAGGGGACTGTTCCTGGATGGCCCTTGCCCCGAACAGAACTTGACCCTCTCCCTGCAGTTCCCAGCCCCTTCCCAGACCCCCAGCCTCCACTTAGCTTTGAGAGGGCCAAGAGACTGAATCCATCTTCAACAGAGGAAAACGCCACGTGCGCTGACAGGGATATTCCAGCATCACCAGGTTCCTCGTCAACATCTACAGCAACACGAGAAAACACACACTCACTAATCAGAGTGAGCACATAGTATAAAGGCACGCAGCACATCTTCCCACTGACACCACGCAACAACCCACCTGCTTACGGTGCACAGCTTGCCTCCTCCATCGCTCTTTTGTGCCAGGTTGTCCCTCCGCATCTGAAATCAAGTTATTGAACAAGTCACCCAGATGCTCATCAATAGCTTGCCCATCCCACAGGTCTGCTTTCTGTTTGGGAATCCCACCAGAAGGTCTGAGTAACTAAAACACTGGGGAAGGGACAGTCTGCTCCCCTGCCCACGGCTACTCCATCCCAGATGACTGCACAGCCTTTGCCTACGCAGGTTAACATGTCCACAGATTAACCGTACACCCCTAGAGCTCCATCCACCCACCCCTGACTCCACGCCTCCGGGCAGAGCAGCTCCAGCCAAATGTGCACGTGCACAGACAGATGCACCTCAGAACATTATAGACAACACATCAACAGCACCAAAAACGCTCTAACAAGAAAGACTCCGAACCAGAGACTGCATCAATCAAAGAACCTGCAGGGAGACAGCGGTGAGGCAAGGAGCCTCTACTGCAACCCCAGAAAAAAATAAGGGCCAAACATCACGGCCCCTTATGAGACGGCGGCACTGGCGCAAACACACAGAGACGGCGGCACGACTAAGAACTTCTTCCCAGCATCTTGAAGGGCCAGTCCCTTAGACTGGATGGGTAGAGAGTAGAGCTGCTGATGATGCAGCCCAGAATGACACCATAAATTACAACTGACCGGAAACATCCAAAATGTAAACACCATCCACACATTCTGCTGATGATACAAGAATCCAGGACCAACTGGCACCAAGCCAATTGGCACTGCCATTCCAGATCCCGGGACGGCACCCGAGATGCACATTGTGCCCCTTGAGCACAACGAGACCCTGGGATCATCTGACAGGCGCAAGGCAGGCTTCCCGAACTACACAACGCAGACACAGGCCGGAGCTGCCCTGCCCGGCACGCGCTGGCATCGCACTGTAAAGGTCCCCAGGCCCTTTACCCACCCAAAGGGGACTGTTCCTGGACGGCCCTTTCCCTTACCAGAACTTTATCCCCGTCCCTGCAATTCCCAGCCCCTTGCCAGCCCCCGTGCCTCCACTTAGCTTTCAGAGGGCCAAGGGACCGAATCCATCTTCAGCAGAGGAAAACACCACATGCGCAAACGGGGATCTTCCTACATCACCGGGTTCCTCTTCAATGTCTACAGGAACACCTAGGAAAGAGAGAAACAACCAAGCTCAGCGAGAGCCACACGGCACAGCTTCCCTCTGGCGCCACGCACCGACCCACCTGCTTACAGCGCACGGCTCACCTCCTCCGTCGCTCCTCCATGCCAAGTTGTCCCTCTGCATCTGAAATCCAGTTATTCAACAAGTCATCCAGCAGCTCATCAACAGCTTGCCCATCCCACAGGTCTGCTTTCTGCTTAGGAATTCCACCAGAAGCTCTAATTGAGTATCTAAAACACTGGAGAAGGGACAGTCCGCTCCCCTGCCCACGGCTACTCCATCCCAGATGACTGCACAACCTCTGCCTACGCAGGTTAACATGTCCACAGATTAACCGTGCACCCCTAGAGCTCCGTCCACCCACTCCTGACTCCACGCCTCCGGGCAGAGCAGCTCCAGCCAAACGTGCACGTGCACAGACAGACGCACCTCAGAACATTATAGACAACACATCAGCAGCACCAAAAACGCTCTAACAAGAAAGACTCCGAACCAGAGACTGCATCAATCAAAGAACCTGCAGGGAGGCAGCGGTGAGGCAAGGAGCCTCTACTGCCACCCCAGAAAAAAATAAGGGCCAAACATCACGGCCCCTTATGAGACGGCGGCACTGGCGCAAACACACAGAGACGGCGGCACTGGCGCAAACACACAGAGACGGCGGCACGACTAAGAACTTCTTCCCAGCATCTTGAAGGGCCAGTCCCTTAGACTGGATGGGTAGAGAGCAGAGCTGCTGATGATGCAGCCCAGAATGACACCATAAATTACAACTGACCGGAAACATCCAAAATGTAAACACCATCCACACATTCTGCTGATGATACAAGAATCCAGGACCAACTGGCACCAAGCCAATTGGCACTGCCATTCCAGATCCCGGGACGGCACCCGAGATGCACATTGTGCCCCTTGAGCACAATGAGACCCTGGGATCGTCTGACAGGCGCAAGGCAGGCTTCCCGAACTACACAACGCAGACACAGGCCGGAGCTGCCCTGCCCGGCACGCGCTGGCATCGCACTGTAAAGGTCCCCAGGCCCTTTACCCACCCAAAGGGGACTGTTCCTGGACGGCCCTTTCCCTTACCAGAACTTTATCCCCGTCCCTGCAATTCCCAGCTCCTTGCCAGCCCCCGTGCCTCCACTTAGCTTTCAGAGGGCCAAGGGACCAAATCCATCTTCAGCAGAGGAAAACACCACATGCGCAAACGGGGATCTTCCTACATCACCGGGTTCCTCTTCAATGTCTACAGGAACACCTAGGAAAGAGAGAAACAACCAAGCTCAGCGAGAGCCACACGGCACAGCTTCCCTCTGGCGCCACGCACCGACCCACCTGCTTACGGCGAGCGGCTCGCCTCCTCCGTCGCTCCTCCATGCCAAGTTGTCCCTCTGCATCTGAAATCCAGTTATTCAACAAGTCATCCAGCAGCTCATCAACAGCTTGCCCATCCCACAGGTCTGCTTTCTGCTTAGGAATCCCACCAGAAGCTCTAATTGAGTATCTAAAACACTGGGGAAGGGACAGTCCGCTCCCCTGCCCACAGCTACTCCACCCCAGATGACTGCACAACCTCTGCCTACGCAGGTTAACATGTCCACAGATTAACCGTGCACCCCTAGAGCTCCGTCCACCCACCCCTGACTCCACGCCTCCGGGCAGAGCAGCTCCAGCCAAACGTGCACGTGCACAGACAGACGCACCTCAGAACATTATAGACAATACATCAACAGCACCAAAAATGCTCTAACAAGAAAGACTCCAAACCAGAGACTGCATCAATCAAAGAACCTGCAGGGAGGCAGCGGTGAGGCAAGGAGCCTCTACTGCAACCCCAGAAAAAAATAAGGGCCAAACATCACGGCCCCTTATGAGACGGCGGCACTGGCGCAAACACACAGAGACGGCGGCACTGGCGCAAACACACAGAGACGGCGGCACTGGCGCAAACACACAGAGACGGCGGCACGACTAAGAACTTCTTCCCAGCATCTTGAAGGGCCAGTCCCTTAGACTGGATGGGTAGAGAGCAGAGCTGCTGATGATGCAGCCCAGAATGACACCATAAATTACAACTGACCGGAAACATCCAAAATGTAAACACCATCCACACATTCTGCTGATGATACAAGAATCCAGGACCAACTGGCACCAAGCCAATTGGCACTGCCATTCCAGATCCCGGGACGGCACCCGAGATGCACATTGTGCCCCTTGAGCACAACGAGACCCTGGGATCGTCTGACAGGCGCAAGGCAGGCTTCCCGAACTACACAACGCAGACACAGGCCGGAGCTGCCCTGCCCGGCACGCGCTGGCATCGCACTGTAAAGGTCCCCAGGCCCTTTACCCACCCAAAGGGGACTGTTCCTGGACGGCCCTTTCCCTTACCAGAACTTTATCCCCGTCCCTGCAATTCCCAGCCCCTTGCCAGCCCCCGTGCCTCCACTTAGCTTTCAGAGGGCCAAGGGACCGAATCCATCTTCAGCAGAGGAAAACACCACATGCGCAAACGGGGATCTTCCTACATCACCGGGTTCCTCTTCAATGTCTACAGGAACACCTAGGAAAGAGAGAAACAACCAAGCTCAGCGAGAGCCACACGGCACAGCTTCCCTCTGGCGCCACGCACCGACCCACCTGCTTACGGCGAGCGGCTCGCCTCCTCCGTCTCTCCTCCGTGTCAAGTTGTCCCTCTGCATCTGAAATCCAGTTATTCAACAAGTCATCCAGCAGCTCATCAACAGCTTGCCCATCCCACAGGTCTGCTTTCTGCTTAAGAATCCCACCAGAAGCTCTAATTGAGTATCTAAAACACTGGGGAAGGGACAGTCCGCTCCCCTGCCCACGGCTACTCCACCCCAGATGACTGCACAACCTCTGCCTACGCAGGTTAACATGTCCACAGATTAACCGTGCACCCCTAGAGCTCCGTCCACCCACCCCTGACTCCACGCCTCCGGGCAGAGCAGCTCCAGCCAAACGTGCACGTGCACAGACAGACGCACCTCAGAAAATTATAGACAACACATCAACAGCACCAAAACCACTCTATAACAAGATCAAGTCCAAACCAGAGACTGCATTGACCAAAAGAACCTTCGGGGAGGCAGCGGTGAGGTGAGGAGCCTCTACTGCAACCCCAGAAAAAAATAAGAGCCGAACATCACGGCCCCTTATGAGACGGCGGCACTGGCGCAAACACACAGAGACGGCGGCACTGGCACACACACACAGAGACGGCGGCACGACTAAGAACTTCTTCCCAGCATCTTGAAGGGCCAGTCCCTTAGACTGGATGGGTAGAGAGCAGAGCTGCTGATGATGCAGCCCAGAATGACACCATAAATTACAACTGACCGTAAACATCCAAAATGTAAACACCATCCACACATTCTGCTGATGATACAAGAATCCAGGACCCAATTTGCACCAGGCCAATTGGCACTGGCATTCCAGATCCTGGAATGGCATCTGAGATGCACATTGTGCCCCTTGAGCACAAGAAGACCACGAGATCGTCTGACAGGCGCAAGGCAGGCTTCTCAAACTACACAACGCAGACACAGGCTGGAGCTGCCCTGCCCGGCACACGCTGGCATCACACTGTAAAGTTCCCCGGGGCCCTTTACCCGCCCAAAGGGGACTGTTCCTGGACAGCCCTTTCCCTTACCAGAACTTTACCCCCGTCCCTGCGATTCCCAGCCCCTTGCCAGTCCCCGTGCCTCCACTTAGCTTTCAGAGGGCCAAGGGACCAAATCCATCTTCAACAGAGGCAAACGCCACATGCGCTAACGGGGATCTTCCTGCATCGCTGGGTTCCTCTTCAGTGTCTGCAGGAACACCTAGGAAACAGAGAAACGACCAAGCTCAGCAAGAGCCACACGGCACAGCTTCCCTCTGGCGCCACGCACCGACCCACCTGCTTACGGCGAGCGGCTCGCCTCCACCGTCGCTCTTGCGTGCCAACTCGTTCCTCTGCATCTGAAATCAAGTTATTCAACAAGTTACCCAGCAGCTCATCAACAGCTTGACCAACCCACAGGTCTGCTTTCTATTTAGGAATCCCACTAGAAGCTCTAATTGAGTCCCAAAAAACACTGGGGAAGGGACTGTCTGCTCCCCTCCCCACGGCTACTCCATTCCAGATGACTGCACAACCTTTGCCTACACAGGTTAACATGTCCACAGATTAATCGTGATTTCCTAGAACTCCCGCTCCTGACTCTACACCTATGGGCAGAGCAGCTCCAGCCAAATGTGCACGTGCACAGACAGATGCTCCACACAACGTTGTAGACGACACAACAGCAACAGCACCAAAAATGCTCCACAACAAAAATGACTCCAAACCAGAGACGGCAATGATCAAAATAACCTGCAGGGAGGCAGCAGTGAGGCGAGGAACCTCTACTGCAACCCCAGAAAAAAATAAGGGCCCAACATCACGGCCCCTTATGAGACGGCGGCACTGGCGCAAACCACACAGAGACGGCGGCACTGGCGCAAACCACACAGAGACGGCGGCACTGGCGCAAACCACACAGAGACGGCGGCACTGGCGCAAACCACACAGAGACGGCGGCGCAACAAAAATGACTCCAAACCAGAGACGGTAACAATCAAAATAACCTGCAGGGAGACAGCGGTGAGGCGAGGAACCTCTACTGAAACCCCAGAAAAAAAAAAAAAGGAGCCAAACGTCACAGTCTCTTATGAGACAGCAGCTCTGGCGCAAACACACAGAGAAGCTGCTGCAAGACTTAAAACCTTCAAGATGCTGGGAAGAAGTGCCAGTCCCTTAGACTGGATGGGTAGAGAGCAGAGCTGCTGTTGCAGCCCAGAACTACACCATAAAACACAACTGACCAAAAATGTTAAAGATGCAAGAACCGTGCACCCTTTCGGCTGCCGATCCAAGAAAACCGGCAGCCGAATGATGCTACCCCAATCGGCACCGGCTTTCCAGACCCCGGGATGGCGCTTGAAATTCCTTTCATGCCCCTGGAGAGCAATGATATCCCAGGATCGTCTGACAGGCACGAGGCGCATTTCCCGAACTACACGACAACAGATGCGGGCTGGAGCTGCCCTGCCCGGCGCACGCTGGCGTGGCACTGTAAAGTTCCCTGACCCCATTTATCTGCCTAAAGGGGACTGCTCCTGGACTGCCCTTTTCTGCCTGAGAACTTTAAAACCTCCCTGCAGTTCCCAGCCCCTTCCCAGCCCTTGTGCCTCCACTTAACTTTTAGAGGGCCAAGGGACCAGATCTATCTTCAACAGAGGAAAACGCGACGTGGGCTAACGGGGATCATCCTGCAGTTGTCACTTTCTCCATCATCACCTACAATAAGGAAAGCAAGGACATGCCTACAATTAGGCACCCGAATAATATTTATCGGTAGTAGCCTACGAGTCATTGCCCACCTTGGCTGAGCTCCGGGAGGTACGTTTGAATGATCTACCGGGGCCGCTGTACTCTGCAAAGGTCCTGGAAACAAAACACTCTTCTAGGAGAGGACATTATATTAACAGCTATTAATACAGCAATACAAACCAAAAAACAACACTCCATCTTCATCATAGTCAGGAATTACTGGAAAATGCAAAGCATCTGGAACTGAATAAGCAAATGAAACATAATGACAAACAACCTTTCTACTACAGTTGCTACTGAACCTTTGCTGCACACGAAGCTCTTACCTCAAATGGACACCTCCGCTTCTCCTAAGACATCTGCCCACGTAGCTTAAACAGCTCAAAAGCTGCCGACTGCCGAAGCAGCAGCAGAGAACCAGCACCCAAGCTGTCCTGGAGCAGAATGAGCTCCCTACCCGGGGACTGGGGCTCAAATACCCTGAGCCCCGCCCACCCCTTCCCACAATCCCCTGGAAAGGGGAGGGATCAATCACCCCCAGGCCCCTCCCACCACCCTTATCAAATTACCTGGAATCTCATTTGAAGTGACAGCACCTACACTTTATTACTGCTATTGCATCTACAATGGGACTCAGTATGGATGTCAACTTAGGTTTTCTAGTGAATAGATAGAAAGGAAGACACAATAACCAACATTCCATCTTCATCATGATCAGAAATTACTGGAAAATGCAAAGTACCTGGAACTGAATCAACAAATGAAACATAATGACAAACAACCTTTCTACTACAGCTGCTACTGAACCTTTGCTGCACACGAAGCTCTTACCTCAAATGGACACCTCCACTTCTGCTAAGACATCTGCCCACGTAGCTTAAACAGCTCAAAAGCTGCCAACTACTGAAGGAGCAGCAGAGAACCAGCACTGAAGCTGTCCTGGAGCTGAATGAGCTCCCTACCTGGGGACTGGGGCTCAAATACCCTGAGCCCCGCCCACCCCTTCCCACAATCCCCTGGAAAGGGGAGGGATCAATCACTCCAGGCCCCGCCCACTACCCTGATCAAATCACCTGGACCCTCACTGGAAATGACAGCACCTGCACTCCTGTCGGGCTCTGTCAGACACTATTGGTTTTTGTGAAGCCCTGTCAAGACCTCTTGGGGCCCGTCAGGCTCTATCAGGCCTCGATGGGCTCTGTAGGGCTCTGTCAAGACCTCTTGGGGTCTGTCAGGCTCTATCAGGCTTCGATGGGCTCTGTAGGGCTCTGTCAAGACCCCTTGGGGCCTGGCAGGCCCTATCAGGCTTCGATGGGCTCTGTAGGGCTCTGTCGAGACCCCTTGGAGTCTGTCAGGCTCTATCAGGCTTCGATGGGCTCTGTAGGGCTCTGTCGAGACCTCTTGGGGTCTGTCAGACCCTATCAGGCTTCGATGGGCTCTGTAGGGCTCTGTTCAGACCTCTTGGGGCCTGTCAGGCTCTATCAGGCTTCGATGGGCTCTCTAGGGCTCTGTCGAGACCTGTTGGGCTCTGCTGAGCCTGTCAAGATTTCTCAGGCTCTGTTGAGGTCCCCAGGACTCTGTCATACACATTGAGGCACTATCAGGAACTGACAAGATTTGTCATGCCCTGATGGGTCCTGTTGGTCTCTGTCAAGCTTTGTCAGGCTCTGTGAGGATCCGTCAAACTCTCTCGGGCCCTGTCGGGCTTTGTCAGGCGGTGTCGAGACCTGTCGGACTTTCTCAAGCTCTCTCGAGCCCTGCCTGGCTCTGTTGGTCTTTCCTGAGCTTTGTCTGCCCCTGTCATGCTGTTGGGTACATGGCTCAGCAGGAGAGGGGAAGGAGTTGTAGGTCTGTAGGCCACACCCCCTGCAGGGAGCCCACCAATGAGGGTGGAAGTGTGGGTCAAGGGGGAGGAGCCCAGCTGGGAGGGTGCTTGGAAAGGGGGTGGGGCCTGGTTGGGGCACACCCCTCCGGGAAGGCACATTGGGAAGAGCTTGGGAGGGGGCTGGGGTTGGCAGTGGCCCCGCCCACGCTTTCAGCCCCACCCTCAACACTAAACCCCACCCCCAAATCCCTCACTGGAAATGGAACAAACCACATGCTTAAGGTTTTTTTACATTATTTAATTTTATTGGGTGAGAATTGGCCCCAAAACCAGGTTAAAAATCCCCCAGCATGGCCCTGCGGGAGCAATGTCAGGATGGCAGCGGCACAGCGCTGCCCTTTTCCAAGATGGCCATCAGGGGCAAACAGAGTCACGGGTCCCACCACCCACCTTGGGCCCCACCCCAAAATGGCCGCCCTAGGCAGTCCCCCCCAGCCATCTTGGATTCCAAGCAGGGTGGAGCCCAGCAGCCACGCTGTCCTCATTTTCTATTGTTCACGGGGCCCCGTGCAGCATCGCAACCCAGGACATCTGGTGGGCCGAGGGGACCCAGGAATGTAGATCTATGGGCAGAATGCAGGAGCTGTGGGGTGCTACATATCAATGGGGCAGAGTGCTGAAACTATATGGTGCTGCAGAGCAGTGCTGTGGATGTATAGGGCAGCCCGGATGTGTGGGGCGCTGTGGGGCACTGCTATGGGTCTATGGGGCAGGGTGCAGGAGCTACAGTGTGCAGCGGGGCAGCATTGCTGGCCTATGGGCTAGTGGGAAGACGCTACGGTGTTTTCTGGGACAGTGCTGTTGATCTATAGGGCAGAGGAACTGTGGGGTGCTATGGGGTTACACTGTGGGTCTATAGGGCAGAGTGAACAAGATATGGGGTGCTGTGGGACAGCACTGTGGGTCTATGGGCAAGAATAGAGTCGCTGTGGGGTACTGCTGTGGATGTATGGGGCAGAGTACAGGAGCTATATGGGGCTGTGGGGCACTACTGTGGATGTATGGGGCAGAGTACAGGAGCTATACGGTGCTGTGCTGCAGTACTGGGCATTTATGGGACAGAGTGCAGGAGCAATGGGGTGTTGTGGGGCAGTACTGTGGATCTATGGGGCGGTGGAGGATGTCTGGGGTGCTGTGGGGCAGTGGTGTGGGTCTATGGGGCAGAGTGTAGGAGCTATGTGGCGTTGTGGGGCAGTACTGTGGGTGTATAGGTTGTTCAAATGTAGCTACCTGTTGGAACAAGATAAGGACTCAGCAAAACAAGTCGATTCAATGTGTATCACGCTAAAGCCATTTATTACAGAAACAAGTCTCCTTATATATGTAACTGTATTCCAATCATGTGTCCACGCTCCAAGCATGGACTCGCTAAATGAGTATCGTGGGCTGTCCGAGGGCTGGAGTCTCGCTGATGATACGTCTGGTGATTCACGCCACACCGGGACCCCGGTGATTGAGGAATGCCCCTCTTTATCACGGCAGATTCTGTTCTCAGCTCCCCGAAACGGCCTTGAGGTTCCTTTGAGCCTGCCTAATTCAGCAACAGATCTTTATCTATCAAAACCCCTCCACGCTTCCCCCTTTCTTTTCCTGAGTTAGTCAGGCCCCCTAAACCGCATGGTGCATCATTTTTGAAATATACTGCAACATAGAACCGCGTGATTAACAACATAATTACAATTACATATAATGCAGTTAAACCTTACTTAGTAAGATCAAACTACTACCTGCCTGTTCTTAGAACCTTAATTCTACTATGACAACCTTATTAACACACTATTTTAATAGATTCAAAATAACCAGAGAAGTTAATACAATATATTCTCTTAAATTACTAAAAGATTTATAACTGCGCAGTTTATAGGGTAACATACTGTAGCAGAATGCAACCCCACCTCGCTCACCCTCTCTGCCCCCTCTCTCCCACTCCCTCCTTCAGCATGGAAAGGTGGGCACATCTCCTCTCTTTCTCTGCTACTCGAGGCTAATGGCTTCTTTTGTTTGGCCCCGGAGCACCCTGGCCAGGGGCCATTAGCAGAGCCGCTGGGCGCCCACGCCCAGGGTGGGGAGGCCTACAAATAACAAAAACGGGATTCTCGTCGAAACTCCGCCCATTGTCGCGAGTTTCTGGGAGCACGAGCTTAGCCACTGCCGCCAGGAGCCACGGCCCCCGCAGCTCCCCGAGATGGAGACTCCGCTCGCCTCGCCGCCACGGCTGTGAGTAAAATTCTCGCAGGATTGCGAGTATATTTATACTTACCGTGCACATATGCACGTGTATGATTCCGTGCATAACCATAAGCCTAAACCTCACCAAAGCCGTAACATAAGCCTAACCCTAATGCTAAGTCCAATGCTAAACCAACTCTAATCCTAACCCGAACTGTAATACTAATCCTAACCCTAAACCTAAACCTAACCCTAGCCGAAACCCTAGCCCTAACCTGACCCTGACCCTGACCATAACGCTGACCAGAACCCTAACATATGTTTAAGCATAAGCCTAAACCTCACCATAGCCGTAACCTAAGCCTAACCCTAACGCTAAGTCTAATGCTAAACCAACTCTAATCCTAACCTGAACTGTAATTACAACCCTAACCCTAACCGTAACCTGACTCTGACCATAATACTGGCCAGAACCCTAACATATGTTTAACCATAAGCCTAAACCTCATCGAAGCCGTAACCTAAGCCTAACCCTAACGTTAAGTCTAATGCTAAACCAACTCTAATCCTAACCCTACCTGTAATCCCAACTCTAACCCTAACCCTAACCGGAACCCTAACCCTAACCGTAACCTGACTCTGACCATAACGCTGGCCATAACCCTAACATATGTTTAACCATAAGCCTAAACCTCACCAAAGCCGTAACCTAAGCCTAACCCTAACGCTAAGTCTAATGCTAAACCAACTCTAATCCTAACCCTAACTGTAATCCTAACCCTAACCCTAACTCTAACCCTAACCCTAACCCTAACCCTAACCGTAACCTGACTCTGACCATAACTCTGACCAGAACCATAACATATGTTTAACCATAAGCCTAAACCTCACCATAGCTGTAACCTAAGCCTAACCTTAACGCTAAGTCTAACGCTAAACCAACTCTAATCCTAACCCTAACTGTAATCCTAACCCTAGCCCTAACCCTAAGCCTACCCCGGACCCTGACCATAACCCTGACCCTAACCCAAACGGAATTTTAACCACAACCCTAAACCTAAACCTAACCCTAACCTAGGCCTAACACTACTGCTAAGTCTAACCCTAAAACAAGGCGAATCCTACCCCTAAACGTAACCCTAACCCTAAACGTAACCCTAACCCGAACCCTAGCCCTAACCCGAACCCTAGCCCTAACCCGAACCCTAACGCTGACCATGACCCTGACCGTAACGCTGACCAGAACCCTAACATATGTTTAACCATAAGCCTAAACCTCACCATAGCCGTAACCTAAGCCTAACCCTAACGCTAAGTCTAATGCTAAACCAACTCTAATCCTAACCCTAACTGTAATCCTAACCATAAGCCTAACCCTAACCGGAACCCTAACCCTAACGGTAACCTGACTCTGACCATAATGCTGGCCATAACACTAACATATGTTTAACCATAAGCCTAAACCTCACCAAAGCTGTAACTTAAGTCTAACCCTAATGCTAAGTCCAATGTTAAACCAACTCTAATCCTAACCCGAACTGTAATCCTAACCCTAACACTAACTCTAAACCTAACCCTAACCCTAGCCGGAACCCTAGCCCTAACCTGACCGTGACCCTGACCATAACGCTGACTAGAACTCTAACATATGTTTAAGCATAAGCCTAAACCTCACCAAAGCCGTAACCTAAGCCTAACCCTAATGCTAAGTCCAATGCTAAACCAACTCTAATACTAACCCGAACTGTAATCCTAACCCTAATTCTAAACTTAAACCTAACCCTAGCCGGAACCCTAGCCCTAACCTGACCCTGACCAGAACCCTAACATATGTTTAACCATAAGCCTAAACCTCACCATAGCCGTAACCTAAGCCTAACCCTAACGCTAAGTCTAATGCTAAAATAACTCTAATCCTAACTCTAACTGTAATGCCAACCCTAACCCTAACCCTAACCGGAACCCTAATCCTAACCGTAACCTGACTATGACCATAACGCTGGCGATAACCCTAACATACGTTTAACCATAAGCCTAAACCTCACCAAAGCCGTAACCTAAGCCTAACCCCAACGCTAAGTCCAATGCTAAACCAACTCTAATACTAACTCTAACTGTAATCCTAACCCTAGCCCTAACCCTAACTCTAAACGTAACCGTAGCCGGAAACCTAGCCCTAACCTGACTCTGACCCTGACCATAACTCTGACCAGAACCCTAACATATGTTTAACCATAAGCCTAAACCTCACCATAGCTGTAACCTAAGCCTAACCTTAACGCTAAGTCTAACGCTAAACCAACTCTAATCCTAACCCTAACTGTAATCCTAACCCTAGCCCTAACCCTAAGCCTACCCCGGACCCTGACCGTAACCCTGACCCTAACCCAAACGTAATTTTAACCACAACCCTAAACCTAAACCTAACCCTAACCTAGGCCTAACCCTACTGCTAAGTCTAACCCTAAAACAAGGCAAATCCTACCCCTAAACCTAACCCTAACCCTAAACGTAACCCTAACCCGAACCTTAACGCTGAGCATGACTCTGACTGTAACGCTGACCAGAACCCTAACATATGTTTAACCATAAGCCTAAACCTCACCATAGTCGTAACCTAAGCCTAACCCTAACGCTAAGTCTAATGCTAAACCAAATCTAATCCTAACCTGAACTGTAAACCCAACCCTAACCCTAACCCTAACCGGAACCCTAACCCTAACCGTAAGCTGACTCTGACCATAACGCTGGCCATAACCCTAACATATGTTTAACCATAAGCCTAAACCTCACCAAAGCCGTAACCTAAGCCTAACCCTAACGCTAAGTTTAATGCTAAACCAACTCTAATCCTAACCCGAACTGTAATCCTAACCCTAAACCTAAACCTAACCCTAGCCAGAACCCTAGCCCTAACCTGACCCTGACCCTGATCATAACGCTGACCAGAACACTAACATATGTTTAACCATAAGCCTAAACCTCACCATAGCCGTAACCTAAGCCTAACCCTAACGCTAAGTCTAATGCTAAACCAACTCTAATCCTAACCCTAACTGTAATCTTAACCCTAAGCCTAACCCTAACCGGAACCCTAACCCTAACCGTAACCTGACTCTGACCATAACGCTGGCCATAACCCTAACATATGTTTAACCATAAGTCTAAACCTCATCAAAGCTGTAACATAAGCCTAACCCTAATGCTAAGTCCAATGCTAAACCAACTCTAATCCTAACCCGAACTGTAATTCTAACCCTAACCCTAACCCTAAACCTAACCCTAACCTTAAACCTAACCCTAACCCTAGCCGGAACCCTAGCCCTAACCTGACCGTGACCCTGACCATAACGCTGACCTGAACCCTAACATATGTTTAACCATAAGCCTAAACCTCACCATAGCCGTAACCTAAGCCTAACCCTAACGCTAGGTCTAATGCTAAACCAACTCTAATCCTATCCCTAACTGTAATCCTACCCCTAAACCCAACCCTAACCCTAAACGTAACTCTAACCCGAATCCTACCCCTAACCCGAAACCTAACGCTGACCATGACTCTGACCGTAACGCTGACCAGAACCCAAACATATGTTTAACCATAAATCTAAACCTCACCATAGCCGTAACCTAAGCTTAACCCTAACGCTAAGTCTAACGCTAAACGAACTGTAATCCTAACCCTAACTGTAATCCCAACCCTAACCCTAACCCTAACCGGTACCCTAATCCTAACCGTAAACTGACTCTGACCATAACGCTGACCATAACCCTAACATATGTTTAACCATAAGCCTAAACCTCACCAAAGTCGTAACCTAAGAGTAACCCTAATGCTAAGTCTAATGCTAAACCAACTCTAATCCTAACCCGAACTGTAATCCTAACCCTAACCCTAACCCTAAACCTAACCTTAACCCTAGCCGGGACCCTAGCCCTAACCTGACCCTGACCCTGACCATAACGCTGACCAGAACCCTAACATATGTTTAAGCATAAGCCTAAACCTCACCAAAGCCGTAACCTAAGCCTAACCCTAATGCTAAGTCCAATGCTAAACCAACTCTAATCCTAACCCGAACTGTAATCCTAACCCTAACCTTAACCCTAACCCTAAAACTAAACCTAACCCTAGCCGAAACCCTAGCCCTAACCTGACCCTGACCCTGACCATAACGCTGACCAGAACCCTAACATATGTTTAACCATAAGCCTAAACCTCACCATAGCCGTAACCTAAGCCTAACCCTAACGCTAAGTCTAATGCTAAACCAACTCTAATCCTAACCTAAACTGTAATCTCAACCCTAACCCTAACCGGAACCCTAACCCTATCCGTAACCTGACTCTGACCATAACACTGGCCATAACCCTAACATATGTTTAACCATAAGCCTAAACCTCACAATAGCCGTAACCTAAGCCTAACCCTAACGCTAAGTCTAACGCTAAACCAACTCTAATCCTAACCCTAACCGTAATGCTAACCCTAGCCCTAACCCTAAGCCTAAACGTAACCCTAGCCGGAACCCTAGCCCTAACCTGACCCTGACCCTGACCATAACTCTGACCAGAACCCTAACATATATTTAACCATAAGCCTAAACCTCACCATACCTGTAACCTAAGCCTAACCTTAACGCTAAGTCTAACGCTAAACCAACTCTAATCCTAACCCTAACTGTAATCCTAACCCTAACACTAACCCTAAGCCTACCCCGGACCCTGACCATAAACCTGACCCTAACCCAAACGTAATTTTAACCACAACCCTAAACCTAAACCTAACCCTAACCTAGGCCTAACCCTACTGCTAAGTCTAACCCTAAAACAAGGCGAATCCTACCCCTAAACCTAACCCTAACCCTAAACGTAACCCTAACCCGAATCCTACCCCTAACCCGAACCCTAACGCTGACCATGACTCTGACCGTAACGCTGACCAGAACCCAAACATATGTTTAACCATAAATCTAAACCTCACCATAGCCGTAACCTAAGCCTAACCCTAACGCTAAGTCTAATGCTAAACGAACTGTAATCCTAACCCTAACTGTAATCCCAACCCTAACCCTAACCCTAACCGGAACACTAATCCTAACCGTAACCTGACTCTGACCATAACGCTGGCCAGAACCCTAACATATGTTTAACCATAAGCCTAAACCTCACCATAGCCGTAACCTAAGCCTAACCCTAACGCTAAGTTTAATGCTAAACCAAATCTAATCCTAACCCTAACTGTAAACCCATCCCTAACCCTAACCCTAACCAGAACCCTAACCCTAACCGTAAGCTGACTCTGACCATAACGCTGGCCATAACCCTAACATATGTTTAACCATAAGCCTAAACCTCACCAAAGCCGTAACCTAAGCCTAACCCTAATGCTAAGTCTAATGCTAAACCAACTCTAATCCTAACCCGAACTCTAATCCTAACCCTAACCCTAACGCTAAAACTAAACCTAACACTAGCCGGAACCTGACCCTGACCCTGACCATAACGCTGACCAGAACCCTAACATATGTTTAAGCATAAGCCTAAACCTCACCATAGCCGTAGCCTAAGCCTAACCCTAACGCTAAGTCGAATGCTAAACCAACTCTAATCCTAACCTGAACTGTAATCCCAACCCTAACCCTAACCCTAACCGGAACCCTAACCCTAACCATAACCTGACTCTGACCATAACGCTGGCCATAACCCTAACATATGTTTAACCATAAGCCTAAATCTCATCAAAGCCGTAACCTAAGCCTAACCCTAACGCTAAGTCTAATGCTAAACCAACTCTAATCCTAATCCGAACTGTAATCCTAACCCTAACCCTAAACCTAAAACTAAACCTACCCCTAGCCGGAACCCTAGCCCTAATCTGACCCTGACCCTGACCATAACGCTGACCAGAACCCTAACATATGTTTAAGCATAAGCCTAAACCTGACCATAGCCGTAACCTAAGCCTAACCCTAACGCTAAGTCTAATGCTAAACCAACTCTAATCCTAACCTGAACTGTAAACCCAACCCTAACCCTAACCCTAACCGGAACCCTAACCCTAACGGTAACCTGACTCTGACCATAACGCTGGCCATAACCCTAACATATGTTTAACCATAAGCCTAAACCTCACAATAGCCGTAACCTAAGCCTAACCCTAACGCTAAGTCTAATGCTAAACCACCTCTAATCCTAACCTGAACTGTAATCCTAACCCTAGCCCTAACGCTAACCCTAAACGTAACCCTAGCCCTAACCTGACCCTGAACCTGACCATAACTCTGACCAGAACCCTAACATATGTTTAACCATAAGCCTAAACATCACCATGGCCGTAACCTAAGCCTAACCCTAACGCTAAGTCTAATGCTAAACCAACTCTAATCCTAACTCTAAATGTAATTCCAACCCTAACCCTAACCCTAAACCAAAACTTAACCCTAGCCGGAACCCTAGCCCTAACCTGACCCTGACCCTCACTATAACGCTGACCAGAACCCTAACATATGTTTAAGCATAAGCCTAAACCTCACCATAGCCGTAACCTAAGCCTAACCCTAACACTAAGTCTAATGTTAAATCAATTCTAATCCTAACCTGAACTGTAATCATAACCCTAACCCTAACCCTAAACGGAACCCTAACCCTAACCTGACTCTGACCATAACCCTAATATATGTTTAACCATAAGCCTAAACCTCACAATAGCCGTAACCTAAGCCTAACCCAAACGCTAAGTTTAATGCTAAAGCAACTCTAATCCTAACCCTAACTGTAATCCTAACCTTAACCCTAAACCTAAACCTAACCGTAGCCGGAACCCTAACCCTAACCATAACCTGACTCTGACCATAACACTGGCCATAACCCTAACATATGTTTAACCATAAGCCTAAACCTCACCATAGCCGTAACCTAAGCCTAACCCTAACGCTAAGTCTAATGCTAAACCAACTCTAATCCTAACCCTAACTGTAATCCTAACCCTAACCCTAACCCTAATGGGAATCGTAACCCTAACCGTAACCTGACTCTGGCCATAACGCTTGCCATAACCCTAACATATGTTTAACCATAAGCCTACACCTCACCATAGCCGTAACCTAAGCCTAACCTCAACGTTAAGTCTAATGCTAAACCAACTCTAATCCTAACCCGAACTGTAATCCTAACCCTAGCCCTAACCCTAACCCTAAACGTAACCCTAGCCGGAACCCTAGCCCTAACCGGACCCTGACCCTGACCATAACTCTGACTAGAACCCTAACATATGTTTAACCATAAGCCTAAACCTCACCATAGCTGTAACCTAAGCCTAACCTTAACGCTAAGTCTATACGCTAAACCAACTCTAATCCTAACCCTAACTGTCATCCTAACCCTAGTCCTAAACCAAAGCCTACCCCGGACCCTGACCATAGCCCTGACCCTAACCCAAACGTAATTTTAACCACAACCCTAAACCTAAACCTAACCCTAACCTAGGCCTAACCCTACTGCTAAGTTTAACCCTAAAACAAGGCGAATCCTACCCCTAAACCTAACCCTAACCCTAAACGTAACCCTAACCCGAACCCTACCCCTAACCAGAACCCTAACCCGAACCCTAACGCTGACCATGACTCTGACCGTAACGCTGACCAGAACCCTAACATATGTTTAACTATAAGCCTAAACCTCACCATAGCCGTAACCTAAGCCTAACCCTAACGCTAAGTCTAATGCTAAACCAACTCTAATCCTAACCTGAACTGTAATCCCAACCCTAACCCTAACCCTAACCGGAACGCTAATCCTAACCGTAACCTGACTCTGACCATAACGCTGGCCATAACCCTAACATATGTTTAACCATAAGCCTAAATCTCACCAAAGCCGTAACCTAAGCCTAACCCTAACGCTAAGTCTAATGCTAAACCAACTCTAATCCTAACCCGAACTGTAATCCTAACTCTAACCCTAATCTTAAACCTAAACCTAACCCTAGCCGGAACCTAGCCCTAACCTGACCCTGACCCTGACGATAACGCTGACCAGAACCCTAACATATGTTTAACCATAAGCCTAAACCTCACCATAGCCGTAACCTAAGCCTAACCCTAACGCTAAGTCTAATGCTAAACCAACTCTAATCTTAACCTGAACTGTAAACCCAACCCTAACCCTAACCGGAACCCTAACCCTAACCGTAACCTGACTCTGACCATAACGCTGGCCATAACCCTAACATATGTTTAACCATAAGCCTAAACCTCACCATAGCCGTAACCTAAGCCTAACCCTAACGCTAAGTCTAATGCTAAACCAACTCTAATCCTAACCTGAACTGTAATCGTAACCCTAGACCTAACGCTAACCCTAAAGGTAACCCTAGCCGGAACCCTAGCCCTAACCTGACCCTGCCCCTGACCATAACTCTGACCAGAACCCTAACATATGTTTAACCATAAGCCTAAACCTCACCATACCTGTAACCTAAGCCTAACCCTAACGCTAAGTCTAACGCTAAACCAACTCTAATCCTAACCATAACTGTCATCCTAACCCTAGCCCTAACCCTAAGCCTACCCCGGACCCTGACCATAACCCTGAGCCTAACCCAAACGTAATTTTAACCACAACCCTAAACCTAAACCTAACCCTAACCTAGGCCTAACCCTACTGCTAAGTCTAACCCTAAAACAAGGCGAATCCTACCCCTAAAGTTAACCCTAACACTAAACGTAACCCTAACCCGAATCCTACCCCTAACCCGAACCCTAACCCTAATCCGAATCCTAACGCTGACCATGATTCTGACCGTAACGCTGACCAGAACCCTAACATATGTTTAACCATAAGTCTAAACCTCACCATAGCCGTAACCTAAGCCTAACTCTAACGCTAAGTCTAATGCTAAACCAACTCTAATCCTAACTCTAACTGTAATCCCAACCCTAACCCTAAACCTAACCGTAGCCGGAACCCTAACCCTAACCGTAACCTGAGTCTGACCATAACTCTGACCAGAACCCTAACATATGTTTAACCATAAGCCTAAACCTTACCGAAGCCGTAACCTAAGCCTAACCCTAATGCTAAGTCCAATGCTAAACCAACTCTAATCCTAACCCGAACTGTAATCCTAACCCTAACCCTAACCCTAAACCTAAACCTAACCCTAGCCGGAACCCTAGCCCTAACCTGACCCTGACCCTGATCATAACGCTGACCAGAACCCTAACATATGTTTAACCATAAGCCTAAACCTCACCATAGCCGTAAACTAAGCCTAACCCTAACGCTAAGTCTAATGCTAAACCAACTCTAATCCTAACCTTAACTGTAAACCCAACCATAACCGTAACCCTAACCGGAACCCTAACCCTAACCGTAACCTGACTCTGACCATAACGTTGGCCATAACCCTAACATATGTTTAACCATAAGCCTAAACCTCACCAAAGCCGTAACCTAAGCCTAACCCTAATGCTAAGTCCAATGCTAAACCAACTCTAATCCTAACTCGAAATGTAATCCTAACCCTAGCCCTAACCCTAAACCTAAACCTAACCCTAGCCGGAACCCTAGCCCTAATCTGACCCTGACCCTGACCATAACGCTGACCAGAACACTAACATATGTTTAAAAATAAGCCTAAACCTCACCATAGCCGTAACCTAAGCCTAAGTCTAATGCTAAACCAACTCTAATCCTAACCTGAAATGTAATTCCAACCCTAACCCTAACCCTAACCAGAACCCTAACCCTAACCGTAACCTGACTCTGACCATAACGCTGGCCATAACCCTAACATATGTTTAACCACAAGCCTAAACCTCACAATAGCCGTAACCTAAGCCTAATCCTAACGTTAAGTCTAATGCTAGACCAACTCTAATCCTAACCTGAACTGTAATCCTAACCCTACCCTAACGCTAACCCTAAAGGTAACCCTAGCCGGAACCCTAGCCCTAACCTGACCCTGCCCCTGACCATAACTCTGACCAGAACCCTAACATATGTTTAACCATAAGCCTAAACCTCACCATAGCCGTAATCTAAGCCTAACCCTAACGCTAAGTCTAACGCTAAACCAACTCTAATCCTAACCCTAACTGTAATCCTAACCCTAGCCTTAACCCTAAGCCTACCCCGGACCCTGACCATAACCCTGACCCTAACCCAAACGTAATTTTAACCACAACCCTAAACCTAAACCTAACCCTAACCTAGGCCTAACCCTACTGCTAAGTCTAACCCTAAAACAAGGCGAATCCTACCCCTAAACCTAACCCTAACCCTAAATGTAACCCTACCCGAATCCTACCCCTAACCCGAACCCTAACCCTAACCCGAACCCTAACGCTGACCATGACTCTGACCGTAACGCTGACCAGAACCCTAACATATGTTTAACCGTAAGTCTAAACGTCACCATAGCAGTAACCTAAGCCTAACCCTAATGCTAAGTCTAATGCTAAACCAACTCTAATCCTAACCCTAACTGTAATACTAAACCTAACCCTAACCCTAACCGAAACCATAACCCTAACCGTAACCTGACTCTGACCATAACGCTGGCCATAACCCTAACATATGTTTAACCATAAGCCTAAACCTCAACATACCTGTAACCTAAGCCAAACCCAAACGCTAAGTCTAATGCTAAACCAACTCTAATCCTAACCCTAACTGTAATCCTACTCTAACCCTAACCCTAAACCTAACCGTAGCCGGAACCCTAACCCTAACTGTAACCTGACTCTGACCATAACACTGGCCATAACCCTAACATATGTTTAACCATAAGCCTAAACCTCACCATAGCCGTAACCTAAGTCTAACCCTAACGCTAAGTCTAATGCTAAACCAACTCTAATCCTAATCTGAACTGTAATCCCAACCCTAACCCTAACCCTAACTGGAACCCTAACCCTAACCGTAACCTGAGTCTGACCATAGCGCTGACCATAACCCTAACATATGTTTAACCATAAGCCTAAACCTTACCGAAGCCGTAACCTAAGCCTAACCCTAATGCTAAGTCCAATGCTAAACCAATTCTAATCCTAACCCGAACTGTAATCCCAACCCTAACCCTAACCCTAACCCTAACCAAAACATGACTCTGACCATAACGCTGGCCATAACCCTAACATATGTTTAACCATAAGCCTAAACCTCACCATAGCTGTAACCTAAGCCAAACCCTAACGCTAAGTCTAATGCTAAACCAACTCTAATCCTAACCCGAATTGTAATCCTTACCCTAACCGTAAACCTAACCCCAGCTGGAACCCTAGCACTAACTTGACCCTGACCCTGACCATAACCCTGACCCTAACCCAAACGTAATTTTAACCACAACCCTAAACCTAAACCTAACCTTAACCTAGGCCTAACCCTACTGCTAAGTCTAACCCTAAAACAAGGCGAATCCTACCCCTAAACCTAACCCTAACCCTAAACGTAACCCTAACCCGAACCCTACCTCTAATCCGAACCCTAACGCTGACCATGACTCTGACCGTAACGCTGACCAGAACCCTAACATATGTTTAACCATAAGCCTAAACCTCACCATAGCCGTAACCTAAGCCTAACCCTAACGCTAAGTCTAATGCTAAACCAACTCTAATACTAACCCTAACTGTAAACCTAACCCTAACCCTAACCTTAACCCTAACCGGAACCCTAACCCTAACCGTAACCTGACTCTGACCATAACGTTGGCCATAACCCTAACATATGTTTACCCATAAGCCTAAACCTCACCAAAGCCGTAACCTAAGCCTAACCCTAATGCTAAGTCCAATGCTAAAACAACTCTAATCCTAACTCGAAATGTAATCCTAACCCTAACCCTAACCCTAAACCTACACCTAACCCTAGCCGGAACCCTAGCCCTAACCTGACCCTGACCCTGACCATAACGCTGACCAGAACCCTAACATATGTTTAAAAATAAGCCTAAACCTCACCATAGCCGTAACCTAAGCCTAAGTCTAATGCTAAACCAACTCTAATCCTAACCTGAACTGTAATTCCAACCCTAACCCTAACCCTAACCAGAACCCTAACCCTAACCGTAACCTGACTCTGACCATAACGCTGGCCATAACCCTAACATATGTTTAACCACAAGCCTAAACCTCACCATAGCCGTAATCTAAGCCTAACCTTAACGCTAAGTCTAACGCTAAACCAACTCTAATCCTAACCCTAACTGTAATCTTAACCCTATCCCTAACCCTAAGCCTACCCCGGACCCTGACCATAACCCTGACCCTAACACAAACGTAATTTTAACCACAACCCTAAACCTAAACCTAACCCTAACCTAGGCCTAACCCTACTGCTAAGTCTAACCCTAAAACAAGGCGAATCCTACCCCTAAACCTAACCCTAACCCTAAACGTAACCCTAACCCGAATCCTACCCCTAACCCGAACCCTAACCCTAACCCTAACCCTAACGCTGACCATGACTCTGACCGTAACGCTGACCAGAACCCTAACATATGTTTAACCGTAAGTCTAAACGTCACCATAGCAGTAACATAAGCCTAACCCTAATGCTAAGTCTAATGCTAAACCAACTCTAATCCTAACCTTAACTGTAATCCTAAACCTAACCCTAACCCTAACCGAAACCATAACCCTAACCGTAACCTGACTCTGACCATAACGCTGGCCATAACCCTAACATATGTTTAACCATAAGCCTAAACCACACCATAGCCGTAACTTAAGCCTAACCCTAACGCTAAGTCTAATGCTAAACCAACTGTAATCCTAACTCTAACTGTAATCCCAACCCTAACCCTAACCCTAACTCAAACCGGAACCCAAACCCTAAACGGAACCTGACTGACCATAACGCTGGCCATAACCCTAATATATGTTTAACCATAAGTCTAAACCACACCAAAGCCGTAACCTAAGCCTAACACTAAAGCTAAGTCCAATGCTAAACCAACTCTAATCCTAACCCGAACTGTAATCCTAACCCTAACCCTAAACCTAACCGTAGCCGAAACCCTAACCCTAACCGTAACCTGACTCTGACCATAACTCTGACCAGAACCCTAACATATGTTTAACCATAAGCCTAACCTCACCATAGCTGTAACCTAAGCCTAACCTTAACGCTAAGTCTAACGCTAAACCAACTCTAGTCCTAACCCTAACTGTAATTCTAACCCTAGTCCTAACCCTAAGCTTACCCCGGATCCTGACCATAACCCTGACCCTAATCCAAACGCAATTTTAAGCACAACCCTAAACCTAAACCTAACCCTAACCTAGGTCTAACCCTACTGCTAAGTCTAACCCTAAAAGAAGGCGAATCCTACCCCTAAACGTAACCCTAACCCTAAACGTAACCCTAACCCGAACCCTACCCCTAACCCGAACCCTAACGCGGACCATGACCCTGAACTATAACGCTGACCAGAACCCTAACATATGTTTAACCATAAGCCTAAACCTCACCATAGCCGTAACCTAAGCCTAACCGTAACGCTAAGTCTAATGCTAAACCAACTCTAATCCTAACCCTAACTGTAAACTCAACCCTAACTCTAACCGGAACCCTAACCCTAACCCTAACCTGACTCTGACCATAACGCTGGCCATAACCCTAACATATGTTTAACCATAAGCCTAAACCTCACCATAGCCGTAACCTAAGCCTAACCCAAACGCTAAGTCTAATGCTAAACCAACTTTAATCCTAACCCTAACTGTAATCCTAAACCTAACCCTAAACCTAACCGTAGCCGGAAACCTAACCCTAACCATAACCTGACTCTGACCATAACGCTGGCCATAACCCTAACATATGTTTAACCATAAGCCTAAACCTCACCATAGCCGTAACCTAAGCCTAACCCTAACGCTAAGTCTAATGCTAAACCAACTCTAATCCTAACCTGAACTGTAAACCCAACCCTAACCCTAACCCTAACCGGAACCCTAACCCTAACCGGAACCTGACTCTGACTATAACGCTGGCCATAACCCTAACATATGTTTAACCATAAGCCTAAACCTCACCATAGCCGTAACCTAAGCCTAACCCTAACGCTAAGTCTAATGCTAAACCAACTCTAATCCTAACCTGAACTGTAATCCTAACCCTAGCCCTAACGCTAACCCTAAACGTAACCTTAGCCGGAAACCTAGCCCTAACCTGACCCTGCCCCTGACCATAACTCTGACCAGAACCCTAACATATGTTTAACCATAAGCCTAAACCTCACCATAGCCTTAACCTAAGCCTAACTCTAATGCTAAGTCTAAAGCTAAACCAACTCTAATCCTAAGCCGAACTGTAACCCTTACCCTAACCGTAAACCTAACCATAGCTGGAACCCTAGCCCTAACTTGACCCTGACCCTCACCATAACGCTGACCAGAACCCTAACATATGTTTAACCATAAGCCTAAACCTCACCATAGCCGTAACCTAAGCCTAACCCTAACGCTAAGTCTAATGCTAAACCAAATCTAATCCTAACTCTAAATGTAATCCCAATCCTAACCCTAACCCTAAACCTAAACCTAACCCTAGCCGGAACCCTAGCCCTAACCTGACCCTGACCCTCACCATAACGCTGACCAGAACCCTAACATATGTTTAAGCATAAGCCTAAACCTCACCATAGCCGTAACCTAAGCCTAACCCTAACGCTAAGTCTAATGCTAAATCAACTCTAATCCTAACCTGAACTGTAATCCCAACCCTAACCCTAACCCTAACCCTAACCGGAACCCTAACCCTAACCTGACTCTGACCGTAACGCTGGCGATAACCCTAACATACGTTTAACCATAAGCCTAAACCTCACAATAGCCGTAACCTAAGCCTAACCCAAACGCTAAGTCTAATGCTAAATCAACTCTAATCCTAACCCTAACTGTAATCCTAACCCTAACCCTAAACCTAAACCTAACCGTAGCCGGAACCCTAACCCTATCCATAACCTGACTCTGACCATAACACTGGCCATAACCCTAACATATGTTTAACCATAAGCCTAAACCTCACCAAAGCCGTAACCTAAGCCTAACCTCAACGCTAAGTCTAATGCTAAACCAACTTTAATCCTAACCCGAACTGTAATCCTAACCCTAGCCCTAACGCTAACCCTAAACGTAACCCTAGCCGGAACCCTAGCCCTAACCTGACCCTGCCCCTGACCATAACTCTGACCAGAACCCTAACATATGTTTAACCATAGGCCTAAACCTCACCATAGCCGTAACCTAAGCCTAACCTTAACGCTAAGTCTAACGCTAAACCAACTCTAATCCTAACCCTAACTGTAATCCTAACCCTAGCCCTAACCCTAAGCCTACCCCGGACCCTGACCATAACCTTTACCCTAACCCAAACGTAATTTTAACCACAACGCTAAACCTAAACCTAACCCTAACCTAGGCCTAACCCTACTGCTAAGTATAACCCTAAAATAAGGCGAATCTTACCCCTAAACCTAACCCTAACCCTAAACGTAACCCTAACCCGAACCTTACCCCTAACCCAAACCCTAACCCGAAACCTAACGCTGGCCATGACCCTGACCGTAACGCTGACCAGAACGCTAACATATGTTTAACCATAAGCCTAAACCTCACCATAGCCGTAACCTAAGCCTAACCCTAACGCTAAGTCTAATGCTAAACCACCTCTAATCCTAACCCGAACTGTAATCCTAACCCTAACCCTAACCCTAAACCTAAACCTAACCCTAGCCGAAACCCTAGCCCTAACCTGACCCTGACCCTGACCATAACGCTGACCAGAACCCTAACATATGTTTAAGCATAAGCCTAAACCTCACCATAGCCGTAACCTAAGCCTAACCCTAACGCTAAGTCTAATGCTAAAACAACTCTAATCCTAACCTGAACTGTAAACCCAACCCTAACCCTAACCCTAACCGGAACCTTAACCCTAATCGTAACCTGACTCTGACCATAACGCTGGCCATAACCCTAACATATGTTTAACCATAAGCCTAAACCTCACCATAGCCGTAACCTAAGCCTAACCCTAACGCTAAGTCTAATGCTAAAACAACTCTAATCCTAACCTGAACTGTAATCCTAACCCTAGCCCTAACGCTAACCCTTAACGTAACCCTAGCCGGAACCCTAGCCCTAACCTGACCCTGCCCCTGACCATAACTCTGACCAGAACCCTAACATATGTTTAACCATAAGCCTAAACCTCACCATAGCCTTAACCTAAGCCTAACCCTAACGCTAAGTCTAACGCTAAACCAAATCTAATCCTAACCCGAACTGTAATCCTTACCCTAACCGTAAACCTAACCCTAGCTGGAACCCTAGCCCAAACTTGACCCTGACCCTGACCATAACGCTGACCAGAACCCTAACATATGTTTAAGCATAAGCCTAAACCTCACAATAGCCGTAACCTAAGCCTAACCCTAACGCTAAGTCGAATGCTAAATCAACTCTAATCCTAACCTGAACTGTAATCCCAATCCTAACCCTAACCCTAACCGGAACCCTAACCCTAACCTGACTCTGACCATAACGCTGGCCATAACCCTAACATATGTTTAACCATAAGCCTAAACCTCACAATAGCCGTAACCTAAGCCTAACCCAAACGCTAAGTCTAATGCTAAACCAACTTTAATCCTAACCCTAACTGTAATCCTAAACCTAACCCTAACCCTAAACCTAACCGTAGCCGGAAAACTAACCCTAACCATAACCTGACTCTGACCATAACACTGGCCATAACCCTAACATATGTTTAACCATAAGCCTAAACCTCACCATAGCCGTAACCTAAGCCTAACCCTAACGCTAAGTCTAATGCTAAACCAACTCTAATCCTAACCTGAACGGTAAACCCAACCCTAACCCTAACCCTAACCGGAACCCTAACCCTAACCTGAACCTTACTCTGACCATAACGCTGGCCATAACCCTAACATATGTTTAACCATAAGCCTAAACCTCACCATAGCCGTAACCTAAGCCTAACCTTAACGCTAAGTCTAATGCTAAACCAACTCTAATCCTAACCCTAACTGTAATCCTAACCCTAGCCCTAACCCTAAGCCTACCCCGGACCATGACCATAACCCTGACCCTAACCCAAACGTAATTTTAACCACAACCCTAAACCTAAACCTAACCCTAACCTAGGCTTAACCCTACTGCTAAGTATAACCCTAAAATAAGGCGAATCCTACCCCTAAACCTAACCCTAACCCTAAACGTAACCCTAACCCGAACCTTACCCCTAACCCGAACCCTAACCCGAAACCTAACGCTGGCCATGACCCTGACCGTAACGCTGACCAGAACGCTAACATATGTTTAACCATAAGCCTAAACCTCACCATAGCCGTAACCTAAGCCTAACCCTAACGCTAAGTCTAATGCTAAACCACCTCTAATCCTAACCCGAACTGTAATCCTAACCCTAACCCTAACCCTAAACCTAAACCTAACCCTAGCCGAAACCCTAGCCCTAACCTGACCCTGACCCTGACCATAACGCTGACCAGAACCCTAACATATGTTTAAGCATAAGCCTAAACCTCACCATAGCCGTAACCTAAGCCTAACCCTAACGCTAAGTCTAATGCTAAACCAACTCTAATCCTAACCTGAACTGTAAACCCAACCCTAACCCTAACTCTAACCGGAACCTTAACCCTAATCGTAACCTGACTCTGACCATAACGCTGGCCATAACCCTAACATATGTTTAACCATAAGCCTAAACCTCACCATAGCCGTAACCTAAGCCTAACCCAAACGCTAAGTCTAATGCTAAAACAACTCTAATCCTAACCTGAACTGTAATCCTAACCCTAGCCCTAACGCTAACCCTAAACGTAACCCTAGCCGGAACCCTAGCCCTAACCTGACCCTGCCCCTGACCATAACTCTGACCAGAACCCTAACATATGTTTAACCATAAGCCTAAACCTCACCATAGCCTTAACCTAAGCCTAACCCTAACGCTAAGTCTAACGCTAAACCAAATCTAATCCTAACCCGAACTGTAATCCTTACCCTAACCGTAAACCTAACCCTAGCTGGAACCCTAGCTCAAACTTGACCCTGACCCTGACCATAACGCTGACCAGAACCCTAACATATGTTTAAGCATAAGCCTAAACCTCACCATAGCCGTAACCTAAGCCTAACCCTAACGCTAAGTCGAATGCTAAATCAACTCTAATCCTAACCTGAACTGTAATCCCAATCCTAACCCTAACCCTAACCCTAACTGGAACCCTAACCCTAACCTGACTCTGACCATAACGCTGGCCATAACCCTAACATATGTTTAACCATAAGCCTAAACCTCACAATAGCCGTAACCTAAGCCTAACCCAAACGCTAAGTCTAATGCTAAACCAACTTTAATCCTAACCCTAACTGTAATCCTAAACCTAACCCTAACCCTAAACCTAACCGTAGCCGGAAAACTAACCCTAACCATAACCTGACTCTGACCATAACACTGGCCATAACCCTAACATATGTTTAACCATAAGCCTAAACCTCACCATAGCCGTAACCTAAGCCTAACCCTAACGCTAAGTCTAATGCTAAACCAACTCTAATCCTAACCTGAACGGTAAACCCAACCCTAACCCTAACCCTAACCGGAACCCTAACCCTAACCTGAACCTTACTCTGACCATAACGCTGGCCATAACCCTAACATATGTTTAACCATAAGCCTAAACCTCACCATAGCCGTAACCTAAGCCTAACCTTAACGCTAAGTCTAATGCTAAACCAACTCTAATCCTAACCCTAACTGTAATCCTAACCCTAGCCCTAACCCTAAGCCTACCCCGGACCATGACCATAACCCTGACCCTAACCCAAACGTAATTTTAACCACAACCCTAAACCTAAACCTAACCCTAACCTAGGCTTAACCCTACTGCTAAGTATAACCCTAAAATAAGGCGAATCCTACCCCTAAACCTAACCCTAACCCTAAACGTAACCCTAACCCGAACCTTACCCCTAACCCGAACCCTAACCCGAAACCTAACGCTGGCCATGACCCTGACCGTAACGCTGACCAGAACGCTAACATATGTTTAACCATAAGCCTAAACCTCACCATAGCCGTAACCTAAGCCTAACCCTAACGCTAAGTCTAATGCTAAACCACCTCTAATCCTAACCCGAACTGTAATCCTAACCCTAACCCTAACCCTAAACCTAAACCTAACCCTAGCCGAAACCCTAGCCCTAACCTGACCCTGACCCTGACCATAACGCTGACCAGAACCCTAACATATGTTTAAGCATAAGCCTAAACCTCACCATAGCCGTAACCTAAGCCTAACCCTAACGCTAAGTCTAATGCTAAACCAACTCTAATCCTAACCTGAACTGTAAACCCAACCCTAACCCTAACCCTAACCGGAACCTTAACCCTAACCGTAACCTGACTCTGACCATAACGCTGGCCATAACCCTAACATATGTTTAACCACAAGCCTAAACCTCACCATAGTCGTAACCTAAGCCTAACCCTAACGCTAAGTCTAATGCTAAAACAACTCTAATCCTAACCTGAACTGTAATCCTAACTCTAGCCCTAACGCTAACCCTAAACGTAACCCTAGCCGGAACCCTAGCCCTAACCTGACCCTGCCCCTGACCATAACTATGACCAGAACCCTAACATATGTTTAACCATAAGCCTAAACCTCACCATAGCCTTAACCTAAGCCTAACCCTAACGCTAAGTCTAACGCTAAACCAACTCTAATCCTAACCCAAACTGTAATCCTTACCCTAACCGTAAACCTAACCCTAGCTGGAACCCTAGCCCTAACTTGACCCTGACCCTGACCATAACGCTGACCAGAACCCTAACATATGTTTAACCATAAGCCTAAACCTCACCATAGCCGTAAACTAAGCCTAACCCTAACGCTAAGTCTAATGCTAAATCAAATCTAATCCTAACTCTAAATGTAATCCCAACCCTAACCCTAACCCTAAACCTAAACCTAACCCTAGCCGGAACCCTAGCCCTAACCTGACCCTGACCCTCACCAGAACCCTAACATATGTTTAAGCATAAGCCTAAACTGCACCATAGCCGTAACCTAAGCCTAACCCTAACACTAAGTCTAATGCTAAATCAACTCTAATCCTAACCTGAACTGTAATCCCAACCCTAACCCTAACCCTAACCTGAACCCTAACCCTAACCTGACTCTGACCGTAACGCTGGCCATAACCCTAACATATGTTTAACCATAAGCCTAAACCTCACCAAAGCCGTAACCTAAGCCTAACCCCAACGCTAAGTCTAATGCTAAACCAACTCTAATCCTAACCCTAACTATAATCCTGACCCTAGCCCTAACCTTAACCCTAAAGGTAACCCTAGCCTGAACCCTAGCCCTAACCTGACCCTGACCCTGACCATAACTCTGACCAGAACCCTAACATATGTTTAACCATAAGCCTAAACCTCACCATAGCCGTAACCTAAGCCTAACTCTAACGCTAAGTCTAATGCTAAACCAACTCTAATCCTAACCTTAACTGTAAACTCAACCCTAACCCTAACCCTAACACTAACCGGAACCCTAACCATAACCGGAACCTGACTCTGACCATAACGTTGGCCATAACCCTAACATACGTTTAACCATAAGCCTAAACCTCACCATGGCCGTAACCTAAGCCTAACCCTAACGCTAAGTCTAATGCTAAACCAACTCTAATCCTAACTCTAACTGTAATCCCAACCCTAACCCTAAACCTAACCGTAGCCGGAACCCTAACCCTAACCGTAACCTGAGTCTGACCATAACTCTGACCAGAACCCTAACATATGTTTAACCATAAGCCTAAACCTCACCATAGCCGTAAACTAAGCCTAACCCTAACGCTAAGTCTAATGCTAAACCAACTCTAATCCTAACTCTAACTGTAATCTCAACCCTAACCCTAACCCTAACTCTAACCGGAACCCAAATCCTAAACGGAACCTGACTCTGACCATAACGCTGGCCATAACCCTAATATATGTTTAACCATAAGTCTAAACCACACCAAAGCCGTAACCTAAGCCTAACACTAAAGCTAAGTCCAATGCTAAACCAACTCTAATCCTAACCCGAACTGTAATCCTAACCCTAACCCTAACCCTAAACCTAACCCTAGCCGAAACCCTAACCCTAACCATAACCTGACTCTGACCATAACTCTGACCAGAACCCTAACATATGTTTAACCATAAGCCTAACCTTACCATACCTGTAACCTAAGCCTAACCTTAACGCTAAGTCTAACGCTAAACCAACTCTAATCCTAACCCTAACTGTAATTCTAACCCTAGCCCTAACCCTAAGCTTACCCCGGATCCTGACCATAACCCTGACCCTAACCCAAACGCAATTTTAAGCACAACCCTAAACCTAAACCTAACCCTAACCTAGGTCTAACCCTACTGCTAAGTCTAACCCTAAAAGAAGGCGAATCCTACCCCTAAACGTAACCCTAACCCTAAACGTAACCCTAACCCGAACCCTACCCCTAACCCGAACCCTAACGCGGACCATGACCCTGACTATAACGCTGACCAGAACCCTAACATATGTTTAACCATAAGATAAACCTCAACATAGCCGTAACCTAAGCCTAACCGTAACGCTAAGTCTAATGCTAAACCAACACTAATCCTAACCAGAACTGTAATCCTAACCCTAACCCTAAACCTAAACCTAACCCTAGCCGGAACCCTAGCCCTAACCTGACCCTGACCCTGACCATAACGCTGACCAGAACCCTAACATTTGCTTAAGCATAAGCCTAAACCTCACCATAGCCGTAACCTAAGCCTAACCCTAACGCTAAGTCTAATGCTAAACCAACTCTAATCCTAACCCTAACTGTAATCCCAACCCTAACCCTAACCCTAACCGGAACCCTAACCCTAACCGTAACCTGACTCTGACCCTAACGCTGGCCATAACCCTAACATATCTTTAACCATAAGACTAAATCTCACCAAAGCCGTAACCTAAGCCTAACCCTAACGCTAAGTCTAATGCTAAACCAACTCTAATCCTAATACGAATTGTAATCCTAACCCTAACTCTAAACCTAAAACTAAACTTAACCCTTGACGGAACCCTAGCCCTAATATGACCCTGACCCTGACCATAACGCTGACCAGAACCCTAACATATGTTTAACCATAAGCCTAAACCTCACCATAGCCGTAACCTAAGCCTAACCCAAACGCTAAGTCTAATGCTAAAGCAACTCTAATCCTAAACCTAACTGTAATCCTACCCTAACCCTAACCCTAAACCTAACCGTAGCCGGAGCTCTAACCCTAACCGTAACCTGAATCTGACCATGACACTGGCCATAACCCTAACATATGTTTAACCATAAGCCTAAACCTCACCATAGCCGTAACCTAAGCCTAACCCTAACGCTAAGTCTAATGCTAAATCAACTCTAATCCTAACCTGAACTGTAATCCCAACCCTAACCCTAACCCTAACCGGAACCCTAACCCTAACCTGACTCTGACCATAACGCTGGCCATAACCCTAACATATGTTTAACCATAAGCCTAAACCTCACCATAGCCGTAACCTAAGCCTAACCCAAACGCTAAGTCTAATGCTAAACCAACTTTAATCCTAACCCTAACTGTAATCCTAAACCTAACCCTAACCCTAAACCTAACCGTAGCCGGAAACCTAACCCTAACCATAACCTGACTCTGACTATAACACTGGCCATAACCCTAACATATGTTTAACCATAAGCCTAAACTCACCATAGCCGTAACCTAAGCCTAACCTTAACGCTAAGTCTAATGCTAAACCAACTCTAATCCTAACCCTAACTGTAAAACCAACCCTAACCCTAACCCTAACCGGAACCCTAACCCTAAGCGGAACCTGACTCTGACTATAACGCTGGCCAGAACCCTAACATATGTTTAACCATAAGCCTAAACCTCACCATAGCCGTAACCTAAGCCTAACCCTAACGCTAAGTCTAATGCTAAACCAACTCTAATCCTAACCCTAACTGTAATCCTAACCCTAGCCCTAACCCTAAGCCTACCCCGGACCATGACCATAACCCTGACCCTAACCCAAACGTAATTTTAACCACAACCCTAAACCTAAACCTAACCCTAACCTAGGCTTAACCCTACTGCTAAGTATAACCCTAAAATAAGGCGAATCCTACCCCTAAACCTAACCCTAACCCTAAACGTAACCCTAACCCGAACCTTACCCCTAACCCGAACCCTAACCCGAAACCTAACGCTGGCCATGACCCTGACCGTAACGCTGACCAGAACGCTAACATATGTTTAACCATAAGCCTAAACCTCACCATAGCCGTAACCTAAGCCTAACCCTAACGCTAAGTCTAATGCTAAACCACCTCTAATCCTAACCCGAACTGTAATCCTAACCCTAACCCTAACCCTAAACCTAAACCTAACCCTAGCCGAAACCCTAGCCCTAACCTGACCCTGACCCTGACCATAACGCTGACCAGAACCCTAACATATGTTTAAGCATAAGCCTAAACCTCACCATAGCCGTAACCTAAGCCTAACCCTAACGCTAAGTCTAATGCTAAACCAACTCTAATCCTAACCTGAACTGTAAACCCAACCCTAACCCTAACCCTAACCGGAACCTTAACCCTAACCGTAACCTGACTCTGACCATAACGCTGGCCATAACCCTAACATATGTTTAACCACAAGCCTAAACCTCACCATAGTCGTAACCTAAGCCTAACCCTAACGCTAAGTCTAATGCTAAAACAACTCTAATCCTAACCTGAACTGTAATCCTAACTCTAGCCCTAACGCTAACCCTAAACGTAACCCTAGCCGGAACCCTAGCCCTAACCTGACCCTGCCCCTGACCATAACTATGACCAGAACCCTAACATATGTTTAACCATAAGCCTAAACCTCACCATAGCCTTAACCTAAGCCTAACCCTAACGCTAAGTCTAACGCTAAACCAACTCTAATCCTAACCCAAACTGTAATCCTTACCCTAACCGTAAACCTAACCCTAGCTGGAACCCTAGCCCTAACTTGACCCTGACCCTGACCATAACGCTGACCAGAACCCTAACATATGTTTAACCATAAGCCTAAACCTCACCATAGCCGTAAACTAAGCCTAACCCTAACGCTAAGTCTAATGCTAAATCAAATCTAATCCTAACTCTAAATGTAATCCCAACCCTAACCCTAACCCTAAACCTAAACCTAACCCTAGCCGGAACCCTAGCCCTAACCTGACCCTGACCCTCACCAGAACCCTAACATATGTTTAAGCATAAGCCTAAACTGCACCATAGCCGTAACCTAAGCCTAACCCTAACACTAAGTCTAATGCTAAATCAACTCTAATCCTAACCTGAACTGTAATCCCAACCCTAACCCTAACCCTAACCTGAACCCTAACCCTAACCTGACTCTGACCGTAACGCTGGCCATAACCCTAACATATGTTTAACCATAAGCCTAAACCTCACCAAAGCCGTAACCTAAGCCTAACCCCAACGCTAAGTCTAATGCTAAACCAACTCTAATCCTAACCCTAACTATAATCCTGACCCTAGCCCTAACCTTAACCCTAAAGGTAACCCTAGCCTGAACCCTAGCCCTAACCTGACCCTGACCCTGACCATAACTCTGACCAGAACCCTAACATATGTTTAACCATAAGCCTAAACCTCACCATAGCCGTAACCTAAGCCTAACTCTAACGCTAAGTCTAATGCTAAACCAACTCTAATCCTAACCTTAACTGTAAACTCAACCCTAACCCTAACCCTAACACTAACCGGAACCCTAACCATAACCGGAACCTGACTCTGACCATAACGTTGGCCATAACCCTAACATACGTTTAACCATAAGCCTAAACCTCACCATGGCCGTAACCTAAGCCTAACCCTAACGCTAAGTCTAATGCTAAACCAACTCTAATCCTAACTCTAACTGTAATCCCAACCCTAACCCTAAACCTAACCGTAGCCGGAACCCTAACCCTAACCGTAACCTGAGTCTGACCATAACTCTGACCAGAACCCTAACATATGTTTAACCATAAGCCTAAACCTCACCATAGCCGTAAACTAAGCCTAACCCTAACGCTAAGTCTAATGCTAAACCAACTCTAATCCTAACTCTAACTGTAATCTCAACCCTAACCCTAACCCTAACTCTAACCGGAACCCAAATCCTAAACGGAACCTGACTCTGACCATAACGCTGGCCATAACCCTAATATATGTTTAACCATAAGTCTAAACCACACCAAAGCCGTAACCTAAGCCTAACACTAAAGCTAAGTCCAATGCTAAACCAACTCTAATCCTAACCCGAACTGTAATCCTAACCCTAACCCTAACCCTAAACCTAACCCTAGCCGAAACCCTAACCCTAACCATAACCTGACTCTGACCATAACTCTGACCAGAACCCTAACATATGTTTAACCATAAGCCTAACCTTACCATACCTGTAACCTAAGCCTAACCTTAACGCTAAGTCTAACGCTAAACCAACTCTAATCCTAACCCTAACTGTAATTCTAACCCTAGCCCTAACCCTAAGCTTACCCCGGATCCTGACCATAACCCTGACCCTAACCCAAACGCAATTTTAAGCACAACCCTAAACCTAAACCTAACCCTAACCTAGGTCTAACCCTACTGCTAAGTCTAACCCTAAAAGAAGGCGAATCCTACCCCTAAACGTAACCCTAACCCTAAACGTAACCCTAACCCGAACCCTACCCCTAACCCGAACCCTAACGCGGACCATGACCCTGACTATAACGCTGACCAGAACCCTAACATATGTTTAACCATAAGATAAACCTCAACATAGCCGTAACCTAAGCCTAACCGTAACGCTAAGTCTAATGCTAAACCAACACTAATCCTAACCAGAACTGTAATCCTAACCCTAACCCTAAACCTAAACCTAACCCTAGCCGGAACCCTAGCCCTAACCTGACCCTGACCCTGACCATAACGCTGACCAGAACCCTAACATTTGCTTAAGCATAAGCCTAAACCTCACCATAGCCGTAACCTAAGCCTAACCCTAACGCTAAGTCTAATGCTAAACCAACTCTAATCCTAACCCTAACTGTAATCCCAACCCTAACCCTAACCCTAACCGGAACCCTAACCCTAACCGTAACCTGACTCTGACCCTAACGCTGGCCATAACCCTAACATATCTTTAACCATAAGACTAAATCTCACCAAAGCCGTAACCTAAGCCTAACCCTAACGCTAAGTCTAATGCTAAACCAACTCTAATCCTAATACGAATTGTAATCCTAACCCTAACTCTAAACCTAAAACTAAACTTAACCCTTGACGGAACCCTAGCCCTAATATGACCCTGACCCTGACCATAACGCTGACCAGAACCCTAACATATGTTTAACCATAAGCCTAAACCTCACCATAGCCGTAACCTAAGCCTAACCCAAACGCTAAGTCTAATGCTAAAGCAACTCTAATCCTAAACCTAACTGTAATCCTACCCTAACCCTAACCCTAAACCTAACCGTAGCCGGAGCTCTAACCCTAACCGTAACCTGAATCTGACCATGACACTGGCCATAACCCTAACATATGTTTAACCATAAGCCTAAACCTCACCATAGCCGTAACCTAAGCCTAACCCTAACGCTAAGTCTAATGCTAAATCAACTCTAATCCTAACCTGAACTGTAATCCCAACCCTAACCCTAACCCTAACCGGAACCCTAACCCTAACCTGACTCTGACCATAACGCTGGCCATAACCCTAACATATGTTTAACCATAAGCCTAAACCTCACCATAGCCGTAACCTAAGCCTAACCCAAACGCTAAGTCTAATGCTAAACCAACTTTAATCCTAACCCTAACTGTAATCCTAAACCTAACCCTAACCCTAAACCTAACCGTAGCCGGAAACCTAACCCTAACCATAACCTGACTCTGACTATAACACTGGCCATAACCCTAACATATGTTTAACCATAAGCCTAAACTCACCATAGCCGTAACCTAAGCCTAACCTTAACGCTAAGTCTAATGCTAAACCAACTCTAATCCTAACCCTAACTGTAAAACCAACCCTAACCCTAACCCTAACCGGAACCCTAACCCTAAGCGGAACCTGACTCTGACTATAACGCTGGCCAGAACCCTAACATATGTTTAACCATAAGCCTAAACCTCACCATAGCCGTAACCTAAGCCTAACCCTAACGCTAAGTCTAATGCTAAACCACCTCTAATCCTAACCCGAACTGTAATCCTAACCCTAACCCTAACCCTAAACCTAAACCTAACCCTAGCCGAAACCCTAGCCCTAACCTGACCCTGACCCTGACCATAACGCTGACCAGAACCCTAACATATGTTTAAGCATAAGCCTAAACCTCACCATAGGCGTAACCTAAGCCTAACCCTAACGCTAAGTCTAATGCTAAACCAACTCTAATCCTAACCTGAACTGTAAACCCAACCCTAACCCTAACCCTAACCCGAACCTTAACCCTAACCGTAACCTGACTCTGACCATAACGCTGGCCATAACCCTAACATATGTTTAACCACAAGCCTAAACCTCACCATAGCCGTAACCTAAGCCTAACCCTAACGCTAAGTCTAATGCTAAAACAACTCTAATCCTAACCTGAACTGTAATCCTAACTCTAGCCCTAACGCTAACCCTAAACGTAACCCTAGCCGGAACCCTAGCCCTAACCTGACCCTGCCCCTGACCATAACTCTGACCAGAACCCTAACATATGTTTAACCATAAGCCTAAACCTCACCATAGCCTTAACCTAAGCCTAACCCTAACGCTAAGTCTAACGCTAAACCAACTCTAATCCTAACCCGAACTGTAATCCTTACCCTAACCGTAAACCTAACCCTAGCTGGAACCCTAGCCCTAACTTGACCCTGACCCTGACCATAACACTGACCAGAACCCTAACATATGTTTAACCATAAGCCTAAACCTCACCATAGCCGTAACCTAAGCCTAACCCTAACGCTAAGTCTAATGCTAAATCAAATTTAATCCTAACTCTAAATGTAATCCCAACCCTAACCCTAACCCTAAACCTAAACCTAACCCTAGCCGGAACCCTAGCCCTAACCTGACCCTGACCCTCACCATAACGCTGACCAGAACCCTAACATATGTTTAAGCATAAGCCTAAACCGCACCATAGCCGTAACCTAAGCCTAACCCTAACACTAAGTCTAATGCTAAATCAACTCTAATCCTAACCTGAACTGTAATCCCAACCCTAACCCTAACCCTAACCTGAACCCTAACACTAACCTGACTCTGACCGTAACGCTGGCCATAACCCTAACATATGTTTAACCATAAGCCTAAACCTCACCAAAGCCGTAACCTAAGCCTAACCCCAACGCTAAGTCTAATGCTAAACCAACTCTAATCCTAACCCTAACTGTAATCCTGACCCTAGCCCTAACCTTAACCCTAAACGTAACCCTAGCCGGAACCCTAGCCCTAACCTGACCCTGACCCTGACCATAACTCTGACCAGAACCCTAACATATGTTTAACCATAAGCCTAAACCTCACCATAGCCGTAACCTAAGCCTAACTCTAACGCTAAGTCTAATGCTAAACCAACTCTAATCCTAACCTTAACTGTAAACCCAACCCTAACCCTAACCCTAACACTAACCGGAACCCTAACCATAACCGGAACCTGACTCTGACCATAACGTTGGCCATAACCCTAACATATGTTTAACCATAAGCCTAAACCTCACCATGGCCGTAACCTAAGCCTAACCCTAACGCTATGTCTAATGCTAAAACAACTCTAATCCTAATTCTAACTGTAATCCCAACCCTAACCCTAAACCTAACCGTAGCCGGAACCCTAACCCTAACCGTAACCTGAGTCTGACCATAACTCTGACCAGAACCCTAACATATGTTTAACCATAAGCCTAAACCTGACCATAGCCGTAAACTAAGCCTAACCCTAACGCTAAGTCTAATGCTAAACCAACTCTAATCCTAACTCTAACTGTAATCCCAACCCTAACCCTAACCCTAACTCTAACCGGAACCCAAACCCTAAACGGAACCTGACTCTGACCATAACGCTGGCCATAACCCTAATATATGTTTAACCATAAGTCTAAACCACACCAAAGCCGTAACCTAAGCCTAACACTAAAGCTAAGTCCAATGCTAAACCAACTCTAATCCTAACCCGAACTGTAATCCTAACCCTAACCCTAACCCTAAACCTAACCGTAGCCGAAACCCTAACCCTAACCGTAACCTGACTCTGACCATAACTCTGACCAGAACCCTAACATATGTTTAACCATAAGCCTAACCTTACCATACCTGTAACCTAAGCCTAACCTTAACGCTAAGTCTAACGCTAAACCAACTCTAATCCTAACCCTAACTGTAATCCTAACCCTAGCCCTAACCCTAAGCTTACCCCGGATCCTGACCATAACCCTGACCCTAACCCAAACGCAATTTTAAGCACAACCCTAAACCTAAACCTAACCCTAACCTAGGTCTAACCCTACTGCTAAGTCTAACCCTAAAAGAAGGCGAATCCTACCCCTAAACGTAACCCTAACCCTAAACGTAACCCTAACCCGAACCCTACCCCTAACCCGAACCCTAACGCGGACCATGACCCTGACTATAACGCTGACCAGAACCCTAACATATGTTTAACCATAAGATAAACCTCAACATAGCCGTAACCTAAGCCTAACCGTAACGCTAAGTCTAATGCTAAACCAACACTAATCCTAACCAGAACTGTAATCCTAACCCTAACCCTAAACCTAAACCTAACCCTAGCCGGAAACCTAGCCCTAACCTGACCCTGACCCTGACCATAACGCTGACCAGAACCCTAACATTTGCTTAAGCATAAGCCTAAACCTCACCATAGCCGTAACCTAAGCCTAACCCTAACGCTAAGTCTAATGCTAAACCAACTCTAATCCTAACCCTAACTGTAATCCCAACCCTAACCCTAACCCTAACCGGAACCCTAACCCTAACCGTAACCTGACTCTGACCCTAACGCTGGCCATAACCCTAACATATCTTTAACCATAAGACTAAACCTCACCAAAGCCGTAACCTAAGCCTAACCCCAACGCTAACACTAATGCTAAACCAACTCTAATCCTAACCCGAACTGTAATCCTAACCCTAGCCCTAACCCTAACCCTAAACGTAACCCTAGCCGGAACCCTAGCCCTAACCTGAACCTGACCCTGACCATAACTCTGACCAGAACCCTAACATATGTTTAACCATAAGCCTAAACCTCACCATACCTGTAACCTAAGCCTAATCTTAAAACTAAGTCTAACGCTAAACCAACTCTAATTCTAACCCTAACTGTAATTCTAACCCTAGCCCTAACCCTAAGCCTGTTCCAGACCCTGACCATAACCCTGACCCTAACCCAAACGTAATTTTAACCACAACCCTAAACCTAACCCTAACCTAGGCCTAATCGTACTGCTAAGTCTACCCCTAAAACAAAGCGAATCCTACCCCTAAAACTAACCCTAACCCTAAACGTAACCCTAACCAGAACCCTACCCCTAACCCGAACCCTAACCCTAACACGAACCCTAACGCTGACCATGACCCTGACCGTAACGTTGACCAGAACCCTAACATATGTTTAACCATAAGCCTAAACCTCACCATAGCCGTAACTTAAGCCTAACCCTAACGCTAAGTCTAATGCTAAACCAACTCTAATCCTAACCCTAACTGTAATCCCAACCCTAACCCTAACCCTAGCCGGAACCCTAACCCTAACCATAACCTGACTCTGACCATAACGCTGGCCATAACCCTAACATATGTTTAACCATAAGCCTAAACCTCACCATAGCCGTAACCTAAGCCTAACCCTAACGCTAAGTCTAATGCTAAAGCAACTCTAATCCTAACCCTAACTGTAATCCTAACCCTAACCCTAACCTTAAACCTAACCGTAGCCGGAACCCTAACCCTAACCGGAACCTGACTCTGACCATAACACTGACCATAACCCTAACATATGTTTAACCATAAGCCTAAACCTCACCATAGCCGTAACCTAGGCCTAACCCTAACACTAAGTCTAATGCTAAACCAACTCTAATCCTAACCCTAACTGTAATCCTAACCCTAGCCCTAACCCTAACCCTAAACGTAACCCTAGCCGGAACCCTAGCCCTAACCGGACCCTGACCCTGACCATAACTCTGATCAGAACCCTAACATATGTTTAACCATAAGCCTAAACCTCACCATAGCTGTAACCTAAGCCTAACCTTAACGCTAAGTATAACGCTAAACCAACTCTAATCCTAACCCTAACCCAACCCTACCCCTAACCCGAACCCTAACCCTAACCCGAACCCTAACGCTGACCATGACCCTGACCGTAACGCTGACAAGAACCCTAACATATGTTTAACCATAAGCCTAAACCTCACCATAGCCGTAACCTAAGCCTAACCCTAACGCTAAGTCGAATGCTAAACGAACTCTAATCCTGACCCTAACTGTAATCCCAACTCTAACCCTAACCCTAACCCTAACCGGAACCCTAACCCTAATCGTAACCTGACTCTGACCATAACGCTGGCCATAACCCTAACACATGTTTAACCATAAACCTAAACCTCACCGAAGCGGTAACCTAAGCCTAACCCTAACGCTAAGTCTAATGCTAAACCAACTCTAATCCTAACCCTAACTGTAATCCTAACCCTAACCCTAACCCTAAACCTAAACCTAACCCTAGCCGGAACCCTAGCCCTAACCTGACCCTGACCCTGACCATAACGCTGGCCATAACTCTAACATATGTTTAACTATAAGCCTAAACCTCACCAAAGTCGTAACCTAAGCCTAACCCTAACGCTAAGTCTAATGCTAAACCAACTCTAATCCTAACCCTAACTGTAATCCTAACCCTAGCCCTAACCCTAACCCTAAACGTAACCCTGGCCTAAACCCTAGCCCTAACCTGAACCTGACCCTGACCATAACTCTGACCAGAACCCTAACATATGTTTAACCATAAGCCTAAACCTCACCATAGCTGTAACCTAAGCCTAATCTTAACGCTAAGTCTAACGCTAAACCAACTCTAATCCTAACCCTAACTATAATCCTAACCCTAACCCTAAGCCTATCTCGGACCCTGACCATAACCCTGACCCTAACCCAAACGTAATTTTAACCACAACCCTAAACCTAACCCTAACCTAGGCCTAACCCTACTGTTAAGTCTACCCCTAAAACAAGGTGAATCCTACCCCTGAACCTAACCGTAACTCTAAACGTAACCCTAACCAGAACCCTACCCCTAACCCGAACCCTAACCCTAAAGAGAACCCTAACGCTGACCATGACCCTGACCGTGACGCTGACCAGAACCCTAACATATGTTTAACCATAAGCCTAAACCTCACCATAGCCGTAACCTAAGCCTAACCCTAACGCTAAGTCTAATGCTAAACCAACTCTAATCCTAACCCTAACTGTAATCCCAACCCTAACCCTAACCATAACCCTAACCCTAACCGTAACCTGACTCTGACCATAACGCTGGCCATAACCCTAACATATGTTTAACCATAAGCCTAAACCTCACCATAACCGTAACCTAAGCCTAACCCTAACGCTAAGTCTAATGCTAAAGCAACTCTAATCCTAACCCGAACTGTAATCCTAACCCTAACCCTAACCCTAAACCTAACCGTAGCCGGAACCCTAACCCTAACCGTAACCTGAC
Organism: Nesoenas mayeri; assembly: GCF_963082525.1. Classification (NCBI taxonomy): domain Eukaryota; kingdom Metazoa; phylum Chordata; class Aves; order Columbiformes; family Columbidae; genus Nesoenas; species Nesoenas mayeri. The sequence continues at coordinate 74,757 of NC_137556.1, forward strand.
TCTGACCATAACACTGACCATAACCCTAATATATGTTTAACCATAAGCCTAAACCTCACCATAGCCGTAACCTAAGCCTAACCCTAACGCTAAGCCTAATGCTAAACCAACTCTAATCCTAACTTTAACTGTAATCCTAACCCTAACCCTAAGACTAACCGGAACCCTAACCCTAACCGTAACCTGACTCTGACCATAACGCTGGCCATAACCCTAACACATGTTTAACCATAAGCCTAAACCTCACCAAAGCGGTAACCTAAGCCTAACCCTAACGCTAATTCTAATGCTAAACCAACTCTAATCCTAACCCGAACTGTAATCCTAACCCTAACCCTAACCCTAAACCTAAACCTAACCCTACCCGGAACCCTAGCCCTAACCTGACTCTGACCCTGACCATAACGCTAACCAGAACCCTAACATATGTTTAACCATAACCCTAAACCTCACCATAGCCGTAACCTAAGCCTAACCCTAAAGTTAAGTCTAATACTAAACCAAATCTAATTCTAACCTGAACTGTAATCCCAACCCTAACCCTAACCGGAACCTGACTCTGACCATAGCGCTGGCCATAACCCGAACATATGTTTAACCATAAGCCTAAACCTCACCATAGCCGTAACCTAAGCCTAACCCTAATGCTAAGTCTAACGCTAAACCAAATCTAATCCTAACCCTAACTGTAATCCTAACCCTAGCCCTAACCCTAAGCCTACCCCGGACCCTCACCATAACCCTGACCCTAACCCAAACGTAATTTTAACCACAACCCTAAACCTAAACCTAACCCTAACCTAGGCCTAACCCTACTGCTAAGTCTAACCCTAAAACAAGGCGAATCCTACCCCTAAACCTAACCCTAACCCTAAACGTAACCCTAACCCGAATCCTACCCTAACCCGAACCCTAACGCTGACCATGACTCTGACCGTAACGCTGACCAGAACCCTAACATATGTTTAACCATAAGTCTAAACCTCACCATAGCCGTAACCTAAGCCTAACTCTAACGCTAAGTCTAATGCTAAACCAACTCTAATCCTAACCTGAACTGTAAACCCAACCCTAACCCTAACCCAAACACTAACCGGAACCCTAACCCTAACCGGAACCTGACTCTGACCATAACGCTGGCCATAACCCTAACATATGTTTAACCATAAGCCTAAACCTCACCAAAGCCGTAACCTAAGCCTAACCCTAATGCTAAATCCAATGCTAAACCAACTCTAATCCTAATCCGAAATGTAATCCTAACCCTAACCCAAACCCTAAACCTAAACCTAACCCTAGCCGGAACCCTAGCCCTAACCTGACCCTGACCCTGACCATAACGCTGACCAGAACCCTAACATATGTTTAAGCATAAGCCTAAACCTCACCATAGCCGTAACCTAAGCCTAACCCTAACGCTAAGTCTAATGCTAAACCAACTCTAATCCTAACCTGAACTGTAAACCCAACCCTAACCCTAACCCTAACCGGAACCCTAACCCTAACCGTAACCTGACTCTGACCATAACGCTGGCCATAACCCTAACATATGTTTAACCATAAGCCTAAACCTCACCATAGCCGTAACCTAAGCCTAACCCTAACGCTAAGTCTAATGCTAAACCAACTTTAATCCTAACCTGAACTGTAATCCTAACCCTAGACCTAACGCTAACCCTAAACGTAACCCTAGCCGGAACCCTAGCCCTAACCTGACCCTGCCCCTGAACATAACTCTGACCAGAACCCTAACATATGTTTAACCATAAGCCTAAACCCCACCATAGCCGTAACCTAAGCCTAATCCTAACGCTAAGTCTAACGCTAAACCAACTCTAATCCTAACCTTAACTGTAATTCTAACCCTAGCCCTAACCCTAAGCCTACCCCAGACCCTGACCATAACCCTGACCCTAACCCAAACGTAATTTTAACCACAAACCTAAACCTAAACCTAACCCTAACCTAGGCCTAAACCTACTGCTAAGTCTAACCCTAAAACAAGGCGAATCCTACCCCTAAACCTAACCTTAACCCTAAACGTAACCCTAACCCGAATCCTACCCCTAACCCGAACCCTAACCCTAACCGGAACCCTAACGCTGACCATGACTCTGACCGTAACGCTGGCCATATCCCTAACATATGTTTAACCATAAGCCTAAACCTCACCAAAGCGGTAACCTAAGCCTAACCCTAATGCTACGTCTAATGCTAAACCAACTCTAATCCTAAACCGAACTGTAATCCTAACCCTAACCCTAACCCTAAACCTAATCCTAACCCTACCCGGAACCCTAGCCCTAACCTGACCCTGATCCTGACCAGAACCCTAACATATGTTTATCAATATGCATAAACTTCACCATAGCCGTAACCTAAGCCTAACCCTAACGCTATGTCTAATGCTAAACCAACTCTAATCCTAACCTGAACTGTAATCCCAATCCTAACCCTAACCGGAACCCTAACCCTAACCGTAACCTGACTCTGACCATAACGCAGGCCATAACCCTAACATATGTTTTACCATAAGCCTAAACCTCACCAAAGCCGTAACCTAAGCCTAACCCTAATGCTACGTCTAATGCTAAACCAACTCTAATCCTAACCTGAACTGTAATCCTAACCCTAGACCTAACGCTAACCCTAAACGTAACCCTAGCCGGAACCCTAGCCCTAACCTGACCCTGCCCCTGACCATAACTCTGACCAGAACCCTAACATATGTTTAACCATAAGCCTAAACCTCACCATACCTGTAACCTAAGCCTAACCCTAACGCTAAGTCTAACGCTAAACCAAATCTAATCCTAACCCTAACTGTAATCCTAACCCTAGCCCTAACCCTAAGCCTACCCCGGACCCTCACCATAACCCTGACCCTAACCCAAACGTAATTTTAACCACAACCCTAAACCTAAACGTAACCCTAACCTAGGCCTAACCCTACTGCTAAGTCTAACCCTAAAACAAGGCGAATCCTACCCCTAAACCTAACCCTAACCCTAAACGTAACCCTAACCCGAATCCTACCCTAACCCGAACCCTAACGCTGACCATGACTCTGACTGTAACGCTGACCAGAACCCTAACATATGTTTAACCATAAGTCTAAACCTCACCATAGCCGTAACCTAAGCCTAACTCTAACGCTAAGTCTAATGCTAAACCAACTCTAATCCTAACCTGAACTGTAAACCCAACCCTAACCCTAACCAAAACACTAACCGAAACCCTAACCCTAACCGGAACCTGACTCTGACCATAACGCTGGCCATAACCCTAACATATGTTTAACCATAAGCCTAAACCTCACCATAGCCGTAACCTAAGCCTAACCCTAATGCTAAGTCCAATGCTAAACCAACTCTAATCCTAACCCGAAATGTAATCCTAACCCTAACCCTAACCCTAAATCTAAACCTAACCCTAGCCGGAACCCTAGCCCTAACCTGACCCTGACCCTGACCATAACGCTGACCAGAACCCTAACATATGTTTAACCATAAGCCTAAACCTCACTATAGCCGTAACCTAAGCCTAACCCTAACGCTAAGTCTAATGCTAAACCAACTCTAATTCTAACCTGAACTGTAAACCCAACCCTAACCCTAACCCTAACCGGAACCCTAACCCTAACCGTAACCTGACTCTGACCATAACGCTGGCCATAACCCTAACATATGTTTAACCATAAGCCTAAACCTCACCATAGCCGTAACCTAAGCCTAACCCTAACGCTAAGTCTAATGCTAAACCAACTCTAATCCTAACCTGAACTGTAATCCTAACCCTAGACCTAACGCTAACCCTAAACGTAACCCTAGCCGGAACCCTAGCCCTAACCTGACCCTGCCCCTGAACATAACTCTGACCAGAACCCTAACATATGTTTAACCATAAGCCTAAACCCCACCATAGCCGTAACCTAAGCCTAACCTTAACGCTAAGTCTAACGCTAAACCAAATCTAATCCTAACCCTAACTGTAATCCTAACCCTAGCCCTAACCCTAAGCCTACCCCGGACCCTGACCATAACCCTGACCCTAACCCAAACGTAATTTTAACCACAACCCTAAACCTAAACCTAACCCTAACCTAGGCCTAATCCTACTGCTACGTCTACCCCTAAAACAAGGCGAATCCGACCCCTAAAACTAACCCTAACCCTAAACGTAACCCTAACCAGAACCCTACCCCTAACTCGAACCCTAACCCTAACCCGAATCCTAACGCTGACCATGACTCTGACCGTAACGCTGACCAGAACCCTAACATATGTTTAACCATAAGTCTAAACCTCACCATAGCCGTAACCTAAGCCTAACTCTAACGTTAAGTCTAATGTTAAACCAACTCTAATCCTAACCTGAACTGTAAACCCAACCCTAACCCTAACCCAAACACTAACCGGAACACTAACCCTAACCGGAACCTGACTCTGACCATAACGCTGGCCATAACCCTAACATATGTTTAACCATAAGCCTAAACCTCACCAAAGCCGTAACCTAAGCCTAACCCTAATGCTAAGTCCAATGCTAAACCAACTCTAATCCTAACCCGAAATGTAATCCTAACCCTAACCCTAACCCTAAACCTAAACCTAACCCTAGTCGGAACCCTAGCCCTAACCTGACCCTGACCCTGACCATAACGCTGACCAGAACCCTAACATATGTTTAACCATAAGCCTAAACCTCACCATAGCCGTAACCTAAGCCTAACCCTAACGCTAAGTCTAATGTTAAACCAACTCTAATCCTAACCTGAACTGTAAACCCAACCCTAACCCTAACCCTAACCGGAACCCTAACCTTAACCGTAACCTGACTCTGACCATAACACTGGCCATAACCCTAACATATGTTTAACCATAAGCCTAAACCTCACCATAGCCGTAACCTAAGCCTAACCCTAACGCTAAGTCTAACGCTAAACCAACTCTAATCCTAACCTTAACTGTAATTCTAACCCTAGCCCTAACCCTAAGCCTACCCCAGACCCTGATCATAACCCTGACCCTAACCCAAACGTAATTTTAACCACAAACATAAACCTAAACCTAACCTTAACCTAGGCCTAAACCTACTGCTAAGTCTAACCCTAAAACAAGGCGAATCCTACCCCTAAACCTAACCTTAACCCTAAACGTAACCCTAACCCGAATCCTACCCCTATCCCGAACCCTAACCCTAACCGGAACCCTAACGCTGACCATGACTCTGACCGTAACGCTGGCCATAACCCTAACATATGTTTAACCATAAGCCTAAACCTCACCATAGCCGTAACCTAAGCCTAACCCTAACGCTATGTCTAATGCTAAACCAACTCAAATCCTAACCTGAACTGTAATCCCAACCCTAACCCTAACCGGAACCCTAACCCTAACCGGAACCTGACTCTGACCATAACGCAGGCCATAACCCTAACATATGTTTTACCATAAGCCTAAACCTCACCATAGCCGTAACCTAAGCTCAACCCTAATGCTACGTCTAATGCTAAACCAACTCTAATCCTAACCTGAACTGTAATTCCAACCCTAACCCTAACCCTAACCAGAACCCTAACCCTAACCGTAACCTGACTCTGACCATAACGCTGGCGATAATCCTAACATATGTTTAACCACAAGCCTAAACCTCACCATAGCCGTAACCTAAGCCTAATCCTAACGCTAAGTCTAATGCTAGACCAACTCTAATCCTAACCTGAACTGTAATCCTAACCCTAGACCTAACGCTAACCCTAAACGTAACCCTAGCCGGAACCCTAGCCCTAATCTGACCCTGCCCCTGACCATAACTCTGACCAGAACCTTAACATATGTTTAACCATAAGCCTAAACCTCACCATAGCCGTAACCTAAGCCTAACCCTAACGCTAAGTCTAACGCTAAACCAACTCTAATCCTAACCTTAACTGTAATTCTAACCCTAGCCCTAACCCTAAGCCTACCCCAGACCCTGACCATAACCCTGACCCTAACCCAAACGTAATTTTAACCACAAACCTAAACCTAAACCTAACCCTAACCTAGGCCTAAACCTAATGCTAAGTCTAACCCTAAAACAAGGCGAATCCTACCCCTAAACCTAACCTTAACCCTAAACGTAACCCTAACCCGAATCCTACCCCTAACCCGAACCCTAACCCTAACCGGAACCCTAACGCTGACCATGACTCTGACCGTAACGCTGGCCATAACCCTAACATATGTTTAACCATAAGCCTAAACCTCACCAAAGCCGTAACCTAAGCCTAACCCTAATGCTACGTCTAATGCTAAACCAACTTTAATCATGACCCGAACTGTAATCCTAACCCTAACCCTAACCCTAAACCTAATCCTAACCCTACCCGGAACCCTAGCCCTAACCTGACCCTGATCCTGACCAGAACCCTAACATATGTTTAACAATATGCCTAAACTTCACCATAGCCGTAACCTAAGCCTAACCCTAACGCTAAGTCTAATGCTAAACCAACTCTAATCCTAACCTGAACTATAATCCCAACCCTAACCCTAACCGGAACGCTAACCCTAACCGGAACCTGACTCTGACCATAACGCAGGCCATAACCCTAACATATGTTTAACCATAAGCCTAAACCTCACCATAGCCGTAACCTAAGCCTAACCCTAATGCTACGTCTAATGCTAAACCAACTCTAATCCTAACCTGAACCCTAACATATGTTTAACAATATGCCTAAACTTCACCATAGCCGTAACCTAAGCCTAACCCTAACGCTAAGTCTAATGCTAAACCAACTCTAATCCTAACCTGAACTATAATCCCAACCCTAACCCTAACCGGAACGCTAACCCTAACCGGAACCTGACTCTGACCATAACGCAGGCCATAACCCTAACATATGTTTAACCATAAGCCTAAACCTCACCATAGCCGTAACCTAAGCCTAACCCTAATGCTACGTCTAATGCTAAACCAACTCTAATCCTAACCTGAACTGTAATCCTAACCCTAGACCTAACGCTAACCCTAAACGTAACCCTAGCCGGAACCCTAGCCCTAACCTGACCCTGCCCCTGACCATAACTCTGACCAGAACCCTAACATATGTTTAACCATAAGCCTAAACCTCACCATAGCTGTAACCTAAGCCTAACCCTAACGCTAAGTCTAACGCTAAACCAAATCTAATCCTAACCCTAACTGTAATCCTAACCCTAGCCCTAACCCTAAGCCTACCCCGGACCCTCACCATAACCTTGACCCTAACCCAAACGTAATTTTAACCACAACCCTAAACCTAAACCTAACCCTAACCTAGGCCTAACCCTACTGCTAAGTCTAACCCTAAAACAAGGCGAATCCTACCCCTAAACCTAACCCTAACCCTAAACGTAACCCTAACCCGAATCCTACCCTAACCCGAACCCTAACCCTAACCCGAACCCTAACGCTGACCATGACTCTGACCGTAACGTTGACCAGAACCCTAACATATGTTTAACCATAAGTCTAAACCTCACCATAGCCGTAACCTAAGCCTAACTCTAACGCTAAGTCTAATGCTAAACCAACTCTAATCCTAACCTGAACTGTAAACCCAACCCTAACCCTAACCCAAACACTAACCGGAACCCTAACCCTAACCGGAACCTGACTCTGACCATAACGCTGGCCATAACCCTAACATATGTTTAACCATAAGCCTAAACCTCACCAAAGCCGTAACCTAAGCCTAACCCTAATGCTAAGTCCAATGCTAAACCAACTCTAATCCTAACCCGAAATGTAATCCTAACCCTAGCCCTAACTCTAAGCCTACCCCGGACCCTCACCATAACCCTGACCCTAACCCAAACGTAATTTTAACCACAACCCTAAACCTAAACCTAACCCTAACCTAGGCCTAACCCTACTGCTAAGTCTAACCCTAAAATAAGGCGAATCCTACCCCTAAACCTAACCCTAATCCTAAACGTAACCCTAACCCGAACCTTACCCCTAACCCAAACCCTAACCCGAACCCTAACGCTGACCATGACCCTGACCGTAACGCTGACCAGAACCCTAACATATGTTTAACCATAAGCCTAAACCTCACCATAGCCGTAACCTAAGCCTAACCCTAACGCTAAGTCTAATGCTAAACCAACTCTAATCCTAACCTGAACTGTAATCCTAACCCTAACCCTAAACCTAAATCTAACCATAGCCGGAACCCTAACCCTAACCATAACCTGACTCTGACCATAACACTGGCCATAACCCTAACATATGTTTAACCATAAGCCTAAACCTCACCATAGCCGTAACCTAAGCCTAACCCTAACGCTAAGTCTAATGCTAAACCAACTCTAATCCTAACCCTAACTGTAATTCTAACCCTAACCCTAACCCTAACGGGAACCGTAACCCTAACCGTAACCTGACTCTGGCCATAAGGCTTGCCATAACCCTAACATATGTTTAACCATAAGCCTAAACCTCACCATAGCCGTAACCTAAGCCTAACCCCAACGTTAAGTCTAATGCTAAACCAACTCTAATCCTAACCCTAACTGTAATCCTAACCCTAGCCCTAACCCTAACCCTAAACGTAACCCTAGCCGGAACCCTAGCCCTAACCTGACCCTGACCCTGACCATAACTCTGACCAGAACCCTAACATATGTTTAACCATAAGCCTAAACCTCACTATAGCTGTAACCTAAGCCTAACCTTAACGCTAAGTCTATACGCTAAAACAACTCTAATCCTAACCCTAACTGTAATCCTAACCCTAGTCCTAAACCTAAGCCTACCCCGGACCCTGACCATAACCCTGACCCTAACACAAACGTAATTTTAACCACAACCCTAAACCTAAACGTAACCCTAACCTAGGCCTAACCCTACTGCTAAGTCTAACCCTAAAACAAGGCGAATCCTACCCCTAAACCTAACCCTAACCCTAAACGTAACCCTAACCCGAACCCAACCCCTAACCCGAACCCTAACTCGAACCTTAACGCTGACCATGACTCTGACCGTAACGCTGACCAGAACCCTAACATATGTTTAACCATAAGCCTAAACCTCACCATAGCCGTAACCTAAGCCTAACCCCAACGTTAAGTCTAATGTTAAACCAACTCTAATCCTAACCCTAACTGTAATCCTAAACCTAACCCTAACCCTAACCGAAAACATAACCCTAACCGTAACCTGACTCTGACCATAACGCTGGCCATAACCCTAACATATGTTTAACCATAAGCCTAAACCTCACCATAGCCGTAACCTAAGCCTAACCCTAACGCTAAGTCTAATGCTAAACCAACTCTAATCCTAACTCTAACTGTAATCCCAACCCTAACCCTAACCCTAACCCTAACCCTAATTCTAACCCTAACGCTAACCCTAACCGGAACCTGACTCTGACCATAAGCCTAACATATGTTTTACCATAAGCATAAACCTCACCATAGCCGTAACCTAAGCCTAACCCTAATGCTAAGTCTAATCCTAAACCAACTCTAATCCTAACCCTAACTGTAATCCCAACCCTAACCCTAACCCTAACCGAAACCATAACCCTAACCGTAACCTGACTCTGACCATAACGCTGGCCATAACCCTAACATATGTTTAACCATAAGCCTAAACCTCACCATAGCCGTAACCTAAGCCTAACCCTAACGCTAAGTCTAATGCTAAACCAACTCTAATCCTAACTCTAACTGTAATCCCAACCCTAACCCTAACCCTAACTCTAACCGGAACCCAAACCCTAAACGGAACCTGACTCTGACCATAACGCTGGCCATAACCCTAATATATGTTTAACCATAAGTATAAACCACATCAAAGCCGTAACCTAAGCCTAACACTAAAGCTAAGTCCAATGCTAAACCAACTCTAATCCTAACCCAAACTGTAATCCTAACCCTAACCCTAACCCTAAACCTAACCGTAGCCGAAACCCTAACCCTAACCGTAACCTGACTCTGACCATAACTCTGACCAGAACCCTAACATATGTTTAAGCATAAGCCTAAACTTCACCATAGCTGTAACCTAAGCCTAACCTTAACGCTAAGTCTAATGCTAAACCAACTCTAATCCTAACCCTAAATGTAATCCTAACCCTAGCCCTAACTCTAAGCCTACTCCGGACCCTGACCATAACCCTGACCCTAACCCAAACGTAATTTTAACCACAACCCTAAACCTAAACCTAACCCTAACCTAGGCCTAACCCTACTGCTAAGTCTAACCCTAAAATAAGGCGAATCCTACCCCTAAACCTAACCCTAACCCTAAACGTAACCCTAACCCGAACCTTACCCCTAACCCAAACCCTAACCCGAACCCTAACGCTGACCATGACCCTGACTGTAACGCTGACCAGAACCCTAACATATGTTTAACCATAAGCCTAAACCTCACCATAGCCGTAACCTAAGCCTAACCCTAACGCTAAGTCTAATGCTAAAACAACTCTAATCCTAACCTGAACTGTAATCTCAACCCTAACCATAACCCTAACCGGAACCCTAACCCTAAGCGTAACCTGACTCTGACCATAACGCTGGCCATAACCCTAACATATGTTTAACCATAAGCCTAAATCTCACCAAAGCCGTAACCTAAGCCTAACCCTAACGCTAAGTCTAATGCTAAACCAACTCTAATCCTAATCCGAACTGTAATCCTAACCCTAACCCTAAACCTAAAACTAAACCTAACCCTAGCCGGAACCCTAGCCCTAATCTGACCCTGACCCTGATCATAAGGCTGACCAGAACCCTAACATATGTTTAACCATAAGCCTAAACCTCACCATAGCCGTAACCTAAGCCTAACCCTAACGCTGAGTCTAATGCTAAACCAACTCTAATCCTAACCTGAACTGTAAACCCAACCCTAACCCTAACCCTAACCGGAACCCTAATCCTAACCATAACCTGACTCTGACCATAACGCTGGCCATAATCCTAACATATGTTAAATCATAATCCTAAACCTCACCATAGCCGTAACCTAAGCCTAACCCTAACGCTAAGTCTAATGCTAAACCACCTCTAATCCTAACCTGAACTGTAATCCTAACCCTAGCCCTAACGCTAACCCTAAACGTAAACCTAGCCCTAATCTGACCCTGCCCCTGACCATAACTCTGACCAGAACCCTAACATATGTTTCACCATAAGCCTAAACATCACCATGGCCGTAACCTAAGCCTAACCCTAACGCTAAGTCTAATGCTAAACCAACTCTAATCCTAACCTGAACTGTAATCCTAACCCTAGACCTAACGCTAAACCTAATCATAACCCTACCCGGAACCCTAGCCCTAACCTGACCCTGACCCTGAACAGAACCCTAACATATGTTTAACAATATGCCTAAAGTTCACCATAGCCGTAACCTAAGCCTAACCCTAACGCTATGTCTAATGCTAAACCAACTCTAATCCTAACCTGAACTGTAATCCCAACCCTAACCCTAACCGGAACCCTAACCCTAACCGGAACCTGACTCTGACCATAACGCAGGCCATAACCCTAACATATGTTTTACCATAAGCCTAAACCTCACCATAGCCGTAACCTAAGCCTAACCCTAATGCTACGTTTAATGATAAACCAACTCTAATCCTAACTCTAACTGTAATCCTAACCCTAACCCTAAACCTAACGGTAGCCGGAACCCTAGCCCTAACCTGACCAAGACCATAACTCTGACCAGAACCCTCACATATGTTTAACCATAAGCCTAAACCTCACCATAGCTGTAACCTAAGCCTAACCTTAACGCTAAGTCTAACGCTAAACCAACTCTAATCCTAACCCTAACTGTAATCCTAACCCTAGCCCTAACTCTAAGCCTACTCCGGACCCTGACCATAACCCTGACCCTAACCCAAACGTAATTTTAACCACAACCCTAAACCTAAACCTAATCCTAACCTAGGCCTAACCCTACTGCTAAGTCTAACCCTAAAACAGGGCGAATCCTGCCCCTAAACGTAACCCTAACCCTAAACGTAACAGTAACCCGAACCCTACCCCTAACCCGAACCCTAGCCCTAACCAGAACCCTAACGCTGACCATGACTCTGACCGTAACGCTGACCAGAACCCTAAAATATGTTTAACCATAAGCCTAAACCTCACCATAGCCGTAACCTAAGCCTAACCCTAACGCTAAGTCTAATGCTAAACCAACTCTAATCCTAACCTGAACTGTAAACCCAACCCTAACCCTAACCCTAACCGGAACCCTAATCCTAACCATAACCTGACTCTGACCATAACGCTGGCCATAATCCTAACATATGTTAAATCATAAGCCTAAACCTCACCATAGCCGTAACCTAAGCCTAACCCTAACGCTAAGTCTAATGTTAAACCACCTCTAATCCTAACCTGAACTGTAATCCTAACCCTAGCCCTAACGCTAACCCTAAACGTAAACCTAGCCCTAATCTGACCCTGCCCCTGACCATAACTCTGACCAGAACCCTAACATATGTTTCACCATAAGCCTAAACATCACCATGGCCGTAACCTAAGCCTAACCCTAACGCTAAGTCTAATGCTAAACCAACTCTAATCCTAACTCTAAATGTAATTCCAACCCTAACCCTAACCCTAAACCTAAACCTAACCCTAGCCGGAACCCTAGCCCTAACCTGACCCTGACCCTCACCATAACGCTGATCAGAACCCTAACATATGTTTAAGCATAAGCCTAAACCTCACCATAGCCGTAACCTAAGCCTAACCCTAACGATAAGTCTAATGTTAAATCAATTCTAATCCTAACCTGAACTGTAATCCCAACCCTAACCCTAACCCTAACCCTAACTGGAACCATAACCCTAACCTGACTCTGACCATAACCCTAACATATGTTTAACCATAAGCCTAAACCTCACCAAAGCCATAACCTAAGCCTAACCCTAATGCTAAGTCCAATGCTAAACCAACTCTAATCCTAACCCGAACTGTAATCCTAACCCTAACCCTAACCCTAAATCTAAACCTAACCCTAGCCGGAACCCTAGCCCTAACCTAACCCTGACCCTGACCATAACGCTGACCAGAACCCTAACATATGTTTAACCATAAGCCTAAACCTCACCAAAGCCGTAACTTAAGCCTAACCCTAACGCTAAGTCTAATGCTAAACCAACTCTAATCCTAACCTGAACTGTAAACCCAACCCTAACCCTAACCCTAACCGGAACCCTAACCCTAACCGTAACCTGACTCTGATCATAACGCTGGCCATAACCCAAACATATGTTTAACCATAAGCCTAAACCTCACCATAGACGTAACCTAAGCCTAACCCTAACGCTAAGTCTAATGCTAAACCAACTCTAATCCTAACCTGAACTGTAATCCTAACCCTAGACCTAACGCTAAACCTAATCATAACCCTACCCGGAACCCTAGCCCTAACCTGACCCTGACCCTGAACAGAACCCTAACATATGTTTAACAATATGCCTAAACTTCACCATAGCCGTAACCTAAGCCTAACCCTAACGCTATGTCTAATGCTAAACCAACTCTAATCCTAACCTGAACTGTAATCCCAACCCTAACCCTAACCGGAACCCTAACCCTAACCGGAACCTGACTCTGATCATAACGCAGGCCATAACCCTAACATATGTTTTACCATAAGCCTAAACCTCACCATAGCCGTAACCTAAGCCTAACCCTAATGCTACGTTTAATGATAAACCAACTCTAATCCTAACTCTAACTGTAATCCTAACCCTAACCCTAAACCTAACGGTAGCCGGAACCCTAGCCCTAACCTGACCAAGACCATAACTCTGACCAGAACCCTCACATATGTTTAACCATAAGCCTAAACCTCACCATAGCTGTAACCTAAGCCTAACCTTAACGCTAAGTCTAACGCTAAACCAACTCTAATCCTAACCCTAACTGTAATCCTAACCCTAGCCCTAACTCTAAGCCTACTCCGGACCCTGACCATAACCCTGACCCTAACCCAAACGTAATTTTAACCACAACCCTAAACCTAAACCTAATCCTAACCTAGGCCTAACCCTACTGCTAAGTCTAACCCTAAAACAGGGCGAATCCTACCCCTAAACGTAACCCTAACCCTAAACGTAACAGTAACCCGAACCCTACCCCTAACCCGAACCCTAGCCCTAACCAGAACCCTAACGCTGACCATGACTCTGACCGTAACGCTGACCAGAACCCTAAAATATGTTTAACCATAAGCCTAAACCTCACCATAGCCGTAACCTAAGCCTAATCCTAATGCTAAGTCTAATGTTAAACCAACTATAATCCTAACCCTAATTGTAATCCTAACCCTAACCCTAACCCTAACCGGAACCCTAACCCTAACCGTAACCTGACTCTGACCATAACGTTGGCCATAACCCTAACATACGTTTAACCATAAGCCTAAATCTCACCATGGCCGTAACCTAAGCCTAACCCTAACGCTAAGTCTAATGCTAAACCAACTCTAATCCTAACTCTAACAGTAAACCCAACCCTAACCCTAAACCTAACCGTAGCCAGAAACCTAACCCTAACCGTAACCTGAGTCTGACCATAACTCTGACCAGAACCCTAACATATGTTTAACCATAAGCCTAAACCTTACCAAAGCCGTAACCTAAGCCTAACCGTAAACCTAAGTCCAATGCTAAACCAACTCTAATCCTAACCCGAACTGTAATTCTAACCCTAACCCTAACCCTAAACCTAAACCTAACCCTAGCCGGAATCCTAGCCCTAACCTGACCCTGACCCTGATCATAACGCTGACCAGAACCCTAACATATGTTTAACCATAAGCCTAAACTTCACAATAGCCGTAAACTAAGCCTAACCCTAACGCTAAGTCTAATGCTAAACCAACTCTAATCCTAACCTGAACTGTAATCCCAACCGTAACCCTAACCCTAACCGGAACCCTAACCCTAACCGTAACCTGACTCTGACCATAACGCTGGCCATAACCCTAACATATGTTTAAACATAAGCCTAAACCTCACCAAAGCCGTAACCTAAGCCTAACCCTAACGCTAAGTCTAATGCTAAACCAACTCTAATCCTAACCCTAACTGTAATCCTAACCCTAGCCCTAACCCTAACCTTAAACGTAACCCTAGCCAGAAACCTAGCCCTAACCTGAACCTGACCCTGACCAGAACCCTAACATATGTTTAACCATAAGCCTAAACCTCACCATAGCTGTAACCTAAGCCTAACCCTAAGGCTAAGTCTAACGCTAAACCAACTCTAATCCTAACCCTAACTGTAATCCTAACCCTAGCCCTAAGGCTAAGCCTACCCCAGACCCTGACCATAACCCTGACCCTAACCCAAACGTAATTTTAACCACAACCCTAAACCTAACCCTAACCTAGGTCTAACCATACTGCTAAGTCTAATCTTAAAACAAGGCGAATCCTACCCCTAAACGTAACCCTAACCCTAAACGTAACCCTAACCAGAACCCTACCCCTAACGCTAAACCTAACCCTAACCCTAAACCTAACCGTAGCCGAAACCCTAACCCTAACCGTAACCTGACTCTGACCATAACTCTGACCAGAACCCTAACATATGTTTAACCATAAGCCTAACCTCACCATACCTGTAACCTAAGCCTAACCTTAACGCTAAGTCTAACGATAAACCAACTCTAATCCTAACTCTAACTGTAATTCTAACCCTAGCCCTAACCCTAAGCTTACCCCGGACCCTGACCATAACCCTGATCCTAACCCAAACGCAATTTTAAGCACAACCCTAAACCTAAACCAACCCTAACCTAGGTCTAACCCTACTGCTAAGTCTAACCCTAAAAGAAGGCGAATCCTACCCCTAAACGTAACCCTAACCCTAAACGTAACCCTAACCCGAACCCTACCTCTAACGCGAAACCTAACGCTGACCATGACCCTGACCGTAACGTTGACCAGAACCCTAACATATGTTTAACCATAAGCCTAAACCTCACCATAGCCGTAACCTAAGCCTAACCCTAACGCTAAGTCTAATGCTAAACCAACTCTAATTCTAACCCTAACTGTAATCCCAACCCTAACCCTAACCCTAACCAGAACCCTAACCCTAACCATAACCTGACTCTGACCATAACGCTGGCCATAACCCTAACATATGTTTAACCATAAGCCTAAACCTCACCATAGCCGTAACCTAAGCCTAACCCTAACGCTAAGTCTAATGCTAAAGCAACTCTAATCCTAACCCTAACTGTAATCCTAACCCTAACCCTAACCTTAAACCTAACCGTAGCCGGAACCCTAACCCTAACCGTAACCTGACTCTGACCATAACACTGACCATAACCCTAACATATGTTTAACCATAAGCCTAAACCTCACCATAGCCGTAACCTAGGACTAGCCCTAACACTAAGTCTAATGCTAAACCAACTCTAATCCTAACCCTAACTGTAATCCTAACCCTAGCCCTAACCCTAATCCTAAACGTAACCCTGGTCGGAACCCTAACCCTAACCGTAACCTGACTCTGACCATAACTCTGACCAGAACCCTAACATATGTTTAACCATAAGCCTAAACCTCACCATAGCTGTAACCTAAGCCTAACCTTAACGCTAAGTATAACGCTAAACCAACTCTAATCCTAACCCTAACCCTAACCCAACCCTACCCCTAACCCGAACCCTAACACATGTTTAACCATAAGCCTAAACCTCACCATAGCCGTAACCTAAGCCTAACCCTAACGCTAAGTCGAATGCTAAACGAACTCTAATCCTGACCCTAACTGTAATCCCAACTCTAACCCTAACCCTAACCCTAACCGGAACCCTAACCCTAATCGTAACCTGACTCTGACCATAACGCTGGCCATAACCCTAACACATGTTTAACCATAAACCTAAACCTCACCAAAGCGGTAACCTAAGCCTAACCCTAACGCTAAGTCTAATGCAAAACTAACTCTAATCCTAACCCTAACTGTAATCCTAACCCTAACCCTAAACCTAAACTTAACCCTAGCCGGAACCCTAGCCCTAACCTGACCCTGACCCTGACCATAACGCTGGCCATAACTCTAACATATGTTTAACTATAAGCCTAAACCTCACCAAAGTCGTAACCTAAGCCTAACCCTAACGCTAAGTCTAATGCTAAACCAACTCTAATCCTAACCCTAACTGTAATCCTAACCCTAGCCCTAACCCTAACCCTAAACGTAACCCTGGCCTAAACCCTAGCCCTAACCTGAACCTGACCCTGACCATAACTCTGACCAGAACCCTAACATATGTTTAACCATAAGCCTAAACCTCACCATAGCTGTAACCTAAGCCTAATCTTAACGCTAAGTCTAACGCTAAACCAACTCTAATCCTAACCCTAACTGTAATCCTAACCCTAAATGTAATCCTAAGCCTATCTCGGACCCTGACCATAACCCTGACCCTAACCCAAACGTAATTTTAACCACAAGCCTAAACCTAACCCTAACCTAGGCCTAACCCTACTGCTAAGTCTACCCCTAAAACAAGATGAATCCTACCCCTGAACCTAACCGTAACTCTAAACGTAACCCTAACCAGAACCCTACCCCTAACCCGAACCCTAACCCTAAAGCGAACCCTAACGCTGAGCATGACCCTGACCGTAACGCTGACCAGAACCCTAACGTATGTTTAACCATAAGCCTAATCCTCACCATAGCCGTAACCTAAGCCTAACCCTAACGCTAAGTCTAATGCTAAACCAACTCTAATCCTAACCCTAACTGTAATCCAAACCCTAACCCTAACCCTAACCAGAACACTAACCCTAACCGTAACCTGACTCTGACCATAACGATGGCGATAACCCTAACATATGTTTAACCAGAAGCCTAAACCTCACCATAGTCGTAACCTAAGCCTAACCCCAACGTTAAGTCTAATGCTAAACCAACTCTAATCCTAACTCTAACTGTAATCCCAACCCTAACCATAACCCTAACCCTAAGCGTAACCTGATTCTGACCATAACGCTGGCCATAACCCTAACATATGTTTAACCATAAGCCTAAATCTCACCAAAGCCGTAACCTAAGCCTAACCCTAACGCTAAGTCTAATGCTAAACCAACTCTAATCCTAATCCGAACTGTAATCCTAACCCTAACCCTAAACCTAAAACTAAACCTAACCCTAGCCGGAACCCTAGCCCTAATCTGACCCTGACCCTGACCATAAGGCTGACCAGAACCCTAACATATGTTTAACCATAAGCCTAAACCTCACCATAGCCGTAACCTAAGCCTAACCCTAACGTTAAGTCTAATGCTAAACCAACTCTAATCCTAACCTGCACTGTAAACCCAACCCTAACCCTAACCCTAACCGGAACCCTAACCCTAACCGTAACTTGACTCTGACCATAACGCTGGCCATAACCCTAACATATGTTTAACCATAAGCCTAAACCTCACCATAGCCGTAACCTAAGCCTAACCCTAACGCTAAGTCTAATGCTAAACCACCTCTAATCCTAACCTGAACTGTAATCCTAACCCTAGCCCTAACGCTAACCCTAAACGTAAACCTAGCCCTAATCTGACCCTGACCCTGACCATAACTCTGACCAGAACCCTAACATATGTTTAACCATAAGCCTAAACATCACCATGGCCGTAACCTAAGCCTAACCCTAACGCTAAGTCTAATGCTAAACCAACTCTAAACCTAACTCTAAATGTAATTCCAACCCTAACCCTATCCCTAAACCTAAACCTAACCCTAGCCGGAACCCTAGCCCTAACCTGACCCTGACCCTCACCATAACGCTGATCAGAACCCTAACATATGTTTAACCATAAGCCTAAACCTCACCATAGCCGTAACCTAAGCCTAACCCTAACGATAAGTCTAATGTTAAATCAATTCTAATCCTAACCTGAACTGTAATCCCAACCCTAGCCCTAACCCTAACGCTAACTGGAACCCTAACCCTAACCTGACTCTGACCAGAACCCTAACATATGTTTCACCATAAGTCTAAACCTCACAATAGCCGTAACCTAAGCCTAACCCAAACGCTAAGTCTAATGCTAAAGCAACTCTGATCCTAACCCTAACTGTAATCCTAACCCTAACCCTAAACCTAAACCTAACCATAGCCGGAACCCTAACCCTAACCATAACCTGACTCTGACCATAACACTGGCCATAACCCTAACATATGTTTAACCATAAGCCTAAACCTCATCATAGCCGTAACCTAAGCCTAACCCTAACGCTAAGTCTAATGCTAAACCAACTCTAATCCTAACCCTAACTGTAATTCTAACCCTAACCCTAACCCTAACGGGAACCGTAACCCTAACCGTAACCTGACTCTGACCATAAGGCTTGCCATAACCCTAACATATGTTTAACCATAAGCCTAAACCTCACCATAGCCGTAACCTAAGCCTAACCCCAACGTTAAGTCTAATGCTAAACCAACTCTAATCCTAACCCTAACTGTAATCCTAACCCTAGCCCTAACCCTAACCCTAAACGTAACCCTAGCCGGAACCCTAGCCCTAACCTGACCCTGACCCTGACCATAACTCTGACCAGAACCCTAACATATGTTTAACCATAAGCCTAAACCTCACTATAGCTGTAACCTAAGCTTAACCTTAACGCTAAGTCTATACGCTAAACCAACTCTAATCCTAACCCTAACTGTAATCCTAACCCTAGTCCTAAACCTAAGCCTACCCCGGACCCTGACCATAACCCTGACCCTAACACAAACGTAATTTTAACCACAACCCTAAACCTAAACCTAACCCTAACCTAGGCCTAACCCTACTGCTAAGTCTAACCCTAAAACAAGGCGAATCCTACCCCTAAACCTAACCCTAACCCTAAACGTAACCCTAACCCGAACCCTACCCCTAACCCGAACCCTAACTCGAACCTTAACGCTGACCATGACTCTGACCGTAACGCTGACCAGAACCCTAACATATGTTTAACCATAAGCCTAAACCTCACCATAGCCGTAACCTAAGCCTAACCCTAACGCTAAGTCTAATGCTAAACCAACTCTAATCCTAACCCTAACTGTAATCCTAAACCTAACCCTAACCCTAACCGAAACCATAACCCTAACCGTAACCTGACTCTGACCATAACGCTGGCCATAACCCTAACATATGTTTAACCATAAGCCTAAACCTCACCATAGCCGTAACCTAAGCCTAACCCTAACGCTAAGTCTAATGCTAAACGAACTCTAATCCTAACTCTAACTGTAATCCCAACCCTAACCAGAACCCTAACCCTAACCCTAACCCTAACGCTAACCCTAACCGGAACCTGACTCTGACAATAAGCCTAACATATGTTTTACCATAAGCATAAACCTCACCATAGCCGTAACCTAAGCCTAACCCTAATGCTAAATCTAATGCTAAACCAACTCTAATCCTAACCCTAACTGTAATCCCAACCCTAACCCTAACCCTAACCGAAACCATAACCCTAACCGTAACCTGACTCTGACCATAACGCTGGCCATAACCCTAACATATGTTTAACCATAAGCCTAAAACTCACCATAGCCGTAACCTAAGCCTAACCCTAACGCTAAGTCTAATGCTAAACCAACTCTAATCCTAACTCTAACTGTAATCCCAACCCTAACCCTAACCCTAACTCTAACCGGAACCCAAACCCTAAACGGAACCTGACTCTGACCATAACGCTGGCCATAACCCTAACATATGTTTAACCATAAGCCTAAACCTCACCATAGCCGTAACCTAAGCCTAACCCTAACGATAAGTCTAATGTTAAATCAATTTTAATCCTAACTAGAACTGTAATCCCAACCCTAACCCTAACCCTAACCCTAACTGGAACCCTAACCCTAACCTGACTCTGACCAGAACCCTAACATATGTTTAACCATAAGCCTAAACCTCACCAAAGCCGTAACCTAAGCCTAACCCTAATGCTAAGTCCGATGCTAAACCAACTCTAATCCTAACCCGAACTGTAATCCTAACCCTAACCCTAACCCTAAACCGAAACCTAAACCTAGCCGGAACCCTAGCCCTAACCTGACCCTGACCCTGACCATAACGCTGACCAGAACCCTAACATATGTTTAACCATAAGCCTAAACCTCACCAAAGCCGTAACTTAAGCCTAACCCTAACGCTAAGTCTAATGCTAAACCAACTCTAATCCTAACCTGAACTGTAAACCCAACCCTAACCCTAACCCTAACCGGAACCCTAACCCTAACCGTAACCTGACTCTGACCATAACGCTGGCCATAACCCTAACATATGTTTAACCATAAGCCTAAACCTCACCATAGCCGTAACCTAAGCCTAACCCTAACGCTAAGTCTAATGCTAAACCAACTCTAATCCTAACCTGAACTGTAATCCTAACCCTAGACCTAACGCTAAACCTAATCCTAACCCTACCCGGAACCCTAGCCCTAACCTGACCCTGACCCTGAACAGAACCCTAACATATGTTTAACAATATGCCTAAACTTCACCATAGCCGTAACCTAAGCCTAACCCTAACGCTATGTCTAATGCTAAACCAACTCTAATCCTAACCTGAACTGTAATCCCAACCCTAACCCTAACCGGAACCCTAACCCTAACCGGAACCTGACTCTGACCATAACGCAGGCAATAACCCTAACATATGTTTTACCATAAGCCTAAACCTCACCATAACCGTAACCTAAGCCTAACCCTAATGCTACGTTTAATGATAAACCAACTCTAATCCTAACTCTAACTGTAATCCTAACCCTAACCCTAAACCTAACGGTAGCCGGAACCCTAGCCCTAACCTGACCAAGACCATAACTCTGACCAGAACCCTCACATATGTTTAACCATAAGCCTAAACCTCACCATAGCTGTAACCTAAGCCTAACCTTAACGCTAAGTCTAACGCTAAACCAACTCTAATCCTAACCCTAACTGTAATCCTAACCCTAGCCCTAACTCTAAGCCTACTCCGGACCCTGACCATAACCCTGACCCTAACCCAAACGTAATTTTAACCACAACCCTAAACCTAAACCTAATCCTAACCTAGGCCTAACCCTACTGCTAAGTCTAACCCTAAAACAGGGCGAATCCTACCCCTAAACGTAACCCTAACCCTAAACGTAACCGTAACCCGAACCCTACCCCTAACCCGAACCCTACCCCTAACCCGAACCCTAACGCTGACCATGACCCTGACCGTAACGTTGACCAGAACCCTAACATATGTTTAACCATAAGCCTAAACCTCACCATAGCCGTAACTTAAGCCTAACCCTAACGCTAAGTCTAATGCTAAACCAACTCTAATTCTAACCCTAACTGTAATCCCAACCCTAACCCTAACCCTAACCAGAACCCTAACCCTAACCATAACCTGACTCTGACCATAACGCTGGCCATAACCCTAACATATGTTTAACCATAAGCCTAAACCTCACAATAGCCGTAACCTAAGCCTAACCCTAACGCTAAGTCTAATGCTAAAGTAACTCTAATCCTAACCCTAACTGTAATCCTAACCCTAACCCTAACCTTAAACCTAACCGTAGCCGGAACCCTAACCCTAACCGTAACCTGACTCTGACCATAACACTGACCATAACCCTAACATATGTTTAACCATAAGCCTAAACCTCACCATAGCCGTAACCTAGGCCTATCCCTAACACTAAGTCTAATGCTAAACCAACTCTAATCCTAACCCTAACTGTAATCCTAACCCTAGCCCTAACCCTAATCCTAAACGTAACCCTAGTCGGAACCCTAGCCCTAACCGGACCCTGACCCTGACCATAACTCTGACCAGAACCCTAACATATGTTTAACCATAAGCCTAAACCTCACCATAGCTGTAACCTAAACCTAACCTTAACGCTAAGTATAACGCTAAACCAACTCTAATCCTAACCCTAACCCTAACCCAACCCTACCCCTAACCCGAACCCTAACGCTGACCATGACCCTGACCGTAACGCTGACAAGAACCCTAACACATGTTTAACCATAAGCCTAAACCTCACCATAGCCGTAACCTAAGCCTAACCCTAACGCTAAGTCGAATGCTAAACAAACTCTAATCCTGACCCTAACTGTAATCCCAACTCTAACCCTAACCCTAACCCTAACCGGAACCCTAAACCTAATCGTAACCTGACTCTGACCATAACGCTGGCCATAACCCTAACACATGTTTAACCATAAACCTAAACCTCACCAAAGCGGTATCCAAAGCCTAACCCTAATGCTAAGTCTAATGCTAAACTAACTCTAATCCTAACCCTAACTGTAATCCTAACCCTAACCCTAACCCTAAACCTAAACTTAACCCTAGCCGGAACCCTAGCCCTAACCTGACCCTGACCCTGACCATAACGCTGGCCATAACTCTAACATATGTTTAACTATAAGCATAAACCTCACCAAAGTCGTAACCTAAGCCTAACCCTAACGCTAAGTCTAATGCTAAACCAACTCTAATCCTAACCCTAACTGTAATCCTAACCCTAGCCCTAACCCTAACCCTAAACGTAACCCTGGCCTAAACCCTAGCCCTAACCTGAACCTGACTCTGACCATAACTCTGACCAGAACCCTAACATACATTTAACCATAAGCCTAAACCTCACCATAGCTGTGACCTAAGCCTAACCTTAACGCTAAGTCTAACGCTAAACCAACTCTAATCCTAACCCTAGCCCTAACCCTAAGCCTACCCCGGACCCTGACCATAACCCTGACCCTAACCCAAACGTAATTTTAACCACAACCCTAAACCTAAACCTAACCCTAACCTAGGCCTAACCCTACTGCTAAGTCTAACCGTAAAACAAGGCGAATCCTACCCCTAAACCTAACCCTAACCCTAAACGTAAACCTAACCCGAATCCTACCCCTAACCCGAACCCTAACCCTAACCCGAACCCTAACGCTGACCATGACCCTGACCATAACGCTGACCAGAACCATAACATATGTTTAACCATAAGTCTAAACCTCACCATAGCCGTAACCTAAGCCTAACCCTAACGCTAAGTCTAATGCAAAACCAACTCTAATCCTAACCCTAACTGTAATCGCAACCCTAACCCTAACCCTAACCGGAACCCTAACCCTAACCGTAACCTGAATCTGACCATAACGCCGGCCATAACCCTAACATATGTTTAACCATAAGCCTAAACCTCACCAAAGCCGTAACCTAAGCCTAACCCTAATGCTAAGTCTAATGCTAAACCAACTCTAATCCTAACTCGAACTGTAATCCTAACCTTAACCCTAACCCTAAACCTAAACCTAACCCTAGCCGGAACCCTAGCCCTAACCTGACCCTGACCCTGACCATAACGCTGACCAGAACCCTAACATATGTTTAACCATAAGCCTAAACCTCACTATAGCCGTAACCTAAGCCTAACCCTAACGCTAAGTCTAATGCTAAACCAACTCTAATCGTAACCTGAACTGTAATCCCAACCCTAACCCTAACCGGAACCCTAACCCTAACCGTAACCTGACTCTGACCATAACGCTGGCCATAACCATAACATATGTTTAAACATAAGCCTAAACCTCACCATAGCCATAACCTAAGCCTAACCCTAACGCTAAGTATAATGCTAAACCAACTCTAATCCTAACTCTAACTGTAATCCCAACCCTAACCCTAACCCTAACCGGAAGCCTAACCCTAAACGGAACCTGACTCTGACCATAACGCTGGCCATAACCCTAACATATGTTTAACCATAAGCCTAAACCTCACCAAAGCCGTAACCTAAGCCTAACCGTAATGCTAAGTCCAATGCTAAACCAACTCTAATTCTAACCCGAACTGTAATTCTAACCCTAACCCTAACCCTAAACCTAAACCTAACTCTAGCCGGAACCCTAGCCCTAACCTGACCCTGACCCTGACCATAAGGCTGACCAGAACCCTAACATATGTTTAACCATAAGCCTAAACCTCACCATAGCCGTAACCTAAGCCTAACCCTAACGCTAAGTCTAATGCTAAACCAACTCTAATCCTAACCCAAACTGTAATCCTTACCCTAACCGTAAACCTAACCCTAGCTGGAACCCTAGCCCTAACCTGACCCTGACCCTGACCATAACGCTGAGCAGAACCCTAACATATGTTTAACCATAAGCCTAAACCTCACCATAGCCGTAACCTAAGCCTAACCCTAACGCTAAGTCTAATGCTAAACCAACTCTAATCCTAACCCTAACTGTAATCCCAACCCTAACCAAACCCGGACCCTGACCATAACCCTGACCCTAACCCGAACCTAAGTTTAACCATAACCCTAAACCTAAACCTAACCCTAACCTAGGCCTAATCCTAATGCTAATTCTAACCCTAAAACAAACCGAATCCTACTCCTAAGCCTAACCCTAAGCCTAAACGTAACGCTAACCCGAACCCTAACCCGAACCTGAACCCTGACCATGACCCTAACATATGTTTAACCATAAGCCTAAACCTCACCATAGCCGTAACCTAAGCCTAACCCTAACGCTAAGTCTAATGCTAAACCAACTCTAATCCTAACCCGAACTGTAATCCTAACCCTAACCCTAAAGCTAACTGTAAAGCGAACCCGAACCCTAACCTAACCTGACCATGACCATAACCCTAACATATATTTAACCATAAGACTAAACCTCACCATAACCGTAACCTAAGCCTAACCCTAACGCTAAGTCTAACGCTAAACCAACTCTAATCCTAACCCGAACTGTAATCCTAACCCTAAGCCTAACCCTCACCCTAACCCCGGTGACCCTGGGGTGGGGGATTGACCTGGGGGTCCTAGGGGGCTTTTGGGGACCTCCACTTAGCTTTCAGAGGGCCAAGGGACCGAATCCATCTTCAAGAGACGAAAACGCCGCGTGCGCGAACGGCCATCTTCCTGCATCACCGGGTTCACAGAATCACAGAATCAACTGGGTTGGAAAAGACCTCAGAGATCATCGAGTCCAACCCTTGGTCCAACTCTACTCTGTTTACTAGATCATGGCACTAAGTGCCATGTCCAACCTCACTTTAAAAACCTCCAGGGATGGCGAGTCCAGCACCTCCCTGGGCAGCCGTTCCAATGTCTGACCACTCTCTCTGTAAAGAATTTCTTCCTCATATCCAGCCTAAATTTCCCCTGGCAGAGTTGAAGCCCATGCCCCCTTGTCCTATTGCTGACTGCCTGGGAGAAGAGACCAATCCCCATCTGGCTATAACTTCCCTTCAGATAGTTATAGAGAGTGATGAGGTCACCTCTGAGCCTCCTCTTCTCCAGACTAAACAACCCCAGCTCCCTCAGCCTCTCCCCATAGGTCTTGTGCTCAAGTCCCTTCACCAGTCTTGTTGCTCTTCTCTGGACCCACTCCAGCACTTCAATGTCTTTCCTGAACTGAGGGGCCCAGAACTGAACACAATACTCCAGGTGGGGCCTCACCAATGCAGAGTACAGGGGAAGGATCACTTCCCTTGTCCTGCTGACCACGCTATTTTTGATACAGGACAGGATTCCATTGGCCTTCTTGGCCACCTGGGCACACTGTTGGCTCATGTTGAGCTTCCTGTCAATTAGTACCCCCAGGTCCCTTTCTGCCTGACTGCTCTCCAGCCACTCTGTTCCTCTTCAGCGTCTACAGGAACACGAGAAAACACACGCTCGCTAAGCCGTGCCGGCACACGGCGTCGTGGGGTAAACGCCGACCCCTTCCGCAACACCCACCTCCTGCTAAGTTCCACGGCGTTCCGTTCGGCGCATCGTGCCGCGGGCGTGGTCACCAACCCCCATCGCTCGTGACGCCTAAGACGGCGAGAAGGAAAAGAACTGCAGCGCCTGGAACGAGTCGCCGGCCCCACGCTCCTCCTCACCGCAAATGCTCCTCCCAGTCCAAAGGGCCCATGAAGCGCCTGCGAAGTGAGAAGAAAACGCTGAACCCAGTCACCGGGCAATACCGTGCTCCTCCACGCCCTCCACCGCCTCACCTTCTCCGCTGCCGGCCGGCCTGCGGCTTCGCCCCTCCGAGCTCGTCTGCGGCACCTGCAGAACCAGAGGCATGCGCTGGGACGCCGCCCGAAAACACAGCCTGCCCGCAGACGGTCCCATCTCGCCCTCCCTTACCTGGGCCGCTCGCCCACCTGGCCGCCATTGCTTTTGCCTGCCACGCTGTTGACCACGAAGACATTCAGCTACCGCCTGTAAAACGCAACCAAAGGACGCTCAGACCTGCACCAGCAACACAGGACCTGACACTAGCTGCCGCTTCAGCCCAGCACTCCGTGCTCACCTTGCCCGAGGAGCTGCGGTGCCGATACCCAGCTTTCCTCTCCGCTTCACACCTAGGAAACAGAGAAACGACCAAGCTCAGTGAGAGCCACACGGCACAGCTTCCCTCTGGCGCCACGCACCGACCCACCTGCTTACGGCGCGCAGCTCGCCTCCTCTGCCGCTCGCGCGCGCAGGGACGGGAAGAGCGCGGCAGCAATGAGAGGAGAAGGGCGGGGACGAGAGAGCGGCGGCGGGGTCAGAAGGGCGGCAGCGGGGACGGGAGAGGGGCGGTGGGGACGGGAGCGGGGCGGCGGGGACGGAAGCGGGGCACGGCGGGGACGGGAGGGCGGCAGCAGGGACGGGAGCGGGGTGGCGAGGTCGGGAGCAGGGCGGCGGGTACGGGAAGAGGGCGGCGGGTACGGGAAGAGGGCGGCGGGTACGGGAAGAGGGCGGCCGGGACGGGAAGAGCGCGGCGGGGACGGGAGGAGCGGGGCGGGGATGGGAGGAGCGGGGCGGGGACGGGAGGAGCGCGGGGACGGGAGGGCGGCGGCAGGGTCGGGAGGAGCACGGCAGGGACGGGAGCGGGGCGGCGGGGACGGGAGCGGGGCGGCGGGGACGGGAGGGGGGCGGCGGGGACGGGAGGGGGGCGGCGGGGACGGGAGGGGGGCGGCGGGGACGGGAGGGGCGCGGCGGGGACGGGAGGGGCGCGGCGGGGACGGGAGGAGCACGGCAGAGACGGGAAGAGCGCGGCCGGGACAGGAGGAGCGCGGCCGGGACAGGAGGAGCGCGGCCAGGACGGGAGGGCGGCGGCAGGGTCGGGATGGCGGCAGCGGAGTCGGGAGCGGGGGTGGCAGGGACGGGAGGGGCGCGGCGGGGACGGGAGGGGCGCGGCGGGGACGGGAGAAGGGCGGGGACAGGAGAAGGGCGGGGACAGGAGAAGGACGGGGACAGGAGAAGGGCGGGGACAGGAGGGCAACGGCGGGGTGGGGAGCAGGGCGGAGGGAACAGGAGCGGGGCAGCGGGGATGGGAGGGGCGCAGCGGGGACGGGAGTGGGGCGGCGGGGACGGGAGCGGGGCGGCGGGGACGGGAGCGGGGCGGCGGGGACAGGAGCGGGGCGGCGGGGTCGGGAGGGGCGCGGCGGCGGGGTCGGGAGGGGCGCG
Organism: Nesoenas mayeri; assembly: GCF_963082525.1. Lineage (NCBI taxonomy): Eukaryota > Metazoa > Chordata > Aves > Columbiformes > Columbidae > Nesoenas > Nesoenas mayeri. The sequence goes on from NC_137556.1 coordinate 103,260, forward strand.
GCGGCGGGGACGGGAGGGTGGCGGTGGGGACGGGAGGAGCGCGGCGGGGACGAGAGGGCGGCGGCAGGGTCGGGAGGAGCGCGGCGGGGACGAGAGGGCGACGGCAGGGTCGGGAGGAGCGCGGCGGGGACGGGAGCCGGGGGGCGGGGACGGGAGCCGGGGGGCTGGGATGGGAGCCGGGCGGCTGGGACGGGAGCCGGGCGGCTGGGACGGGAGCCGGGCGGCTGGGACGGGAGCCGGGCGGCGGGGACGGGAGCCGGGCGGCGGCGGGGTCGGGAGGGCGGCGGCGGGGTCGGGGGGGGCGCGGCGGGGACGGGAGGACGGTGGCGGGGTCGGAAGAGCGGCGGCGGGGACGGGAGCAGGGCAGCGGGGACGGGAGGAGCGCGGCGCGGACGGGAGGGCGGCAGCGGGGACGGGAGCGGGGCAGCAGGGACAGGAAGAGCACGGCGGGGACGGGAGGGCGGCGGCGGGGACGGGAGGGCGGCGGCGGGGACGGGAGGGCGGCGGCGGGGACGGGAGGGCGGCGGCGGGGACCGGAGGGGCGTGGCGGGGACGTGAAGAGCGCGGTGGCAACGAGAGAAAAAGGGCGGGGACGAGAGGGCGGGGTCAGAAGGGCGGCAGCGGGGACGGGCGCGGGGCGGCGGGGACGGGGGGAGCGGGGCGGCGGGGACGGGGGGAGCGGGGCGGCGGGGACGGGGGGAGCGCGGCGCGGACGGGAGGGCGGCGGCGGGGACGGGAGCGGGGCAGCAGGGACAGAAAGAGCACGGCGGGGACGGGAGGGCGGCGGCGGGGACCGGAGGGGCGTGGCGGGGACGTGAAGAGCGCGGTGGCAACGAGAGAAAAAGGGCGGGGACGAGAGGGCGGGGTCAGAAGGGCGGCAGCGGGGATGGGCGCGGGGCGGCGGGGACGGGGCGAGCGGGGCGGCGGGGACGGGGGGAGCGGGGCGGCGGGGACGGGGGGAGCGGGGCGGAAACGAGAGGAGAAGGGCGGTGTTGGAAGGGCGGCAGCGGGGACAGGCGCGGGGCGGCGGGGACGGGGGGAGCGTGGCGGCGGGGACGGGAGGGTGGCGGCGGGGACGGGAGGGTGGAGGCGGGGACGGGAGGGTGGAGGCGGGGACGGGAGCGGGGCGGCGGGGACGAGAGGAAAGGAGCGGGGACGGGAGGAGCGCGGCGGAGACGGGAAGAGCGCGGCCGGGACGGGAGGGCGGCGGCGGGGACGGGAGGGCGGCGGCGGGGACGGGAAGAGCGCAGCGGGGACGGGAAGAGCGCGGCCGGGACGGGAAGAGCGCGGCCGGGACGGGAGGGCGGCGGCCGGGACGGGAGGGCGGCGGCCGGGACGGGAAGAGCGCGGCGGCCGGGTCGGGAGCGGGGCTGCAAGGACGGGAGAGGGGCGGCAGGGACGGGAGAGGGGCGGCGGCAACGAGAGGAGAAGGGCGGGGACAAGAGAGCGGCGGCGGGTTCGGAAGGGCGGCAGCGGGGACGTGAGAGGGGCGGCGGGGACGTGAGAGGGGCGGCGGGGACGTGAGAGGGGCGGCGGGGACGTGAGAGGGGCGGCGGGGACGTGAGAGGGGCGGCGGGGACGTGAGAGGGGCGGCGGGGACGTGAGAGGGGCGGCGGGGACGGGAGGAGCGTGGCGGGGACGGGAGAAGCACGGCCGGGAGGGCGACGGCGGGGTCGGGAGCGGGGCGGCGGGGACGGGAGGGGCGGCGGCGGGGACGGGCGGGGCGCGGCGGCGGGGACGTGAGCCGGGCGGCTGGGACGGGAAGAGCACGGAGGGGACGGGAGGGGGGCGGCGGAGGGGACGGGAGGGGGGCGGCGGAGGGGACGGGAGGGGGGCGGCGGAGGGGACGGGAGGGGGGCGGCGGAGGGGACGGGAGGGGGGCGGCGGAGGGGACGGGAGGAGAAGGGCGGGGACGGGAGGAGAAGGGCGGGGACGGGAGGAGAAGGGCGGGGACGGGAGGAGAAGGGCGGGGACGGGAGGAGAAGGGCGGGGACGGGAGGAGAAGGGCGGGGACGGGAGGAGAAGGGCGGGGACGGGAGGAGAAGGGCGGGGACGGGAGGAGAAGGGCGGGGACGGGAGGAGAAGGGCGGGGACGGGAGGAGAAGGGCGGGGACGGGAGGGCGGCGGCGGGTTCGGAAGGGCGGCAGGGGGGACGGGAGAGGGGCGGCGGCGGGGACGGGCGGGGCGCGGCGGCGGGGACGTGAGCCGGGCGGCTGGGACGGGAAGAGCACGGAGGGGACGGGAGGGGGGCGGCGGAGGGGACGGGAGGAGAAGGGCGGGGACGGGAGGAGAAGGGCGGGGACGGGAGGAGAAGGGCGGGGACGGGAGGAGAAGGGCGGGGACGGGAGGAGAAGGGCGGGGACGGGAGGAGAAGGGCGGGGACGGGAGAGCGGCGGCGGGTTCGGAAGGGCGGCAGGGGGGACGGGAGAGGGGCGGCGGCGGGGACGGGCGGGGCGCGGCGGCGGGGACATGAGCCGGGCGGCTGGGACGGGAAGAGCACGGAGGGGACGGGAGGGGGGCGGCGGAGGGGACGGGAGGAGAAGGGCGGGGACGGGAGGAGAAGGGCGGGGACGGGAGGAGAAGGGCGGGGACGGGAGGAGAAGGGCGGGGACGGGAGGAGAAGGGCGGGGACGGGAGGAGAAGGGCGGGGACGGGGACAGGAGGAGCGCGGCCGGGAGCCGGGCGGCGGGGACGGGAGCCGGGCGGCGGGGACGGGAGAATAAGGGCGGGGACGAGAGGGCGGCGGCGGGGACGGGGGGAGAGGGGCGTCGGGGACGGGGGGAGAGGGGCGTCGGGGACGGGGGGAGAGGGGCGTCGGCGGGGCCGGGGGGAGGGGGGTGGCGGGGATAGGGGGAGTGGGGCAGCGGGGACGAGAGCGGAGCGGGGATGGGAGCGGAGCGGACGGGAGGGGCGTGGCGGCGGGGTCGGGAGGGGCAGTGGGGACGCGGGGAGCGGGGTGGCTGCGTGGTGGTGCGGGGGGGATGGGAGGAGGGCAGGTCTACCCCCAACCCCAGGAGTGCCCAGGTCTACTTCCCATGGGGGGCCCCAGGTGTACCTCCCACCCCGGGCCCCCAGGTCTCTCAGCACTCTCATGGAGTCTAAAACACTGGGGAAGGGACAGTCCGCTCCTCTGCCCACAGCTACTCCATCCCAGATGACTGCACAACCTCTGCCTACGCAGGTTAAAATGTCCACAGATTAACCGTGCACCCCTAGAGCTCCGTCCACCCACCCCTGACTCCACGCCTCCGGGCAGAGCAGCTCCAGCCAAATGTGCACGTGCACAGACAGATGCACCTCAGAACATTATAGACAACACATCAACAGCACCAAAAACGCTCTATAACAAGAACGACTCCAAACCAGAGACTGCATCGACCAAAAGAACCTGCAGGGAGGCAGCGGTGAGGCGGGGAGCCTCTACTGCAACCCCAGAATAAAATAAGAGCCAAACATCACGGCCCCTTATGAGACGGCGGCGCTGGCGCACACACACACACACAGAGACGGCGGCGCTGGCGCACACACACACACACAGAGACGGCGGCGCTGGCGCACACACACACACACAGAGACGGCGGCGCTGGCGCACACACACACACACGCAGAGACGGCGGCGCTGGCGCACACACACACGCGAGGCTGCTGCAGGACTAAGAACTTCTTCCCAGCATCTTGAAGGGCCAGTCCCTGAGACTGGATGGGTAGAGAGCAGAGCTGCTGATGATGCAGCCCAGAACGACACCATAAATCACAACTGACCAGAAACATCCAAAATGCAAACACCATCCACACTTTCGGCTGCTGATACAAGAAAACCAGCACCCAATTGGCGCTACGCCAATCGGCACCGGCGTTCCAGATCCCGGGACGGCACCCGAGATGCCTTTCGTGTCCCTTGAACGCAACGAGACCCCAGCATCGTCTGACAGGCGCAAGGCAGGCTTCCCGAGCTACACAACAACGCAGACACAGGCTGGAGCTGCCCTGCCCGGCACACGCTGCCATCGCTCTGTAAGGTTCTCGGGGCCCTTTACCCACTCAAAGGGGACTGTTCCTGGACGGCCCTTTCCTTTAGCAGAACTTTACCCCCGTCCCTGCGATTCCAGCCCCTTCCCAGCCCCCGTGCCTCCACTTAGCTTTCAGAGGGCCAAGGGACCGAATCCATCTTCAACAGAGAAAACGCCACGTGCGCTAACGGGGATCTTCCTGCATCGCTGGGTTCCTCTTCAATGTCTGCAGGAACACCTAGGAAAGAGAGAAATGACCGAGCTCAGCGAGAGCCACACGGCACAGCTTCCCTCTGGCGCCACGCACCGACCCACCTGCTTACGGCGCACAGCTCGCCTCCTCCGTCGCTCTTCCGTGCCAAGTCGTTCCTCTGCATCTGAAATCAAGGTATTCAACAAGTCACCCAGGAGCTCATCAACAGCTTGCCCATCCCACAGCTCTGCTTTCTATTCAGGAATCCCACCAGAATGTATAAGTCCCAAAAACACTGGGGAAGCGACAGTCTGCTCCCCTGCCCACGGCTACTCCATCCCAGATGACTGCACAACCTTTGCCTACGCAGGTTAACATGTCAACAGATTAATTGTGGACTCCTAGAACTCCGGCTCCTGACTCTACACCTCCGGGCAGAGCAGCTCCAGCCAAACACGCATGTGCACAGACAGACGCACCAGAGACTGCATCGACCAAAATAACCTGCAGGGAGGCAGCGGTGAGGCGAGGAGCCTCTACCGCAACCCCAGATAAAAATAAGAGCCGAAAATCACGGCCCCTTATGAGACGGCGGTGCTGGCGCACACACACAGATACGGCGGCGCTGGTGCACACACGCGAGGCTGCTGCAAGACTAAGAACTTCTTCCCAGCATCTTGAAGTGCCAGTCCCTGAGACTGGATGGGTGAGAGAGCACATCTGCTGGCACAGCCCAGGACAACGCCACAAACACAATGGACCAGAAACGCCCGAAACGCAAGAACCCTCCACGCTTTCGGCTGCTGATACAAGAAAACCAGCACCCAATTGGCGCTACACCAATCGGCACAGGCGTTCCAGATCCCGGGACGGCACCCGAGATGCCTTGCGTGCCCCTCGAACTCAACGAGACCCCAGCATCGTCTGACAGGCGCAAGGCAGGCTTCCCGAGCTACACAACAACGCAGACACAGGCTGGAGCTGCCCTGCCCGGCACACACTGCCATCGCACTGTAAGGTTCTCGCGGCCCTTTACCCACTCAAAAGGGGACTGTTCCTGGACAGTCCTTTCCCTTATCAGAACTATACCCCCGGCCCTGCCATTCCCAGCCCATTGCCAGCCCTCGTGCCTCCACTTAGCTTTCAGAGGGCCAAGACACCGAATCCATCTTCAACAGAGGAAAACGCCACGTGCGCGAACGGCCGTCCTCCTGCATCGCCGGGTTCCTCTTCAGCGTCTACGGGAACACGAGAAAACACACGCTCGCTAAGCCGTGCCGGCACACGGTGCCGTGGGGTAAACGCCGACCCCTTCCGCAACACCCACCTCCTGCTAAGTTCCACGGCGTTCCGTTCGGCGCGTCGTGCCGCGGGCGCGGTCACAAACCCCCATCGCTGGTGATGCCTAAGACGGCGAGAAGCAAAAGACCTGTAGCGCCTGGAACGAGTCCCCGGCCCCACGCTCCTCCTCGTCCCTAGCCCGGCTCACCGCAAATGCTCCTCCGAGTCCAAAGGGCCCAGGAAAAGCCTGCAAAGAGAGAAGGAAACGCTGAACCCAGTCACCGGGCAATACCAGGCTCCTCCACGTCCTCCACCGCCTCACCTTCTCCGCTGCCGGCCGGCCTGCGGCTTCGCCCCTCCGAGCTCGTCTGCGGCACCTGCAAAACCAGAGGCACCTGCTCGGACACCGCCCGAAAACACAGCCTGCCCGCAGACGGTCCCATCTCGCCCTCCCTTACCTGGGCCGCTCACCCACCTGGGCGCCCTTGCTTTTGCCTGCCACGCTGTTGACCACGAAGACGTTCGGCCACCGCCTGTAAAACGCAACCAAAGGACGCTCAGACCTGCACCAGCAACACAGGACCTGACACCAGCTGCCGCTTCAGCCCAGCACTCCGTGCTCACCTTGCCCGAGGAGCTGCGGCGTCGATACCCAGCTTTCCTCTCCGCTTCACACCTAAGAAAGAGAGAAACCACCAAGCTCAGCTAGAGCCACACGGCACAGCTTCCCTCTGGCGCCACGCACCGACCCACCTGCTTACGGCGCACAGCTCGCCTCCTCCGTCGCTCTTCCGTGCCAAGTCCTTCCTCTGCACCTGAAATTGAGTTATGCAGCAAGTCACCCAGCAGCTCATCAACAGCTTGACCATTCCACAGGTCTGCTTTCTGTTTAGGAATCCCACCAGAAGCTCTAATTGAGTCTCTAAAACACTGGGGAAGCGACAGTCCGCTCCCCTGCCCACGGCTACTCCATCCCAGATGACTGCACAACCTTTGCCTACGCAGGTTAACATGTCAACAGATTAATTGTGGACTCCTAGAACTCCGGCTCCTGACTCTACACCTCTGGGCAGAGCAGCTCCAGCCAAACACGCATGTGCACAGACAGACGCACCACACAACGTTATAGACGACACGATAGCAACATCACCAAAAACGCTCTATAACAAGAACGGCTCCAAGCCAGAGACTGCATCAACCAAAATAACCTGCAGGGAGGCAGCGGTGAGGCGAGGAGCCTCTACCGCAACCCCAGATAAAAATAAGAGCTGAAAATCACGGCCCCTTATGAGACGGCGGCGCTGGCGCACACACACACAGAGACGGCGGCGCTGGCGCACACACGCGAGGCTGCTGCAAGACTAAGAACTTCTTCCCAGCATCTTGAAGTGCCAGTCCCTGAGACTGGATGGGTGAGAGAGCACATCTGCTGGCACAGCCCAGGACAACGCCACAAACACAACAGACCGGAAACGCCCGAAACGCAAGAACCCTCCACGCTTTCGGCTGCTGATACAAGAAAACCAGCACCCAATTGGCGCTACACCAATCGGCACAGGCGTTCCAGATCCCAGGACGGCACCCAAGATGCCTTGCGTGCCCCTCGAACTCAACGAGACCCCAGCATCGTCTGACAGGCGCAAGGCAGGCTTCCCGAGCTACACAACAACGCAGACACAGGCTGGAGCTGCCCTGCCCGGCACACACTGCCATCGCACTGTAAGGTTCTCGCGGCCCTTTACCCACTCAAAAGGGGACTGTTCCTGGACAGTCCTTTCCCTTATCAGAACTATACCCCCGGCCCTGCCATTCCCAGCCCATTGCCAGCCCACGTGCCTCGTGCCAAGTTGTTCCTGTGCGCCTGAAATCGAGTTATTCAGCAAGTCACTCAGCAGCTCATCAACAGCTTGGGCATTCCACCCACCCCTGACTGCACACCTCCGGGCAGAGCAGCCTGAAAGACACTTTGCCTTATGGTCCTGCTGCTTCCTTCGGAAATGCTAGGACTCTACTTCTAGATACAAGATGCTCATTTTAACCCCTGCTAGATAACCAAAGCATCAGTCCTAGGAGGAGAGATTATATCAGCAACTTGTTACACCCCTATAAAAACCATAAATTAACACCTCATCTTCATTGCAGTCAGGAATTTCAGGAAAACGCAAAGAACTTGGAAATTATTCAATAAATGAAACCTAGTTACAAACATACTTTCAACTACAGCTGGTACTGAAGCTTTGCTGCTCCTGAAGGTCCTGCGTCAAACAGGCATCTCCACTTCTCCAAACACAACTGCCCACATAGCTTAAACAGCCCAAAAGCTGCCGACTGCTGAAGGAGCAGCAGAGAACCAGCACCCACACAGCCCAGGAGCTGAATGAGCTCCCTCCCTGGGGACTGGGGCTCAAATACCCTGAGACCCGCCCACCCCTTCCCACAATCCCCTGGGAAAGGGGAGGGATCAATCACCCCAGGCCCCACCCACCACCCTTATCAAATCACCTGGATCCTCACTAGAAATGACAGCACCTGCACTCTTGGGCTCTGTCAGACACTGTTGGTTTTTGTGAAGCCCTGTCGAGACCCCTTGGGGTCTGTCAGGCTCTATCAGGCTTTGGTGGGCTTTGTAGGGCTCTATTGAGACCTGTTGGGCTCTGCTGAGCCTGTCAAGATTTCTCAGGCTCTGTTGAGGTCCCCAGGACTCTGTCATACACATTGAGGCTCTGTTAGGAACAGACAAGATTTGTCAGGCCCTGACGGGTCCTGTTGGGCTCTGTCAAGCTTTGTCAGGCTCTGTGAGGATCCGTCAAACTCTCTCGGGCCCTGTCGGGCTTTGTCAGGCAGTGTCGAGACCTGTCGGGCTTTCTCAAGCTTTCTTGGGCCCTGCCTGACTCCGTTGGTCTTTCCTGAGCTTTGTCGGCCCCTGTCATGCTGTCGGGTACATGGCTCAGCAGGGGAGGGGGAGGAGTTGTAGGTCTGTAGGCCACACCCCTTGCAGGGAGCCCACCAATGGGGGTGGAAGTGTGGGTCAAGGGGGAGGAGCCCAGCTGGGAGGGTAGGAGTGCTAGGAAAGGGGGTGGGACCTGGTAGGGGCACACCCCTCCGGGAAAGCACCTTGGAGAGAGCTTGGGAGTGAGGTGGGGTGGGCAGTGGCCATAAGCCTCAACCTCACCGTTGTCGTAACCTAAGCCTAACCCTAACACTAAGTGTAACGCTAAACCAAGTCTAATCCTTACCCTAACCGTAACCCTAACCCTAACTCTGACCCTAACCCTGACCCTAACATAAGTTTAACCGTAACCCTAACCCTGACCCTAACATAAGTTTAACCGTAACCCTAAACCTCAACCTAACCCTAAGCTAGGCCTAATCCTAATGCTAAATCAAACCCTAAAACAACCCGAATCCTACCCCTAACCGTTACCCTAATCCGACCCTGACCCTGACCATAACGCTGACCATAAACCTAACATACGTTTAACTATGAGCCTAATCCTCACCATAGCCGTAACCTAACCCTACACCCTAACGCTAATTCTAACGGTACACCAACCCGCCCGAACCCCGCGAGGGAGACGGGGCCGCCCCCGGCGCGAGGGAGACGGGGCCGCCCCCGGCGCGAGGGAGACGGGGCCGCCCCCGGCGCGAGGGAGACGGGGCCGCCCCCGGCGCGAGGGAGACGGGGCCGCCCCCGGCGCGAGGGAGACGGGGCCGCCCCCGGCGCGAGGGAGACGGGGCCGCCCCCGGCGCGAGGGAGACGGGGCCGCCCCCGGCGCGAGGGAGACGGGGCCGCCCCCGGCGCGAGGGAGACGGGGCCGCCCCCGGCGCGAGGGAGACGGGGCCGCCCCCGGCGCGAGGGAGACGGGGCCGCCCCCGGCGCGAGGGAGACGGGGCTTGGGAGAAACCAGAAAGTTGCCACTTTCCTCTGTATCACCCACAATAAGAAAATACATACACAATAATGAGCACTCAGATAATGGTTATCAGTACTAGTTCACTAGCCATTGCTCGTTTTGGCTGAGTTCTGCGACATCCATTTGAATGATCTACCAGAGTCCACCGCACACTGCTAAGGTTCTGTGGATAACACACTGTTCTATTGGTGATCAGGGAGGCGATGAGCCACCCCGTAGCTTGAAAGACACTCTGCCTTATGGTCCTGCTGCTTCTTTCAGAAATGCTAAAACTCCACCTACAGGTACTAGATGCTCATCCTAACTCCTGATAAATAACCTGAGAATCAGCCCTAGGAGGAGAGATTATATCAGCAACTTGTTACATACCAATACAAACCAAAAATTAACACCCCATCTTCATTGCAGTCAGGAATTTTAGGAAAATGTGAAGCACCTGGAATTGATTCAATAAATGAAACATAGTTACAAACATACTTTCAACTACAGCTGCTATTAAAACTCAGCTGCTCCTGAAAGTTCTACCTCAAATAGACACCTCCACTTCTCCAAACACATCTGCCCATGTAGCTTAAACAGCCCAAAAGCTGCCAACTGCTGAAGGAGCAGCAGAGAACCAGCACCCAAGCAGCCCAGGAGCAGCATGAGTGCCTGTTCAGGGGCTGGGGCTCAAATACCCTGAGACCCGCCCACCCCTTCCCACAATCCCCTGGGAAAGGGGAGGGATCAATCACCCCAGGCCCGCCCACCACCCTTATCAAATCACCTGGACCCTCACTGGAAATGACAGCACCTGCACTCCTGTCGGGCTCTGTCAGACACTGTTGGTTTTTGTGAAGCCCTGTCGAGACCTCTTGGGGCCTGTCAGGCTCTATCAGGCTTTGATGGGCTCTGTAGGGCTCTGTCGAGACTTGTTGGGTTCTGCTGAGCCCTGTCAAGATTTCTCAGGCTCTGTTGAGGCCCCCAGGGCTCTGTCATACATATTGAGGCTCTATCAGGAACTGACAATATTTGTCAAGCCCTGACGGGTCCTGTTGGGCTCTGTCAAGCTTTGTCAGGCTCTGTGAGGATCCGTCAAATTCTCTTGGGCCCTGTCGGGCTTTGTCGGGCAGTGTCAAGACCTGTCGGGCTCTGTCAGACTTTCTCAATCTCTCTCAGGCCCTGCCTGGCTCTGTTGGTCTTTCCTGAGCTTTGTCTGCCCCTGTCATGCTGTCCGGTACATGGCTCAGCAGAGGAGGGGAAAGAGTTGTAGGTCTGTAGGGAGCCCACCAATGGGGGTGGAAGTGTGGGTCAAGGGGGAGGAGCCGAGCTGGGAGGGTGGGGTGCTTGGAAACGGGGTGGGGCCTCGTTGGGGCACACCCCTCCGGGAAGGCACATTGGGGAGAGCTTGGGAGGGGCATGGAGTTGGCAGTGGCCCTGCCCACACCTTCAGCCCCACTCTCAACCCTAAACCCCACACCCAAATCCTTCACTGGAGATGGAACAAACCACATGCTTAAGGTTTTTTTACATTATTTAATTTTATTGGGTGAGAATTGGCCCAAAAACCAGGTTAAAAATCCCCCAGCATGGCCCTGGGGGAGCAATGTCAGGATGGCAGCAGCACAGTGCTGCCCTTTTCCAAGATGGCCACCAGGGGTAAACAGAGTCACCGGTCCCACCACCCACCTTGGGCCCCATCCCAAAATGGCCACCCTAGGCAGACCCCGCCCACCTCAGCCCCGCCCTTCCAGCACATGACGGCCATGGCCCCGCCCACCAGCAGGGACACAGCAGCCGAGAGGGCCACCCATCAGGGCAGCCATCTTGTTCCCATGGGCAAGGTGCAGGGGCACAGGGGCAGCCAATGGGAGCGGCCGATACAGCCGGGAGCTGCCGCCTGAGCACAGCCCAGATCAACAGCCCCTCCGGCAGTGCCAGCATGGCCGCCAGCCCCCCCCAGCCATCTTGGATTCCAAGCAGGGTGGAGCCCAGCAGCCACGCTGTCCTCATTTTCTGTTGTGCACGGGGCCCCGTGCAGCATCGCAACCCAGGACATCTGGTGGGCCGAGGGGACCCAGGAATGTGGATCTATGGGCAGAATGCAGAAGCTGTGGGGTGCTACATATCAATGGGGCAGAGTGCTGGAACTATATGGTGCTGCAGAGCAGTGCTGTGGATGTATAGGGCAGCCCGGATGTGTGGGGCGCTGTGGGGCACTGCTGTGGGTCTATGGGGCAGGGTGCAGGAGCTACAGTGTGCTGTAGGGCAGCATTGCTGGCCTATGGGTTAGTGTGAAGAAGCTATGGTGTTTTCTGGGACAGCGCTGTTGATGTATAGGGCAGAGGAACTGTAGGGTGCTGTGGGGTTACACTGTGGGTCTATAGGGCAGAGTGAACAAGATATGGGGTGCTGTGGGACAGCACTGTGTGTCTATGGGGCAGAATGGAGATACAGGGTGCTGTGGAACAGTGCTGTCCATTTATGGGGCAGAGTAAAAGCAGCTATGGGGTGCAGTGACTCTATAGGGCAGAGGGGCTACGGGCTGCTCTGGGTCACTGTGTGGGTCATCTGTAGGGGGTTCAGCCTCTTCAGGGGTGTTTCACCCCACAACAACCCCCTTGACCCCACAGCCCTCCTGACCCCCACACCCACCCCACAGACCCTTGTGACCCACCCATAGTGGGCAGTGCAGGCGTGGTCAGGAGGGAAGGGTGGTCAGGTGGAGATGTGGGGTGCTGTGGGGCAGCACTTTGCACCAATGGGGCAGAATGCAGCACCTACAGGCTGCTGTGGGGCAGATCTCTGGGTCTAAGGGGCAGAGTAGAGTCCTGTGCAGCACCACTGTGGGTCTATGGGGAAGAGTAGAGTCACTATGGGGTGCTGTGGGGCACTACTGTGGATGTATGGGGCAGAGTACAAGAGCTATATGATGCTGTGGGGCAGTACTGGGCATCTAAGGGACAGAGTGCAGGGGCAGTGGGGTGTTGCGGGGCAGTACTGTGGATCTATGGGGCAGAATGGAGGATGTCTGGGGTGCTGTGGGGCAGTGTTGTGGGTCTATGGGGCAGAGTGTAGGAGCTATGGAGCATTGTGGGGCAGTACTGTGGGTGTATAGGGCAGAGGAGCTATAGGGTGCTGTGGGACAGCACTGTGGATCTATGGAGCAGAGTACAGGAACTATAGGGTGCTGCAGGGCAGCACTCTGCATCCATGGGGCAGAGTGGAAGACATATGAGGTACTCTGTGGCAGTGCTGTAGATGTATGGGGCAGAGTGGAGAAGCTATGGGGTGCTGTGGGATAGCAAGCAGGAGCTATAGGGTGCTGTGGGGCAGTGTTGTGGATCTATAGGGCAGAATGGAGGTGCTGTGGGGCACTGTGTGTCAGCGTGTGGTTCACTCATCTGCAGGGCGTTCAGCCTCTTCAAGGGTGTTTCACCCCACAACGGCCCCATTGACCTCACAGCCGCCCTGACCCCCACACCACCCCATAGACCCTTGTGATCCCCCCTCCCGTCCCTGCCATGGTGTGCAGTGGAGACGCAGCCAGCTGGAGGGGGGGGTGGGGAGGGCGCACAGTCAGCCGGAGAGGGGAGGGTGGGGGCGCGGTCAGCCGGAGTTGGGGGGGCGCGGTCAGCCGGAGTTGGGGGGGGCGCGGTCAGCCCCAGTTGGGGGGGGGCGCGGTCAGCCCCAGTTGGGGGGGCCGTCAGCTGGAGTTGGGGGGGGGCGCGGTCAGCCCGAGTTGGGGGGGGGCCGTCAGCCGGAGTTGGGGGGGGCGCAGTCAGCCCGAGTTGGGGGGGGCCGTCAGCCGGAGTTGGGGGTGGCGCAGTCAGCCCGAGTTGGGGGGGGCCGTCAGCCGGAGTTGGGGGGAGGCGCAGTCAGCCGGAGTTGGGGGGCGGCCAGGCTGCCTTCACTGTTCTCTGAGCAGGAGCTGCAGTGGGAAAGGGAAGGAAAGGGCCGTTATTTGTGTCACAGTCCTGGGAAACAGCCCCAAATCCCCCCACTTCAATATTAACCCAGTGAGCAAATTAACTGCCAAAAAAATTGATCTTAAAAGCTTCTTTGAGCACAAATTATCCTAAAAACAGCCCCAAAATGAAGTAAATTGAATTTGAGACCAAACAGCCTTAAAAATCTCAAAAACCCGCCCAGATATGGTCCCTCACAGCTTTATATAATAAGATATATATGTAAAAATAGATTAGATACATTACATAGTAATTATATAAATATAGATATTAATATTATATAATGAATATCATTATTATTACAATATTACGTTATATATCATTATATTATGTCATTATATATTAATTATAAATTACATTAAGTAATATCAATGAATATTAGTTGATCAGTTAATTATATCAGATTATATATTATATATATTTCTACTATTCATCATATTATATCATTTATAGTAGTATATTACTATATTGACTTTAACTATAGATTTAATATTAATATATTATTTAATAAATTAAATAATATATATTAAATTAAAATTAAGTTAAATTAAATTAAAATATATAAATAAATTTAAAAATACAGTGTAAACAATTAAGTGGGTTCAGGGAGGCGGTGACCAATCAGCACCTTCCTCTCCTCAGAGGCAGCGACCAATCAGCACCTTTCTGTCCCTCGGAGACAGCCGAGCGGGGCTGAGCCCGCAGGAGGCTTTCCCACCAGACGGCACCGGCCAATCAGCGAGCGTCTCCTCGGCCCCCCCAGCGTGAGGAGAGAACGGGACGGGGGAGACAAAATGGCGGCGGGTTAAAAAAGCCCAATTTGTTCCCGCTTAAATATTAATTCAGTAAATTACAAATAAATAGACTTTTAAAGCTTTTTTTGGGGCGCAAATCAGCACAGATCCGGGACCCCCAGCTCTGGACACGTTCAATAAAGTGAATTCAGCCCTAAAACCCCCTCAAAAAGCAACGAAATGCCCCTCTCGACTCTAAATACAATAATTTACAAGCTTATTTCAACAACTATTTAAATTAATTTAACAATTAATAATTTAAACAATTAAGCGGCTTTAGGAGCCTCAGAACCACCCAAAATGCTCAAAAAACCCTCATAAAACCTCAAAAAGCCCCGTTTAAATATGATAACTTAAATTAATAAGTGGTTAAAAGAAAAACTCGCAGTCCTGGGAAACAGCCCCAAATCTCCCCCGGGCTTTAAATACTAATCTAGTGTATAAATTCTTATCAATAAGTAGATTCAAAAAGCTTTAAAGTCGCAAATCGGCCCCTCCAACTTTAAACGCGTTAAATAAACCTTTTAAAAAGCCGATTTAGACCCAAGAGAGCCGAGGCCGGCGGAGAGAGCCCAGGCCGGCCCGAGAGAGCCGGTCGGAGAGAGCAGAGACCGGCCGGAGAGAGCAGAGGCCGGCCGGAGAGAACCGAGCCCGGCCGGAGTGAGCAGAGCCTGGCCGGAGAGAACCGATGTCGGCCGGAGAGAGCAGAGCCCGGCCGGAGAGGACCGAGAGTGGCCGGAGAGGACCGAGGGCGGCCGGAGAGAGCCGAGGCCGGCCAGAGAGAACCGAGCCCGGCCGGAGCGAGACGAGCCCGGCCGGAGAGAACCGAGGCCGGCCGGAAAAAAGCGAGGCCGGCCGGAGTTAGCCGAGCCCGGCCGGAGAGAGCCGAGCGCGGCCGGAGCGAGCCGAGCCCGGCCGGAGCGAGCCGAGCCCGGCCGGAGAGAGCCGAGGACAGCCGGTGAGAGCCGAGCCCGGCCGGAGCGAGCCGAGGCCGGCCGGAGAGAGCCAAGCCCGGCCGGAGCGAGCCGAGCGTGGCCTGAGAGAGCCGAGCCCGGCCGGAGAGAGTAGAGCCTGGCCGGAGAGAGCCGAGGCCGGCAGGAGAGGACCGAGGCCGGCCGGAGCGAGCCGAGCCCGGCCGGTGAGAGCCGAGCGTGGCCTGAGAGAACCGAGGCCGGCCGGAGTGAGCCGAGGCCGGCCGGAGAGAACCGAGGCCGGGCGGAGCGAGCCGAGGCCGGGCGGAGCGAGCCGAGCCCGGCCGGAGAGAACCGAGGGCGGCCGGAGCGAGCCGAGCCCGGCCGGAGAGAACCGAGGGCGGCCGGAGCGAGCCGAGCGCGGCCGGAGCGAGCCGAGCGCGGCCGGAGCGAGCCGAACGCGGCCGGAGCGAGCCGAGGACGGCCGGAGAGAGCCGAGCGCGGCCGGAGAGAGCCGAGCGCGGCCGGAGAGAGCCGAGGCCGGCCGGAGCGAGCCGAGCGTGGCCTGAGAGAGCCGAGGCCGGCCGGAGCGAGCCGAGCCCGGCCGGTGAGAGCCGAGCCCGGCCGGAGCGAGCCGAGCGTGGCCTGAGAGAGCCGAGGCCGGCCGGAGCGAGCCGAGCCCGGCAGGTGAGAGCCGAGGCCGGCCGGAGCGAGCCGAACCCGGCCGGTGAGAGCCGAGCCCGGCCGGAGCGAGCCGAGCCCGGCCGGTGAGAGCCGAGCGTGGCCTGAGAGGACCGAGCCCGGGCGGAGTGAGTCGAGCCCGGCCGGTGAGAACCGAGGCTGGCCGGAGCGAGCCGAGCCCGGCCGGAGAGAACCGAGGGCGGCCGGAGCGAGCCGAGCCCGGCCTGAGAAAACCGAGCCCGGCCGGAGAGAGCTGAGCCCGGCCGGACCGAGCAGAGCCCGGCCGGAGAGGACCGAGGCTGGCCGGAGTGAGCCGAGCCCGGCCGGAGAGAGCAGAGCCTGGCCGGAGAGAGCAGAGCCCGGCCGGAGAGAGCCGAGGCCGGCCGGTGAGAGCCGAGCGTGGCCTGAGAGAACCGAGGCCGGCCGGAGCGAGCCGAGCCCGGCCGGAGAGAACCGAGGCCGGCCGGTGAGGGTTGAGGCCGGCCGGAGAGAGCCGAGCGCGGCCGGAGAGAGCCGATGCCTGCCGGAGAGAGCCGAGGCCGGCCGGAGCGAGCCGAGCGCGGCCGGAGCGAGCCGAGCCCGGCCAGAGAGAGCCGAGCCCGGCAGGTGAGAGCCGAGCGCGGCCGGAGAGAACCGAGGCCGGCCGGAGTGAGCCGAAGCCGGCCGGAGAGAACCGAGGCCGGCCGAAGCGAGCCGAGGCCGGGCGGAGCGAGCCGAGCCCGGCCGGAGAGAACCGAGGGCGGCCGGAGCGAGCCGAGCCCGGCCGGAGAGAACCGAGGGCGGCCGGAGCGAGCCGAGCGCGGCCGGAGCGAGCCGAGCGCGGCCGGAGCGAGCCGAACGCGGCCGGAGCGAGCCGAGGACGGCCGGTTAGGGTTGAGGCCGGCCGGAGAGAGCCGAGCGCGGCCGGAGAGAGCCGAGGCCGGCCGGAGCGAGCCGAGCGTGGCCTGAGAGAGCCGAGGCCGGCCGGAGCGAGCCGAGCCCGGCCGGTGAGAGCCGAGCCCGGCCGGAGCGAGCCGAGCGTGGCCTGAGAGAGCCGAGGCCGGCCGGAGCGAGCCGAGCCCGGCCGGTGAGAGCCGAGGCCGGCCGGAGCGAGCCGAGCCCGGCCGGTGAGAGCCGAGCCCGGCCGGAGCGAGCCGAGCCCGGCCGGTGAGAGCCGAGCGTGGCCTGAGAGGACCGAGCCCGGGCGGAGTGAGTCGAGCCCGGCTGGTGAGAACCGAGGCTGGCCGGAGCGAGCCGAGCCCGGCCGGAGAGAACCGAGGGCGGCCGGAGCGAGCCGAGCCCGGCCTGAGAAAACCGAGCCCGGCCGGAGAGAGCTGAGCCCGGCCGGACCGAGCAGAGCCCGGCCGGACCGAGCAGAGCCCGGCCGGAGAGGACCGAGGCCGGCCGGAGTGAGCCGAGCCCGGCCGGAGAGAGCAGAGCCTGGCCGGAGGGAGCAGAGCCCGGCCGGAGAGAGCCGAGGCCGGCCGGTGAGAGCCGAGCGTGGCCTGAGAGAACCGAGGCCGGCCGGAGCGAGCCGAGCGCGGCCGGAGAGAACCGAGGCCGGCCGGTGAGGGTTGAGGCCGGCCGGAGAGAGCCGAGCGCGGCCGGAGAGAGCCGATGCCTGACGGAGAGAGCCGAGGCCGGCCGGAGCGAGCCGAGCCCGGCCAGAGAGAGCCGAGCCCGGCAGGTGAGAGCCGAGCGCGGCCGGAGAGAACCGAGGCCGGCCGGTGAGAGCCGAGCCCGGCCGGAGTGAGCCGAGACCGGCCGGACCGAGCCGAGCCCGGACGGAGCGAGACGAGCGCGGCCGGAGAGAAACGAGGCTGGCCGGAAAAAAGCGAGGCCGGCCGTAGAGAGCCGAGCCCGGCCGGTGAGAGCCGAGCGTGGCCTGAGAGGACCGAGCCCGGGCGGAGCGAGCCGAGCCCGGCCGGAGAGAGGCGAGGCCGGCCGGAGTGAGTCGAGCCCGGCCGGAGCGAGCCGAGCGCGGCCGGCAAAAAGCGAGGCCGGCCGTAGAGAGCCGAGGCCGGCCGGAGCGAGCCGAGCGCGGCCTGAGAGAACCGAGGCCGGCCGAAGCGAGCCGAGGCCGGCCGGAGCGAGCCGAGCCCGGCCGGAGAGAAACGAGGCTGGCCGGAAAAAAGCGAGGCCGACCGTAGAGAGCCGAGGCCGGCCGGAGCGAGCCGAGCCCGGCCGGTGAGAGCCGAGCGTGGCCTGAGAGAACCGAGGCCGGCCGGAGTGAGCCGAGCCCGGCCGGAGCGAGCCGAGCGCGGCCGGCAAAAAGCGAGGCCGGCCGTAGAGAGCCGAGGCCGGCCGGAGCGAGCCGAGCGCGGCCGGTGAGAGCCGAGCGTGGCCTGAGAGGACCGAGCCCGGGCGGAGAGAGCCGAGCCCGGCCGGACCGAGCAGAGCCCGGCCGGACCGAGCAGAGCCCGGCCGGAGTGAGCCGAGCCCGGCCGGAGCGAGCCGAGCGCGGCCGGAGAGAACCGAGGCTGGCCGGAGTGAGCCGAGCCCGGCCGGAGCGAGCCGAGGCCGGCCGGAGAGAACCGAGGCTGGCCGGAGCGAGACGAGCGCGGCCGAAGAGAACCGAGGCCGGCAGGTGAGAGCCGAGCCCGGCCGGAGCGAGCCGAGCGTGCCCTGAGAGAACCGAGCCCGGCCGGAGTGAGCCGAGTCCGGCCGGAGCGAGGCCGAGGCCGGCCGGAGCGAGCCGAGCGCGGCCGGAGAGAACCGAGGCTGGCCGGAAAAAAGCGAGGCCGGCCGTAGAGAGCCGAGGCCGGCCGGAGCGAGCCGAGCCCGGCCGGTGAGAGCCGAGCGTGGCCTGAGAGGACCGAGCCCGGGCGGAGTGAGCCGAGCCCGGGCGGAGTGAGCCGAGCCCTGCCGGAGTGAGCCGAGCCATGCCGGAGTGAGCCGAGGGCGGCCGGAGCGAGCCGAGCCCGGCCGGTGAGAACCGAGGCTGGCCGGAGCGACCCGAGCGCGGCCGGAGCGAGCCGAGCCCGGCCGGAGAGAACCGAGGCCGGCCGGTGAGAGCCGAGGCCGGCCGGAGCGAGCCGAGCGTGGCCTGAGAGAGCCGAGGCCGGCCGGAGCGAGCCGATCCCGGCCGGTGAGAGCCGAGCCCGGCCGGAGCGAGCCGAGCGTGCCCTAAGAGAACCGAGCCCGGCCGGAGCGAGCCGAGTGCGGCCGGAGAGAAACGAGGCCGGCCGGTGAGGGTTGAGGCCGGCCGGAGAGAGCCGAGCGTGGCCTGAGAGGACCGAGCCCGGGCGGAGTGAGCCGAGCCCGGCCGGTGAGAACCGACGCTGGCCGGAGCGAGCCGAGGCCGGCCGGAGCGACCCGAGCGCGGCCGGAGCGACCCGAGCGCGGCCGGAGCGAGCCGAGCCCGGCCGGAGAGAGCCGAGCGCGGCCGGAGAGAACCGAGCCCGGCCGGAGAGAGTAGAGCCCGGCCGGACTGAGCAGAGCCCGGCCAGAGAGAGGCGAGGCCGGCAGGAGAGGACCGAGGCCGGCCGGAGCGAGCCGAGCGTGGCCTGAGAGAACCGAGGCCGGCCGGAGTGAGCCGAGCCCGGCCGGAGCGAGCCGAGCGTGCCCTAAGAGAACCGAGCCCGGCCGGAGTGAGCCGTGCCCGGCCGGACCGAGCCGAGCCCGGCCGGAGCGAGCCGAGCGTGGCCGGAGAGAACCGAGGTCGGCTGGAGTTAGCCGAGGCCGGCCGGAGAGAGCCGAGGCCGGCCGGAGAGAGCCGAGGCCGGCCGGAGTGAGCCGAGGCTGGCCGGAGAGAGCCGAGGCCGGCCGGAGAGAGCCGAGGCCGGGCGGAGCGAGCCGAGCCCGGCCGGAGAGAACCGAGCCCGGCCGGAGAAAACCGAGGCCGGCCGGAGCGAGCCGAGCCCGGCCGGAGAGAACCGAGGGCGGCCGGAGCGAGCCGAGCGCGGCCGGAGCGAGCCGAGGCCGGCCGGAGAGAGCCGAGGCCGGCCGGTGAGGGTTGAGGCCGGCCGGAGAGAGCTGATGCCTGCCGGAGAGAGCCGAGCCCGGCCGGAGCGAGCCGAGCGCGGCCGGAGAGAGCCGAGCCCGGCCGGAGTGAGCCGAGCGCGGCCGGTGAGAGCCGAGCGTGGCCTGAGAGGACCGAGCCCGGGCGGAGTGAGTCGAGCCCGGGCGGAGTGAGTCGAGCCCGGCCAGTGAGAACCGAGGCCGGCCGGAGCGAGCCGAGCCCGGCCGGAGAGAACCGAGCCCGGCCAGAGAGAACCGAGGCCGGCCGGAGCGAGCCGAGCCCGGCCGGAGAGAACCGAGGGCGGCCGGAGCGAGCCGAGCGCGGCCGGAGCGAGCCGAGGCCGGCCGGAGAGAGCCGAGGCCGGCCGGTGAGGGTTGAGGCCGGCCGGAGAGAGCCGATGCCTGCCGGAGAGAGCCGAGCCCGGCCGGAGCGAGCCGAGCGCGGTCGGAGAGAGCCGAGGCCGGCCGGAGCGAGCCGAGCCCGGCCGGTGAGAGCCGAGCGTGGCCTGAGAGGACCGAGCCCGGGCGGAGCGAGCCGAGCCCGGCCGGTGAGAACCGAGCCCGGCCGGAGCGAGCCGAGCCCGGCCAGAGCGAGCCGAGCGCGGCCGGACCGAGCCGAGCCCGACCGGAGCGAGCCGAGCCCGGCCTGAGAGAACCGAGCCCGGCCGGAGAGAGCCGAGCCCGGCCGGAGAGAGTAGAGCCCGGCCGGACTGAGCAGAGCCCGGCCGGAGAGAGCCGAGGCCGGCCGGAGAGGACCGAGGCCGGCCGGAGAGGACCGAGGCCGGCAGGAGTGAGCCGAGCCCGGCCGGAGAGAGCAGAGCCCGGCCGGAGAGAGCCGAGGCCGGCCGGAGAGGACCGAGGCCGGCCGGAGTGAGCCGAGCCCGGCCGGAGCGAGCCGAGTCCGGCCGGTGAGAACCGAGCGTGGCCTGAGAGAACCGAGCCCGGGCGGAGTGAGCCGAGGCCGGCCGGAGCGAGCCGAGCCCGGCCGGAGAGAACCGAGGCCGGCCGGAGCGAGCCGAGCGCGGCCGGAGAGCCGAGCCCGGCCGGAGAGAGCCGAGGCCGGCCGGAGAGAGCCGAGGCCGGCCGGAGCGAGCCGATGCCGGCCGGAGCGAGCCGAGCGCGGCCGGAGAGAACCGAGCCCGGCCGGAGAGAACCGAGGGCGGCCGGAGCGAGCCGAGCGCGGCCGGAGAGAACCGAGGCCGGCCGGAGCGAGCCGAGGCCGGGCGGAGCGAGCCGAGCCCGGCCGGAGAGAACCGAGCCGGGCCGGAGCAAGCCGAGCCCGGCCGGAGAGAACCGAGGGCGGCCGGAGCGAGCCGAGCGCGGCCGGAGAGAACCGAGCCCGGCCGGAGAGAGCCGAGGCCGGGCGGAGCGAGCCGAGCGCGGCCGGAGAGAACCGAGGCCGGCCGGAGCGAGCCGAGCCCGGCCGGAGAGAACCGAGGCCGGCCGGTGAGGGTTGAGGCCGGTCGGAGAGAGCCGAGCGCGGCCGGAGAGAGCCGATGCCTGCCGGAGAGAGCCGAAGCCGGCCGGAGTGAGCCGAGCGCGGCCGGAGCGAGCCGAGCCCGGCCAGAGAGAGCCGAGCCCGGCCAGAGAGAGCCGAGCCCGGCAGGTGAGAGCCGAGCGCGGCCGGAGAGAACCGAGGCCGGCCAGTGAGAGCCGAGCCCGGCCGGAGCGAGCCGAGCGTGCCCTAAGAGAACCGAGCCCGGCCGGAGTCAGCCGAGACCGGCCGGACCGAGCCGAGCCCGGACGGAGCGAGCCGAGCGCGGCCGTAGAGAAACGAGGCTGGCCGGAAAAAAGCGAGGCCGGCCGTAGAGAGCCGAGCCCGGCCGGTGAGAGCCGAGCGTGGCCTGAGAGGACCGAGCCCGGGCGGAGCGACCCGAGCCCGGCCGGAGAGAGGCGAGCCCGGCCGGTGAGAGCCGAGGCCGGCCGGAGCGAGCCGAGCCCGGCCGGAGCGAGCCGAGCGCGGCCGGAGAGAACCGAGGCTGGCCGGAGTTAGCCGAGGCCGGCCGGAGAGAGCCGAGGCCGGGCGGAGCGAGCCGAGGCCGGGCGGAGAGAACCGAGGCCGGCCGGAGCGAGCCGAGCGCGGCCGGAGTGAGCCGAGCGCGGCCGGAGCGAGCCGAGCGCGGCCGGAGAGAGCCGAGCGCGGCCGGAGCGAGCCGAGCCCGGCCGGAGAGAGCCGAGGCCGGCCGGTGAGAGCCGAGCCCGGCCGGAGCGAGCCGAGCGTGCCCTAAGAGAACCGAGCCCGGCCGGAGTGAGCCGAGCCCGGCCGGAGTGAGCCGAGCCCGGCCGGACCGAGCCGAGCCCGGCCGGAGCGAGCCGAGCGCGGCCGGAGAGAACCGAGGCCGGCCGGAGCGAGCCGAGCGCGGCCGGAGAGAAACGAGGCTGGCCGGAAAAAAGCGAGGCCGGCCGGAGAGAGCTGAGCCCGGCCGGAGAGAGCCGAGCCCGGCCGGAGTGAGCCGAGCCCGGCCGGAGCGAGCCGAGCGTGGCCTGAGAGAGCCGAGGCCGGCCGGAGCGAGCCGAGCCCGGCCGGAGTGAGCCGAGCCCGGCCGCAGTGAGCCGAGCCCGGCCGGACCGAGCCGAGCCCGGACGGAGCGAGCCGAGCGCGGCCGGAGAGAACCGAGGCCGGCCGGAGCGAGCCGAGCGCGGCCGGAGAGAAACGAGGCTGGCCGGAAAAAAGCGAGGCCGGCCGGAGAGAGCCGAGCCCGGCCGGAGAGAGCCGAGCCCGGCCGGTGAGAGCCGAGCCCGGCCGGAGCGAGCCGAGCGTGGCCTGAGAGAGCCGAGGCCGGCCGGAGCGAGCCGAGCCCGGCCGGAGAGAGCCGAGCCCGGCCGGAGAGAACCGAGGCCGGCCGGAGCGAGCCGAGCCCGGCCGGAGAAAGTCGAGGCCGGCCGGAGAGAGCCGAGGCCGGCCGGAGCGAGCCGAGCGCGGCCGGAGAGAGCCGAGCGCGGACGGAGCGAGCCGAGCCCGGCCGGAGAGAACCGAGGCCGGCCGGAGCGAGCCGAGGCCGGGCGGAGCGAGCCGAGGCCGGGCGGAGAGAACCGAGGCCGGCCGGAGCGAGCCGAGCGCGGCCGAAGTGAGCCGAGCGCGGCCGGAGCGAGCCGAGTGCGGCCGAAGTGAGCCGAGCGCGGCCGGAGCGAGCCGAGTGCGGCCGGAGAAAGCCGAGCGCGGACGGAGCGAGCCGAGCCCGGCCGGAGAAAGCCGAGCGCGGACGGAGCGAGCCGAGCCCGGCCGGAGAGAGCCGAGGGCGGCCGGAGCGAGCCGAGGGCGGCCGGTGAGAACCGAGCCCGGCCGGAGCGACCCGAGCGCGGCCGGAGCGAGCCGAGCCCGGCCGGAGAGAACCGAGGCCGGCCGGTGAGAGCCGAGCCCGGCCGGAGCGAGCCGAGCGTGGCCTGAGAGAGCCGAGGCCGGCCGGAGCGAGCCGAGCGTGCCCTAAGAGGACCGAGCCCGGCCGGAGCGAGCCGAGCGCGGCCGGAGAGAAACGAGGCCGGCCGGTGAGGGTTGAGGCCGGCCGGAGAGAGCCGAGCCCGGCCGGTGAGAGCCGAGCGTGGCCTGAGAGGACCGAGCCCGGGCGGAGTGAGCCGAGCCCGGCCGGTGAGAACCGACGCTGGCCGGAGCGAGCCGAGGCCGGCCAGAGCGACCCGAGCGCGGCCGGAGCGAGCCGAGCCCGGCCGGAGAGAGCCGAGCGCGGCCGGAGAGAGCCGAGCCCGGCCGGAGAGAGTAGAGCCCGGCCGGACCGAGCAGAGCCCGGCCGGAGAGAGGCGAGGCCGGCAGGAGAGGACCGAGGCCGGCCGGAGCGAGCCGAGCGTGGCCTGAGAGAACCGAGGCCGGCCGGAGTGAGCCGAGCCCGGCCGGAGCGAGCCGAGCGTGCCCTAAGAGAACCGAGCCCGGCCGGAGTGAGCCGTGCCCGGCCGGACCGAGCCGAGCCCGGCCGGAGCGAGCCGAGCGTGGCCGGAGAGAACCGAGGTCGGCTGGAGTTAGCCGAGGCCGGCCGGAGAGAGCCGAGGCCGGCCGGAGTGAGCCGAGGCTGGCCGGAGAGAGCCGAGGCCGGCCGGAGAGAGCCGAGGCCGGCCGGAGCGAGCCGAGCCCGGCCGGAGAGAACCGAGCCCGGCCAGAGAGAACCGAGGCCGGCCGGAGCGAGCCGAGCCCGGCCGGAGAGAACCGAGGGCGGCCGGAGCGAGCCGAGCGCGGCCGGAGCGAGCCGAGGCCGGCCGGAGAGAACCGAGCCCGGCCGGTGAGGGTTGAGGCCGGCCGGAGAGAGCCGATGCCTGCCGGAGAGAGCCGAGCCCGGCCGGAGCGAGCCGAGCGCGGTCGGAGAGAGCCGAGGCCGGCCGGAGCGAGCCGAGCCCGGCCGGTGAGAGCCGAGCGTGGCCTGAGAGGACCGAGCCCGGGCGGAGCGAGCCGAGCCCGGCCGGTGAGAACCGAGCCCGGCCGGAGCGAGCCGAGCCCGGCCGGAGCGAGCCGAGCGCGGCCGGACCGAGCCGAGCCCGACCGGAGCGAGCCGAGCCCGGCCTGAGAGAACCGAGCCCGGCCGGAGAGAGCCGAGCCCGGCCGGAGAGAGTAGAGCCCGGCCGGACTGAGCAGAGCCCGGCCGGAGAGAGCCGAGGCCGGCCGGAGAGGACCGAGGCCGGCCGGAGAGGACCGAGGCCGGCCGGAGTGAGCCGAGCCCGGCCGGAGAGAGCAGAGCCCGGCCGGAGAGAGCCGAGGCCGGCCGGAGAGGACCGAGGCCGGCCGGAGCGAGCCGAGTCCGGCCGGTGAGAACCGAGCATGGCCTGAGAGAACCGAGCCCGGGCGGAGTGAGCCGAGGCCGGCCGGAGCGAGCCGAGCCCGGCCGGAGAGAACCGAGGCCGGCCGGAGCGAGCCGAGCGCGGCCGGAGAGCCGAGGCCGGCCGGAGAGAGCCGAGGCCGGCCGGAGAGAGCCGAGGCCGGCCGGAGCGAGCCGATGCCGGCCGGAGCGAGCCGAGCGCGGCCGGAGAGAACCGAGCCCGGCCGGAGAGAACCGAGCCCGGCCGGAGAGAACCGAGGGCGGCCGGAGCGAGCCGAGCGCGGCCGGAGAGAACCGAGGCCGGCCGGAGCGAGCCGAGGCCGGGCGGAGCGAGCCGAGCCCGGCCGGAGAGAACCGAGCCCGGCCGGAGCAAGCCGAGCCCGGCCGGAGAGAACCGAGGGCGGCCGGAGCGAGCCGAGCGCGGCCGGAGAGAACCGAGGCCGGCCGGAGAGAGCCGAGGCCGGGCGGAGCGAGCCGAGCGCGGCCGGAGAGAACCGAGGCCGGCCGGAGCGAGCCGAGCCCGGCCGGAGAGAACCGAGGCCGGCCGGTGAGGGTTGAGGCCGGTCGGAGAGAGCCGAGCGCGGCCGGAGAGAGCCGATGCCTGCCGGAGAGAGCCGAAGCCGGCCGGAGTGAGCCGAGCGCGGCCGGAGCGAGCCGAGCCCGGCCAGAGAGAGCCGAGCCCGGCAGGTGAGAGCCGAGCGCGGCCGGAGAGAACCGAGGCCGGCCGGTGAGAGCCGAGCCCGGCCGGAGCGAGCCGAGCGTGCCCTAAGAGAACCGAGCCCGGCCGGAGTGAGCCGAGACCGGCCGGACCGAGCCGAGCCCGGACGGAGCGAGCCGAGCGCGGCCGGAGAGAAACGAGACTGGCCGGAAAAAAGCGAGGCCGGCCGTAGAGAGCCGAGCCCGGCCGGTGAGAGCCGAGCGTGGCCTGAGAGGACCGAGCCCGGGCGGAGCGAGCCGAGCCCGGCCGGAGAGAGCCGAGCCCGGCCGGTGAGAGCCGAGCCCGGCCGGAGCGAGCCGAGCGCGGCCGGAGAGAACCGAGGCTGGCCGGAGTTAGCCGAGGCCGGCCGGAGAGAGCCGAGGCCGGGCGGAGCGAGCCGAGGCCGGGCGGAGAGAACCGAGGCCGGCCGGAGCGAGCCGAGCCCGGCCGGAGTGAGCCGAGCGCGGCCGGAGCGAGCCGAGCGCGGCCGGAGAGAGCCGAGCCCGGCCGGAGACAGCCGAGGCCGGCCGGTGAGAGCCGAGCCCGGCCGGAGCGAGCCGAGCGTGCCCTATGAGAACCGAGCCCGGCCGGAGTGAGCCGAGCCCGGCCGGAGAGAGCCGAGCCCGGACGGAGCGAGCCGAGCGCGGCCGGAGAGAACCGAGGCCGGCCGGAAAAAAGTGAGGCCGGCCGGAGAGAGCTGAGCCCGGCCGGAGAGAGCCGAGCCCGGCCGGAGTGAGCCGAGCCCGGCCGGAGCGAGCCGAGCGTGGCCTGAGAGAGCCGAGGCCGGCCGGAGCGAGCCGAGCCCGGCCGGAGTGAGCCGAGCCCGGCCGGAGTGAGCCGAGCCCGGCCGGACCGAGCCGAGCCCGGCCGGAGCGAGCCGAGCGCGGCCGGAGAGAACCGAGGCCGGCCGGAGCGAGCCGAGCGCGGCCGGAGAGAAACGAGGCTGGCCGGAAAAAAGCGAGGCCGGCCGGAGAGAGCCGAGCCCGGCCGGAGAGAGCCGAGCCCGGCCGGTGAGAGCCGAGCCCGGCCGTAGAGAGCCGAGCGTGGCCTGAGAGAGCCGAGACCGGCCGGAGCGAGCCGAGGCCGGCCGGAGAGAGTAGAGCCCGGCCGGAGCGAACCGAGCCCGGCCGGAGTCAGCCGAGCCCGGCCGGAGAGAACCGAGGCCGGCCGGAGCGAGCCGAGCCCGGCCGGAGAAAGCCGAGGCCGGCCGGAGCGAGCCGAGCGCGGCCGGAGAGAACCGAGGCCGGCCGGAGTGAGCCGAGCCCGGCCGGAGCGAGCCGAGCGCGGCCGGAGAGAACCGAGGCTGGCCGGAGTTAGCCGAGGCCGGCCGGAGAGAGCCGAGGCCGGGCGGAGCGAGCCGAGGCCGGGCGGAGAGAACCGAGGCCGGCCGGAGCGAGCCGAGCGCGGCCGGAGTGAGCCGAGCGCGGCCGGAGCGAGCCGAGCGCGGCCGGAGAGAGCCGAGCGCGGCCGGAGCGAGCCGAGCCCGGCCGGAGCGAGCCGAGCCCGGCCGGAGCGAGCCGAGCCCGGCCGGAGAGAGTAGAGCCCGGCCGGACCGAGCAGAGCCCGGCCGGAGAGAGCCGAGGCCGGCCGGAGAGGACCGAGGCTGCCCGGAAAAAAGCGAGGCCGGCCGGAGTGAGCCGACCCCGGCGGGAGAGAGCCGAGCGCGGCCGGAGAGAGCCGAGGCCGGCCGGAGAGAGCCGAGCATGGCCTGAGAGAACCGAGCCCGGCCGGAGCGAGCCGAGCCCGGCCGGAGCGAGCCGAGCCCGGCCGGAGAGAGCCGAGCCCGGCCGGTGAGAGCCGAGCCCGGCCGGAGCGAGCCGAGCGCGGCCGGAGAGAACCGAGCGCGGCCGGAGAGAACCGAGGCTGCCCGGAAAAAAGCGAGGTCGGCCGGAGTTAGCCGAGGCCGGCCGGAGCGAGCCGAGCGCGGCCGGAGAGAGTCGAGCCCGGCCGGAGAGAGCCGAGCCCGGCCGGAACGAGCCGAGCGTGGCCTGAGACAACCGAGGCCGACCGGAGCGAGCCGAGGCCGGCCGGAGCGAGCCGAGCGCGGCCGGAGAGGACCGAGGCCGGCCGGAAAAAAGCGAGGCCGGCCGGAGTTAGCCGAGGCCGGCCGGAGAGAACCGAGGCCGGCCGGAGCGAGCCGAGCGCGGCCGGAGAGAGCCGAGCGCGGCCGGAGAGAACCGAGGCCGGCCGGTGAGCCGAGTTCGGCCGGAGTGAGACGGGGTGTCCCCAGCAAAGCCAACTGCCGGGGCCGCACCTCTTTAGCACAGCAGCCCTGACACACTGGGCTGGGAGCCTTTCCAGTGTTGTTACTCCTCTGCGTAACAAGGCTCCGTTTTGGCTCAGACTCGGAGGGAGACCCCGCTGCCGCCCCGCTCCTCCCGGGGAACCACTGCCCACATCAGGGGGTGAAGCTAAGGGCGGGGAAGGCTTGGGCTTTGCTTTTCTCCTCTCAGCCTACAGCGCAAACAGGACGATGTGACATGCTAACAACTGTGCTTTATTGTATGTTTTCCACAATCGCTGAGGATTTTGTTGAACATTAGGATTTTTTTTTTATTTTTTAAACTTGACTGATAGGAGTTCCACATTCAATTGGTTTTGGTGGTTTCAGTTCAAACGCCACAAGTCTCCACCTCCCACGCAGCCCGGGGGTAACCCCCGCAGCAGCATCTGCGGCTGGTGAGCATCGCCCTGCCCGCTCTCCCAGCTGGGCTATGGGAGATGTGCTGGGTCCCTGCCCCGGGCCAGTCTGTCTTGCCAGTTCCGTCAGTTTACACTGTCAGAGAAATCTCTCCCAGCACAGAGATCCAGTCATACACCTTCCCTAAACCAAGAATCAGACCCTTTATCATTCAATCCATCTATTTCAAATGACTGATCTTTTAAATTAAATATTTTAGATTATTACAGGAAATAATATAAATCAGATAAAGTGGTGACTAAAATCACAGTCTATGTGCAATGCTTTCATTGAAAGTACCCAAGCAATGTGATTTTGAAAGATGTTAAGAATCAAAGCCTGTTTTTCGGAAATGTCAATGATATTCCAAGGCAAGTTGTCCACTGACCTGTGACTCACAAGTGAATCTCACAAACCTGACTGGCCTCATTCACCAACGGTGAAACACTGGCCACGTCCAAAGTTACATCAGAAATTAATATGGTCTCAAACACCCGTCTGTGTACTCAGCGCAAAGAACCAGGTAGCAATTACTGTCCCAGGTTTCCAAAACATGGAATGAGTTTGGAAACAAACTGTTGTCTTCCTGTTTCCCAAGCAGGGAGTAATGCACTGAGTCCTACCAACACATCTGAATCATCGCTTCATGAGAAAATTACTCATGAGATGGTGAGGAGACCCCCAACCTCCACATCCTGTCAGAAGCACCCAACTGCACTGCCCGGCCAGGTTCCGATACACTCACTCACACTGGGTTGCACATAACGAATCCAGTTGTCTCCCCCCTCCAAAATGAGGCAGGGTATCAGAAGCTAGAGCAGCAAAGCTCACTAGCTCTCGTGGGGCAGAGGCATCTACCCAAAGCTGCCTGACGCTTACAGGGCTGTCCAGTTAACAACCACCCACAGCAGATCGACTCTGGGAGAGTCTGATTGGTACCTGTGGAAGGTGGAGAAAGATCTTCAGAGAAAATAGCAAATGGATGTCGTGACACTGACCAGTATTTCTAAAAATAAAATGAAACCGGGGGTCCCATACAGTGTGAGCAGCCACATGGCTTTCCTCTTGTGCATACTCTGATGATTCCAGTGCCCAAATCCTAAGTGAGCGAGTCCTTCCCCAGGGATGGCTTTGTTCATACTTTATTTAGCGCACTTAAAGTGACATTTTCTACAGCTGTCGAGAGTGAGGTGTCATTTTGTGCATGGATATTGGCCCATACAGGGAAGGTCCCCAGCTGAAAGATGCTCTTGGCCCATGTGTTCATAGCCAAGCTAAGCAGCAGAACTCCCATAAGATTCATGAGCAACCCAGTTCTTGCCTACAAAAGAAACACAAAGACAACTGTTTAGACTGGACATCTACAGCCCATGAAGCATGAAGGTATTTGAATATAAACATTTTAAAAACTGAAGGCTTAATTGCCGCTAATTTTAGCAACATTTTAAGTGGGTTTTCTTAAGCCAAAGGCCATTCTGCAGATGCTTACCAAGCTTTGATCCATCAAAAACATTACCATCTGTTTAGCCTCAGGAATGTGAGCAGGAGCTGGGACTGAGCCTAATTTTACTCATAAGATTTCTCTGCGCTGGGGAACTTTTCCTGCATCTAGAAACCTATGAGAGCTGAGCTGCTGCCATGGGCAGGAACAGGAGCAGGGTCTGGGAGATGCTGAGCACATTCAAGACCAGCTTTGTCACCATTTGGAGCCACAGTGGCTCCAAATTTCAAAGGGCCAGACTTTATACAGGCTCTTTCTGCGTATCTGTGCCTTCAAATACTGCCGAGAACGGCATTAGACTTCAGCCTTTTCACTTGAGCACAAGTTGAACTGGTAACACTTCTGAAAATTACCATTTTTAACACTCAGGCTGATTGTTTTCAGCATTTTCTGTATCTAAAAGAACTTGACTCACCATATCCTTGACCATCAAGTGTCCAGAAGAAAATGCAATTGAGTTAGGAGGTGTTGAGACTGGCAGCATGAATGCGTAGGAGCATCCTATAGTTCCTGGTATCATTAAATAGAGGGGATTTACTTTCAGACGAATGGCCTTGAAAAACAGAAGGGAACATAAAATGTACCTTGCAGATTTGGAGTCATAGGCAGATATATAAAGGAATGCAAACAGCTCCTACACTATGCAAAGCCCTACCCCACACTCTGTGATAAATAATCACATATCTCTCCAACAACATCTGAAGGGTTATTATCCTTCTGTGTTCACGTTATGCTACAGGTACTTGCTTTGTTGCTCTCCAGAATTTCAAAGTGCCCAAAGCCCAGGAACAGGAGAACCATATGGCACTTGTCCCAGCACAGACACAACAAAACCTGCCCATGCAAGGAGCAAGGCGAGGACAGAGCAGAGGAACAGCTGGACTACCTTACCAGCTCTGCCAAGACAGGCAGAAAGATGATAATGGTGGTCGTGTTGCTGGCAAACTCCGTGAACAAGGCGATGACAGTTGTGATGAGGATGACAGCCACAGGCGGTGGTACGCCCTCCAAGGGATGCAGGCGGCCTCCTATCCAGACAAACAAACCAGACTCCTGCAGAAAGGGAAAACAAACAAGCTGGAGAGCAAAGCTCTCGCCTCCCTGAACATAAATGGATCCCTCCTAGAACTGCAAATTACACACAACCTTCACTGACCCACACAAGCACCTGTGGGAAGTGTCCTCAAGGTGTGTAACAACAAGCAGTTTGAAAGGAGCTGCAAGATGTCTTAACCTCCTTAGTTATCTGCTCCATAACATCAT
Source organism: Nesoenas mayeri (assembly GCF_963082525.1). Lineage (NCBI taxonomy): Eukaryota > Metazoa > Chordata > Aves > Columbiformes > Columbidae > Nesoenas > Nesoenas mayeri. The sequence continues at coordinate 133,828 of NC_137556.1, forward strand.
GACTTGGAGCTGCAAAACACGTCCTTCAGGAGCTGTGACCCTGTAGATGCAAATCTCCCAGAGGCAAACAAGAACCCAAATGACACTCTGATAAGATCCAACTCCGTCAGACAGGATGACTGCAACGTAGTGTCTGCAGCAGGTCTCACCTCACAGCCCTTGGCCATGGCAAAGCCTCCTCCGAGCAGCAAGATGATGTTCCAGGGCACCGTCTCTTGGGCCTTCCTCCAAGTCAACAAGGGCTGCATCTCCGTGTTTGGTGCTAAATGAAGAAAAAAACCCTCACGTCAAACACCCATCCAAAGAGGACCATGTCAGTCATCATCTGATACAACGAGCTCATGGACCTGACACCAGGGCTGGAGCTTACTAAACATGAGTTGCTGATAAAATATACATATGGAAGCTCTTAAGGCAGACAATCAAGAGACCATTTAAGTTAACATCAAATCTTACAATAGATAAATAAATAAATAAATAAATAAATTCTAGAACTTCAAGATTTCTTTGAGGCTTTCTTGAGGGAACATTTAATATCAGGTTAATTTTTTCTCTGTAACAGACAAACATTATCTTCAACAGATGGTAGTCTGTGGAAGGAGGAAATTTTCTAACATTTGAATTATGAAGATATTATTAATTCTCCACTTGCTGTTCAATAGCCAGCAAGTTTTATAGCAAAGAGCCCATTCATGGTGAAGTGAGCCCTGTCATATGGAAGGATGCACTAATGGGACTGCAATTTTCTGCTGAACAAGGGCACACCTCTTTTACCCAGAGGAGCTGGTTCAACATCTTCCTGCATATGAACAACATGACAAGTGTGCATGAATCAGAGCAACAGCAGTAACTGGTATTTTGTTCCCACAGACCCTGGGCAGTGCTGCATCATCCATGAAGGGCCTTCATCAGCTGCATCTCCACATTAACACCAAGTGGCTTATGAATTACAATTTGTATCTCATTGCTACTCGAAAAGAGAAACTCAAGACCACAAAAGAAGACTCCTGGTACCAGAACCTGCTGGTGAGTTTGGGCACTAGGAGTTTACATTCTGAGTCATTCTAGGGACTGAGGAAGGGCCGTTATTTCTGAATATGGATAACTCGCCCAGTTCTGCCCTCTGGGAGGTTCCTGCTCCCACCTGAGGGACAGGAGCTGTTTGGGAGTCAGCAACCAAACCTCTGCTTCGCAGTCAGCAAAGCAACACTGATTTCAGTTTCCTTCAGCCCACCAGAGCGTTATCTCTGACAGCTGTGTGAGCATTTGAGTCACTCCTGCAACCAGCAGCAGGGCAGCGGCTACCGAACCTCTCCTGGCACTGCAGGGAAAGACCCTCTGTGCAACCGCCCCTCCAGCCCGCGGTGCTGCAGCCCGCCGGGGCAGCTGCGGGGCTCGCGCGGGCCCGGGGTGGGGCAGCGCTGGCTCCTGCTCTGTGCCGGCCCACCAGCGCACAGGTGAGCGCACAGTCCCGCCCGGAGGGGCCCCCTACCCACCTTTCAGGTCAAACCACCACCTGAAGGAAGGTTTTTGCGAAGGGAAGAAGAACAAAATAATCACAATGGTGATTCCAGTAACCGCATCTGAGATAAACCTGTCCAAAAACAGCAGAAACACTGGTAAGAAAAAGCCTGTAAAACAACAAAGTTTATGAGAACAGGGATTTACAAAAGAAGATCACAAGTTTCCATCAGGTTTGAACAAGATTCATTGTTCACAGTTCTTTTCTTTTTAATTCCCTGTCGAGTTGCATTTCTAAGATGGGCTTTGAAACCCCTAGAAAACTGCTCTGCAAATGTAAACACCAAGATCTAATCCCCACCACACTGATGCTCTGACTGTTTTGCTTGGGGAATTGTGGTCAGTCCATGACGGGTTGCGAGGACAAATTTCCCCAGCTCATTGCAAGGAAGAAGGAATGCAGAGCCCAGACCTCTTTGGAAAACGATCAGACTATATGGTGAAAGGCAAGCTCCATACAGTAAAGAGCTTAAGCATGTTTTTGATTGTAAGGAACTATTAACTGATGAGGAAAAAGTCTATAATTACTTTGCTGTATTAAGGAATCATTTATTAAGCTAGGTTTTATTGAAAAATAAAATGAAGGTCTCTTACGTTAAGAAATAACACCACCCCCTCTCACACCAACTGCTATATCCATTCATCCTCCCAAGGTATGGATGGCACAAGGGAGACAAACTCATCAAACAGACAGGATAGCACAAGGGATGAGCTCTTGCCATCCATCTTCAGCCTCCAGACCTCCAGTGCATAAAGAGTTCAGTATTTCACTGCAAATGTACCTATAAACAGCATTCTCAACATTAAAACCCTAGGGATGGCCTCAGATACACACGTGACAACTTCCCACTGGGTTTCATGTACCTCCTCCAAGAGAAAGAAACAATAAAGCTGGCTCTGCTTCTCAAAGCTCAGCTTAATTTATTCCAGGAAACCTGAGCAATAGTGTTAAGCGATACAATGAGAAACCCCAGAATCTCAATGACTTGGAAAGCCTATTGAAAAATATGACAGTGCAATGAAAATAAAGTCTTACCCCGGTGCAAACAAGCTTGCTCAACCTGGAATGAATTTGGGATCCCTGGAGAAGAGCATGATTGCAAAGATGCAGAAAAAGAAGAAAATTGCCTGTTCTGCAAACCTAAAATGGAAAGAAATGCAGTTAAAGTGCTGCTGTGCTAAAGGGGTCGATCCAACCTAGGACAAGTATTGAGCTGAGGCTGCAGCAGATTAGGTGAGAAGTTAGGCTGGTTTTCTTAAAATAACTACAGTGAAATATTGGAATAGCTTGTAAATCTCTTTGCAAATATTGATACTAGCCAGCAATTATCTCTTATTGGAAGGCATTAAGAAGAGGCAAGGCAGGCATCAGGAACGTACAGACCAGATGTCACAACACTTGTACGCAAGGCTGACGAAGGGGTACGGCAGACGAAGGGCCAAGCAGCCTCTCATGGGCACTCCTCTTGGCGCTGCCCTCTGGGATGTGCCCAGGGCAGGGCCAGCCGGAGAGGGATCCCCTCCAGCTCAAGAAATGTAACAGGATTGGCTGAGGTTCAATTCATATGAGACAGCAGGAACAAACTTCAAGGTCAAAACCTAAACAGTATCTCTTAGGTACATGACAAACAGCGGGGGAAATGGCATATAATTCACTTAGTATCAGGCTTGACTCCAGTCAGTCAAGATTTAACCAAAGCAACAACTCAAGACACTGTTTAAAATCTCCCCGAGCACAAGGAAGGGCATTTAAGCTACTGGGAAGAGGCCACTCGCATTGATTTTAAGTTATGGGTTTGCTAATCAAATTGGTAGAGCACAGCTTAATGGACTTTCTCACTCCTAGACCTCAAAGTGGGACTTTGATTCTTTCAGAGACATTTTGCAGGCTGCTTGATAATGTACTGAATGGAACGAGTAAACCAATTTCTTTCATTTACAGCACAGGTACAGACAATTGTCTTTGAAGAACCACTCCATTTTCCACTCAACAGCAATAATTACAATGTTGATAGCAAGACACAAACATCACTGAATCTTCACAGCATTGCTGTGAGTATGAAAATATTATTTTACAGATGGAGGCACACAGACCATTTAAGGCTAAGACTTAGAGTTTAAAATCCTTCACTAGCCCTGATTGCCCAGAATATCAGTGGCCAGACACACTGAGGGTTTGATTCTTGGAGACACACAGCTTCTCCTGTCCCCCCTTTTTTTGGCATTTCTCATAAGTCTAAAACTCGTGTTTCTTTCTGCTGGTTCCTTCTCTAAAATATGATCCCCATTACTGCAATTTGCACCAAGCTGTTTCCAGAAGACGAGACCTTCGAGAAACTACAATAAGAAGCTACAAGTGTCTTGTTCTTTCTTCACCTAATACAGCTGAAGAAGTTATTCAGAAAAAATAATAACCCAAAAAAACCCAAATAATAACCCAAAAAATAATAAACCCAAATCCTCCTCAACTGCCCGAGTTTCCCGTGTGCTACAGGCTGGCAGTGCAGTGAGGCATCAGCCAAGGAAGCTCTGGAGAGCAGGAACTGTCCCAACATGTTGAACCAGGGTGCTAATCCTCAGCAGGCACTGCTGCTGACACCCTTGGGTGTCCCAGCATCTGACCCTGCTACACTTAAAGTTTGTACTTGCTCTCCAACTTCCATAGTCATGCAAAGCACAGTCTGTGGAAAAAACAGCTTTAAAAGATGGATGTATTGAGTCCTCACATTTGCAATAGGAGGCACAGAGGAAGGCTGCTTTTCTTGGATCAGAGTCTCCCAAGAGATCTGTGAGAAACCACTCCACGGCAACCCACTCCAGTCCCTATGGGCATCAGTAAATCAAGCACCCTAGTGTCACGCCGCTTCCTGAGGGCACGGAGCTCGCCCATGCCCAGCATCACCGCAGCCAAGGCTGGCAGGAACCCAGTGCCCCCGCACCACGGCGTGATTTCATTCACCTGCCCAGGAGGCACAAACTAAACCAAAGCCATTTGTCATGACAGCCACAGCCAAAATAACGAGTGACGGAAAGAAGTCAGGAGAGCAGCTCCAAGCCAGGACAGGAGAGCCTCAGTGGACAAGTGGAGCCCAGTGCTGAGCTGGGCTCATCGCAGCAGGGCCGAACGGGGATACTGCCAGCGAACACGGGGCAGAGTGCCTGCAATGCTATAAATAACAGCTGGGAGTCACTTGGAAACCACAGAGCTATTTATTTGACCACTCTCTTCCAGCTTGTTGAACAGGTTGGATTGTTACTCAAAGGCACCTTTGTCTCTCTGCTTGGACCCTCTTCCACTGCACCCAGGGCTGGGCTTGCCGGAGCTTTTGCTCAGCAACGTACCCACAAAGTGGATAAAAAACAACCACGGTCATTGTGAAAGCCAAAGAGTAGAATCTACCAATATCCTTCTGGATGCGTAAAGCCAAGTGGATTGAAACCAATACAGATTCTTCATTTAATACATCTGTAGTATGTGCCTGAAAATTAGCAAAAACGACAGAATTTCTGATTTGCTTCTAGCATTCAAGCTTTGCATTTCACAAGCAATTCCAGTAAAGCTTCAGTGCACATGGAAATGTGAATACTACAGAACTGAGAATAATTTGCCCTGATTTTTCTAATACATTCATCGCAGCAGAGCAAGTACTTCTTGTGAAGTTCCCAAGATCTGGATTTACAGACCACTTGCAGTCCTCATTTTAGATACCAATGAAATGACACACAAGACACTGAAGTGAAGCCTTTACATTCGGATGCCAGCCTGGAACCTGGCAGTTCCCATGAGCTCCCCATGGCTTCGCCTCCTCCAAACCAGCAGGACCAGAGCAACCAACCTGGCCATGCTGAACTTTGCAAAAATAAAGAACTGTGGTTTAAAATGTTTGTACAATGGATTAGTGATTTCTTTTCCATGGCAACTGATAATTTCTCTTTACTCTGATTCTTTTTATACACCAAAGAAATAGCTTTGCTCTCATTAAGCCCTGTTCTTTTTAATCTCTAAAGACCACATAAATAATTTTTTTCTCCCACTGGCAAAATATTCTTTGGTTTTCTCAGGAAAGCTGCAGCAAAGTGGACTTCAAATAAACCCACTTTGCCTCATATAGGGGTCAAGCAACTGAAAATATTTAGCAACACCTTGATACAAGAGTGTACCAGTGAAGGCTTTAATTGACTTGATGAACTAGAAGTGTGATTTTAAAAAGCTAATTATAAACCAAGGGAAATTTATTTTCTGGTGTATGGAAAATATTCTGGAAAGCATTGCAATGAAACACAGCATACTTCTAATAACTGATCTTCAGTGCAAGATCAAAAGCCAAGGGGCAAAATTGAAATAGGGCAAAAAAACTACTTTGTGGATGGTTTTCCCAAAATTTTGAAACCTGTAGGGATCAACAGCAAATCACTTCAAAAAGAAAAGTGTGGTATTCTACCCCAAGAGAGACCAAATTGCACCTATATTAAACAAGTTCTTCAGGTAAGATAGGAGAAACTTTGAACAAAAAAACCAAACAAGACCACGTCAGAATAACTTAGATTTGGAACAAGCATTCCACAGAATATTAAAAAAAAATTAAAACCGTTAATGAAATTGAACTAAAGTCTATATAAAATTGAAAGGTTTTTGGTTTCAATACATCTTGCACATGTGAATTAATTAATGCTCCCAGTGCCCAGCAAGTTTGACTAGTATGCCAACAGCAACTGCTAACAAATGTCAGAAGAACGGCTTTTTAGGGAGACGGTCACAACCGCCCACACCATTGTGTGCAGCACCATCACCCTCACACAAGCTTTATCCTTCAATCCCTCTGCTCTGTCACCATCAGACTCCTTCTACTTCCCTCGCCTCCCTGCAGCTTTGTTTTTATTTTTTTTTCAAAAAAAGTCTATCAAAGTTCAGGGGGGGAAATGGTGGCACATACAAACTTCAAAATGGGTCTTGTGGTTGGGTTAATTTTATACCCATTTAATGATTTCCAGGGAATCGGTGGCTCTGAACTGCAGCAGCTCTCCTGTCTGTTGCTCAAGAGCCTTGGGAACAACCTCTGCCCCTCCAGACACAGATCCTGCCTTTGCTGCACTGACAGCAGCGGGAATTTTCCACACCCGGGAACCTGCTGAGCTGCAGCAGAGCAAGCCACGCCACGGGACGGTCCCCGTGGGCAGGGGAGCCCCAGGGAGCACGAGGTCTCCTGGAAGGGCAGACGAGGCGCCCCAGAGAAAGGAGGTGCTGGCAGCTGCTCATCACCCCTCCGCAGGCTCCCCCACCACCTCTCCACCCTACGACCAGGCAAACAAGTGCCAGAGAGCTGACAGGGCTCCTCCAGGACCTCAGTCCCAACACCAAGACATTTTGGCTGGAACTGGAGCTTTCCAAGCCCTTTTATCACACTGTCATCAAAAGAACATCCTACCTGTGATATTCGGAACTACTCAGTACAAAAAGTACTGGTGGCTTTTACCATTTTGCTCACAAACTGTCTTCACATTGCAGCCGTCACTGTGTACTGGCCGTCTCACTCCCACTGCCTGCTCACCAACGGGATGGGTGTGTGAATCTGATTTCTGCTAAACCCAGCTCCTGCAAACATTATGTAATCTGGATGTAAACCAAGCCCTGTCTAACAGAGTTGTTTTGCTCCCTCCAGGTATTTGCAGAGTGGCTAGAGAAGGGCCAGTAACACAGAGACACAAGATGAAAGAGCTGCAGGGAAGGTATTTTGCTCTGGAGCTATGTTAAAAAGACATAAAGCTTATTAAACACTTTTATTGAAACTTCTTGAAGTATTTAGTTGTTGGCAGAAAAACAGAATCATTTTCTCGATTTTACAAACAGGACAGCTGAAGCTCAGAGAACATGAGCAAATTGACCCAAACCATGTAGGAAACTAATTACAAAACTGAAATGAGCATCTTGGAGAAAATCTTCCCTGGGGCAGTGGCCGAGGCTCACGCCTTCTCTCGGAGCAGCGATACCTCCTACAACTTGAAACACTGATGGACTATTAAACAAAAACAGCAGAGCGTGACGATGTGACGCCCTGTGCCAGGTACCAGCGCTCCCCTTTTGATTGCGCATTCCAGCATCAGAGTTTAGTTTTGTTGTTAAGATAGATCCAACACATTTGATTAGAAGAAACATCTTCTGTGATGGTGAACCCCCCACAAGTTTAGTAAGCAGTTCCTATGATTAATTCATCTCACTGTTAAAATTATGTTGTGATATCTGAATCTGCCAGCTTCAATCCTCTGCATCTTCCTATGTGCTCCTCTTAGCCTGGGCCACCCTTATCCAAACTCTGCTCATGATGGATGTGCCTTCAAAGTAGCAACCAGGTTATTCCTTGCCTTTTTATTCTTTGAAAAATATACTGAGCTCCCACAGCCTTTCATCACATGGACTGTTTTCCAGTCCTTTACTCATCCTGAGACACCTCCCACAGCTTGGAAATGGCTTGGAGACACTGGAGCCAGACTGGAAGGGCAATTTGGTGAAAGCCACAACCTCAGCAAACAGCAGCCTGGTGGATCCTCACTGCTCTTGCTCAAACTTCATGCATCCATACGCACAGATATCACATTAACCCTCTTGGCTAAGGGCAGTCAGTTTGGTAGCCTTGTTCAACTAATTGACATCTCAAACGCTTTTTTTTAGAATCTGCTTCCTAGGAGGGACAGCAGATCAACCTGACTTTACACAATGAGCACTTTCCTGAGTACAGAACAAAAATGTTTCATTAAATATGGCTTTTTCTGCCATTGTCCATCTGGCAACAGAGCACCATGGGTCAGATTCCTTTTGTGCCACACACTTGAAACACCGCTCCTTGCTCTCAACACCCTGCCCAGGGATTTCTCCCTCAGTTCTTTCACATACCTTTTCATGTGTTCTGTGGTTCTTAGCTTCCAACTGACCCTTGTCAACTTCCCTTTTCCCCAAGTACTGCTGCTTTACCTTCATCTCTGTGCCAGCCTTCTCTTCACCAGGCCTGCCCTTTCTCCAGGCTGAAGCTCACAGTGCACGTGATAAAATATGGTTTCCAGTTATCACCCCTCTTTCCTCACTGAATTTCTTTCACCTCTTTTAACTGACCATTGCTTCTAGCCTTGTGGAACTGGCCTTTCCAAATCACCAAGCATAAACATAGTAGAGATGGACTTTGTGCACGAATTGTATCATCAGGCTACAATCACTCACTTCACCTGCCGGCTGCTCTCCTGCCCGGCACCCCTTGCTGAGCTCCTGCCAAGCTCCTGGCCCACCGCCCCGCTCACCCGCGCTGGCGTCGCCCCTTTCCCCCACAACACCTTTGTTTGGAGACTGTTCTTCTTTGCTTTCAGGTGTAAGCAATGTCATTTTCCTTCCGGAAGTTTTTAAAGTCTCCTTGTTCTAATTGGGAGGACTCATTACATCCAAGTTAATTTTAAATTGCTCTATGGCCACTGAAGAAGTCAAGTCTATTTTCTGAAGGCACTGGGCCCTATTTGCCTGCTCAGAGCTCCTTTTAGCAGATTTGGCTGCCTCAGCTGTTACCAAGCCAAGGAACTGTACACATTGAGTTCATTAGCAGCTGTTGGAACAAGCTCTTTGCACAGCTCATTAGAAGTACCCCCCATGCCCCTTCTAGCAGAACGGTTCCTCCAGCCCCTCCTGCCCCGTCTGAGCCCTTTGCAATCATTCACAGCCCCCTGAGCAGGGTGTCACGGGCCCTTCCACTCACGGGGCAAATATTCAGCCATTTCAGCAGCAGCCGGAGTGGGAGGTGACACAGAGACCCTTGTGCAGAGAACTGGTTCCTGGGAATTGGTTCCACACTGAGCATCTCCTTCTGCTGTGTCATGCGACACACATAAGTCACCATTTCAGCTCCAGTTTGGAGGCCACACTCTGAGGTCTCAGCAAACCCACCCACAAAGCAGAAATTTAATTTCTCTTTTTAAGAGAAATGGGATTGCAGACAAAACCACTTATTCAAGTCTCCCTCTCCACGACTGCAACCTACAAAGGGCATCAAATAAAACCAAGGGTTATCAATGTAATGAGAGCGCCAGTGCCAGCCCTGACATTCTTCCTCTAAGGTGAGACTTAACACAGAGATCTGCAGAACAACGACCACAGGGTGAGAGCTGACGAGAGCTTTAATAGCAGCTTGCAGGGACAGATGCTGGGGTTGAGCAGCAAGAAGCAAGGCCAGACTTGATGGATGATTTTTCTCAAAGGATTTTCTCTCCAGGGAGATGTCACCAAGGTTCAGCTTTCACTAGAAAAACCCATTGCACCCAGACCACAGGGTGTCACTCAGAAATACACACCAATCCAAGAAGCCACATCTTATTTGTGCTTCTCTGTTGTATCAACTGCAGGTCATTATTTCTTGGTCTCCAGACCCAAGCAAAATGCTTCCCTTTAAGCCAAAGCTCAAGTGACTTCTTATGGCTCTAGTCCCTTGGGAGATTGAAGTTGCTGAGCATCCCAGTGCAGCCAAAGTAAATGGTGACATAATGCATGCACAGACTTCAACAACCCCAAGAGCAGGAAAGCACTGCAGAGGTGCCTGTAAGACACCTCCTCACAAGGGAAACCTGGTCCTGAGACTAGCAAGGGCTGAGCCTCGCTGCTGCTCATCTACCAGTTTCTATAACAGAATACCCTGTGCGGCAGCATACCAACCATTCCAGCAGGAACGTAGGGTTCTCCAGCCCATCTAACTCTTCCATGCTCCAGATGCACGAGTACTTAGTAGCATCAATGTTGCCACAAAGACAGCAATACACCCAGTAGCTTCCCCTGCCCCAGACTGCTTTCCATGGGTGCCCTGCCTGGGACAGCCTCCCAGTAGCTCTAGCAGCATCCCAACCAGTTGAATTCCTTCTGAGATGGAGCTTGCTGAACACTCGAGGCAGCTCTTGTGACCTGGTTGCACAGGGGAGCACGAGGCTGGACTTGAGTCCCATGTTAGGAGAAAACATCTGAGCCGAGCAGTGCTGCTGAGTGCACACGTTTTCCATCACACACCAGATCCCTCACCCGCTGAGCCCTTGTCTGTTCCCCGCTTGGTGTTTTTGCACCATGGTTAGAACCATAACCTTCTCCCTCCCTCCCCTGCAGCCCCCGTGGCTCAGGCTGTGAGGGCAGTTCAAGCAAGCTCCAGACGTCAGAACTTAATCCCTTGTTGATGCAACAGCAAATTTCCTTTCTTGCTGAAGAAGTGAGCCTCAGAAAACTTTGTTTTGAAACAGCAGATGAATCACTGACCTCTGAACATGAACGGATACGATTTTCTATGGAGGTAGACGGGGCCGCCCCCGGCGCGAGGTAGACGGGGCCGCCCCCGGCGCGAGGTAGACGGGGCCGCCCCCGGCGCGAGGTAGACGGGGCCGCCCCCGGCGCGAGGTAGACGGGGCCGCCCCCGGCGCGAGGTAGACGGGGCCGCCCCCGGCGCGAGGTAGACGGGGCCGCCCCCGGCGCGAGGTAGACGGGGCCGCCCCCGGCGCGAGGTAGACGGGGCCGCCCCCGGCGCGAGGTAGACGGGGCCGCCCCCGGCGCGAGGTAGACGGGGCCGCCCCCGGCGCGAGGTAGACGGGGCCGCCCCCGGCGCGAGGTAGACGGGGCCGCCCCCGGCGCGAGGTAGACGGGGCCGCCCCCGGCGCGAGGTAGACGGGGCCGCCCCCGGCGCGAGGTAGACGGGGCCGCCCCCGGCGCGAGGTAGACGGGGCCGCCCCCGGCGCGAGGTAGACGGGGCCGCCCCCGGCGCGAGGTAGACGGGGCCGCCCCCGGCGCGAGGTAGACGGGGCCGCCCCCGGCGCGAGGTAGACGGGGCCGCCCCCGGCGCGAGGTAGACGGGGCCGCCCCCGGCGCGAGGTAGACGGGGCCGCCCCCGGCGCGAGGTAGACGGGGCCGCCCCCGGCGCGAGGTAGACGGGGCCGCCCCCGGCGCGAGGTAGACGGGGCCGCCCCCGGCGCGAGGTAGACGGGGCCGCCCCCGGCGCGAGGTAGACGGGGCCGCCCCCGGCGCGAGGTAGACGGGGCCGCCCCCGGCGCGAGGTAGACGGGGCCGCCCCCGGCGCGAGGTAGACGGGGCCGCCCCCACCGACCCACCTGCTTACGGCGCACAGCTTGCCTCCACCGTCGCTCTTCCGTGCCAAGTTGTCCCTCTGCATCTGAAATCAAGTTATTCAGCAAGTCACCCAGCAGCTCATCAACAGCTTGAGCATTCCACCCACCCCTGACTGCACACCTCCGGGCAGAGCAGCCTGAAAGACACTCTGCCTTATAGATACGAGATGTTCATTTTAACCCCTGCTAGATAACCAAAGCATCAGTCCTAGGAGGAGAGATAATATCAGCAACTCGTTACACGCCTATACAAACCATAAATTGACACCTCATCTTCATTGCACTCAGGAACTTCAGGAAAACGCAAAGCACCGGGAATTTACTCAATAAATGAAACCTAGTTACAAACATACCTTCAACTACAGCTGCTATTGAAGCTTTGCTGCTCCTGAAGGTCCTGCGTCAAACAGGCATCTCCACTTTTCCAAACACAACAGCCCACATAGCTTAAACAGCCCAAAAGCTGCTGACTGCTGAAGGAACAGCAGAGAACCTGCACTGAAGCTGTCCTGGAGCTGAATGAGCTCCCTACCCGAGGACTGGGGCTCAAATACCCTGAGCCCCACCCACCCCTTCCCACAATCCCCTGGAAAGGGGAGGGGTCAATCAGCCCAGGCCCCGCCCACCACCCTTATCAAATCACCTGGACCCTCACTGGAAATGACAGCACCTGCACTCCTGTCAGGCTCTGTCAGACACTGTTGGTTTTTGTGAAGCCCTGTCGAGACCTCTTGGGGCCTGTCAGGCTCTATCAGGCTTTGATGGGCTCTGTAGGGCTCTGTCGAGACCTCTTGGGGCCTGTCAGGCTCTATCAGGCTTCGCTGACCAGAACCCTAACATATGTTTAACCATAAGCCTAAACCTCACCATAGCTGTAACCTAAGCCTAATCCTCACGCTAAGTCTAAGGCTAAACCAGCTCTAATCCTAACCCTAACTGTAATCCTAACCCTAGCCCTAACCCTAACCAAACCCGGACCCTGACCATAACCCTGACCCTAACCCAAACTTAAGTTTAACCATAACCCTAACCCTCAAACTAACCTAGGCCTAATTGTAATACTAAGTCTAACCCTAAAACAACCCGAATCCTACCCCTAAACCTAACCCTAACCCTAAACCTAACCCTAACCCGAACCCGAACCCTAAGCAAACCCTGATCCTGACCATAACCCTGACCCTAACCCAAACTTAAGTTTAACCATAACCCTAAACCTCCACCAAACCCTAACCTAGGCCTAATCCTAATGCTAAGTCTAACCCTAAACCAACCCGAACCCTACCCCTAAGTTTAACCCTAACGCTAAACCTAATCCTAACCCGAACCCTAACCCTAACCTGACCCTGACCCTGACCCTCACCCTAACGCTGACCATAACCCTAACATATGTTTAACCATAAGCCTAAACCTCACCATAGCCGTAACCTAAGCCTAACCCTAACGCTAAGTCTAAGGCTAAACCAGCTCTAATCCTAATCCTAACTGTAACCCTAACCCTAACCCTAGCAAACCCTGACCCTGACCATAACCCTGACCCTAACCCAAACTTAAGTTTAACCATAACCCTAAACCTCAGCCTAACCATAACCTAGGCCTAATCCTAAACCTAAGCCTAACCCTAAAACAACCCGAATCCTACCCCTACCCTAACCCTAACCCTAACCCTACCTTAAACCCCAACCCTAACCCGAACCCTAACCCTGAACCTGAACCTGACCATAACGCTGACCATAACCATGACATATGTTTAACCATAAGCCTAAACCTCACCATAGCCATAACCTAAGCCTAACCCTAACACTATGTCTAAGGCTAAACCAGCTCTAATCCTAACCCTAACTGTAATCCTAACGCTAACCCTAACCCTAACCCTAATCAAACCCTGACCCTGACATTAACCCTGACCCTAACCCAAACTTAAGTTTAACCATAATCCTAAACCTCAACCTAACCCTAACCTAGGCCTAAACCTAATGCTAAGTCTAACCCTAAAACAACCCGAATCCTGCCCCTAAGCCTAACCATAACCCTAAACCTAACCCTAACCAGAACTCGAACCCTAACCCGAACCCTACCCCTGACCATGAACCTGACCCTGACCCTAACGCTGACCATAACCATAACATATGTTTAACTATAAGCCTAAACCTCACCATAGCCGTAACCTAAGCCTAACCCTAACGCTAAGTCTAACGCTAAACCAACTCAGCTTGGACGGTGGGGTGCTTGGAAAGGGGGTGGGGCCTGGTTGGGGCACACCCCTCCAGGAAGGCACATTGGGGAGAGCTTGGGAGGGGGCTGGGGTTGGCAGTGGCCCCGCCCACACTTTCAGCCCCACCCTCAACCCTAAACCTCACCCCCATATCCCACACTGGAAACGGAACAAACCACATGCTTAAAGTTTTTTTACATTATTTAATTTTATTAGGTGAGAATTGGCCCCAAAACCAGGTTAAAAATCCCCCAGCATGTCCCTGGGGGAGCAATGTCAGGATGGCAGCGGCACAGCGCTGCCCTTTTCCAAGATGGCCACCAGGGGTAAACAGAGTCACCGGTCCCACCACCCACCTTGGGCCCCATCCCAAAATGGCCACCCTAGGCAGGCCCTGCCCACCTCAGCCCCGCCCTTCCAGCACATGATGGCCATGGCCCCGCCCACCAGCAGGGACACAGCGGCCGAGAGGGCCACCCATCAGGGCAGCCATCTTGGTCCCACGAGCACGGTGCAGGGGCACAAGGGCAGCCAATGGGAGCGGCCGATACAGCCGGGAGCTGCCGCCTGAGCACAGCCCAGATCAACAGCCCCTCCGGCAGTGCCAGCATGGCCGCCAGCCCCCCCCAGCCATCTTGGATTCCAAGCAGGGTGGAGCCCAGCAGCCACGCTGTCCTCATTTTCTGTTGTGCACAGGGTGCCGTGCAGCATCGCAACCCAGGACATCTGGTGGGGTGAGGGGACCCAGGAATGTGGATCTATGGGCAGAATGCAGAAGCTATGGGGTGCTACATATCAATGGGGCAGAGTGCTGGAACTATATGGTGCTGCAGAGCAGTGCTGTGGATGTATAGGGCAGCCCGGATGTGTGGGGCGCTGTGGGGCACTGCTGTGGGTCTATGGGGCAGGGTGCAGGAGCTACAGTGTGCTGTAGGGCAGCATTGCTGGCCTATGGGTTAGTGTGAAGAAGTTACGGTGTTTTCTGGGACAGTGCTGTTGATGTATAGGGCAGAGGAACTGTAGGGTGCTGTGGGGTTACACTGTGGGTCTATAGGGCAGAGTGAACAAGATATGGGGAGCTGTGGGACAGCACTGTGTGTCTATGGGGCAGAATAGAGATACAGGGTGCTGTGGAACAGTGCTGTCCATTTATGGGGCAGAGTAAAAGCAGCTATGGGGTGCAGTGACTCTATAGGGCAGAGGGGCTATGGGCTGCTCTGGGTCACTGTGTGGGTTACCTGTAGGGGGTTCAGCCTCTTCAGGGGTGCTTCACCCCACAACAACCCCCTTGACCCCACAGCCCCCCTGACCCCCACACCCACCCCACAGACCCTTGTGACCCACCCATAGTGGACAGTGCAGGTGTGGTCAGGAGCGAAGGGTGGTCAGGTGGAGATGTGGGGTGCTGTGGGGCAACACTTTGCACCAATGGGGCAGAATGCAGCACCTACGGGCTGCTGTGGGGCAGCTCTCTGGGTCTAAGGGGCAGAGTAGAGTCCTGTGCAGCACCACTGTGGGTCTATGGGGAAGAGTAGAGTCACTATGGGGTGCTGTGGGGCACTGCTGTGGCTGTATGAGGCAGAGTACAGAAGCTATATGGTGCTGTGGGGCAGTACTGGGCATCTAGAGGGCAGAGTGCAGGAGCCATGAGGTGCTGGGGGGCACTACTGTGGATGTATGGGGCAGTACAATAGCTATATGGTGCTGTGGGGCAGTACTGGGCATCTAGAGGGCAGAGTGCAGGAGCCATGGGGTGCTGGGGGGCAGTACTGTGGATCTATGGGGCAGAGTGGAGGATGTCTGGGGTGCTGTGGGGCAGTGTTGTGGGTCTATGGGGCAGAGTGTAGGAACTATGGAGCATTGTGGGGCAGTACTGTGGGTGTATAGGGCAGAGGAGCTATAGGGTGCTGTGGGACAGCACTGTGGATCTATGGGGCAGAGTACAGGAGCTATAGGGTGCTGCAGGGCAGCACTTTGCATCCATGGGGCAGAGTGGAAGACATATGAGGTACTCTGTGGCACTGCTGTAGATGTATGGGGCAGAGTGGAGAAGCTATGGGGTGCTGTGGGATAGCAAGCAGGAGCTATAGGGTGCTGTGGGGCATTGTTGTGGATCTATAGGGCAGAATGGAGGTGCTGTGGGGCACTGTGTCTCAGCGTGTGGTTCACTCATCTGCAGGGCGTTCAGCCTCTTCAGGGGTGTTTCACCCCACAACGGCCCCGTTGACCTCACAGCCGCCCTGACCCCCACACCACCCCATAGACCCTTGTGATCCCCCCCCACCCTGCCATGGTGTGCAGTGGAGGCGCAGCCAGCTGGAGGGGGGGGTGGGGAGGGCGCCCGGTCAGCCGGAGAGGGGAGGGCGGGGGGGCCGTCAGCCGGAGTTGGGGGGGCGCGGTCAGCCCGAGTTGGGGGGGGCGCGGTCAGCCCGAGTTGGGGGGGGCGCGGTCAGCCCGAGTTGGGGGGGGGTGCAGTCAGCCGGAGTTGGGGGGCGCAGTCAGCCAGAGTTGGGGGGCGGCCAGGCTGCCTTCACTGTTCTCTGAGCAGGAGCTGCAGTGGGAAAGGGAAGGAAAGGGCTGTTATTTGTGTCACAGTCCTGGGAAACAGCCCCAAATCCCCCCGCTTCAATATTAACCCACTGAGCAAATTAACGGCCAAAAAAATGGATCTTAAAAGCTTCCTTGAGCACAAATTATCCTAAAAACAGCCCCAAAATGAAGTAAATTGAATTTGAGACCAAACAGCCTTAAAAATCTCAAAAACCCGCCCAGATATGGTCCCTCACACCTTTATATAATAAGATATATATGTAAAAATAGATTAGATACATTACATAGTAATTATATAAATATAGATATTAATATTATATAATGAATATCATTATTATTACAATATTACGTTATATATCATTATATTATGTCATTATATATTAATTATAAATTACATTAAGTAATATCAATGAATATTAGTTGATCAGTTAATTATATCAGATTATATATTATATATATTTCTACTATTCATCATATTATATCATTTATAGTAGTATATTACTATATTGATTTTAACTATAGATTTAATATTAATATATTATTTAATAAATTAAATAATATATATTAAATTAAAATTAAGTTAAATTAAATTAAAATATATAAATAAATTTAAAAATACAGTGTAAACAATTAAGTGGGTTTAGGGAGGCGGTGACCAATCAGCGCCTTCCTCTCCTCAGAGGCAGCGACCAATCAGCACCTTTCTGTCCCTCGGAGACAGCCGAGCGGGGCTGAGCCCGCGGGAGGCTTTCCCGCCAGACGGCACCGGCCAATCAGCGAGCGTCTCCTCGACCCCCCCAGCGTGAGGGGAGAACGGGACGGGGGAGACAAAATGGCGGCGGGTTAAAAAAGCCCAATTTGTTCCCGCTTAAATATTAATTCAGTAAATTACAAATAAATAGATTTTTAAAGCTTTTTTTGGGGCGCAAATCAGCACAGATTCGGGACCCCCAGCTCTGGACACGTTCAATAAAGTGAATTCAGCCCTAAAACCCCCTCAAAAAGCAACGAAATGCCCCTCCCGACTCTAAACACAATAATTTACACACTTATTTCAACAACTATTTAAATTATTTTAACAATTAATAATTTAAACAATTAAGCGGCTTTAGGAACCTCAGAACCGCCCAAAATGCTCAAAAAACCCTCATAAAACCTCAAAAACCCCCGTTTAAATACAATAACTTAAATTAATAAGCGGTTAAAAGAAAAACTCGCAGTCCTGGGAAACAGCCCCAAATCTCTCCCGGGCTTTAAATACTAATCTAGTGTATAAATTCTTATCAATAAGTAGATTCAAAAAGCTTTAAAGTCGCAAATCGGCCCCTCAAACTTTAAACGCGTTAAATAAACCTTTTAAAAAGCCGATTTAGACCCAAACGGCCCCAAATGGCTCCTCACAGCTCTAAATAATTAAAACAACTCAGCGTCTTCAGGAGCCTCGAACCGCCCGAACCCAGCTCAGCGAAATAAAACCGCAAAAAGCCCCTTCAAACATAACAATTTAAATAAATAAGGGCTCTAAAAAACCTGATTTGGACTCAAAATCCCGGGGAAAAGCCCCAAATCTCCCCGAGCTTTAAACTTTAATTCTCCCGATAAACCCTCAATAAACAGGTTTTAAAGGCGCCTTTTGGCACAAATCGGCACCCAAAAAATACGCTAAAAAAACTTTTAAAAGCCGAATTCGACCCAAACCAGCCCCGAACCGGCTCCTCCCGGTTTCAACACAACGATTTAAACCGTTAAAGCGGCTCCGGTGGCCTTAATCGCCCCCCGCCCCCCCCCCCCATCACAAACCCGCGGCTTTAAAACCCCAATTTCGATCAAAACCCCCAGATACACTCCAGCCCGCCGGTCACTCATCAACCCGCCGAGCCCCAATTAACACCCGCACGATAATTACCGCCCTAACCCGCCCCGTTAACTGATTCCGGCCGCCGTTCCTGCCGCTCCCGGGTTTCCCGCCGCGGGGGCGGGGGGGTCGGCCGGTTCGTCAGCGCTCAGGAGCTCCCGCAGCAGCTACCGCCTCCACGTTTCCAGTCTTGCGCGCGCTCTGCGCCGCCCCCTTTATCAACTCCTTGTCCCACCGGGTCCCGCCCCCCGGCCAAGGGGCGAGCCGCCCCCCTCAGCCGCGATGCCCAATCAGCGCTTCGTTACTGTGGGCGAACGTCGGCGGGAAAACGGCGCCCAATCAGCGCCTTTTCTACCTCAGGGGTGCTAGCGAATCAGCGCCTGGTACTGCGAACGTCAATCAGTGCCTTCCTCCCCTCAGCGACAGGGTGACCAATCAGCGCCTTTCTCCCACCCTCACGGGGAATGCCACGTGGGGATGAGCCAATGGGCGACTTCCGCGGCTGACACCTCAGCCAATCAGCGAGCGCCTCCTCCCTCCCTCGGTATAAAATAGCGAACGCGAACAGAAGGGGAAGACAAGATGGCGGAAGAGGAGGCGTCGTGGCGGCGATTGAGGAGGAAGGAGGACAGTTGGGGCTGGGCGGAAAACCGGCGGCAGCAGCAGGGATCGGGGGACGTAGGGGGCGGAAAAGCGGCGGCTCCTGCAGCAGCAGCAGCAGCGATCAGGGGATGTGGGTGGCGGAAAGCGGCGGCTGCTCCGGCCGCGGCAGCAGCAGCGATCGGGGGATGTGGGGGGGCGGAAAGCGGCGGCTGCTCCGGCCGCGGCAGCAGCAGCGATCGGGGGATGTGGGGGGGGCGGAAAGCGGCGGCTGCTCCGGCCGCGGCAGCAGCGGCGATCGGGGGATGTGGGGGGGCGGAAAGCGGCGGCTGCTCCGGCCGCGGCAGCAGCAGCGATCGGGGGATGTGGGGGGGCGGAAAGCGGCGGCTGCTCCGGCCGCGGCAGCAGCAGCGATCGGGGGATGTGGGGGGCGGAAAGCGGCGGCTGCTCCGGCCGCGGCCAGGACGTGGCTTCACCGGCACCGGGGGCGCGAGACCGCGCGCTGTGGGGCCGGGGGCTCCAGGGGTCCCGCAGCAGCGGCCGTGGGGCGGGATGGGGCGGCTGTGGTGATAACCTGTGGGGCACTTCAGTGGCTGCCGTAGGGGCTCTTCAGAGGTGAGTCTGGAGCTCTTACGGGGCAGGAACAGGGCTGCTATAGCGGTACCTGTGGGGCAGCCATGGAGTTACTTTGGGGTCACTTATGGGGGGGGGGGGGGCGGGGGGCCGCGCGCAGCTGAGTGTGGCCCCACCCACCAGGGTGGGGTCAGTGCTGAGGGGCGGGGACTGGGAGGAAACGCCCATTGGGAGGCCTGCTTGGGGAAAGTGGGCAGGGGGTGGAGCCTCCGTGTGTCACGCCCCCATAGGAGGAGCCTCTTGGGGTCGGGAGAGTGACACGCCCGAGGGGGCGTGGCTTAGGAAGGGAGGGGTGGAGCTGAGATAAGGGTGGGCTCTGTACAGCACGTGCTCTGAGGGGGCGTGGGTTAGCAGGGGCTGAGTTTGGGGGTGGAGCTGTGGGCGGGGCTTTTGATGGGCGCGATGAAAGGGAAGGCGTCTGTAAGGACACGCGCCTCGGGGAGGGCACAGACTGGCAGGGGCGGAGCTTGGACAGGGTGGAGTTGGGGGTGTGGCTTTCTCAGACCACGCCCTTGGAGGGAGAGGCCAGACTGGATAGCACACTGAAAAATTAAAATTAACTGTTGTTAACCACAGCGAGTTTGCTGTCTTTTTATTTTAACTCAGAGGTAATTAATACCGGTCATGTTTTTGCACAACCCCAAAAAAGCTGTGCTTAAATTCAGACTGTTTTCTAATTTTATTTTACATCAAAATATCTTTTACTGTTCTGTTGGGAATCATTACTGCCTGGGAACTCTTTAATGCCTCTATTTATAAGCAGCCACTATTTAGTGGTTCCTTTTTACATCTCTTTAAAAAAAAAAAAAGTAACATTTTGACCCTGTTTGGTTCTGAGCTTTGTTGCCTCCAATTTCATGTCTCTGTTTAAATACTAAACACTCCCGACTACTTTCTAATGCTGTTTAACATCTAAAGCTTCCTTACTTTGTTTCCTATGCAGTCATTCGTGCCTGCAGTTTATTTCATAATGGTTGTTCAAATGTAGCTACCACTGACTCCACATTAGTTTTCTGCCTTTATCATTTAAAAGGAATTCCAAACAATGTGCTTTTTAAACTAGGATTCAGATTGGGAATAACCGCTGCCTAGTTCACCAAGTAATAGCTGAAATTAAATTTAGTTATTGCTCACGCCTAAATAATTTCATTTCTTTCCACTTTAACAGTTTTATCATTACATTACTACCAGGCGGATTAACTAGCACACATTATTTTTTATTATAGATATAAACTAGAGGTTTCTTCTCTACAGGTATTACTTCCAATTAGTGCTCCAGTATTTATATTCCACTCTTTTAAATTTTACTACATAAATTGAGGATAATTATTGTCTGCAGAGTTTTGAGTAACAGCTAGAGTAGATGAGAGGCATTATTTACTCCCAAAGACTCTTCTGGTTACTCTTATTTAAGTTTTAATTCTAAATGTCTTACAGTAAGTAAGCAGTTACAATAATAAAACACAAGGACCCTGGAATTTCCAGGAAAACCCACCGCAGCGCCTCGACGTGTCCAGAGACTGTCGGTGCCGGCTCCGCCAGCAACGCGTCCAACGAACCCCACAGTGCTGCCGAGGCTGCGGCAGCGCATGGAACCGACCGGAGCGCAGGGAGGAGACTCAGCCCAGCAGGTACCGCACGCAACGTGAAACACCGGGCAGCGCAACTTCATCTCAAAGGAGGAACACGCACACGGAGCGCAAAGGATGTTATTCTGCACGGGACACGCGCTGTCCTTAGCAGCTGCACAGCAACACTGTCTCTGAGTTGCGCGTCCATCCAGCCGTCTGCCCACCCTGACGCGCTCACCCGCAGACGTACCCGGCTGGACACACACACGTGTACTGGGGAACTCGCACCAGCGCTACGTTCTGGGGAGGAGCGAAGGACAAGGCAGCAATAAATCCTGCAAGAATCCGCCTCTAATATACTGTAGATCAACAATGACAGTTGTAAGTCACAGAGACTCCTCATTTTCTCTCTGACTCTCACAACAGTAATAAGTAAGTCCCGAAGAATGGAAAACACCAGGATCGGCTGGGAACGACAACAAAGGTAGGTCAAAGGAGGTAAATGGGGGCTCTCAGGGGCCCCAAAAGACAAGCTCAGCTGTCCTGAGAGGAGCAGATGGGAATCAGAGGAGTTCTGAGGGGATCGCGGTGGGGGGCTGTCCTGGTTTTGTTAAAAAACAAGTTTCTCTTTTAGTGAATTTGCCTGTCAGCTAAAGCTTCACATTAGCTGCATTTTCCTGGAGAACCAGATACCTGTTTTGGTAAACAGAGCAATGGAATGCTAACTTGTTGCTAAGGACAGATTCACATCTTGCAAGAGGGGCAACAAGAAACAGGTGACCAAGAAACTGACCAACGGTGTATAACATCCCATTCACGTGAATACTTCATATAAAAGTGAGAGATCACGAGGATCTTGTCCTCTTGGCCCCTTTTCGTTCCTTCTGCTTATGGTGACATTAGGAGAGGACCTTGCTAGTCGTCCCTGCGAACTGAGGCCTAGTGACAAACTGAATCCAGCTCCAGTTGTCTGCAGAGTCCAGTCCAGGACTTCGGGTGCCGGCTCTGCAGGTGCTGAGACATTCAAGATTGGTTTTGTATATTTTGTATGATTTTCTCTATTCTTATTAGTAGCATTAGTAAAACATTGTTAATTTTTCCAACTCTCTTCTCTCTGTCCTTTCCCTCCCGATCGCCTGTCCTGAGTGGGAAGGGGGAGAGGGAGGGGCAAAAGGGGGAAGTGGGGGGGAGAGGGGGTTAACAATACGTCTGCCACGGTTTTACTGTCACCCCGCAATCTAAACCCTCGACAGGGGCCAACAGATGGGGGGTCCTGAGAGGAGACAAGAGGGAAAAATGAGGCCTCTGGGATGTGTCAAGAGCAAATGGGCAAGTTTTGAGGGGAATTTAATGGGGCAAAGGTCAAACAGGCACCGTGATGCCACCAAAGAGCCTGCAGGGACCCAAAGGCAGGCAGGGTAATCGCAGAGGAACTGGAAAGAAATGGGTTTCTGAGGGAACCAGGGGGCGAGTAAGCTTGTGAGGGGTCCAGAGGCAAAGGGATGTGTCCTGAGGGGAACAAATCGAAAGGTTCTTACCTCTGAGACGTTGTCCTTGACTTTGGTTCCACCAGCAGCCGTCCTGTGGTCCTGGCACAGCCTGGGGATCCCTGACCCGCACCACCACAACCTTTAAAAGGACATTGGGCCGTTCTAGAACCTGAATGACAAACAGTGAGTATTTCTCTAGGACAGCTTTGATGTGGGATTGTTCTGTTTACCCTGCAGGGGATGGGGAGTAATTTCTCCTCCCCACAGTAACACTGAACACCCCGTCCATGACTCTTCAGGCATTTTGGGGCTGTAAGCCCCCATCTCTCGCTGGCCTGCTCCTCCAGTAACATCATGGTCACGCCCTGAGTCCCTCCATTTATTCACTCCAAAAAGAAAAGGTAGAAAAGGAAAACAGCCCCAGCTGGCAGCTCATTACTTTAAAATGCCATTCACTTATGTACATAACAGAGCCCCCAAAAACGGGGGGGGCAGTGCCCCGAACAGCCGCAGCCACGTCCCACAGGCCGGCAGCCGCCCCCCGGCACGCTGGGGACGGAGGACGGTGCCGTGAGTCCTGCTCCCCCGACCTGGGCTGGGGGCTCTGCTGAGCATGGGGCGGTCACAGCTCCCCCTCTGAAACACAGGAATGCCACAGCAGAGTTCTGCACTGGGGCGGCCGGCTGCAGCACCGCGCTTTGCCCACAGCCTTTCCTTCCTTGTCCACTTTATACAACGGCCTCTGCTCATCACATCTCATCGAGGCTGCTCTACTCGCATTATCAGCGGGCGGTTCCCCAGTCTCTTCCCTGCCAGCTAAAATACCCCGCAACGGGCTCTTTTTCAGAATGACGCTCCTACGCCGTCCTCCCGTTACGCGTCACGCAGAACGACGCGGCTCATCTTGGAACAAAGACAGGCAGTAACTAGCAACGCTTACAGCACCGCTCCACGCATAATACTAAAGCCTACCCACCACATACCGCCCTCACAAGCTGTGCTCCAACTTGATCCCACCCTCTCCAAAACAAAACAATTCCGCTACGCAGCTCCAATCTATCCAACACTCAGCACCGCAATCAGGACACTCTGCAACGCAGGCGGCTTCGCAACGCTCACGCCCCTTGCGCGTTAAAGCCGCGGCAGCTTCTGCTGTAGTTATTGCCGTTCCAGTGCATAGTCAAAAACCAAGGCTAAGCCGCGTTCTTTACTTCATTTCATGAGGTTACTTATGACCCTTTAGTTTCTCGCTGACCACACATCTGTGAATTCTTAGTTAAATACAAACTAAGCTCTCAGCTTCTAAACGACGTGTTACTTAACCTTCCGTCTCCCTCTTGTCGTGCAGAAGGATCTGAAAGGCGAAAAACGTCCCCTCGCCGTGCAGGCGCTCAGAAAGCCTTTCCCGCACGTCAACCGCTTAAGGAGGGCTACATCTTCTATAACTTCAGCGCAGCATATGTTAACTTGGCAGCTTCTCTTCAAAAGCGAGAAAACAGGGACAGGCGTCTGAAAAAACAAGGCAGAGAACAAAGCAGCTGGGAACATCGTGTCACTTACACGTGCACGTACCACCACCCCCCAAAACGGGGCGGGGCTCCCCTAGGAAAACAAAGCGGGGGCAGCGCCCCAAACAGCCGCAGCCCCCGGCCCACAGCCCGGCAGCTGCCCCCCGGCACGGCAATGCTGCTGGCCAGCCTGAAAAGGGAGCCGTTCGTGCCGGCCAACATCGATACCCCCCTTTTCCAGGCACTTTGGAGAACTCTATTGGCCAGAGTTGCCCTGCTACATTTCCCTCGTCCAGTTGCTCTTGTCTGTACCCTGTATACAGTACTAAGGTGGTTTTCTAGACACGTTTCACATTGCCGGGTCACTCGTTCGCAAAGAGTTTATAAATTCGCTCTTACCTTTTCGCCTAATCTCGACAGAGCGCATCAGCTCCTCACGCCGCAAGGCACCGCTGCCCTCCCGTCGCCGGTGACAGCTTCTTTGGACCCTAATTCTAATTCGGCTAGAAATCTCCTATTCATTTCTTAGCCTCTTTGTTACAGTTTCCTGACCAGTGTTTCCCTTCCGAAGCCCTTTGCAACGCGTGGCGGCGGCTTTTCTAGCAACAGCACAGCTTCCAGCAACTGGAGCATCATGTTCAATCCGCCTTCCTTGTGCTGTGAATAAACTTTATTCTTTTCAAATGGCTTCAAGGGCACGCACCATTCGAAAAACCTGCTTAGGATCAGTGCAAATATTAATCTTCTTCTCTTTGCGTAATTCTAAAGCTCGCGTGAGAGCAATTTCTTCAGCTTTCTGGGCAGAAGTCCCTGCAGGTAAAGGTTTCGCTTCCATTACCCGCTGGGCAGCCGTCACCGCACGCCCGGCTTCGCGTACCCCTGGCTTTACGCAAAGCCGCTCCCGTCAGCGACCCAGGAGCCTTCGGCATCCTCCAGCGGCCGGTCCCTTCCAGCCGCTTCTGCTGTTGCCAAGCACTCGTGGGCCACCGACCGCAAGACGGATCCGCTGAGGAAAGAAGCCGCACTGACAACGTTAGCAGTAGCAATATTTACACCATTAAACGTTCTAAGGAGGCACCGAGGGAGGGATGTTGTTTGCACACAAACGGGGACCTGACCCCCGTCGGGGGGACGGACACTGACACGCAGAGACCTGACTGCGAACCCCGCGGGTCAAACAGCGGCTCTGCCCCCCGGCAGCTTCTCCGCAAAGGCGAGAAGAGAAAGCAGGGACAGGCATCTGAAAAAACAAGGCAGAGAACAGAGCAGCGGGGGGGACAGAGGAAAAGAGGCCGGAAGAGCACGGAGGACCAGGGCAGAGGAAGAAACAAATCGGCGCGGCGGGGCGGAGACGGGGCAAAAAAGCCCGGCACGGCCAACGGGACAGAGAGGAACGCGGCCACGGGCGGGGAGCGGGACACGGGGACGCAGCGAGAAGCCACGGGACGCGGGGAGATACCAAAAAGTCGGCAAAAAAGACTCTTTAACGCTGCTCTGAAAGCGTTACACGGCAGGCCATTTCAATACAGCGCGCCGCACGCTCAGAGGATCGCCCCCGTCATCGAGCGTGCACATGACTCACGCTCCTTGGCATTTATGACATACACCTATTGCATGTTCATTTGCTGCTAGCGCTTAGTTAATGCCTTAAACAGAAGCGCTTTCCATAACGCCACCCTCCGCTGGCAGTCCATCGCTGGTACGCCAGAGTGTCCGTCAAGGGTCTCCAGTGGTCCCCGGTGCCCCCCCGCCCCGGCGTCGGCTTCTCGACCTCATTTCTTGAGCATGCCCACTGCCATTTGGTGCTGCTACTCCAGTAGCTCCTTCTCCAGTCAGTGGAACGTTCCCTCTTCCCAGCCTGCGAGCCAAGGACATCCCGCTTTGCCCCCCCTCCAGTCCCTACAGAGCTAGTTTTGCTCCGTTAGGTTTCTGTTACGTTAGGCCTAGTCTTGCTACCTCATGCCGAGGGCTTTCTAAAAGACTTTTGCTCCTCCTATCAACGGGAAGCAAGAGGGAGAGCAACAGGCAAAACCGATGGCAGAGCCAGAGAGACGGCGGGGAGCACAGGGGGCTGGAGGAGGAAAGAGAGGAACGAGGAGCCCCGCGGAGAGACGGAGGGCAGGGAAAAAACAACAAAACGAGAGAAAAACGGGGCGGGGGGCAGCACGAAGGCTCAGAACAGGAACGAGGACGGGAACAGCGCCGTACAGAATGAAGAAAGCCAGCAACGCGGAGCACGAGAAAGGCACAGAGAGACAAGGCGGAGGGAGGGAGGAAGGAAAGAGAAAGACAGGAAGGTCGGGGGACAGAGCAGCACGTACAGACGCAGAGAGGAAGAGAGCAGCGGGGGCGGCAGAGCAGCGGGGGCGACAACGGGCCAGAGAAAGCGTGGGGAAAAAGGAGACGGAGGGGCAGGGCGGCACCAGGACACACAAGCCGGGGATGAGGCCCCGAGGGCCAGGGACTCACAGCGGCTCTCGCTTTCCGTGGCTGCCAGGAGGCTTCTAACAGCTCAGACGCTCCTGTCTCCTCCTCTCCTCCCTCGGGGCGCTCGGCCGTCCTCAGCCTAGGAGAACACGGTGGGGTGTCAGGGCTCCCACGAGACGAGGCTTCGGGGACACGCAGCCTCGCCGGCTCGCTCGCCACGCAGCCGTCCCGCTCCAGGATACGCGCACGGACCCTGCCGCGCGCGTTGCCGGCCTGGCCCGCCGCACGCCACGCAGAGGGACCCTTCGCCCTCCGCAGAGAGGGGCTCTCTCTCTTGCCCGCCGCAGGAAGCAGACGTCGGGCCCACGGCCCCGCGTTTCTTCCTCTTTACCTCTCCCCAACCTCTCCGGCTCCAGCCGCGCCAGCACCCGTCCACGGACGGGACGCGCTCCCCCGTCCCTTTGCCCTCTGCGCTGCGAGACGAGCCTCGCCAGCCCGAGGCGGGCGCAGCCCACGGCATATCCGGGGGGGCAGCGAACGGCCACATCCTCAGCGTGGCCTCTGGGAGCGGGAAAGGAGAACCAGCGGCTGTTAGCACCGTAGCTCACCCCTGCCTGAGCCTGCTCCTTGCGCAGGGGCCACCGGAGAGGTGCCGAGGGCCGGCTTGCCAAAAAAAACGAGGACTGGGATTAACCCTTCTGAGGATTAACTCTCCCGGGGGGGGCCCCCAGGTCTACCTCGCAGGGCGGGGCCCCCAGGTCTACCTCGCAGGGCGGGGGCACCACATCTACTGCTCCTCCTTGGTGAGGGCCCCTTATGAGACGGCAGCTCTGGCGCAAACGCACAGAGAAGCTGCTGCAAGACTTAAAACCTTCAAGATGCTGGGAAGAAGTGCCAGTCCCTTAGACTGGATGGGTAGAGAGCAGAGCTGCTGCCGCAGCCCAGAACTACACCATAAAACACAACTGACCGGAAACGTTCAAGATGCAAGAACCGTGCACCCTTTCGGCTGTCGATACAAGAAAACCAGCACCCGACTGGTGCTACCCCGATCGGCACCGGCTTGCCAGACCCCGGGATGGCGCTTGAAATGGCTTTCGTGCCCCTGGAGCGCAAAGGTAGCCCAGGATCGTCTGACAGGCGCGAGGCGCGCTTCCCGAACTACGCGACAACAGACGCGGGCTGGAGCTGCCCTGCCCGGCGCACGCTGGCGTGGCGCTGTAAAGTTCCCTGACCCCGTTTATCTGCCCAAAGGGGACTGCTCCTGGACTGCCCTTTTCTGCCTGAGAACTTTAAACCCTCCCTGCAGTTCCCAGCCCCTTCCCAGCCCTCGTGCCTCCACTTAACTTTTAGAGGGACAAGGGACCAGATCCATCTTCAACAGAGGAAAACGCGACGTGGGCTAACGGGGATCTTCCTGCAGCTCTCACTTTCTCCATCATCACCTACAATAAGGAAAGCAGGGACATGCCTACGATTAGGCACCCGAATAATATTTATCGGTAGCAGTCTACGAGTCATTGCTCGCCTTGGCTGAGCTCCGGGAGGTACGTTTGAACGATCTACCGGGGGCCGCTGCACGCTGCAAAGGTCCTGGAAACAAAACACTCTTCTAGGAGAGGAGATTATATTAACAGCTATTAATACAGCAATGCAAACCAAAACACAACACTCCATCTTCATCATAGTCAGGAATTACTGGAAAATGCAAAGCACCCCGAACTGAATCAGCCAATGAAACATAATGACAAACAACCTTTCTACTACAGCTGCTACTGAACCTTTGCCGCGCCCGAAGCTCTTGCCTCAAATGGACACCTCCGCTCCTCCTAAGACGTCTGCCCACGTAGCTGAAACAGCTCAAAAGCTGCCGAAAGAGCAGCAGAGAACCAGCACCAAAGCGGTCCTGGAGCTGAATGAGCTCCCTCCCCGGGGACTGGGGCTCAAATACCCTGAGCCCCGCCCACCCCTTCCTACAATCCCCTGGGAAGGGGAGGGATCAATCACCCCAGGCCCACCCACCACCCCGATCAAATCACCTGGAATCTCACTTGAAGTGACAGCACCTGCACTCCTGTCGGGCTCTGCCAGACACTGTTGCTTTTCGTGAAGCCCTGTGCGGTTGATCTGTAGGGCAGAGGAACTGTGGGGTGCTGTGGGGTTACACTGTGGGTCTATAGGGCAGAGTGAACAAGATACGGGGTGCTGTGGGACAGCACTGTGTGTCTATGGGGAAGAACAGAGTCACTATGGGGTGCTGTGGGGCACTGCTGTGGATGTATGGGGCAGAGTACAGGAGCTATATGGTGCTGTGGGGCAGTACTGTGGGTGTACAGGTTGTTCAAATGTAGCTACCAATGACTCCACATCAGTTTTCCGCCTTTATCATTTAAAAGGAATTCCAAACAATGTGCTTTTTAAACTAGGATTCAGACTGGGAATAACCGCTGCCTAGTTCACCAAATAATAGCTGAAATGAAATTTAGTTATTGCTCACGCCTAAATAATTTCATTTCTTTCCACTTTAACATTTTTATCATTACATTACTACCAGGCGGATTAAGTAGCACACATTATTTTTTACTATAGATATAAACTAATTTGTTACGCGAGAGCAGCACCAAACAGAACACTGTAGCATAATGCAAGTAAGAATGACTAGCATCAAAATCAGCGTCATACGATCAACGCTGAAAGAGCTGTGAAGCCGCAGCTCCTACCGGTTCTGACGTTTGTTTCTTATCGGGCACCTCGGACTGCTTGTGTTTCTTACCTGGCACTTACCTGGCACTTCTGAGCGCTTCGGGTCAAACGGCGTCTCTGCCCCCTGGCCGTGCGCTGCAGTACCCGGGTTTCGCCACAGGGCGGCAGCACTGAGGCGCGCCGCGGCACCGCATTGGGGCGGCCGGCTGCAGTACCGCGCTTTGCCCACAGCACGGCGACACTGAGACCCGCCGCGGCAGCCCCGGCCGAGCGCTCGTGCCGCGTGGCGCGGGAATCCCCAAAAAATAACCCAAAAAACAAACGCCACCAAAGAAAAAAGCGCACAGACAGCCGCGGCGCGACAGCCGCGCCACCGGGACACAGAGCCCGCCGCGCCGCGCCTCGCCCCGAGCTCCCGCCGAAGCGGCGCCCCGCTCGCCACGCCACCGAGCCTGCAACCGCGCCTTAGCTCTGCTTTTCAACGTCCCCCCGGCTAACGGGGGCTGCGCCGCTCCCGGAGGGACCGCCGGACTGGGCACGGGCGCCGCGCCGGAGGGAGACGCGGCTCCAGACCGCCAGCCTTCAGCGCACCTGCCCGCAGGGTCCCACACGCGCCTCCCAGCAGCTTCGCCAGCTCGGCGGGGGGGGGAAGCGGAACGGCACCCCGGTCACCCCCGCCGCGGCCGCACTCACCTGCCGCCTCTTTCGCCGCTCCGCTCCGCTCCCCCCGCGCTCTCCCGCCGTCCCGCCGGGCTCCGCGGGCACCGACACCCGCCGCGCCCCGGAGACCCCCGCGGCGGGAGGTCCCCGGCTGTCGCCTCCTTCCCCTCTGCCCTTCTGCCGCCTCCGGGGAGCCTCACGAAGGGCGGCCCGGAGCCGCCTGCCTCCAGATGCCCGGCCGCCGGCCGCAGCGAGCGCTCCGCAGCCGCCCCGGTCCCGTTCGCTCCCGGTTACCCCCCCGCCCCGCCAACGCCGCGAGGCGCCCGCGGCTTGAGCATGCGCAGGAGGGAGCCCGCAGCACCCGCCCCTTGCCGCGTCCCGGTTGGCTGCCTAGGACACGTCAATCACCTCTCTCGCCGCCTATCAGCGCTCGCGCTTTGAGCATGCGCAGTAGTGAGAGCGCTGCACCCGCCCCTTGCCGCGTCCCGGTTGGCTGCCTAGGACACGTCAATCACCTCTCTCGCCGCCTATCAGCGCTCGCTCTTTGGCGCATGCGCAGTACGGAGACTTCAACGCCCGCCCCTCTGGCCATCTGATAGGCGGACAGAGTGGCGACTGACGTGCCTAGCAGCCAACCAGCGCTCCGCCCCCCCCAGCCCTCTAGCCCTCCCGCGCCAGCAGCCGCGTGTCAAAGGGAACAACAAACCGCGCTCCGCTGCCTCACGCTGACAAGGGGCGGCTGGGTCCGCGCACCAGAAAAAGCCCTTCCGTCCTGCATTGCCCTTCGCCGGTACAACCGCACAGCTGGGAGCAGCATCCTCACCCCCCCCCCCCCCGCTCGCCGCGCGGCTTCCAGCAGCCGCGTTTAAAAGGAAACAAACCGCGCTTATTTGCTTTGCACTGGGAAGGGGGGCGGGTGCTCTCCTACCCATAAATTCACTGTGAACAGAGAGAGCCCTGAGGAGCTCCGGCCGGCAGGTTTGTCTCCCCTGTGCCCGGGACCGAGGAGACGCCGCCGCCTCCTGCTGCCGCCTCGCCCGTTCCCCTCGCAGCGGGGCTGCCCCGGGGGAGCCGGGGGCCTCTTTGTTTCCCGGCGGCTCATCCGACCGCTGCCCCCCCCGCTTTCTGACCGGCACGACCCCGCCCGCAGCGGCAGCGCCCCCTCGTCCCCCCGGCACGGGCACAGGGCGCCGCTCCCCAGCTGCAGTACCGGGCTGTGGCCACCAGGCGGCAGCACCGAGCGCGGTCCCGCAGCGCCCCCCGGGCCCGCAGCGCGGGCGCTGTTTCCTGACCCGCGGGCAGCCGTGGTCCCTGAACGCGCTTTCCCGGAGCCGCGGGCACGGCAGACACGCTGATAAAAGATAAGACCCCGACGTTTATAAAGTATTATTTTTCCTCAAGATGTCTTCTGGCCTAATAAAATACATTGCCTCTGCCTGTGCCCGTGTCTCGTCTGCAGCAATAACTCGGCTCCTCCGCTGCGGCAGCTCTGGGGCTGTTACGGGGTCCGTTCCAGCCCTTCCCCACGGCTGAGCAGCAGCCGGGCAGGTGTTGCTGTTCTGGGCGCTTCGCATCCTTCAGGAACGGTTCTCAAACGACCCTGCGCAACGATGCCCAGCGCCGGGACAGCCCGCGGCGGCGGGACAGGAGGCACGGCCAGGGCCGTCCCGGCTCGGGCTGTTCCGTGAGCTGGAACTAGCCTCCTGCTGCCCCGGCCCCTTGTCCCCGGCTTTCCCGGGCAGCTCATGGGCTGGGTCACACAGACTGTTCTCTGCCGGCACCACCCACCGGGTCACCTGTGTCTGTGGTTCTGGGGACACCCCACGGGCTCCCTGGAAAACGGACATCGCAGCACTGAGAGGCGGCATTCAGGAGCCTCTGCGCTTTGGGGTTGGTTTGTGTGGGGTTTTTTGCCTCTTTTGTTGTTTTTATCATTAGCTTCTTCTTGTTGGTTTGTTTGTTTTTAAGCTGTTACTCTACATAGCTCATCGATGGTGCTTATAGAGTATGGATAAATCTACCCTGGTTCCCACAGGAGACGACCATCTTGCTTTACAACAGGTGACTGAATCTGCTACAGAAAAGTTCAACCACCTCCTGTACAGCAAAGGATAAAAGAAATTACGGATTTTTGTTGCATCTAATCCATAATGCAAGTACCAATTAACAATACTTTACCAGTGGGCTCCTTCAAATATTCACTGTGAAGGCAGTTCCTGGCACGATTATATCAGCGTTCTTACTATTTTACAGAGAAGCATAGGGCACGGCTGATTTTGCCCACGTGCAGCGCAATGATCACACGAGTGCGGTGAACCGGGGGAAAGGCCCTAGAGAAGGAAAATCAGGCTCGTGTGCTACAAAGGGTATAAAGCAGAAAAAAGAGCAGTGAATGTGCATGATGACACAATTAGATGGTTTTTCAATTCCATGATGCGCTCTTTTACCAACAGTGTCTGCTGCAGTGGGTATCCTGGACATGAACAGGCGGGTTCTGGTGCTGTGCCCGTGGTGATTCATCCACTGTGGCCGTGGGTGTCAGGCCCTGATACAACAGACACAAAACCTTGGGAGGGAGGTGATCACAGTAAAACGCTTAAAGATAATGAGCTAGCAGACTTGATTTAGTCTTTATTTAAACATACACATGGCTGCTGTCTTTTCTCCAGTTTAGCTAGCATGGGCTTCAAGATCTCTATTAATTCTAGTTACAATATGTGACAAAAATTAAGGGGGGAAGGCTTTATTTTTACAATGGTGTTTAAATCGCAATTTGGGAAACAGATAAAGGGGTGTAGCAGATGAGGTACAGACTCTCTTTAAGATGCAAAGAGACATTTAATACAAACTCAGGTTTGCATTTGAAACATCACGTACCTCTGTCCCTAATGTACCGATCCCGTATCAATCCCTGTCCCTGATGTACCGATCCCGTATCAATCCCTCTGTCCCTGATGTACCGATCCCGTATCAGTCCCTCTGTCCCTGATGTACCGATCCCGTATCAGTCCCTCTGTCCCTGATGTACCGATCCCGTATCAATCCCTCTGTCCCTGATGTACCGATCCCGTATCAGTCTCTGTCCCTGATGTACCGATCCCGTATTAGTCCCTCTGTCCCTGATGTACCGATCCCGTATCAATCCATCTGTCCCTGATGTACCGATCCCGTATCGATCCCTGTCCCTGATGTACCAATCCCGTATCAATCCATCTGTCCCTGATGTACCGATCCCGTATCGATCCCTGTCCCTGATGTACCGATCCCGTATCAGTCTCTGTCCCTGATGTACCAATCCCGTATCAGTCCCTCTGTCCCTGAGGTACCAATCCCGTATCAGTCCCTCTGTCCCTGAGGTACCAATCCCGTATCAGTCCCTCTGTCCCTGATGTACCGACCCCGTATCAGTCCCTCTGTCCCTGATGTACCGATCCCGTATCAGTCCCTCTGTCCCTGAGGTACCAATCCCGTATCAGTCCCTCTGTCCCTGATGTACCGACCCCGTATCAGTCCCTCTGTCCCTGATGTACCGACCCCGTATCAGTCCCTCTGTCCCTGATGTACCGATCCCGTATCAGTCCCTCTGTCCCTGATGGTTCATGTCCCACACAGTCTTTGCTGCTTGTTGTTCCACCAGCGCTTGTTCTCACACTGTGACTCCTGCAGTTTCTCAGGCCTGATGTCACAACCCTGCCACATCTCCCCTTCTTGTTTAACAACTGCAGCCATAGCAGCGTGTAACTGCACAGCCATTGCACCATTAAAGCTTTTTTCAACCATCATTGTGCACAAGAGAAGACACATGGTACACAATCAATAAGTACAGACTCCACATACAAACATTCTAAGCAGCGGGTTAAAGGGCCGTGTTTCGCACTTTTCATGGCACCCGTAACTGTTACAGAATCGCTACTTAATACTCCCTGCATAGTGTTTAACACAGAATAATGAGCTCCCAGTCAACTAAGAATTCTATTTCTCTGTTCTCCAAGTCAGGATCTATATTAATACATTTCTGAGCTGTCGGTTTAAGACGGTGTAAAAACTCAGTGGGAGACTCCTCACGATCCTGTTTAATCTCAGAAGGTTTTGGCGTATTTACAGCTTAGGTGCAGCATGTCTAATCCCGTATAAAATGCACAGTCCATACCAATGCAGCCTGTCCCCGATATAAAGACATTAGGATGCCACCCTGGACTGACCGAGGGACAATTTTGATCTCATCTCTGTGTACTCTACACCAATAGCTGTTCTTCAACAAACCTTGTACTGGTTTCAATTTCTGATTATCCTTTTTCAAAACAAATGGATCTGACGGGGATAAATACAGTGCATATGTAACATTATGTATTGTGTAATACACATTATGTAATAAGCAATATATGATTTAAAATATATATCTTATTATATATTACATGTAGTGCAGTACTATACTACACATCCCAAAGTATACCTACCTAGACCTGTGCAGCATATAAATATTATTTGCAGTGGCCACCATTAATTACAATATTTAATCAGATTCCCCCCGGTTGCTGTTCCCCAGAGAGTCAAACGATTCTTTTCCAATGTCACGAAATACAACCCGGGGGGGATTTCTTCCAAATCCCTCCTGTCAATTGTACCACCACCTACTTCACAATCACAGTAACAGACAATTGGTGAACCGTAAGTATTGGACTATAAAATCACCCAAGACACAAGTAACAACAACAACAGGTCACTGAAGACACAATCATACAATTGCTAAGGCAACACCAGCAAAATCACTAAAGGCAGCTTTACCAAATTACTGTTCCCTCGTTTTTCTCTTTTATTTATTGTTTTCTCATTTTCCTCTTTAATTTTTCATTTCTTTTTAAGTTTCCCAGTTCACCAAAACGCGCAGACGCGAATGCGCAGACCCCACGCGCCGGTGTCGCCCACGTCTCGCGTAGGCAGCGTCACAACCCAGCCAGACAACGAAAGTGCCTGATCTCACTGATGGGGCTTTACCCGCGTCCCGAGCTGGTCCGAGGAGCTGTGGTCCCTTCCGGGAATTCCCCGGTGGCGGCACAAGGTCCCAGAGATCCTGGGATCCACGGGAGGTCAGGCAGATTATCCATCCTCGTGGCCAGAAATGATACCGAAAAGTCGGCAAACAGACTCTAACACTGTTTTGAAAGTGTTAAACAGCAGGCACTTTTACTACAGCGCGCTGGGGGATCGCTCCTCTAATCGAGCGTGCGTTCCGCTTTCCTCTGGTTTTACAGCCCGTGGAACTCCTCAAACAGCAAAACATGCCAACCAATGTTACAGACGTCTCGTGCTCTTTAACCAGCACGTGCAGCAGCAACGAGAAATCTGGAATGAGCGTCTACAGAAACACACACATATTTACCCAATTCAGAACAATGCGTTACATCCGCTGGCCGCACTTCATTGGCAGTAACCCCTCCTGGATTAACACCCTCTGTGGATGGCGCGAGTGCCAACTGTTGGCAATCAGGGCAGGACATAAGAACGCTCCTGGCCTGATCCACTGTCATTTGAAATTGTCGTTTTAATGCCTTTGCACTCTGGTGAAAGAATTTATGTGATCATTTAGCTTGCTCCAAGGCTTTAGGCACAGTGAGCGGCACAGCTCGTGCATCGGCCCTCCTACTGCCTTCCGCAAGCGGTCCTGGAAGGGCCGTGCGAGAGCGAGTGTGCATTGCATAATAATGATGATGTCTATGAATCATTAGAAATCATAGCATTCTCAATTCAGCCATCGAAAAAGGATTATCTTCTTCCTTAAGAAAAGAAGCTTCCAGGCGGTTAGGTATGCCAGCTGCATAATATGAGGCAGTGACAACATTCAAAGGCTCGTTACAGAACACCTCAAAGCAATCCTAACAGCTGGCAGCTCAAGAACTTGTTTGACCCTTGGTCTCTTTTTCTACCTTGTGTTTGCAGCACTGGGTATCTGAGTTTAGCCACGTCATTACAACTTTACATGAGCGACCAGAGGCATCAGTAAATACAGTCTTGTTGCTTACTGGTCATTGCTGACAGCAGCATTTGCTACACAACGGTAAATTACCAATTTCAGCCCACAGTTTATGTTGAGGGTAATAAACTGGTACATTCCCTGCGTATGTTGCCAATGCAATCTGGAAATTCACATCCTCAGTTAATTACCATTGCGAATTCTCCTTTGTTGTAGGAATAAATATACCTTCAGGTCTATCCCATACATAGCATATAAACATCCTCTGCCTTTACTTATCGGTTTTGCATATATTTCTTTTATTATCCAAACTGTTTTCATTGGGGTGTGAGCTAGAAAAACCCATACGGCCACAATCACCTTTCTCCCTCCTTGAGCTCTCCTGACCTGCGGTTCCACCACCGTTGTCTTCCTCCCTGATCCCTCCTGCCTGGCAGGTGCGCTCCAACCCTCTTTATCCATCACTGTTCCTCATGGGTTCGCCTCCTTCCTTGCTTTTCCTTTGCACGCTGCTCCACCTGAAGAGAAACACACGAAGGACTGAGCTACACCAGCAGGGACAGATTACAATAGACAAAAGATGTGTTATTGGCAGTAACTTTGGTGGGAACACAAAATACTTCGCTTATGTAATGTCTAACTTAGCTAATCAGCAAATGCTTGAGCAAGCATCATAGCGAGTATAAATGCAAACCTGAGTTTGTAATTACTGCCTCTCACGGCACCTTACCGTGAGTCACGCCAGACTCGCTACACTCTCCCTCACAGGCTCACCACCTTCCTCTGATTCCTTTTTCCTTTGCACGCTGCTCCACCTGAAGAGAAACACACGGAGGACTGAGCTACACCAGCCCAAGGGCACTACAGTCAGACAGGGGACAAGTCTGGGGGCTGACACCTCCCCACACCCCATAGCGCGCCCACCTTGCCTTGGCCCTGGCCCCTGCACATGCCTTAGAGATGTCACAGCTCAGTACAAATGCCCACGGTCCTCACCTGCTCTTTGGTACTTGCTGGACCCCACTGTCCCGGGTTAGAGATGTCACAGCTCAGTACAAATGCCCACGGTCCTCACCTGCTCTTTGGTACTTGCTGGACCCCAGTGTCACGGGTTAGAGATGTCACAGCTCAGTACAAATGCCCACGGTCCTCACCTGCTCTTTGGTACTTGCGGAGGGTCACGTTGCTGTGCCCCAGGGCACTGGCCTGCACGGCCCTGCCCGGCAGTGGGAGCGTCTGGAGCTGCCGGTTGGTTCTCCAGCTTTAGGGTCACCCGCAGCAGCCCGCTCTCCTCAGCTCTGCACACTCAGCCAGTTGCGCCGCCCAGGCAAAGTCAGCTTCACCCTCTGCCCTACACCTCACCTGCAAACAGCCAACTCTTCAGCTGACAACCGCCCAAAACCCACCAACAAACTCTCCAAATCTCAGCCTTTCCCTTTCAGCTGCTGCGTCTAGTGCATCTCACAGACAAGCCTCCAAAATCTCCTCATCCTGCAATAATGCTCCAGCACTCATTGCCTGCGGGAACAACCACCACAGTACCATGCAAACACCAACCAGTTCTGGCATGGAAATATCGCTTTCTCCTCCAGATCCCACCTACACCAACTGCTGACAAACACACGCTGTCCTCACCAAAGCCAAACGCTGCAACAACCAGCGACAACTCAAATGTGCGTGTGCGGCGCAAAACCGCAGGTGTGAGCTAACGCAGAGCTGGGCTTGACAGCTGCACAGTGTGCACCCTGTGGCTTAACGTGGCCAGTCACTGCCATTCCGCCTTCTCCCTGGGAGAAGCGCATGAGCACAGGCTGCTTCAAGGCACGATGCGAACGGTTTGGATCTCCACGTATCTAAAGCCAAGAGTAATAAATGTGATCTGTGTGTGGCGCAGGAACTTCCCGTCCACTTGCTCCTCCATTCAGTCAGGTGCTGCAAGAGAGGGACAGAGAAAGAAACAGTTGGACCGGATTAACAACCTCGTCATCCCTGTCCCCAAACCTGCAGGCGTCCTAGGAGGCCTGATCTAAGTTTGGCTCTTCTCCCGCTCTTTGCTGGAATACTTCACTGCACAAATTTATGTCATGAACACTCTCTTAACCAGTCTGATGTGTTCATAGCTCCCAGCCCAGCGTCCATTCCTCAAGGTACCTCAGCATTTCCCTTTGAAACCAGACCTGAGTGCCATCCCGTCCTGAGCTCCCTCAGCATTGCCCCCTGCAGCCTCCCCGATGTCACCCCGCCGAGGTCCCTCAGCCTTTCCCGCCAAAGCCCCCCCGATGTCACCCCCTCCGAGGTCCCTCAGCCTTTCCCGCCAAAGCTCCCCCGATGTCACCCCCCCCGAGGTCCCTCAGCCTTTCCCGCCAAAGCTCCCCCGATGTCACCCACCCCGAGGTCCCTCACCCTTTCCCGCCAAAGCCTCCCCGATGTCACCCCCCCGAGGTCCCTCAGCCTTTCCCGCCCAAGCTCCTTCCGCGCCGTCCCGCCCTCAGGCTCCTCCGCCGCTCCCCCCGTTCCCGGCCCCTCCCGACCCGGCTTTGCCCCCTCCCGCTCGCCTTCCTCCCTCTGCCCTGTGGCACCACGGGCTCCCCCCTCCGCCCCACGGCCCCGCCCGAGCCCCGCGCAGCGCTCAGCCCGGGGCTCCCTTCCCTCATAGCCGCCCGCGTGTTTCCCCCTCGCCCCTTGCTCGGCCCGGCCCGGGGCCGCGCTGTTGCGGCTGCCTGCCCCTCGCCTTCCTCCTGCCCAAACCAGCCCGTCCCTCCCCCTCCAGCCTCCCCCCTCAGCCGGGACCGGGGCGGCCCCGTCCGGTCTCCCCGGTGTCCGCCCGCCCCTCGCTCACCGCCGGCCCCGCCGCTCCTCGCGCGCTGCTCCCGCCGCCGCACCGGCGGCACGCGCTCCTCCGCCCCCGCACTTACGCAGCGTGGCCCCGCCCATCCGGCGCAGGAGCCAATCCCGTCCGCGCCCGCCACCGGGCCCCGCCCCCCCCCCCCGGCCCCGGCCCCGGCCCCGGCGGGTCAGCGGCAGCGGAGCCGGGAGCGCCCGCCCCGCTGAGGGCTCCGAGGGACCGAGGGCTCCGCCGCTGCAGCCCGTTTCGTGCCGGTTGCACCCCCGGCTTACACGGCTGCAGCCTTCCTGCTGCTTTAGCTCACACACCTTTCTTCCTTCTACCTGCACAGCAGTTCACACTCACAAACGTTCTGTGCTCGTTGCCATAAGAGTATCTGCATAAGAATTTACAAACATTACAAAGATATACCACAGACCACAGCTTTCTGAGCTTTCAAGTTAAAGTTCCTGTAGATATCCATGTTTAAATAAAACAGGCGATACCAGTAGAGCTGCTGCCTCTGCCGTCTTTGGTCAGAAAGAAGTGACAACGCTAGAAAACACATTGGCAGCCGGTGCTTTGACCAGTGAAGGTGGGATCTACAAAAGTCTGATTAAACCAAACAGCCTGAGGTCTTTTATCAAGCTGCAGATCTGCCAGGAATGCCAAAATGCAAGAGTTTACTCCTGCAATATTCCACAATGGAACAGCCACTTAATATCAAATATAATCTTAAAGTTCCAAACCAGTATATTAAAAAGCTACCACTAAGTATTAGAAGACCACTGCAAGGTCTTATTGCTTTTTGAGTTAAATAATAATTTATCAATAAACCAAAACCCAATTTCTGCAGTCTGTTGTTCATCCTCCTGTTCATTCATTAGCACTGCAGCAATCAGTTTTTATACAATGTGTCAACAGAGGCGTTTGAAAAACCCCAAACAAAACTTATTCAAGTCCACGGACACCCCCGCCCTCCCTGCCCCCCCCACCCTGAGCCCCACGATCAGCACTTGGTGCAGGACAGGAGCACAGCTCGACAGACAGAACCAGAAATCCGACTGCGGGGAGAAGGAAACACCAAGGTAGTTACAGCTTCCTTAACATCCCAAATCTGATGTCTTCCAAAACAAAGCACATCATCCTCGTCATTTAAAAGCCAAAGTTGCTTTGTAAGTGTCTGATCCTCACACAGCTGAGCGGTTCTCAAGTCCGCTGACCCCCCTGTGCAGCCGCCCCCGCGTCTGTGTCCCCTTGTCTGAGTCCCCGGTCGCGGGACAGTGAGTGGGGTTGGGCTCCAGTGATAGAGAAAAACACAAAGAGTCAAACTGGAAAAGTAATTAAAACAGAAAACCTGAAAGCCAGTTTAATTTTAATAACTTATTTTTACACTGCTATAAGCATATGAAGTACAGGGGTCACAAACTCTGTTACTACCACATATGTGCCTTATTACATAAGCACAAGAAACAAAGAAGTAGCATTTCTTCTATTTTTGATGTAATGATGAGCTAATCCATCTCCTGAGATGGCTTCCAGACCCGATTTAGTATCTACACCGTGTTGTACTGCAGATAAATACCTCAGGTCAGCATTAATCGAAGACAACGTGCAGAAGGCGCAATATGCAGGGAAGCACGAGATCCTGGATTCCTTACACGAGTCTACTTCTAAAATTGTCTAAAAATGCTACAGAAATTGTAGCAGATAAACAACAGTAGCCACATTTTGTTCTATGGCATTTACATAATGTTGATCCACCTGTATTAAGTTGTGCCCTTTCGGGCCAGAGCTGTAAACTCAGTGTGTTCAAAGACTTCTTTCTTTGAATAGAATACACTTGAACTGGCTGTTTTGAAAAGAGCGGCTGTGCAGACCTGCAGCAGCTGAATGAAGGATGTAATTCCAGTGAACGGAGACAGAAAGAAGATCAGCACAAAACCAGCAATGACAGATCAGACACTCACCTAAAGCCTACGGAGACCAAAAAAAGAAGTTGTGTGGGCTTAGCAGTTGGGGAACCGGACCAAACAGCCTGGATATTCTCCAACAGGAGGGTCTTTATCTGGCCATAATCATGTAATCAATGGAGAAACTTACCATGATCAGACAGAGTGCAGGCGTGGGCAATGAGAGCAGCAGATCCCACACCGACACAGTGTCAGAGCTTGTACAGACCATGAACACGCTCACGGGCCTTGTCCAGTAGTTTACACACTATTCTGAAATGAGACACCCATTTAATCGTTGCACAGTACATACTGTCACTTTACACAACTTGGAGAAATAAAGCAAGCTCATAATGTTCATACTCCATACATCAGGATAGGAAGCTACTCATAAAATGCAATCATCTCTGCCAGATACAAGCAAATGTATACATTTATTTGAAGCAAATTCCAATCTTATACTGTCATCTCAGGTCAAAATCTGCTATTAGACACAGGACACACAGCTCAAATGCCAACAGCTCATAAGAAAGCTGCACAAGAGAATTAACTAAAAATAC
The DNA here is from genome assembly GCF_963082525.1 of Nesoenas mayeri. NCBI lineage: Eukaryota > Metazoa > Chordata > Aves > Columbiformes > Columbidae > Nesoenas > Nesoenas mayeri. The sequence continues at coordinate 174,993 of NC_137556.1, forward strand.
AGCTATGGAATCAAGTATGTTTTATCAATACGTCAATGCAATTTCCTTCTCTTTCTTTCCTTCTCTTTTCCTTTCCTATATCCCTATTTCTTTGGCTCTCCCTCTATGAGCAGTATAACCTAAGGCTTACAGCCACAAAACTCCTTTCTGTAAATCCTTTGGCTGTTAAACTGTTCACCAATTTGGCTTAAGTAGTGTGAATCTTCCTGCAACCCTGGGCCAAGCTGCAAAATAAAAGGTGTTGGGGTTTGTTTGTTTATGGTCCTTGAGTACCCCATATACTCTTTTCTAAGGGGGGCGTGAATCTGGGTCACCTCCCCACACACAGCTCTGGCGGGACGTGACAGCTGGGGACGTTCTGCAATGAAAACTCGTCTGGACAGTGGAACATACTGAATAGGTCAATCCAGCATTTAATAAAAGCAACGGAGTTAGCACTTGAATTAACAGTCTGTTGCATGAATAACATGCTCTGCTGTATTGCGGCCAGTTGCGAGTGAAAACAGTGCAGTTACCAGTTTGGTGTGCACGGTCCTCTGTATACACGAAGACATCCAGCCAGCTTTAGTCACACACCTGATCCTTCCTTCGTGTTACAGATCTCTGCAGTGAAAGCTGGGAGCAACAAACACTCAGCTTTCTGACATGTCATTAAAGAGATTTTTCTGCATTTACCAAAATCCTGCTGGAGCCTGTACCTGGTTGCTTTAACTGGCATTACACAAATCATTTACTAAGCAGGTACGTCAGCCTGCGAGGAGACACGGAGCGGTGACAGCTGTAAGTCCCTATGATGCTGGCACACCAGCATAAAAGCTAAAGAATTACTTAATTTCTAGTAAGAAAGATGCCTAATTTTCTTTTGGCTATTAAAAATTGTATTAACCTCCAAAAATAAGAGAGTAAATGTCTGTTAACACACTTTTTCCTTTTATGCTGATGTGAAGAAAATTCCTCTCTCATCCTGGTATTGTCAAACAGGATGAACATTTACAGAGAATGAGAGTGGGGAGTGATGAAAAAGTCAACAGGTTTTGCAGTCAGTTTGTACAAATTAAGATATACGTGATATTGAAGCAAACGCAAATGTTTCTAACGTTCTCCTATAGAATCTCCTGCTGCTGTACAATAAGATATACTCTCAGACTGACAACATTAGTCTGTGTCTTTGTAAGGCGCAGCCTTTTTCCTGCCATATCATGCATAGGTACCACATTTATATATAGCCAGGTAACTGCTCATCTAAGGTGCATTTCAAAACATATCGTATCCTGCTTGGGAACTTGTGCCGAAATGGAAAGTAGTTGTTCTGTATCCAGGAATTTTGAGATAACTGTAAAACAAAAGTAAAGAGATCAGAAATTGAATGGAAATTGTAACAAAATCTATTTTTTTTAATGAACACAATTACTTGGTGAAACTTTTGCTCATCTTTTTCATTCATTTTATCTCTACAAATTATTTACCAGGAAAAAAAAACAGGTTAAAAATTGCTGCTATCTAAACTATGTTGTCATAACTATACAGACTGTACCGAAGCATGCAGTGATTATTTTACAGGTGGACATATATCAATTCAGCGATATTCTTTTAGTCTGATTGAATCACACGTCTCTTGTGATAAAGATCAAGATGACATGATCCAGCTCCAGGTGCACTGACTCACACTCTGCTATTGTGTTTTGTTGAGTTTGTCTGGACCACTATGAAGAAACAGGAAAAAATATCCATACACATCAAGTATAACATCAGTAATGCCTTTATTTGTCTTTAATGTATACATTATGTTGACTCGAATACTTTCAACTAGTCATAGAGGTAGAGACAAACTCACATTATTTGAAAAAGGTATTGGCTGACTTCTACCCATTTTATTTGAGAAATTCACTTCAGCGGCCGTTAGCACCGTAGCTCACCCCTGCCTGAGCCTGCTCCTTGCGCAGGGGCCACCGGAGAGGTGCCGAGGGCCAGCTTGCCAAAAAAAGCGAGGATTGGGATTAACCCTTCTAAGGGTTAACCCTACCATGGGGCCCCCAGGTCTACCTCGCAGGGGGGGGGCCCCCAGGTCTACCTCGCAGGGGGGGGGCCCCCAGGTCTACCTCGCAGGGCGGGGGCACCACATCTACTGCTCCTCCTTGGTGAGGGCCCCTTATGAGACGGCAGCTCTGGCGCAAACGCACAGAGAAGCTGCTGCAAGACTTAAAACCTTCAAGATGCTGGGAAGAAGTGCCAGTCCCTTAGACTGGATGGGTAGAGAGCAGAGCTGCTGCCGCAGCCCAGAACTACACCATAAAACACAACTGACCGGAAACGTTCAAGATGCAAGAACCGTGCACCCTTTTGGCTGTCGATACAAGAAAACCAGCACCCGACTGGTGCTACCCCGATCGGCACCGGCTTGCCAGACCCCGGGATGGCGCTTGAAATGGCTTTCGTGCCCCTGGAGCGCAAAGGTAGCCCAGGATCGTCTGACAGGCGCGAGGCGCGCTTCCCGAACTACGCGACAACAGACGCGGGCTGGAGCTGCCCTGCCCGGCGCACGCTGGCGTGGCGCTGTAAAGTTCCCTGACCCCGTTTATCTGCCCAAAGGGGACTGCTCCTGGACTGCCCTTTTCTGCCTGAGAACTTTAAACCCTCCCTGCAGTTCCCAGCCCCTTCCCAGCCCTCGTGCCTCCACTTAACTTTTAGAGGGACAAGGGACCAGATCCATCTTCAACAGAGGAAAACGCGACGTGGGCTAACGGGGATCTTCCTGCAGCTCTCACTTTCTCCATCACCACCTACAATAAGGAAAGCAAGGACATGCCTACGATTAGGCACCCGAATAATATTTATCGGTAGCAGTCTACGAGTCATTGCTCGCCTTGGCTGAGCTCCGGGAGGTACGTTTGAACGATCTACCGGGGGCCGCTGCACGCTGCAAAGGTCCTGGAAACAAAACACTCTTCTAGGAGAGGAGATTATATTAACAGCTATTAATACAGCAATGCAAACCAAAACACAACACTCCATCTTCATCATAGTCAGGAATTACTGGAAAATGCAAAGCACCCCGAACTGAATCAGCCAATGAAACATAACGACAAACAACCTTTCTACTACAGCTGCTACTGAACCTTTGCCGCGCCCGAAGCTCTTGCCTCTAACGGACACCTCCGCTCCTCCTAAGACGTCTGCCCACGTAGCTGAAACAGCTCAAAAGCTGCCGACTGCCGAAAGAGCAGCAGAGAACCGGCACCCAAGCGGTCCTGGAGCTGAATGAGCTCCCTCCCCGGGGACTGGGGCTCAAATACCCTGAGCCCCGCCCACCCCTTCCTACAATCCCCTGGGAAGGGGAGGGATCAATCACCCCAGGCCCACCCACCACCCCGATCAAATCACCTGGAATCTCACTTGAAGTGACAGTACCTGCACTCCTGTCGGGCTCTGCCAGACACTGTTGCTTTTCGTGAAGCCCTGTGCGGTTGATCTGTAGGGCAGAGGAACTGTGGGGTGCTGTGGGGTTACACTGTGGGTCTATAGGGCAGAGTGAACAAGATACGGGGTGCTGTGGGACAGCACTGTGTGTCTATGGGGAAGAACAGAGTCACTATGGGGTGCTGTGGGGCACTGCTGTGGATGTATGGGGCAGAGTACAGGAGCTATATGGTGCTGTGGGGCAGTACTGTGGGTGTACAGGTTGTTCAAATGTAGCTACCAATGACTCCACATTAGTTTTCCGCCTTTATCATTTAAAAGGAATTCCAAACAATGTGCTTTTTAAACTAGGATTCAGACCGGGAATAACCGCTGCCTAGTTCACCAAGTAATAGCTGAAATTAAATTTAGTTATTGCTCACGCCTAAATAATTTCATTTCTTTCCACTTTAACATTTTTATCATTACATTACTACCAGGCGGATTAAGTAGCACACATTATTTTTTACTATAGATATAAACTAATTTGTTACGCGAGAGCAGCACCAAACAGAACACTGTAGCATAATGCAAGTAAGAATGACTAGCATCAAAATCAGCGTCATACGATCAACGCTGAAAGAGCTGTGAAGCCGCAGCTCCTACCGGTTCTGACGTTTGTTTCTTATCGGGCACCTCGGACTGCTTGTGTTTCTTACCTGGCACTTACCTGGCACTTCTGAGCGCTTCGGGTCAAACGGCGTCTCTGCCCCCTGGCCGTGCGCTGCAGTACCCGGGTTTCGCCACAGGGCGGCAGCACTGAGGCGCGCCGCGGCACCGCATTGGGGCGGCCGGCTGCAGTACCGCGCTTTGCCCACAGCACGGCGACACTGAGACCCGCCGCGGCAGCCCCGGCCGAGCGCTCGTGCCGCGTGGCGCGGGAATCCCCAAAAAATAACCCAAAAAACAAACGCCACCAAAGAAAAAAGCGCACAGACAGCCGCGGCGCGACAGCCGCGCCACCGGGACACAGAACCCGCCGCGCCGCGCCTCGCCCCGAGCTCCCGCCGAAGCGGCGCCCCGCTCGCCACGCCACCGAGCCTGCAACCGCGCCTTAGCTCTGCTTTTCAACGTCCCCCCGGCTAACGGGGGCTGCGCCGCTCCCGGAGGGACCGCCGGACCGGGCACGGGCGCCGCGCCGGAGGGAGACGCGGCTCCAGACCGCCAGCCTTCAGCGCACCTGCCCGCAGGGTCCCACACGCGCCTCCCAGCAGCTTCGCCAGCTCGGCGCGGGGGGGAAGCGGAACGGCACCCCGGTCACCCCCGCCGCGGCCGCACTCACCTGCCGCCTCTTTCGCCGCTCCGCTCCGCTCCCCTCGCGCTCTCCCGCCGTCCCGCCGGGCTCCGCGGGCACCGACACCCGCCGCGCCCCGGAGACCCCCGCGGCGGGAGGTCCCCGGCTGTCGCCTCCTTCCCCTCTGCCCTTCTGCCGCCTCCGGGGAGCCTCACGAAGGGCGGCCCGGAGCCGCCTGCCTCCAGATGCCCGGCCGCCGGCCGCAGCGAGCGCTCCGCAGCCGCCCCGGTCCCGTTCGCTCCCGGTTACCCTCCCCCTCCCACCGCCCCGCCAACGCCGCGAGGCGCCCGCGGCTTGAGCATGCGCAGGAGGGAGACCGCAGCACCCGCCCCTTGCCGCGTCTCGGTTGGCTGCCTAGGACACGTCAATCACCTCTCTCGCCGCCTATCAGCGCTCGCGCTTTGAGCATGCGCAGGAATGAGCCCGCAGCACCCGCCCCTTGCCGCGCCCCGGTTGGCTGCCTAGGACACGTCAATCACCTCTCTCACCGCCCATCAGCGCTCGCGTTTTGGGCATGCGCACTAGGGTGACCGCAGCACCCGCCCCTTGCCGCGTCCCGGTTGGCTGCCTAGGACACGTCAATCACCGCTCTCGCCGCCTATCAGCGCTCGCGTTTTGGGCATGCGCACTAGGGTGACCGCAGCACCCGCCCCTTGCCACGTCCCGGTTGGCTGCCTAAGACACGTCAATCTCCGCTCTCGCCGCCTATCAGCGCTCGCGCTTTGGGCATGCGCAGTACGGAGACTTCAACGCCCGCCCCCCAGCAACCTGATAGGCGGACAGAGTGGCGACTGACGTGCCTAGCAGCCAACCAGCGCTCCGCCCCCCCAGCCCTCCAGCCCTCCCGCGCCAGCAGCCGCCTCTCAAAGCGAAAAACGGCCAAGACCCACACAGCAGCAACATCGAGTGCAATCTGGCTTCAATTCTGATCGTGCACTTAAAAGCCTCTCTCAGTCCTACCGATGACTGCTCCTTTTTTGGAAGGACAACCTTTCTTACCTGAACATCCTAAATTGAAGACTCCACGGAACAGAACGAGGATTGAGCCACAGGACAACGTGCCATCCAATTACACTAATAGACCCTAGAGGTCAAACCCAAATTTAAAATTGCACGTGTCTTCTCCAAGCAGAATGAGCCTGTGATTCCACAAAAAAAGGAGGGCAAAGAGCAGGCCAGCTTATCAGAGAAAGACAGTGACAGGAGCAAGACAAGGTGACCGAGAGAGAGGGGGAGAGAGGCAAAAGGGACGGAGAGGCCAAAATGAGCGCTCCACAGCCTCCCCTCCCTCGCCCCGACCCCCATTTCCCCGTTAACTCCCGCTACCCGCCCCGACACACCGCGGACGCGTTAGCCAGGCAGGCAGCTGTCCAAAGCGGATTGAATCGGCGCGCTCTGATTGGCTGCTTTCCACCCCACCGCGCCGTCCTCCTATTGGATGCGCCTTCCCGCGGGCCGCGCCCAGGTGCCCGCCTCAGCGTCGGACCTGACTGAGGACTGCGCAATTTGGACATGCGCAGGACGGAGACCTCAACGCCCGCCCCCCCGCCATCCTCATTGGCTGCCTACGCACATCAACTGCCATTCTCCCCGCCTATCAGCGCCCCGCCCCTCCAGCCCTCCCGAGCCATCTGATTGGCCCGCTCTGCATCCGCACCCCCCTCCCCCCCTCCCCCCCCCGCTCGCCGTGCGGCTTCCAGCAGCCGCGTCTCAAAGGGAACAAGAAACCGCGCTCCCCTGGCTTTCCGCACCACAAAAAACCCTTCCGTCTTGCATTGCCCTTCGCCAGTACAACTGCACAGCTGGGAACTCGGCAACGTCAAGCAGCCGTCTGACAGACGCACACGCAGAACCTGACCAGGCTGGGGTTTTTGGCTGTCTTACGCACACGGACTTGCACTTCCCTGAGGAAACAAATTCTTCTTGAAGCACAGCCTCTCCCTGGGGAAGAGAAAACGCCCACTCCGCGCTACCACACACTAGGCAGCCCTGGGGAAACCAGTGAAAGCCAAGACCCACAGCAGCAACGTCGAGTGCAATCTGGCTTCAATTCTGATCACGCACTTAAAAGCCTCTCCCAGTCCTACCAATGACTGCTCCTTTTCTGGAAGGACAAACTGAACGCCCTAAACTGGAGACTGCACGGAACACAACTCCACTGGCAGCCAATTTGCCTCTTCTCCGGCTTCCACGGGGAATATCTTGTAGCGTCCTCCAACTCGCAAACGTTCTTCCTCGGTCCACGGCCCCAGACGCGGAATCTCCTGAGCAGCGAGCGGAATCAACCGCGCGGGATTTTCTTCACGGCATCCAGAAGGCGACGCCGGCAAAAAAGCAGGCCAAAGCGCCTGAACCCGTCTGCCGCCCCCAGCCTGCGGCCAAGAGACCGGGAGCACCCTGCCCGAGGGGCCGCGCACCCCGCAGCTCCGGCCGGCAGGTCTCTCTCCCCTCTGCCCCCTGGCACCGAGGTGGCGCTGCCGCCTCGCCCGTGCCCCCTCGCAGCGGGGCCGCCCCGGGAGAGCCGGGGGACCCCGCCTCGCTGCTGCCCCCGAGAAGGGCACGGATGGGCGCGGGTTTGATCCCCCGAGGGAGAGAGAGGCCGGGCTCCCCGCGCTCACCTCCCCGCGGACAGCCCGGCCAACGGCCGCTCCAGCTCCGAGCGGCTCCCGCTCGTTGCCGCCGCGGGTCACTTCGGCTCCGCCTGACGCGGCCCCCGGGCAGCGCGCCCCGTCCGTCTGCCGCAGCTCTGGCTCGTCGAGGCCCCGCCTCTGCAGCTCCCGCTCCCCACGAGCTCTGCGCAGCAGCCCGGGCTTCCCGTGAGGTCACAGATCCGCCGCTGCCAAAAAAAAAAACCAGGATTGGAATTAACCCTTCTAAGGAGCCATCGAGGGAGGGATGTCGTTTTCACACAAATGGGGACCTGGCCCCCGTCGCGGGGACGGACACTGACACACAGAGACCTGACTGCGAACCCTGCGGGTCCAACAGCGGCTCTGCCCACTGGCCGTGCGCTGCAGTACCCGAGTTGCGCCACAGGGCGGCAGCACTGAGGCGCGCCGCGGCACCGCCCTGGGGCGGCCGGCTGCAGCACCGCGCTTTGCCCACAGCCTTTCCTTCCTTGTCCACTTTATACAACGGCCTCTGCTCATCACATCTCATCGAGGCTGCTCTACTCGCATTATCAGCGGGCGGTTCCCCAGTCTCTTCCCTGCCAGCTAAAATACCCCGCAACGGGCTCTTTTTCAGAATGACGCTCCTACGCCGTCCTCCCGTTACGCGTCACGCAGAACGACGCGGCTCATCTTGGAACAAAGACAGGCAGTAACTAGCAACGCTTACAGCACCGCTCCACGCATAATACTAAAGCCTACCCACCACATACCGCCCTCACAAGCTGTGCTCCAACTTGATCCCACCCTCTCCAAAACAAAACAATTCCGCTACGCAGCTCCAATCTATCCAACACTCAGCACCGCAATCAGGACACTCTGCAACGCAGGCGGCTTCGCAACGCTCACGCCCCTTGCGCGTTAAAGCCGCGGCAGCTTCTGCTGTAGTTATTGCCGTTCCAGTGCATAGTCAAAAACCAAGGCTAAGCCGCGTTCTTTACTTCATTTCATGAGGTTACTTATGACCCTTTAGTTTCTCGCTGACCACACATCTGTGAATTCTTAGTTAAATACAAACTAAGCTCTCAGCTTCTAAACAACGTGTTACTTAACCTTCCGTCTCCCTCTTGTCCTGCAGAAGGATCTGAAAGGCGAAAAACGTCCCCTCGCCGTGCAGGCGGTCAGAAAGCCTTTCCCGCACGTCAACCGGTTAAGGAGGGCTACATCTTCTATAACTTCAGCGCAGCATACGTTAACTTGGCAGCTTCTCTTCAAAAGCGAGAAAACAGGGACAGGCGTCTGAAAAAACAAGGCAGAGAACAAAGCAGCTGGGAACATCGTGTCACTTACACGTGCACGTACCACCACCCCCCAAAACGGGGGGGGGCTCCCCTAGGAAAACAAAGCGGGGGCAGCGCCCCAAACAGCCGCAGCCCCCGGCCCACAGCCCGGCAGCTGCCCCCCGGCACGGCAATGCTGCTGGCCAGCCTGAAAAGGGAGCCGTTCGTGTCGGCCAACATCGATACCCCCCCTTTTCCAGGCACTTTGGAGAACTCTATTGGCCAGAGTTGCCCTGCTACACTTCCCTCGTCCAGTTGCTCTTGTCTGTACCCTGTATCCAGTACTAAGGTGGTTTTCTAGACACGTTTCACATTGCCGGGTCACTCGTTCGCAAAGAGTTTATAAATTCGCTCTTACCTTTTCGCCTAATCTCGACAGAGCTCATCAGCTCCTCACGCCGCGAGGCACCGCTGCCCTCCCGTCGCCGGTGACAGCTTCTTTGGACCCTAATTCTAATTCGGCTAGAAATCTCCTATTCATTTCTTAGCCTCTTTGTTACAGTTTCCTGATGGTGGCTGGAGGAGACAGCCACCGGGGATCAGAGACGTGGCTCCTGTATCGGTCTCTGTCCTTTCCGTGGCTGGTTTTACAGCGGCACCTGCCAATTTATTTCCAGTTTCCTGACCAGTGTTTCCCTTCCAAGGCCCTTTCCAACGCGTGGCGGCGACTTTTCTCGCAACAGCACAGCTTCCAGCAACTGGAGCATCATGTTCAATCTGCCTTCCTTGTGCTGTGAATAAACTTTATTCTTTTCAAATGGCTTCAAGGGCATGCACCATTCGAAAAACCTGCTTAGGATCAGTGCAAATATTAATCTTCTTCTCTTTGCGTAATTCTAAAGCTCGCGTGAGAGCAATTTCTTCAGCTTTCTGGGCAGAAGTCCCTGCAGGTAAAGGTTTCGCTTCCATTACCCGCTGGGCAGCCGTCACCGCACGCCCGGCTTCGCGTACCCCTGGCTTTACGCAAAGCCGCTCCCGTCAGCGACCCAGGAGCCTTCGGCATCCTCCAGCGGCCGGTCCCTTCAAGCCGCTTCTGCTGTTGCCAAGCACTCGTGGGCCACCGACCGCAAGACGGATCCGCTGAGGAAAGAAGCCGCACCGACAACGTTAGCAGTAGCAATATTTACACCATTAAACGTTCTAAGGAGGCACCGAGGGAGGGAGGTTGTTTGCACACAAACGGGGACCTGACCCCCGTCGGGGGGACGGACACTGACACGCAGAGACCTGACTGCGAACCCCGCGGGTCAAACAGCGGCTCTGCCCCCCGGCAGCTTCTCCGCAAAGGCGAGAAGAGAAAGCAGGGACAGGCATCTGAAAAAACAAGGCAGAGAACAGAGCAGCGGGGGGGACAGAGGAAAAGAGGCCGGAAGAGCACGGAGGACCAGGGCAGAGGAAGAAACAAATCGGCGCGGCGGGGCGGAGACGGGGCAAAAAAGCCCGGCACGGCCAACGGGACAGAGAGGAACGCGGCCACGGGCGGGGAGCGGGACACGGGGACGCAGTGAGAAGCCACGGGACGCGGGGAGATACCAAAAAGTCGGCAAAAAAGACTCTTTAACGCTGCTCTGAAAGCGTTAAACGGCAGGCCATTTCAATACAGCGCGCCGCACGCTCAGAGGATCGCCCCCGTCATCGAGCGTGCACATGACTCACGCTCCTTGGCATTTATGACATACACCTATTGCACGTTCATTTGCTGCTAGCGCTTAGTTAATGCCTTAAACAGAAGCGCTTTCCATAACGCCACCCTCCGCTGGCAGTCCATCGTCGGTACGCCAGAGTGTCCGTCAAGGGTCTCCAGTGGTCCCCGGTGCCCCCCCGCCCCGGTGCCGGCTTCTCGACCTCATCTCTTGAGCATGCCCACTGCCATTTGGTGCTGCTACTCCAGTAGCTCCTTCTCCAGTCAGTGGAACGTTCCCTCTTCCCAGCCTGCGAGCCAAGGACATCCCGCTTTGCCCCCCCTCCAGTCCCTACAGAGCTAGTTTTGCTCCGTTAGGTTTCTGTTACGTTAGGCCTAGTCTTGCTACCTCATGCCGAGGGCTTTCTAAAAGACTTTTGCTCCTCCTATCAACGGGAAGCAAGAGGGAGAGCAACAGGCAAAACCGATGGCAGAGCCAGAGAGACGGCGGGGAGCACAGGGGGCTGGAGGAGGAAAGAGAGGAACGAGGAGCCCCGCGGAGAGACGGAGGGCAGGGAAAAAACAACAAAACGAGAGAAAAACGGGGCGGGGGGCAGCACGAAGGCTCAGAACAGGAACGAGGACGGGAACAGCGCCGTACAGAATGAAGAAAGCCAGCAACGCGGAGCACGAGAAAGGCACAGAGAGACAAGGCGGAGGGAGGGAGGAAGGAAAGAGAAAGACAGGAAGGTCGGGGGACAGAGCAGCACGTACAGACGCAGAGAGGAAGAGAGCAGCGGGGGCGGCAGAGCAGCGGGGGCGACAACGGGCCAGAGAAAGCGTGGGGAAAAAGGAGACGGAGGGGCAGGGAGGCACCAGGACACACAAGCCGGGGATGAGGCCCCGAGGGCCAGGGACTCACAGCGGCTCTCGCTTTCCGTGGCTGCCAGGAGGCTTCTAACAGCTCAGACGCTCCTGTCTCCTCCTCTCCTCCCTCGGGGCGCTCGGCCGTCCTCAGCCTAGGAGAACACGGTGGGGTGTCAGGGCTCCCACGAGACGAGGCTTCGGGGACACGCAGCCTCGCCGGCTCGCTCGCCACGCAGCCGTCCCGCTCCAGGATACGCGCACGGACCCTGCCGCGCGCGTTGCCGGCCTGGCCCGCCGCACGCCACGCAGAGGGACCCTTCGCCCTCCGCAGAGAGGGGCTCTCTCTCTTGCCCGCCGCAGGAAGCAGACGTCGGGCCCATGGCCCCGTGTTTCTTCCTCTTTACCTCTCCCCAACCTCTACAGCTCCAGCCGCGCCAGCACCCGTCCACGGACGGGACGCGCTCCCCCGTCCCTTTGCCCTCTGCGCTGCGAGACGAGCCTCGCCTGCCCGAGGCGGGCGCAGCCCACGGCATCCCCGGGGGGGCAGCGAACGGCCACATCCTCAGCGTGGCCTCTGGGAGCAGGAAAGAAGAAGCAGCGGCCGTTAGCACCGTAGCTCACCCCTGCCTGAGCCTGCTCCTTGCGCAGGGGCCACCGGAGAGGTGCCGAGGGCCGGCTTGCCGCCCTCACCGTGGGGCTCGGGAGCGGCCCAGGAACGCGGGACGGGTTCGCAGGAGCTGCCGGAGCTGGGGGCGGCTGCACGGGGCGAGCGGGGCTGCGGGAGGAGGCTCAGGGGGAGCTCTGGCGAGCTGGGGACGCACCCGGCACCTGCCCCCGGCCGGCTGTCGCCTCCCGCTCCTCTGCGGCACGCTGGGGACGGAGGACGGCGCCGCGTCTCCCGCCCAGGCGCTGCTCCCCACGTTCCATTCCCTGCCTGGACTGGGGGGGTCTGCTGAGCATCGGGCGTTCGCAGCTCCGCCTCTGAAAAACAGAAATTCCAAATTAGAGTTCAGCGTCTGAAATCAACAGAGCAGGAGAAAGCAGAGGATTAGGCAGGAGAAGGGGCAGGAGAGCAGCTGAGCTAACGGAGGATTCCAGGGAAACGGGCTGCCTCGAAACGCAAGGCAGCCTTGAGAAACCAGAGCGACTGGAGCAACGCCAGACGGCAATAAGACAAACTGACACCGTTTAGGACACGCTCAGCATAAAAGCAAACGCTCCCGCTGGTGCAGGAAAACATCTCGCGCCTTCCCCACAGCAGCGCCACAGGAGACAGCCCTGTGAGGCCACGGGACGGGCTCCTACTGAAAGGGAGCAATTAGCGAGACAGCAGAGTCAATTACGCTGTTGAGCAGGCAACATTTCTTTCATCAGCACTGGGGAGCTCCGGGGATCGTCCTCTCCAAGTGCTCCCACCACTGGATGCTCTTGCATTGCTTAGAGTCACACAATTGCTACATATTCGTTACAATTTCTGGAAATTTTAAACATACAGTATATCTAGGCTAAGAAATGATTGATGATGTTAGTTATAAATGTTTTGGTTCTCACTGACAATACATCTATTAGTTAAATAGAAGCTAAGCTCTCAGCTTCTAAACAACGCGTTATGTAATCTTCTGTCTCCCTCTTGTCACGCAGAAGGGTCTAAAAGGTGAAAAACGTCCCCTCATCGTGCAGGGGGTCAGAAAGCGTTTCCCTCACGTCAACTGGTTAACGAGGGTATGAGTTCTGTAACTTCATCGCAGCATACATTAACTCGGCAGCTTCTCTTGAATTCCCCCCCCCCTTTTCAATATCCTCGCGAATTCTTCGGCAGTATAAATCTACAAAACACTATCATCACGTGCTGCGGTACAGCACGATTATTTGTTACGCAAGAGCAGCACCAAACAGAACACTGTAGCATAATGCAAGTAAGAATGACTAGCATCAAAATCAGCGTCACACGATCAACGCTGAAAGAGCTGTGAAGCCGCAGCTCCTACCGGTTCTGACGTTTGTTTCTTATCGGGCACCTCGGACTGCTTGTGTTTCTTACCTGGCACTTACCTGGCACTTCTGAGCGCTTCGGGTCAAACGGCGTCTCTGCCCCCTGGCCGTGCGCTGCAGTACCCGGGTTTCGCCACAGGGCGGCAGCACTGAGGCGCGCCGCGGCACCGCATTGGGGCGGCCGGCTGCAGTACCGCGCTTTGCCCACAGCACGGCGACACTGAGACCCGCCGCGGCAGCCCCGGCCGAGCGCTCGTGCCGCGTGGCGCGGGAATCCCCAAAAAATAACCCAAAAAACAAACGCCGCAACACAAAAAAGCGCACAGACAGCCGCGGCGCGACAGCCGCGCCACCGGGACACAGAGCCCGCCGCGCCGCGCCTCGCCCCGAGCTCCCGCTGAAGCGGCGCCCCGCTCGCCACGCCACCGAGCCTGCAACCGCGCCTTAGCTCTAAACCCCGTGCCCCTCGCGGCGGCCATTTTTGCGCATGCGCTTTGGGAAGCCCTCGAGACACCCCTTCCCCCGTGGTGCGGCCCGCCCCTCCTCTTCCTCTCTGCAACCTGATTGGCCAGCTACGGACGTCAATTGCCATTCTCTCCGCCTATCATCACCCCTCCCTTTTCCGCTCGCGCTGCACTCCGCTCTGCCCCTCAAGTTTTCTCGCGCGACCTGATTGGCTCGCTCTGCTGATTCGCGTTCTCTCCGCCCACTCCCCGCCCCCTGTAACCTCGAGTTGATTTGCATATTCGGCGTGGCTTTTTCTCCTATTTACTTTCTATTTCCATTTCTAGTTCCTTCGCATTTCTATATCTTTTTCCCGGTGGCCCGTTTGAGACCTTGGGTGCTCCATTTACATGTATAAATATATATATATAAAATACATAATATATATGTAAAGTATATATTAAAATATACAGAAATATTTAAAAATGTATCTATATAAATATATATCATATTTATACAAATAGAAATATATATCTCTATAGATATATGTATAAATAGATATATTGCTTGACCAGGTGGTGCATAAAGGCACATATGGCTACTGAGGAGCACTGGGCGACTGAAAACTCTAAGAGAGATTCCGAGGCCTTTTTTGTTGTTTGCAAACTGGAGCAGGAGTCCCACAAGAGTCCTCCCTGCGCTCTTCTCCCCCACCTCTACTGAAAAGTAGGCAGCTTTTTTATTTTTCTTTTTTCTGCCCAGGACTAGCAAAAAGCCAGTAAACTCAAACTTGAGCCCATGCTGGGAAAGCTGACTGTGTTCCCCTTACCAACTAATTACTTCAGGATGTCTACTTTTTAATAGATTTATGTTTCAGAGTGCGCTGCTACGTTCTGGTTCAACCCTTCCCGTCTTCCTCTCCGTGGCTTGCAAGCACATCTGAGGGAGAGAGCAGGCAAGGAAGGCACGTCTCTGTTGCTCAGCTTTAAAAGATTCTCCTGAACAGATTCCAGACGGACACTGAATATCTCCATGAATGTAAAGTGAGATTTTTTTTTAAAAAATGCTGCTGTTTTATTTTTTTATACAAACTAAAACACCAGAGGTCATTGAATCCTATATTAAATACATAAATTAAAAAATAACCATTCATAAAACTTTACATACAATAAGGATTCTCTTCTACACGTTAATACATATAGTACAGATACATGTCCAGTGTTTATCAAAGGGTCATTATACCAAGTAATTTACAATTCTGTTCTGGAATAGACACACAAAAAAAGCTGAGAACAAAAAGTACATATAAAAACACACAGGTGCTGACTGGGCAGGGGAAAAGAAAAAAACCCTTTAAATCATCAGCAACTGTGTGGCTGTGTATTGAACCTTGCCCTAGTAAGAAGGAGACCCTGGGCTATCCAGCCCTCATGGGATGCCATGGAATGAAAAGCTCTGGGGGTTCTGAGGATGTTTCCCACTGAGGTGAGAGCAGGGAGGTGGAAAACGAAGCACATCTACAAAAAAGACGCCGTGTTCCTCCAGGCACATCAGCGAGAGAGGACAGAGCTGTGAGCCACACTAGTAATACTGCAAGAAGCCATAATTCCTTCCCAGCTGCCTAAATTCATCTCACCTAGCTGGGCCTTCATCTGAAGTGCTTAAATTGAAAGAATAGTCTTCAAAATCTCCTGGCTTGGTCAGTGGAGACAAAGCAGCAAGTCAGGTTTTGGTCAAACTGACTTGCACTACAGTATGTGGCTCATCCACTGCTCTGACGGTGTGGATACCTTGAAGCACTGGCATCCTGCTACCACCTGGGACGGATGAACGGGAGGAATCCAGGGCTATATATGCTGTCCTCAAAGGCTGCAATAAATTGATTTTTATGTTGTTGGGAGGTTTTGGGAGGGGAGGCTTGCTGGAGTGACTAATTTGTAGGAGGATTCTTAATATTTCGCCACAGTGAATGTGAAGAACAGCAGAAAGCCCTAGAAAAACTTCAGGACAGAGAAGAGGGGAGACCCTGGAAAAACAGATCCAAAAACTATGTGCCCATAAGATGTAAAACTAAACCACAAGGCATGTACCAGTTGTGGCAGCTAAACAAGTCTAGATTCAGTTCCCCATACCTAGATTGGAAGTATACTTTCATAAGCTATAGCATCCATTTACTATATACAATAGGGGATTGATATATGCATATATATCTAAATATATGTATATATACTATATATAGATGTGTATATATATATATACACACACAAACATCAAACTCATTTTGATCTAGCTCACAGCAAAAGGTTTGTATTACTCATATCAGCAAGTGTGTTTTAAGCTTGGTTTATGTTATGCTGCGAGGAACAAAGCAGCTGTTGTTCAGCTCTCTGGAGGGAATACAGCAATATTTCAAAAATTTGCAGACCAAGATAAGCTGTGGATTTTCTACCACCCCCCACCCCACCCTGAGCCCTTGGAAATGGAGCACCTGCATGCAAATGTGTATGTAAGACGGGGGAAGCCAGGCAAAAAAGATAAATGAAATAAGATGTGCACAACCTCGCTCAGAGGACCTCAACGATGAAGCCGGCCACAAGACCCATCAGGTATGTTGTGAAACTACATATTTCTATCTGTGGCACAAACCGTCCCCACAACTGCCTTAAACAAATGCTTCTAGTCCTCCATATTATTGTAACCAAGGCAGAGGTGGAAGTCATTGCACTATCACGGAAAATAGATGCCACTCATTCTTCTGCAAGAAGAGCTTAATGTTTTAATTGCTGGCTCTACTGCTTGGGAAAATAGTTTCCAGTCTGTATTTACTTGCAGGACACTGCAGCCAAATGGTATGAAATGAACTGGTGCTCCAACAGGTGACAAGAGTGAGAGGGGGAAGAAGGAATTACCAGAGAGGTAATCCCTCTTTTTGTAGCTAACAAGATACTGTACAGTCGCTTAGTGACCTGAAGGTGTCACAGGTGTGAGACGAGTCTCTCAAAGGGCCTGACTCCAGAGCTTCAGGACTGAACTGCTAGCAGCACTCCTGGAAATCACATGTAGGTGTGAGCGAACCTTATCCATGTATTCTTCTTGGGGGGAAAATTAATTTGAACAAAGAGCATGCAACATACCTGTATTCATTTAACACACCTGCCTAGAAGACTGTTTTCAAAAAATGAAGTAACAAACATACAGCCGGTGCAGAATTCAGTAAATCCCATGACTGAAACAGACTGCTTCAAGAACATGTGGTCATTATGTAGTTTAAATTAATTTTAAGGAGCAGGGGAAAAAAAAAAAAAAATCACTTGCTATTAGCTTCTAACCTTTGATAGAAAGCTTAAAACAATCTCAGGGCATCCAAGAAATGAGGATGTTAGAAGTCTCTGTGGAGAAACAGAGCCCAGCATTGCAACCCAGTTGGGTGAAGGGACATGGATGACTAAAAGCTATTATGGTCAAACAATACCAGTGAGGGGCAAGCATCCTTGATGCTAGAGTCACTTCATCCCTGCTATGGCTGAGGAACTGCTCTTGACCTGCTGAGCTGCTGTGGCAAGTGACTTCACTGCTTTGTGCCTCAGTTGCTTCAACGGTGAAAGCTAACAAGCAAACAAGGGAGAGACTCTCTGAAAAGCACTTTTAAAGCTTCTGATGGGCAGAATCTGTGTAAGATGTTGGTACATGTGAGCCCTGTTTTGAAGGTTTAAGTCATGCACAGGCTGTCTATTGGCCCTTAGTTTTCTATTTTGTTATGCAGACATCCATTTCTCCCAGTTAAAATTAAGGCTCCATCGTGGAAAACACAGCTCAAACAAGGAGCCTTGCCACAGGAACCTGAAGTCTAAGCAGGCATGACTCCATGTCCAGGGAAATGGAAACAGAGACACAGAGAAGCGTATTGTCAGGCCTAGCTCACGCAGCACGAGTGAGAGAAGGGAAGACGGGTGCAGCTGGCTGCGCTGCTCCCAGCCGGCACGGGGCCCGCGCCGCGCCTGCCGCACGGGGACGGTCCTCAGCGGCCGTTTCGTACTGACAGGGGCCATGGACCTGGTAAGCCTCAGGGAGACCCCAGGACTGCGTTCTAGGCTTTGTGATTGAAGAGGTAAGTAATGCTTTGAAACGCAAACTGCTACGTAACTGTAGAAAATTCTAAACAGACTAGCAATACTCTTCTTACTTCTAACAAGGATGTATTCACACAGCTTTTCCTTGGTTTTGGTTTGTGTGTCGTTGATCAGTAAGCCAGCTAACAAAATCAATTTGACAAGCCAAACCAAACCAAAACAGTGATCCTCAGTGTACTGTTCAAATACTAAACCCACATATGGTCATTGTTATCTCAACCGCAGTCTTTGAAGAGTATGAGAAGAATCTGACAATAGACGGGCTGTTCTTCATGGAGGGAGTGTGCAGAGAGACAAGGCTACAACTCTGTCCGAAATCCTCCTTATGCCAGACACCCTCTTCTTCCCTTCCTTTGTTGAGTAGGGTGGTGCTTTATTATGAGCTCAAGTGCAAAACACGGTGCCCTGTCCTGCCTATCCTCCAATAAGCCAGAATGCATTTTTCTTCCCCCCACACTGCAGCTGTCATTTGTTCCTGAGGTTAAAACCAAAGAGGGAGAGGAGGAGTCCCTGCAGTGCAAAAGCAGACAGTTCAAAGTGAACGCTTTGTTGTCAGCATCTCTCCACAGCTCGTGTTTCTCCTGCTCTGTCCTGTTAACTTTTGATCCATTCCTGGGATGACAGCATCACATTTAAACGATCACCCTGCACAGCAGGGATAGACTTTTCTGTTGTAACTTTGGTTCCACGCCCAAGACACGATGACGCAATCAGCTGAAAAGTGGTTCCATCCCTTTAAGTTCTTCCTAAGTGATAAAGGTTCACAGTTTTTCTTCCCCTTTTGTAATTTCAACATACAGAATTTCATTAGATGCAGCATATATCATAGCTTTAGACAGAAACTGTCAAGTAACAAATTTTGAGTGATGGCTTTAAAATACAAGGTGGTCGCAGTGTTGGCTACAGGTTGTTCATTTTTATACTTTCAAAAATAGATGTAAACAATGTTCTCTTCATTGGTGCGGTGGAAGCATTTGCCTTTATAAGGACTTATCTGTGTGGTCGGCCACTCTAAAAATAATAATAAAATAAATTAAAAAACAACAACAACAACAACAACACATCTTTATCAGGTAAGTGATAAGTTCCTCTACCTACCTATCCCTGCTGACAAGATGCAGTCAATCAGAAAGTTGAAACGGTCTGTTCTTACAATTATCAGTGGAAAACTTTTCTGTCTGTATGAAAGGCATTTGTGAAAATTCTGGATATTTCACCAAGCCTGTTGATTTGACCCTACAAAGTACAGCCCTCTAGTTCATAAAAGTCTCCAGGGACATCTTTAGGTGGAACAGTTGTGCACCAGTTTCAGTAATTCTTGAACCAAAGCTGCCTAAAATTCACCAGTGATAGGAGACAGGACAGCGGGTGATACACCTGTGGTGTCAGGGCAACTCCAGAACTTCGGCTGATGCAGCACTGAGGCGAACACAGATTGCTCCTGTTCTGAGGAAGCATTCCCTACCTATGGAATATATTTGTAGGTCTCAGGTTTGAAACAAAGGAAAAAAAGGGCGTATTTTGTCTTTGTTCTCTCAGCACTCAAGCCTACATGGTAAAATTCACTGTGTACAATATCCAGGCAGACCAGACTTCCGTATGGGATCACAAATAAGTGAATGTATATATTCACAAACACGGAAAAAAATGTGGATGTGAAAATCTCACACAAACAGGAACTAGAGAGCTGCTGGTGTGGATACTACGTATTGCTCCACATGGTTTCATTCCTGCTTGTCCTTCCTTATCTGAAGAGTACAGCAATGAGTGCTGTGCTCACTCAGAGGGAGAAAGAGACCAGGCAGTATAATAATCTGTGGTTGCATCACGGTTTGCTCTCAGATAGTTAAAAGATCAGTAAAGGATAAACTGCAGCAACGCATGAACAAAACCAAAGACTTTTCATCATCAAATGCCTCCCTAAGTACATTTGAAGGATACATTGTGCGCTTTTTTGCTTGCTTTATCAAGGGTCCGTTTGAAGTCTCTCATGATCATGTTAACAAAGTTAACTTGCGCCCAGTGGAATTAAAGCAATTTTGCAAAGATCCCCATGATGATATATACCTCAGTACTTCCAAGAACGAGAAATGCTGCTGGCACACTCCCCACCCACGCTCAGCCTTGCTGAGTTACTTCCAGTGTCAAAGTCACCTGCGTAGGCAGGTGGTTTTTCAAGTGAATGGGAAACACAAATCAAAGTTATTCTCTCTGATTCTACATATTGCAGCTTCAGAAAATATGACCTTGCTAAAACCCCTCTCAATCTTGCCAACACCATTCCCAAATTGCTTCTGTCTCTAGATTTCCTTTCAGGTATTGAGGGGTGAGGATCCTGTGGAGGGAGATGGAGGGGGTGAAGACTAGGATCAGGCAGGGGATGAGTAGCTAACAGCTGCTTACCATTGCCGTGTTTTTGAGGAATTGCTACAAGACTTCATGCTTTGCATTTATGGAGTGGCTTGCCTTGGTAAAACACTCTACAGATAAGACGCTTGCTGTGATGCTGGGCCTGCTGAAACCATCTTTACAATTTTTTTGGTTTTTTTTTTTTTACTTTAAACTTATTACGTGACAATTGCTTGTACTGGAGGAGACAGTGAATTATTGCAATCTACCCACCCATTCTATAACAATTTCTATAGACCTTTTAACAGTGTCTCACTTCCTGAGCCAGAAAAATCCTTTCACTTCTCTCAGCAGCTGATGACTCTTCCTTGCTCTCCTTTGTACCTCTCCTACTTCTAGGCACTGAGCTCTGCCTGTTACAACCTCCTGATCTGTTTCCTGAGCATCAGTTCAGAGCCCACCATAGTGCGCATATGGCTGAGATTTATAAGAGTTTTGCATCTGCATCACTTTGCAAACATCAGCATTGAATTTCACCTGCAGTTCTCTTGGCTATTTGATACTGTGAAATTCTTGATAGCTTTTAGTTTTAAAATTCTGAATAGCATAGTATCACCAGCAAGCTTTGGCAGTTCACTTACGAGTATGTTGGGCGGTGTTGGACTGACTGCAACTCCCTGTGTCAATTCAGCAGCGTGACTCTCCATTGTGAACTATTACAGATCGACAATGACCTGCTGAATTCTCTGACTCCAGACAGACAAGAACACACCAGGATGAGATCCCCACTCTGTGCAAGAAGTGCTGGATTTGAGGAAATAAATAAAACAGTCTTACCTTTCCAAGAGGCACATTGACATCAAGGCCAAAGAATAAAGGCAAGAGAGAAGAACAAGAATAGAAATAGAAACTGCAGAAGAAAAGAGAAGATTGCGTAAAAACTAAAGGTCATGGCATTGTAAGAGTCAGGATTATTTTTGCACTCTGTAGGACAATTAGAATAACTAGGCATTCAGAAAACACTGCGTTTCCCTAGTTAATTCTGTAAGCACCACACCACATCCCAGGCTTAGAAAACAGATCCAGTGAATTTTGGTGATGAATTACAATTGGTACCACGTTGAAAGCCTGAGGTATAACTGTCACTATGAACCACCATGGTTTGACTGAAGTCACAAAGCTGGATATCAAAAATAGCATGGGTAGTATTTTTAAGTGTGTTAAAAAACAGTGCCTGCAATCCATGCTGGAAATAGCCTGGGAATATGTATATGTGCATATATACGCATACACACACTTGCATAATACCAAACTCTAACCATTAAATGTTTAGTAACAATTTTTTAAGTCTTATTTTAATCATGAATGTGTTGTCTTTTGAGACGTGATTTTTTGTGGGTCAAAAGCTCTTTTGAAAATTCACACTAAAGGTCTTCTATTCGAGGTCTCCTTTTGATTGTGGCATAAATTTTGCTTTGCTTTTTTATTTTCATCACAGAGTATAATCTGTTATTTTTCCAAGTTATATATATTAGAAAGAAAGACACTGAGTCTTTGTATCACAAAAATATTGGCAGCAAAGCAGAAAGAATTGTGTGTATCAAGTTTTAAATTATGCCCACTGGTTTCACTTTAGGAACATACATATAAACCAAAAGGACTTATTAGCACTACTGCCATTGTACTAATATAGCCATTATTTCATATTATAGTTCACACACGTAGGTTGATATTTACTAATACAAGTACATTGACAAGGCTGCCACAGGAGATGCACCTTACACCAGTCTGGCCTTTCTAGAAAATATATTATGGGTAGCAGTATGCTGTCCCACGCCATGATCTTTTTTCAACAATCCTATCTAACCTGTCTACAAGTCGCAAAACTCGGTGTGACAGAGTTGGCCTTATTCACCAAAAAAAAAAAAATGCAGTATATATTTTTAGAGAGGGAGAGAGTATATATACAGATACATACACACATATAGCATATATAAAGAACATGCATATATAGTTCTTTAACAGTCCGGTTTAAGTGCAAGACTCCAGTACCACATTTACATTGCATAGTCAATTACAAGCTTCAATAAAGAGGACAGCATCAGAACCCTAGTCCCACCAGATAAGGACAGTCTTCAAATCTTCACTCAGCTTCATTCTGTCCTTCCTGCAGGCTAGCCTCACCTGGCCTTTAATGGAAGTATTGCCTGTCTACCAACAGAGCATTTTACAGCCAAATAAAGGCTTCATAATTTGGTTCCGTTTCATTCACCATAATTAAAAGTGTTTCACATTTATTTCCTAAAATTAATGTTGTGGAGGAGACTCTAAGACTAAAGTCTGTATATACTGAAGCACAAACTGAAAAGAAAGCATAGCAGAACAACACCAACAGGTCCAGCTGATTCAGCTGAACAAGAAGTCCATGTAGTTCAAGAGAACTAGGTCGTTACTTTTTTGAAAGTTGATCAGTGTGTTTCAGAAGTGTAACAGAACCAACCTTTTCCTCCAGATCCTTAATTTGTCTCTTCTGGATGTCAGTTTTATCTTCTAAATCTCGAATCCTCTGGAAATCAGAAGAGAAAGCATCTAGACTAAATTATCAGCAAATTTGCTCCACTGAACAAGTAACTTCATGTTCCAAGTGCCCGAAGCCTATAAATTAACAAATCCATTTCTTCAGCAGGGATAATCCTGTGTAGTACCATGACGCCATCCACTAACTCTGCCCAACCACAACTTTACTGTCTGTACAACTGCTCAAAATATGCTGCCACATATATTCTGTTTCATATTATCTATTTTATATTAATCCCGAGTTACACAGATGGAAAGCGTAAGATCATAGTTATACTCTTTAGAATTAAATCATGATTCATTATGATTTCTCACAGTTTGATGTGCTGAAAGATGATTACAGTGTTGTTATTACTAGATCTGAAATGATAAATGTATACAATACTAAGAAAACATTGATTTTGTGGTGAGCGGGATATATGTAACATAGACAAGGTGTGGTTTTTAAGCAGAGCTAGGTACTGCTTGAAAAATTATGGAACATGAGTTAAACTTTTGACCCCTTGGGAAGAGAGATCCCACAGAATAGGTAACAGAATTACTAAGCATGAAAAATGAGGCCTTGAATCTCGGTATCTTCGCTCTATTTAGTCAGGGTGTAAGAGCTGGCCAGCAAACAGCAGAGATCAAAAGAGGCAAACCAGGAGGCACCTGGAGGCCCTGCCGCCTAGAAGGCAGACAGCAACCTTGTGACAGTCTCCCTAATAGTCTTGAGATGAGATGACCAGCTTACGGCAGCTTTCAAACACCACCGCTTCTTTCCTTGCCTGTCAGCCTTTCCCAACCCCACCTGCAACTGAGGCCGGCGAAGAGCTGCTCAAAGAAACCGGAGCTGCTGAGGCAGCTCTGGTCAGGGCAGCGGCCACGGCCGCAATCCAGCAGCTCCTCACGCTGCAAAGGCCTGGTAAGAGGTGAGGGTGGACCAGTCTCCAGTGCCCCATTCAGGACGGGTCAGGACGGTGCAAACAATCTTCCTGTCAACTAGAAACCCTAACTACCAGGCAATCTGCTTTCTCTCTCATTCCCAAAAACATTTGAGTAAGTTTTGTTCCATTGCACGGCTGTCACATTAATCAGCATGCTATGACTGTTTGCCATTCTGCTCTGCGGCCTCACAGCTTGCAGAGCAGCAAACATTGGCGGTCTTTGAACGTGAAAGGCAGTACTATATCTTGGTAGTGAAAAGTAGCAACTGCCTGCTTTGCGGGAGGACAGAGCAGAAGCCGCTGGAAAAACACATAGCTCTCCTGTGTAACATGAGCCAGAAGCATTCATACAGTCCCTCCAGTAACTAGGGATGACCATTTTTATTACAAAACTAGATCCATGTGGACAGAATTCTGGCTGAAAACTTTGGTTCAGAATTTTAAGGCTCAAAATACACCAAAGCAATCCTCCACAAGCTATTATCACATATGTTTGTTTACACAATTTAGGCAAGCTCCCATGACCAGGAGCTTGCCTAAATTTGACCTCAGCTTATGTTCTTATACAGGAAAGCTGAGTAGACACACACATGCATTGCTCCTTTTTCTTACCTGATGAGCCTGCTGGAGCAGCTCCATCCTCTCCTGAAGAATCTGGCAATCATATTCTCTGCTTTTCCTCAGCATCTGACGTCTTAGCTTTTCTACTGCTGTCCTCAGCTCTTCCTGCTGTTTTTCAGTGAGTAGTTCCCCAAATTTTATCACTGTTTCTTGCTGCAAAGCATTGTACAAGGTGGCTTCAAGCTCCTGGATCCTCTGGTTGATGCAATACCAAAAGCCAATTAGAGATGAAACATTGTTTGAAACACAGTGGAAACTGGGGGGCTGGTGGCAGATTCAGGTGTCTGCATGAGAGGTGGTCTCTGTGCTCAAGCGTGCCAAACTGTGAAAAACAGAACTCATAAAATGGTTCAATGTCTTGACAAAATAATGTGGACTTTTAAGATATTTTAAGATTAATTTTCACTGAAATTCCTCACTTTGACTTTTTTTTTTTTTTTTTAAACAGTTACAGAGATTATTAGGAGTTGGACAGAATTTTCTTATTCTATGACTGTAAAGATGAATGCTTCATCAACTCTAAAATTTTGACCAATTGTGCTAAAAAACAGAAGAGGAAAGATTGAAGGTCACCGTCCAACTACTTTGCTCTTAATCCTGCTAATCAATGAGCATTCTCATTAATTCGACAAACCAAACATGATGAACTCACACAACCAATTATCAGACACACATATCGGAATTCAATACACCAGTGTTTATAGCAGGATCTTTTGCTTTTTGTGGCATATTGTCTTCTTGCTATGGCATGTACAAAATGGCCAGCATTCCAGAGATGAGTCCCAGTTGGTTGCACTGACTCCAGTTGGACAAAACAACATTAATGAGCAATATTTTTCTTTAACTGACTAAAGAGTCTCAGACTTCAGGAGATCTGCCTCTTTGTGACCTGAAAAAGGTGTCGTGTTAAAGCTGTGCAGATTGCATGCTAGTGCCTTAGGAGAATGGGGGAAAACCAAATTAAAAGCAAGTTACTAATAAAAAAGCAAAAACCTCTCTTCCTAATCCAAGAGGAGTCTGTGTCCTGTCATAGTGCCAATATGTGCTGCAGAATTTCCTCTGTACATACCATGTATGCTTGGTCAAGAGCTTGCTTCCTGTAGTCTAATTCTTCCTCCAAATAACCTTTTATTTTGCAAAATTGTTCCTACAATGAAAGATCATTTGGACAGAAAATTGAATTAGTTACTCAAAATACTTTGGGAAGTTTTATTAAATCAACTACAGATATCTGACTCAGGCAGGACTGGGAAACTGGTCTTCAACTGACAATCTGCAGAGTTAATAGTATCTGACTCAGATAAAACAGAATAAAGGCAAAATAGCTAAGGATTGCTTTTGTATGCTAATAAATCTGATCTACACAAAACTAAATCCATCATCTCTTTGTTGACTTCAGTGATATCGCTTGGCATTTCTGCAGGGTAATTTAGGGGTTTTTGTGTGATTTTTCTAAAGATACCTCCTCTGTCATCAGCGACAACTTTTTTCGTGCTTCCTCTTATTTTGGAAGAAGTGTGAAAGTGCACGGAGATAAACAGGAACTAAACAGGCATACTCACATTCACATTATTTGGAGGCAGCTGCCGTGCTTTAACTTCTCGGCCTACCTTAAGCCGAATTGACTCAAGTACAAAGCTACCATAGGAACAGAATGTAAACCACTACAGCTATTCAACTTCCACTAACTAGAACTAGGGTAAGGTACGAACTTTACTGGTGCTATAGCAATTTCCATACAGCTGTGAATGTTTTGCATTGAGGATGGTATGGGCTTAAAATGTAACGAAAGAAAAGAGTGCGATAATTCATTTGTTTCCCACATACTGGTATTGAAGAAATGTGATACAACACCTGGTGTTTAGACTGTGAATCTCATGAGACAAAGAGTGCAGTCGTTTACATCTCTGAAAATCACTGAGCAACCTTTGAGCTCTCTGTACTTATTAATAAACAGTCATCCTCATGGAAAGAGAAAGTTTTCAAACCTTCACTGCAGCAGTTGCACTTCCCCCCGCTCCCTGAGAACTGATGTGGCAGCTGCGCGCACATCCCCTCTCCTTCCACGGGGCAGGTAATGGCTCTTTTGTGAGACACGTGAGTCCATTGGCCAGGGCTGGGGGGGGCGGGTGATGCGGAGAAGCCGAGAAGCTTCTGGAACGCCCACAGCCAGATCTGATCAGGCTATAGAACGGAGTGCCCACCGAGGATCCACTTTGTGTGGTCTTCTCAGAGCCAGGGGTCTGCTGAAGCCCATGAGGCCTCCCCTTAGAGTGGGACGCCGTCTAAGGAAACTTCCCGGGATTGGAAGCGCCTCACCTCCTCGTCTGGGTGAGCGCTAATCTATGTCCTTGCCGCATCAGCCAAGTGTAATTCCTTGCCGAACTCAGGCGAGTGTAGTATCCCGAAGTCAGAGAGCTCTGGCTTTGTTTCTTGTGAGTGCGAGCATGCACACTGTGGATCATCATTATTCTCATTTGCTGCACCCCAATAATTTCCTCAATTGATATCCCAACCTGTATTTTATGTTACCGGAGTGCTACCTAATTGTATAAACCCTGCTTCTAGTCGGTTGATTTGCCGTACTCTTCCGGCCAGAATAAAAGCTGTTTTGGACCTTGTTGTCTGCCTAAAACTAACTCTGGGGTGCCTCCGTGACATTCACTATTTCTGTTTCTATGTTACTCTGCCATTGCATATGAACTAGACTAGTAACAATTTTATGGATTCACCAATAATCAGAGAAAGCCTACATACTTAATTTGCAAAAAGACCTTTTTTGTTATCTTTTGGCACATCAAGTAAATATGACACACTCAGTGCCTCGCCCCTAAAATGTGTATTAAGGAAAGTTTGCTTACCATATCACTTTCCAGCTCCATCATCTTCTGATGCAGAGCGGCTTCAGCTCCCTCAATCTGCTGGATCCACTGGAGGGAAGACAACGAGAGCTGTAACCTTCTGTGTTTTCTAGGCACATGGATAGTGGCAAGTGGGATATCTACAGCATCTTGTTAGTCTATTTTTAGTAACCTGTTGCTAGTTCTGGGCCCATCCTGAGGCTGCTCTCCTGTGGCAGGGGCATCCTCAATGTCAGTGGTGCTTGACAGAGAAGCAGCAAGAGGATCACCATTACTAGATCACTGGAAGATGGAAGAGCACATTTCTTTGGATGGACAGGGAACCCATTTCATCCCAGGGATAAGGGCCCGCGATGCAGCTCTAGCATCTTAAAAACAGATTAGCTGGGTAGGTGACAATTCTCTTCGCACAGGAGGAATTGTTGAGTAGAATCCTTGGAAGCTCCTATGTTGCCAAAATTGTGTGCTGTATTTGAGCCACAGAAAGCAATTTTAGCCAACTCTGACTTTCTTTTTCATTTTCTAAACAAGAAACTTAGATACATACTTCCAGTGGAAGTTTTTCATACAGATCCCTTCAGAAGCTCTGGAAATCTCAAGACTAGAAATCCCATGCTATAACTAATTATGGCTTAAAAGTCTGATGGTTTCTTATTCTATTTATAATTGTAAGTTTCATTTGACATGCTTTTTGTATCTGCAGTTGTTTTGACCTCATAGCTTGGGCCAGCCAAGTTTGACATTTTTGCTGCTTCAGTAAGGTATTTGGGACTGTGCTGGCACAGTTTACTTTATCTGGGGAATCACTTCCTAGACTAGAAAGTTCGACAATATTGACAGGAACAGAGCAGAAAATTTCCAGTGTTAGATGAGGCCTTAGACAACACATGACAAAAAGCAAGCACACAATTTACCTTTTCTGCCAAGGACAATACAGTGGAAGCCTGAATTATGGCTACTTGTTCTTCATTTCTTAAATTCTGTGAAGAGGAAGAGGGAAGAAGAAAATTGGCAGCAGTTTCCTGCATGAGTAGAGACAATCAAGGCTACAGGCTACGTCCACAGTTTTAAGGGGATCCCTGTAGTACTGGGTATCCTATTCCCATTGAAACATTCAGAGTCTGTTAATGTATTAAAAAGAACACTGCTTTTGCCTTTCTGCATGATACAGACTGACTACATGTTTTAATTCCATTGCATCTTATGAGAAATCTAAATTAAAATTAGACCCATTTGTGTCTTCATGCTAGTTTTACAAAGCTTGATTTCCATTAAAACTTTTGTAAAAATAATGCTGATTTACACCAGCACATGAACAGACAATCATGATCCTTTATTTTTATGTCCTATACACTTTCTTAAAACATACCTGATGTTGACCAGAGATACAGGATGATCTCTTTTACACGGATGACAAGAGCGGGCAGGAATGCCCACGCAGAAAGCCACAGGGGATTTGATAGTCCTTGCCTACTTGTGAAACTGTTTGCAGAGGAATCCTAGTACTGATGAAGATGTGGCTGGCTCACAGTGCCAAACAAGTTAATGTGCTTTCCTGAATGACTGGAGTGCAGTCAGGCCCAGTTCCTAGTATCAGTGGACTCTGGACATTCTTCGTAGTCTGCTAAACCAGATGTTAAAGCTACTACCTTATTACTAGTTCTCTTACCATTTAAATCTTACAAATCCTTAATTTATGGAAATAAATACTCCTTAAATGAATTCTTCTGATATTACATAATTTAACAAGTATCTTAGAAAACAGTTGTGATAATTATAGATTTCACTTACACTGCTGTACAAAGTGCAGCTTGTAAATGGAAAATATCTCCCACTTTAACTTACCCCATTATCACCTAGGATATCTAACTGCTTTATGAGGTCTGGGATGCTGACATCCTGCAAAAAGAGAATAAGGTAAAGGCATGGTATGCACATTTTATCACAACTGCAATATTCATAATTCCTACAAACAATGTTGAAACCAACCACTTCGTTATATTCCACAGAGATGCATCTCACACTGATTTCAGTTGCCTTCGAGACAGGTTTTATCACTATGGCAAAAATAACGAGTCCAGTTCAATTATGTCAGTCATCACACACTCTTGCATTTAGACTGCATTTAAATGCTAAAAGTTTAGTGGAGTTATTAGCAGAGATTAATGTAACGGGTTATATGGGCAGCATCCGCCACTGCTGTAGTTAGAAGTGCTACCTTTTAAAACTGACCTACCTTAACCCCTTCCTTCATGCAGTAGATCTGTAGAGCACTCACACCATCTGAGAATGGATGAATCTGGAGATTAAATGGTGGAGACCGTCTCTCCCTTTCCTGAAAATAAATTGAAAAAATGCCAGAGAACATATTAGAATGAAGGAGAATCACACAGAACTCATTAAATGCCATAGCTGCTGTTTATACCATCCTTCACAAAGCCAAGCCGTTCATTTTACAAGTCAAAGAAAGAAACATTTAGACCTAGTCTGAAAAACAGTGTGCCAAATGGGATAGGGTCCTAAACCCAAGCTAAATATTTTACAGGAGATTATTTATTTGATGAATTATGTCAATTTGCAAATTGTTTGTGGAAAGGCTGTCACCTGGCTAAAACTCAAGTGATTTGCTTAATGAAGTGTTGAACAGCTATATACCATTGTAAATACTCCCTTTAGAAACAGGTATTTGACTTAACACTGTTAGGATACTCAGATTACACATTTGCTCGTCCTGGTATGTTGTATGTTCTAATATCTGTGGAAAGCAGTAAGTTCAAAAAAAGTTGATTAACTTAGCTATTTATACACCTTCACTGCATAAAACCTACAAATATTTGTCCAGTTTTAAAGGACCAAACACAAAAATAAAACTTTGAAGATGTTATTTCTCATCCCCTTCAGGTATTCAGGGAAGCACAGAAGTGATGATGAAATTTCATGTTCAAATAAATTTTTGGTTTATGAACATGTAATTCACTTGATCATCCAGTTCCATGTCATATGGAAACACAGCTGTCAGGGAAAATTGTGGAAAAGTTGTATAAATAGGGGACAAATCTGCCACAGCACTGATTCACGAGGGCCAGGAAAGCCTCTGTGTTACCTACAAGCTCTGAATGGCAAGTATATAATGCCTTGGACAGCAACCAAAAAGAACAACTGAGAAATAAACCAGCTTATATTGGAGAAAAGACCAGGTGGAAGTTTTTGTCAGTTGATGCTCACCACGAGAATCTGTAACTAGGGATAGTCTGAGAAGAGGGAGATCGAAGTCCAACCCAGTCCCCTGGCTGCCTGTAGAGGCTTCCGGAGCTCCTCCATCAACCTCCAGTGCCATCTGAGGGACCTTTCTTACCTAACACAGGTCATGAGGAGAGCTGCTCAACAGGGACTGTGTCCAGTGCCTGCAAAAGTGACAGTGCTTGCAAGCAGGTAGATAGGCTGTTGCTATTCATTGTGCTAGGGCCTCCAGACACAAATTAGGACAGCTCCAGGCCAAGCACTATACACACACAGGCAGGCACTGTTGACTTTTCATATATGCCAGCATTGGCAAAAATGACAATAAAGGCTGTAAGAGCAAGACCACATTCACCTGCATAAAATGTCTCTTAACCCCATCACAGTGACAGGAAACTGAAGTACAGGTGGATTAAATCTAAACGTGCCTCAGGGATCAACAGCAGGGAAACCATTCCAAACCCTTCTCCGGGGAGCCCGTGCTCCTCGGGCACCGTGGCTCTGCACCAAGCCACCCGGGGGTACTCAACCCAGGAGCAGCACCGGCACTGCCGGCCCCAGCACAGTCCAGCCCGGTGGCCCCGCGGATCCACAGACGTCCCCAGCGGAGCCCGAGCGCCCCGCAGCTGTTACAAGCCCGGTATCAGCTCCCTCTGGCACAGGAGCTGACAGGCACGTTTCTCCTCTGAAGAGGGTGCTCTAACCACCCAGTACAGACTGGTGTGGGTAGGACAGTCTCCCTCTCCTCTCACAGCCAACTCCCCACAGACAAACTAATTCAAGATTTGTTTGGTCAAGGGGGATGAGGTACAACCCTTCCATCCCCATAGGTACCGTACTGGAAGACAACAGCCCTGGGTCTGATACTTTCTCTTACAACTGCTTATGCAATTTCATTGATCACCGCTGAATTAAACTTCATGCATTTCCAGTCCTTCAAGCACAGGGCTAGAGAGGTGCACTTCCCACAGCAGCCCTCTCAAATAAAACTTGAACTCTTGCCTCATCACCCTTGCTGAAAGAGGGGAAAAAACCAAAGCCAGTGCAGTTTAAAGATTAGCAGTAAGACTATCACAGGGGGAAACAGGGCTTTGAAGACCCTGAAGAGGGAATTGTACCTGCATTATCTGACTTCTTAGAGGAACACTCTACTCTTCGGCTATTAGAGATTAAAGTACACTCAACATTTCTTTCTCTTCCAAGACCTGCTCGGGTTCATGAAAAACAACAAAAAGCAGACACACACACACACACACCCCCCACAAAAAAAGCCCTAACAAAACCAAAACCCACCACACCCAAACCTGGATGCCTGTTCTCAGGAGCCATCTTAGCTGTGAACCAGGACGCAGTCCCGAGCAAAGCACATGACGATGGGGTTTAAGCCTTGCTTATTTGGTTGATCTGCACATAATAAATTTCTGTTGATTTTAGTAGACTCCATGCCAGCAAGAAGAACAAACCATGTTGACAAGAGACTGCTCCAAAGTACTAGAAAAAAACATATCTGCAGGTGTAGTAACTAAGAGCCATGCTGATATTAATCAGCTAAGCTTATCTATGCGCTCTGGACACCTAGCTCAGAGAGATATGAACCAGTCAAGCACAGAGCTTACTGTTTCCAGGATATTAGAGCTGACATCCTTCAGCTTGCAATTAAAAGTGCTGGGCCTGATCTGCTACTCTGTTCTGAGACTACAATGCTGGTGTAAACACTTGATTAGAGTTGGTGTCCAGTACAAGTGCACTAGTTTAGTTTGGTACAGCTCTATTGTAACGAGCTCATCCATCACCTCAAGCTCCAGGTTGCGGAACTCCAGCAGCTCATTCTGGTCTCGGGCATCCTGCAGCTCCTGTTGCAGACGGCTGTTTTCTGCTTCCAGTTTCTCTATCTAATAAAAATATGTAAATTCAGAATCTGTGTGACTGCTACAAGAAACATCAAATATTTGGTGAGTAGTAGTCGAGGTAGCATAGGCAGCACAATATCCCAATTCTAGAGGTGATTCGCTGCTTGCTGGTTTACCTCAGTGAATCTTTAGTTTACAGGTGAACTTCTGCTCATCAACTTCCTAAACATCATAACACGCTTAGGCTGGAGGTTTTCCTAAAAGAATCCAATCCTTGTGAAGATCAGAGGGGAAGTTAACTCTACAGAAGTGTCAGATTAGTGATTAGATTCATCAGTGTTAGCTATTAAACACACTGCTGTCATGGTACAGTACCGGAATAGATTGTCTGGGGAAGGATGTGGAGACATCATTGTTGGAGGACTCTGGGAACTGGTTGGATAAACGTCTGTCAGGAATGACACACAAAGAGCTGCACCTGCCTTGGAGAAGAACTTGGGCTAGATCAGATTCTCGGTGTGCAGTACATGAAGCACAGATGACATGCAGGGAGAGCTGTCTTTGTGGAGGCAGTTTTACCCAAGCAGTCAACCCACAAGCAAGAGCTTCTGTGAACTGCATGGACAGCATCACCACACACGTAGTTCTGTCAATTAGCAGATAAGATTTAAATACCACCCACTGGCCAGAATCATATAATGGTTTGGGTTGGAAGGGACCTTAAAGATCATCTAGTCCAAACTCCCTGCCATGGGCAGGCACACTTTCTACTACACCAGGTTGCTCAAAGCCCCATCCAACTTGGCCTTGAACACTTCCAGGGATGGGGCACTCACAGCTTCTTCGGGCAGCCTGTTCCAGAGCCTCACCACCTTCATGGTGAAGAATTTCTTCCTTATATCTGATCTAAATTTCTCCTCCTTCAATTTAAAGCCATTACCCCTTGTCCTATCACTATAGGCCCTTGTAACAAGTCCTTCCCCATCTTTCTTGCAGGCCCCCTTTAGGTACTGGGAGTTGCTCTTAGGTCTCCCTGGAGCCTTTTCTTCTCCAGG
The DNA here is from genome assembly GCF_963082525.1 of Nesoenas mayeri. Lineage (NCBI taxonomy): Eukaryota > Metazoa > Chordata > Aves > Columbiformes > Columbidae > Nesoenas > Nesoenas mayeri. The sequence goes on from NC_137556.1 coordinate 208,225, forward strand.
CTGCACAACCCCAGCTCTCAGCCTGTCTCTGCAGCAGAGGTGCTCCAGCCTCTGAGTGTCTTCATGGCTCGCTCTGGACTCTCTCCAGCAAGTCCATGTCCCTCTTATCTTGGAGGCCACAGAGTTGAGTGCAGCTATAATTGTCTATGCCTTGCTTGTTGTGGACAACTCCAGCACTAGCTCCTCAGCCTGCTCTCTTCTGCAAGTCTCCAGCCAGTGCCAGGATGTGTATTTTGCAGTTGGGTTGTCTGAGTAGGGCCCAGAAAAGGACAGTGAGGGAACACAGTAAAACTGAGGTCAAGTCCTCATGGCTCAGTTTGTCTGGATGGGAAAAGATGGCACAGGGATGGAGACTTATTAGGTGTGTTTATGGAAGAGGAGAAATCCAGGCTAAGAAACCTCATCTGGGGAGGTGAAAGACGGCAGGAGAGCTGATGCTGGGAATTACAGCCTCTTGCTGATGCAGTCATATGTATAGCCACTGCTGTTACTCTTGGTGATATGCAAGCAATGTTGAGGTATCCCTACGTTCCATGATTAAAAATGTATGCATACATGCAAATATAAATATACACACACAAAGAGGTGATATTCTTAAATGTACCAAGGGACTGGGCAGTACCAGTGGCACTGGACCTAGATATGACTTTAAGCCCTTAAAAATATACAGAATGCACAGGGACTAGCAGTATGAAAGGGTCCTGGTGTTAGAGGGTAACTGCCTTTCTACTGCTGTTTCACACCCAGAAGCTAACACAGCGCATCCTGCCGGTGCAGCAGCACCAGCCTCTTCAGTGCAGTGCTACTGGAACACCAAGGTCTGTGCCTCAGAGCCAGAACGGCGAGTAGAGCTCCCAGCTCTCGGGCTGGAGCTCACCAGCAGTTGGTGCATCAGCAACTGCCAGCAGCAACACTGCTTAAGCAGAACTGTATAGGGTTTGTCCCTCCAACTGTTATCCTGTCCATATTAAACTATGCTGTTCTATCCTTATCCAACATATATAATCACCAGATTTCACATCCAAAATGTGTATTGTAGGATCCAGATTACCCTTCAGAATGAGCACACAAAAGCTGGGAACATACCTTGTCTAAAAGCTCTTGGTTCCTCTTAATAAAAAGCTGTTTGTCTTCCACCCAGTGTGAGTCCTGTTGGATGAAACGGTCCTATTACAGAATAATCACACTCCATGAGGTTGGGCACGCATTACTGAAAACTGGAGCCACAATATTCAGGCTTTAAAACCCTACAGGAACGAACTGTCATTTACAGAATAACACCATATTAGTCTGCCAAGCTGTAGCGAGGCTTCTGAGCATGATAGGCTTGCCTGCTTACTGAACAGTGACATTCCGTCTCATGGAAGTCTATACTGAAATTGTGCCGGGTATTCTGTAAGTGGAACAGGTACTGAAATTGTGCTGGGTATTCTGTAAGTGGAGTGGGTAAAATCCAAAATAGGAAAAGAAAATACACAAGAAGTGCTCACCTGCCCTTTCTGTGCCAAAGTTTTCTCCAGATCTTCTATTTTGGCTTTATATCTCTGGACTTCAGCTTGGAGCTGCTCCTGAGCCTGTTGAAGTCAAGCACAGCATTAAACAGTAACATTAACAGCAACGTGAGTAGTATTAAAAGAAAACCAAACACAGCAGAGTCTGGATTTATGCTGTTGCTTCCGCTGACTAAGTAACCAGCAATTTTTTGTGCCACCCCTCAGACTGGCATACAAAAGGGAACAAAGTAGTATAACAGCCCCTCCCCACCCAAGCCAAACTAATACCAGGTATTGCATTGGAGCCGCAAAACAGAAACTCGGGTATTCGGAGTGACAGGCTTTGCTCAAAGACCCTAGCAAGTGACAGCCTCTGAATTGAAGGAAAGTACTTAGTAGATGGGAGTGGCAAAAAGATAGTGGAAACAAGCAGTTATAACCGCCCGGGGCATCTTGAAGAGCTGACTCAACAAAGCGCTAAAAAATCTGGTGTGATCTCCCAGCTGACATGGCTTTGAGCAGGAGTCTGGGCCGGAGACTGCCTGAGGTCTCTTCCGGCCTGAATGGGTCCACAATTTTATTAGAGGGACAACATTTTTCACCTCGGTAGGTTTACTGTAGTCTGCATCACATTCAAATTTGAATATTACTTGCATTTCCCTGTAAGAAACATTCAGGTGAATATTCCTAAAGTTGGTGCAATGTGTCTTTGTGAAAACCCACAGATCTCCATTTACCTCTAAAATCCAACCACTTCAGATAAAACCTTTGCGATTCTGTGCTAAACTGCAGAACTGTTTTAGCATGCCTGCCTAACTGCAGAGTTTTCAGGTTCAGGCGGAGGACAGCTCCTTGTAAATGGAGTGACTGTGTCCATTCTTGTCACTCTCTTTAAATGTACTCAGCAAATGAGTGAAACCGACATCTCTCAGTTGTATGTATGTTATATGTAACTGTTCCCTTGTACGTCACTTGGGGGGGTTGTATATCCTGATAGCAATGAAATGCTTTTACTCTTACACAAATACTGACCTTGGCTTCTCTTTCAGCATCTATGATGCCCCCTGTCTGCTCTTGCAGCAGTGCATATGCTCTCTGCAAGGCCTGGTACTCCTTTGTCAGCTGTCGAAACCGCAGCTCTGATTCTTCCGCTGCTAAACCCTGCAGGATCGGAAAGGACATATCTAAGCACCCAGACAGTCGAGCACTGCTACAGCAAAGAATGCAAGGGTGATCTGTTAAGCACAATAGCTGGTTTACAAGTCTTGATTCAAATGATTTTTTTTTGTGAGCTTGCTGTGACATGAAGTAGTAAGAATCTAGAAGTTATATAGCGTTTATGTCTTCAAGCTAAAACAAATGTGATAGCTTTATTTTCGTGAAGGTGGAGAGGAAACAAAATCATTTCAGATTGCACTGAAGTCATAGCTGTAGACTTTATGGACCGGATTTTGAAGAACCACTCAACATTCCAGTATATCGGTAATCAAAATCAAGACCAAACTCAATGAAGAACTTATCACTCAAAATGCACTACAAAAACCTAAGTCTTTTTGAAAACCTGGCCACTTGCTTTGGAAATCAGTGTCTCCTGAAAACCTGTCTTTGCCTATGGAAAGAGTCGGATCTTACCTCATCCAGATCATCATCTGGGGTTGCTGGCGTTCTGTCCGTTCTATATGAGGCCACAGAGGATGTTTCAGAGTCCATAGAATCATCATCATAACCAAAAAATGTATCCACAACATGTCTCTAAAAAAGGGAAAACATGTTTTCTGAATCTCCTTGGAAACAGGTAGCATGAGTTTCTGATGGAGAGGGAAAGGTTAGTTCAAAATTGCAGTGAGAGTCGCTTAAAAAAGGCAAGACGCAAAAAAAGAGCAGTGGGCTACCCCTGAAATTACCGTCTCCAAATAAACCCAGAGCGAACCATATTGAAGATTAGGTGTTGTGCTGGTGGAAAATGAGTTTTCTGATTAATTTTTCTGAGCACAGGATCTGGCTCATTCTAAAAATTGGAAAACATGACAGCAGCAACATGCTCAAGGAAAAGTCTCGGCCCTTGCAGGAAGGCAGGAGAATTGTTAACCCCAAAGCTGTTTAGAAGACACCTATCAACGCACAGAGTGATGGGCAAAGATAACACCATAAAGAGTTGGAAATGTGTGCATTTCCTTCTTCGCTCACAGACACTGCTGATATTTTTAATATCCCAGTGCTTCTCTCACTGATATTGTTGTTGGAGTGAGCGAAAGCTAAACTAACACAAAACTTAGTGTGAAGGAACTTTTATCTGGCACATCTTTCCAGTATTACAGCAACTGCCGCATGTTGTAGGAGATTGCTCACTCTACACAGTAGGGGTTTATGTCTGACACCTCACTATCTCCAATCTCAGTAGCCGAATTAAATCAAATTAAAACTCTGAGTCATGTCCTATGAAGGCAGACAAACTGATGGATGAACGTTTAAGATGCGCTTCTGGTTTGCAACTTTCTTCACTTCTGCTGACTGGTTACAACCTTCTAAACCTAGAATTTGAATCACACTAAAAACAAGTACCAAAGATGCCAATAATCTTTTGCATATATTACCTTTTTTTGTTCATTATTTTTCCAAATGAAGACAATAGCCATATTCTTCCATGTTATAATCTCTGGTTTAGAAATAAAGTCAACTGATGAAAACACTTTTTAGTCCTTGTCTCCTAGTTATGCCTGCTGTGTATTGCTTCAAAACCCATATAGAAACAATGTGATGACACATCTAGGATGTACTGGTCTGAAATTCTCTGTGTGTAGGAGAGCATTGCATTACTTTCACACATGGCTGATGTACTAAGGGGTGTCCTTGAAGGACAAGGAGCAACCAAGCCCTGTTTCCTATACAGTATTTCTGCTTTCTAGAGGTGAGATGTGGCTGTTGCGAAGTCATTCTTCTTCATATCTAGCTGATAAAAGAGCTACTTGAACTACTGCTGACTACTCAGCTCTAGAATTGTTATAAATTATACCAACTTTGGACTGGACCCCATTCAGGGTAATACAAGGGGTAGCCAAAGTCCCGCGGAACTGAACAGGAGAGAATGACGTGCAGTTTCTCAGGCAGCCACTTCCACTTGAAGAATAAAGAAGCACAAGGATTTGGTTTAGCCCATACACGCTGTGAAAAATAGACAGCAGAAGGTAAGGTATTTGGAAATGTAAATACATCTTAGCATAAAAGACCTTGAGACCAATATTTATAGAAACTAGATGGAAGGAAGATTATTACTATTTCAGAGGTAGAAGAAGCCTCATTTTGCCGAAAATAAAATAGCTTTGCACCCTTAACTGAACTTCCAAGTGGACTTAAAAAGCCCTCTCTAAGTAACTAAGGTGTTTATAAACCCAACCACTAAAGCAGATTGTTATAATCCACAAAGCTCTCTTTAATCAGATTGCTAAAGTATGCTTTCCTACAGAGCCTACTCTAATATTTTTATATAAGCCGAAAATTACTTTCCCTCTTACCTTAATTGGCTTTGAGCTCCTTTTATGCTTTCTGCGACGGATGAGTTTCTCCCTGTCCTGGAAAAGAAGATTTAGAAGTTACTCTCTCTCCTTTTGTTTGCAGCTATAGAAGGCCAAATCTACAAAGGAAATAAACCATTTGGCTTCCACTGACTTTCTGTTAGTACATTCAAATAGGAATCTGATTCCAGGTGGAAGGGAGGATTCATATCCAAACCTGTACATACGTCAGCTGAAAACCACTTGAAGGGAAGACGGGATATCTGAAAAAACCCTTGTTACAGTGTCACCTTGACAGGCTGTCAAACAACAGACGCTGATGGATTTCGTGTCAAAAATCACTGATTGGCCTGTGGCAGGGGACTGGTTTGGGCTTTGTATGAGAGGTCATCTGCCTTCCCTGCGGAGGAGATGCTGCTTCTGCCTCAAAGCCATTACATGGTGATAGTGTTGATCTCACCACTCTTAGCAATGATGTCTTAGAAGAGGCAACAGCCTGTTTTGGAGTCTCTCTATCCCGCCCCTCAACATCACAACGCAAAGTCAGCTGAAAAAGGGATGGTCAGTGTTAAATGACAAAGGAACTAGTGAACCACTTTCTTGCAGTACACGCTTGTCCAGTACATATCTCACTGTGTGCCTGCCTCTTGTTATATTTTTGAGTCATAGGATTTGATGCCCCACTAGAAAGTCAGTTAAACTTCACCCATACACACCTATGTCTACAAATTTGCAGGTGTTAAAAGTAAGATATTAACCCTCAGACCTCTAACTATAGGAAAAAACGCCATCAGTGGTGAACTGTACATAGGAATCATTCCTAATTTCCTGGTGCTCTGGACATACCCGTGTTAACTCATCAATTATGTTCTGTTGTTCTATGACCTGAAGCTTTAAGAATTCAGTTTCTTGTTCCTCATTAGCCTGATCCAGGTCATTGAGAGATCTTAATTTCTTTAGTGGAGGATGTGATGTCATTTTTTCTCTCTGTGGTAAGAAGAAATAGATAAAATAAGATCCAGCAACTAAAAGACAAAAAGACCATCTTTCAGTTAAAAATTAGACATTATTTTTTCATTTAAGCCCTTTAAATATGCTTCAGCTACCCCATTTTTATAATTTTATTAATACCCATCAGCACTTCTTAACAACAAAGCAGCACAGCAAGGCTGGGTTCATCAACCAGAACAAAGCTTTATCTGTTTATGGCAATACAGCCTCTACAGCAGCCCTTAATGGTCATATACCATAGCCCTTCCTTTGCCATGCACCAAGATGCCCCAACATGTGGCAAATATAGTTGAACTCTCTACCCACCCAGTGAGTACACAAATGGGATCCACTCCCAGAATGCCATGCTTTTATTGATTCTATGATAATTCTGACCCATGACACCTGCGTTAAGTTTATTGTTCTTCTGGGCATGGATGAATTGCAGAGTCTTAACGCAGATTAACCTTGTAACACTACAGCCTTTTTTTCTATAAGACAAGAAAGGAAATCCGATCATCTCACCCTAATCACCAGGAAAGCTGCATGCGTGGCAGCCTGCTCCAGATGAGGACAGTGGCTACTGCAGTCTTCTCAGCCTGCCAGCTTACATCTGGCAACCCAGAACTTCCACCTTCTTTTTTATTAATGCCGAAGCAACATCAGTACGTGTGTAGAGACCGTATTCTGACTGATACTCAGCACAATTCCATTTGAAGGATATACAGACATAACTGCTTTGACCACACTCCATATAGCCCCGATATGTGAAATTTATAACCCTAGACAAATTTATAACACCACCATCCTCCCTTTCCCATATCCACCTATCATGCATGTTTTACAGAAGGATTGCACGCGCTTAGTGGCAGACCAGAACTTTGCCATCATCAGCTCTAACACCAACATGTACATTCAAAGAGGAACATCATGATGGCTGAAAATATTGCTCTTAACAGCTTCCTTTTTGAGTTTCAGATGCAGAACAGCACAGTGGGATATGACCCCATGATACAACTACTTTTTTTTCTTTTTCTTTTTTTTTCTTTTTAAAAACTATTGAAACTCGATGTTCTCATTTTGGGGATAGTATAAAAGACTGATTAAGTATTCACTTAAATAAAATGCACATGTGTGTATAATACACAATGCTATAGTATGCAAGACCTACTATACAGACCTAAGCATCTTATCAGCAGTATTATACACTATATACTACACATTTTCTCAATGTAAATACATGCATACACTAAGCAAATGTGGCCACCATAATGGACATAGATCACACAGTAATCCTCATTTTGCTCTTCAGTACCCACCATTTCTATATTTTCTTTAGTGACTGCTTTGAGTTTATCTTCCATGCGCTGCAGAGACTGCATAAGTTCATCATTTCTCTTCGTGAGGCACTTGTTCTTTTCCAGAAGAGGTTTACATTGCTTTTCGGCTTCTCGAACACGCTTCAACTGGATTGATTAAAGCAATTAATAGTTGTAAATAATCAAAATAAAAGCTATTTTTTCTCCCTCCTTTGTTAGAAGTATTTTTGTTACTTCCCTGTTGAACTACTGTCCCAGTAAAATGCCACAGTGATCTACTGTAACTGATGCTTACAGCTCAGTAACTTACTTTATAAATCTCAAAGCATAATTCTACATCTATTTCCAAAAGATGGCTTTATCTATGGGAAAACTCAGACATAGAGATGACCCAACACACAGGTGACTGCAAACCTGCTACACAAGTCCAGGATGGCCTGTGCTTTATCTGCAAGAAACCCATTGATTTTCTTGTTGAAAGACAGATTTGCATAGGTACCTATTCAGTCTGTATCACAGCAATAACAACATCGTTGTAAGTCTCTTTTGTAATGGCACACAGTGAAATACTCGTGCACATGCACAATCAACTTTGTTTTGATCAACAAAACAAATAGCATTTAAAAAAATCCTGTAAGGTAGGAAGGTATCTTAGGGCAATGCTTGAAGTTTCAGTCTTGGTTCAATTAGAATTTTAAACAAGGTCTCTTCCTCTGAAAAATTAGTTCCATCCAGTAATACTGAGTGTTTTATAGATATAATTTCTTCTTCTAAGGGAGGACAAGGAAGATGGCATGCAGCTGCAGAAAGACATCATCTCTGTGGCCCGGTGACCTGCCCAACAAAGGCACTGTCCCCGTTCTGCATTACTGTTTGTCACTGGGAGGCTCCTGCCCCTTTCAGTTCTGCTGAGGAAAGGACTGCGAGAATTTTCTGTAGCTGTTGAGGACAGTTTCCCACATTTGCCCACATTGTCACATCTTAGTAGGCTATTTAAACTAACCTACAGATTTTGTCTGAAGCAGGTTGGCAAGCACATGAAGATCCCTTCTGCTAACAGAAAAGAGGGAGCAGCTAGGAAAAGGGTGCGTGTTCGATGAGCAGAGTTGTGGGCAAAACAACCATTTGTCCTACCCCAAGAATGAAGTTAGTTGTTGCTACTCTGAACGTACCTTAAGGTGTATGGTACTTCCAGCAGTACTCGGGGTCACATTTAACAAAACGTGTTCATTGGGGTCACATTGTGCAAGATACAGCTTAGAAGCACTTTAATTTTTTTTCCTTGTGAAAAAACAGGCTGAATGTTTAATGACATGCAATAGCTAATCAAGCTGGCTCATCAGACTCCAGGCTATTCAGTATCACAGAAATTTGGGGGTTGAGAGCTTTTCATAACTGAAGTAAGACACAAGAACAAATCTGTAATTTCAATTCTCGGTAAGACGTTATTTTGCAAATACTACATCAAGAACATTGAGGAGATCCAAGCCAGCTAAACTGATACCAAAGGAGTGCATCAGGACTCCTAGCTCAGGAATTAAAAAAAAATAAAAAATTCAAGAGCTGAATTTCACCACCTCATCCTTAATCACAGATATAGAAATATGGAGAGGTTAAAAGGCCAGGGTGCTGACTTCAACACACGGGTATCACAGTCTAGGAGTAACTCAGATAAGGGGATCAACTCACTATTGTCCTTTCTCCCTAGACCAAATACTTAACTATTCTCGACCTGGTCAAATACCAGACTACAGACATTATTTCATTTGCAAGGCAAGTCTTACCATACACTGTTGTATGCTCAGGAGGTTGAGGGAACATAAGCATTCACACAGAACCTATAAGTTTCTCTGCCTCAACTTCCATTGTGATTTTGTACTCATTTAACTTCAATGAAATTACTGCCCCCCGAGCGCCTTGCCAGACAGCCGAACAAGGCTCATCCGCCCCGGCTGCCGCCTCCGGACCCTCCCCTCGCTGCCCTCCCCTACGGCTCCTGACCTCCTCTGTCCTAGAGTGCAAAGTTCACACACCAATTCGTTTCGTTCATCAACGAGCAACGTGTTTCTGTCTTCCAGCTTCCGGATTGTGGCATTCAGCTCTGCTATCCTCTTCTGGTTTCTGCGCAAGTCCTGTTCATTGGCAACAACAAAATACAGTTACTGATTCTTTCCAAAATACATGCTTGGGAAAAGAATCCTCAAAAAAGACATACTACTCAACTTAAGCTGTCATCATCAACGAATTATATTTATGGATTTTTACAGTATGGAACATGCTGGCAAACGTGTATTGGGGGGGGGGGGAAGAAAGCGTCTGGTTTGGGGGATACTTTAATTGAAAATGTTCAGCTGTTTAAAAAAATAAAGAGAAAACGACAAAACAGATGCCAATATTTTTTTATGATGAGGAAGAAAAAGCAAAAAGAGAAAAGACTGCAATTTTTATTGCCTTTTCCTAAACATTGCTTCTATTTGCTGAACCATCTTGTCAGGTGAAAAAGTACAGACATCCCTTTCAGTATCAATTGCATTTACCTCCTTATTCCTCACTTGTATATGTGTAACTATGTGTGTATATATGCATATGTGTTGTGTAAACCATAGACTTAATCACACAACCAGTGAGTTGCATGTTTTGTGAATGACAGCGAGGGCCGTATATGTGGAGAATAGGACAGAAAGAGGAGGATCTCCTAAAAGTCTCCTGGATTCCCCCTCCAAGCCTTCTCCCTGCCCATCTTCCCAATTCCGTCTGTTTCAAGGACGCAGGCTATTCAGATAGGTATGTTCATGGAATGCTTCTTTCTAAAGGGCACTAACTATTTCAGCTGTTTCATGTTTGTAAATACGGCAACCAAGGAAACAGCCTTACAAAGCTTTGGCCCACTACCGTTCTCTCTGAAGAATCTATGGACTTAACTTCTCTGTAGTTAATAAGAATGGGAATGTTTTCCCAGGGCTCGAGAAAATATTAAGGCAAGAGAAACACAGCCACGTTTCTGTTTTGCAGGGGCCAGTAAAATCTGCGTACAGGGCTGCTGCAGTGCTCTGAGCCATCTCCGGCCCTTCCTGGGATCTCTCTCTTGGGACTGCTCATGTTACACTCTGCCTCCTTCACCAAGAAGAGCTGTTCATCCAGAGCTTCCTTCTGCAGCTGCAGCTTCTGCACGTAGCCCGTCTGTGTCTCCAGTTCTTTCTCCAAGGAAAATATGATCCTGTCTTTAGCCTTGATCTCGTCCATCTGAATAAGAGAAACACACACTGTGTAAAGGCAACAGCATTTCAGCCTTCTCCACATCAGTAGTATATCATTTAATAGCGGTGTTCAGCACTTAAATCTGCTATATCATACTGCACCAAGCTTGTAAAACAATACACTTTGAGGTTACAGCCATAACCGTACATTGGCACAGTAGCAGGTTCACCAGCGTTACACAGAGTGAAGCCCAGGAACTGTGCATGGTGTAACGTGTTAATCGATAATTGGCTAAAGAGTTCAGGCTTTCATACTGTATTTCAGTCAGTTATTTTATGCTAACAAAAAAAATAAACTCCAACAAACGCTGAAAAGTTTAGACTGGCTCCTGCTCGCGTAAATGTTGCTACATTAGCTGAGGCAGTAGAGGTTATGGTCTGGTTCTCACAAACAGAAGAACTGTGCAGACCCAGTATTTCTTAAAGCTGATGGCCATGTTATGAATCTTCTACTGAGTACAAACTCAAGGCTATTTATTTTGTTGTTACTTCATTTCTGCCTAATATCCCATGACTATCCAACACAAAAAGAAGTGCCTATTATCTGACCTCACAACAACTTTAAGAATGATTTTAGGTTAAAACTTAGGATAAGATCAGCCCATACAAGATCAGCCTTGCAATCATAAAAATTGATACAAAGCTGCTAACATCACTGAGCTCAAGAAAATTTGGTGAATGGGAATTTGCAAATCGCTCTGCCAACATAAAAGTACTATTATGTGGGAATAATATGAATCATGCCCTGAAAACAAAAATGGTGTCTATGTTAAATTTTGTCCACAGCTGCCAAAGATACTTTCTGGTCTTGCAGCTTTCTGCAAACTAGTTTTCAAATGAGGAGGGTTAGATTCTGATCTCCACTAACTAGATGTCACTCTGAGAGCAATATAATGGATTTGAAAACCACTTGTCTAAGCCACATAAAAGGAATTCTGGACTTGTTCAAGGTTTTTATGTGAGTAAATAGCCTTCAAAAAGACTTTCATTGTTGCTAAACATAAAGTCATGCACAGATGGAACATGAGTTGACCTTCATGTTACTAAATGGCTCTGTTTCATCGTGAATTTCACTACGCTTCCTTTTTATATCAAAATCCCAAAAAGAGATTCGCAATTTCAGATGAGAAAAAAAAAAAAGTAGTTTGTCCTCATGGCTACACAGAACTGCAAATGGGGAACAAAGTGACCAGAAGCATCAGAAGTCAGAAGGCAGATAGGAAGAATCCACCACTACTAGTCTATACTATGTTACTGAGCATTTTGGCAACACCAGAATATACCTCTAGTACACAGACTTTGAACTGCGGGGGAAACAAAAAAATGTCATTCCTGACAGTTTAAATTAACATTTCTTTTAGTTTACTGCCAAATCTTGAATTCCGGTTTTCAAGCCAAACTTTCCACTGTTGCAGCTGGGTCTAGTTCCCCGGATGACAGGTAAACATCACAACTTGCACCATTGCTGGTATGGGTCTCGTCTTATTAATTTTCCATAGTAATTACTGAAGGCTAGGCCAAGATCAAACCAACAGACGTCTCCCCTCCTGCCATGGTCTACCGTGTTTAGGATACCGTCACAAGGGCTAGAGAAGCTAGCAAACTGCAGGTGCAGATCCAAACAGGCACTGGCACTTCCCCTTGCACACGTATCCGCATTCCAGCAAGCCACATCCTCTCAGACTAGGCCGACCACCCGCTTACTTTAAGGTGTTAGCTGCCATCACAGTGGTTGCTCTGCCCAACTCACCATGAACTATTTACCACTGAGAAGTGACTGAGAATTTTGTGATATTTTTGCAAACTCAGGTGCATTACAGAGTTCTGTTATTCACAAAAAGCTAAAAGGCACAAGAAGCAAGCTCACTACAGCGTAAGAGACCACATGAACAGTTTTTGTTACTGACCAGGCGGCGAATATCCCTTTCACTCTCCCATTTGATCTTGGAAATGGCTTCCTGGTGGGACTGGTGCTCACTTCGAAGATCCCCTGCCTTGATCTTATCAGCTTGGATCATGTTGTTAAGGGCCTCATCTACTTGCTTTTTGGCAGACTTCAGCTCAGTTATTTCCTGCAGAAGCTTCAGGCGCTCGGAGTCAAACTGTTTTCTGGCCTCTTCACGAGCCTCAATAGTCAGCGCTGTCCTTACTTTATCGCTGCTCCCGTCCCGCAGCGCACACAGCGCTGACTTCAGGCGCTGGATTTCACTGTCTCGGACTTTCACCATCCGCGTCATCTCCTGCTCATGCTGTTTGATGAGGTTCTCCCTCACAGCCTGTAGCTCCTTCATTTTCTCCTCATGAAGTTTGGCTTTTAGTTCTGTGATCTGCACGGTCTGCTTGCGCTGCTCCACCTCACGGATACGCTTCGTTTCTTGAGTCTTCTCTCGTTCAAGTTTAGCAACCTGCATTGAGATAAAATGAAAGTCACCTGCTACCAACACAACGTTATCAAAACAAGCCCACCCAGACACACAGCCGTGTCAAATTAAGGAAGACCCCGCTGCAGACCCTAGATGAACCTCCACCCTCCTACAACAAAATATGGGCCAATTCCTGGAGCATTCAAATAGATTTTACACTGTCTTTACTCAAGGCAAAACAACCCTGTCTTCTCCAGGTGTCTTGCCTCATGCAGCGATACTACATGTACTTTCAATATTCCCTTAGGAGATTAGACTCCGTGGATGCGTGTGCATTTGTCTAATAACTTTTTAACCCATCAGTCAATGTCAGTCAAATTCACTGGAAAAATCAGAGGGCTCAGAAATAGCAAGGTTCCTACAACTTTCACAACGATGGGCAGTCAGTCAGATGTGAGAGAAGTGTTTGCCTCTGTATGATTCCAAGTCAGGTAAAGTGCAAGTCTGAAAGTCCAGGAAATATTTCATCTTTTACAGATGTTCTTACCCACACATTCAGCTTTAATGGGCATTTGTAGTCACTTCTTAGACACATATCTACAGAAAAGCACGCTTCACTGGTTATCATGCTTATAGAGCAGCTAGCTTTACTTAAAATATGTCCCTTGCTACTCTCAGTTAACAAGCGTTTTTAAAGTTCTTTGTCCATGGCTTTGGAATCAAAGTTATAGAGCAACCCATCAGCCCTCAGTACACTTATACCAATATATCTCTAGGTGCAACTCCACACCCCTGAGCAATTCCACAATAGAAACCTGTGTGAACCTACACCAAAGGAAAGCAATGGATAAGGAATGGTCTCAGTACACAGTAAACTCAGTAGGTTTGTTATTTACAGTGAAAAAGAATGCAGTTTCAAAGACTGTAAGAACTTCCTTGTTAATTCCTTTTAAATAAAGACCACAAAGAACAAGGAAGAGTGAGCAAACCTCCTAGAAAGAAAGACCAGAGGAAAAAAACAGTCAATATGAGTAAGTATATTAGTAGGCCATCTGAAAGCCCTCCAAGAGACACTAGTGGTCTAGCCTGCGGGCCTAATCAATTACTTGGAAAGGATTTAGTGAAGGCAGGAAGTGCTCTCAGCTATATGCAGAGCTGATTGACTTTTTTAACATACCTCTACTTCAGTTTCAATCACCAAAGTCATTCTGACAAGTAAGCGACTCTAAAAATGAGAAGTATCTTCCTCAGAAGGCTCCATGGAAAAAAAAAATCTGAAATATTATCCCAGAACTCCCTCCACAGGGCTCTAGGATGCACAAAAACTTTTCGAAGTAAAGTATTCAATATGCGTGCTTTTTAAAAGTGGTCTGCACTTGCAACTGCCGCTGGCTTCTCTGGAAGACTGCAGAGGCTATTGATGCAGTAACTATGTGCAATAATATGTCATATGCAACAAGAAGATTTTGCAGCCAAGGACTAAAAACCACTCTCCTAATCACACCTGTATGATTCATGTGAGATGTTAAGATGCCTTTAATACACAGATCAGTTCCAAGAAGAATGCCACACATAACCTTAGCCACTCAACTCCCAAGTCCTTAGGCTAGATTTTTGGTTTGCCTTAAGTCCTTCTTCATTCTAGGCTCATCCTTGATTTTGAATACTCATTAATAAAAATGACCCTGATGCCCTCTTTCTTTCTTTCTTATAACACATCTTCTTGTTTTTAAAACGGGAGTTGAATGCACTGCAAAACAAGGTGCAATTATTTTAAGTGTTCCATTCTGGCATAACATAAAAAGATAAATCTAAACTTTCAACAAAGTAGTTTGGTTATCCACAGCGGTGCAATGCAGACCCAGTCAGGGCCTGAGCACAACCCCAGCTAAGCTCTGTGATGCCTGGTTTTATGGCTATTAGTTTACAGGCTGCCTAGTTTATTCAACTGATACACCATCATATGTTAGGCTGACTTGCAGACATACAATCCTGATGGGAAGATTTGGAAAGTCAATGAGGGTCTTGTGGGAAAACAAACTAATTACATTTGAAGTAATGGAAAAGAGACCTGTTCAATGAAATACCACAATGGCCCAGAGGTTTCTACCCTCTTTGGATTCATTGGTAGAGAGAACTTATGGCTAGCAGAGACGGGAAAAGTCCCAAGGTTCTATTTGTTTGACCCCTTTGTGGGATGAACACTTTGTCAAAGCTCTTTTTGATGTGTTGGCATCCTATTTCGAACCTGATTTTACAAACAAGTACCAAGACATCCAGTCTGAATCTGCTTATGTCTAGGGAAAAAGGAAAAATAGCCAAAATCTGAATTCCAGATTAAAATGTCTGTTCCTCTCAGTCCAAACTGCAGAATATTCAGAAGCGTGATCTTCTGTAGTTTTTATCCCCCCACTACTTCATTATGATAATTGCTTTAATAACTGAGCACTCGGTCTGATTTAGTTACAGGAACGGACAAGAGCACCTACAGATGGGTATCCCAAGAGGTACTGAAGTGCACAAACAATTTCATAGTTTTGTTCATGTTCTGCTCCCCTTCCCATTTCTGGTGTTACTCAAGCACATTTAAATATATTTCAGATTAGCTTTTCTGGTGTTGTTTTCAAGACTTGCCTACTTTTGTAACTCTCACTATGTTGGGCCGTCCTTGAAGCGATGTCTAGTAACAAAAATCTGCACTGGCAACTTCCTCATTGGAATTCCATAGCTGCAGTGATAACAAGAAGCAGCAAGCCCCAGAGTACAGTGGGAAGCACGGCAGAAGCTCCCTGTGCCATCAGTTTTCTGGCAGCCAGCCTGTGGCTTCTTAAGAGCATAACTAAAGCCTTGCCTGTGTGCAACACAGGAATGCCAAAGCTCGCAGGGAAGACAAAAGAACCAAAAAACATCCTTGCTGTCATCAACCATTTATGAAAGAAAAGGATGCAGAATGAGTCTGAAGGATTGATGATGTCTGCTTTGTTGCACATTGCAAATCTCACCTCTTTTAAAAGGTTGCAAATTAATTACTATAAACTTCACTGGCAGGTGAAGGTAGAATGCCCCTAGAAATTCTCAGAACAACAGGTAACACAGAACTGTCTGTTCTTGCCTCTGTTTAGTTTCTCCCAAATTATATCAGCCAACTTTCACTACGCTGACTAACAGTTGTCTGAGATTACCAGTGTGATTAACCTTGAGGTACTGGCATGAACATCCATCCCCAAAAGAAATAAATTATGAAAAAGACCTCTTAGAGGCCGAAGGATTTGTGGTTATTCAGGTTTTGAAGATAGATGCAAGTCACCCT
This sequence comes from Nesoenas mayeri, assembly GCF_963082525.1. Classification (NCBI taxonomy): domain Eukaryota; kingdom Metazoa; phylum Chordata; class Aves; order Columbiformes; family Columbidae; genus Nesoenas; species Nesoenas mayeri. Next base: position 224,469 of record NC_137556.1, read on the forward strand.
GCGTTTTTTCACCCAGTATATACACTTATCCGAAAAGGAATAAAAGAGCCACATTGATGGACTTCAGTATATTTCATTTGGAAAAATATCGCTAGGCACCACCCCTTGAAAACGTGTCTGCCAACCAGGCTGCAGATGGGGCCGCAGGCTGTAGCGAGCACTGCTCCCAGTCCACTTCGTAAGAATTCACCAGGAGTTATTAAACGGACACTTGTTGTCTTCACTGCTCATAAAGAACACACTGCTAAACCTGAAGACAGCCTTAATCTCACCCCCATTCAGGGAATTTTAGCACTTACCATACAAGGGTTTATTGCACAAAAGCTGTACTCCGACTATAAAACACAGGCATATTGTGCTTGCCACTAGAAGCATCTCTAAATGAAGGGGAAGCAACACAGTGGAGAGCAAAAAGTACACTTCTTTGCAAAGCCACTTCAGTACCACCTGTGGGAAAACTGATGTTGCTTGCAAGGATTTTAATAGAATGCAGGCAGGGTATAAGTGGAGTAGGTATAAAACAACACTCAGTCTTTTTACCAGGCACAAACACTGTAGCAGTGTAAGGAGGTATTATGTGTTTTGCCAGGGCTGCCCTAGCACAGACAATTCAGGAAAGAGTGAAAAGTTCAGCCGAAAATGTAGGCAAGAGCTGAAGCTGCAGCATGCAGCCTTGAGGTTGCACCAAAGGCTTCTGAAGTATATGGGAAGCACCTCAAACCTTCACAGGTACGTCTGTACTATATGGCCACGGCTATAACCTACATGCATGATATTCAGCTGGGTTTAGACTAACTTTACATACCCAAGACTGTAACTCCAGCAGACCATTGGTACCTGAACAAGCTTTAAACAATGCATACATACCCCAGTGTATACAATACACTGCACTGCAGATGGATTACAAGGGCTGACAAGGATTGTCATGCTATATATTTAAGGAATACTTCACTCGACTTTGAAATAAGGGCACATCTTTATCAAGTATCAGCCATTCAAAAAACAGTAACACTACAAAATTTCTAAACACTGAGTGGATAGGATGAAACCCACTAATTGGAATATGGCCAAAGATGTTACAAAAGACATACTGCTCCATTTGAAAACCATAGGCTTCTTAAACTTGTCCCTCAGCAAAAATGAGTCTTTTCTACAGAAGCAACAGGTTATCCACAGCAAGAAACTGTTGTATGTGGGCAAAGAATCAGATCACTGCTCTAGGAAAGAGTTGTGTTGCACCTGTTGATTTCTGTGATACTGTTTTTCCCATGTGTTTCTCTCCTTCAGCTCAGACACTGTTATTTAAAACCAAGTCCTCACTTACCTTAGACTTCTCCTGATGCAGCTCAATTTGAATGTCTGTTAGCTTGGTCCTGAGTTCCTCATTGGCAGCCTGTAGGGCAACGATCAGGGCCTCAGGCTTTTCGCCCTTGCTACGTCCTTTTTTTGACATGGTTTCTTATCAGCGAGAGTCCACCTGTTCAATTATTTCAAATATGGACTGCCATGTTTTCCTGTTCCTTTCAGTGCCAGTTAGTTCAGTACCCACTGTGTGACATTCCTTAAGGTCCTGGACTCTGATGCTTTGGAAGCCCTGCGAGAAATAAGACGTACTATCATTTGTCAGTGGACACTGCAGCACGACAGTTGACATGGTTACAGAATACAAGAGATAGCTCACTTCTCCACACACCACAATCTTTATCTGAAAACCTCCAAGGGAGGTGGCAGCACAATCAGGCTTCTGTACGCCTGTCTGGTGTACTATTGAAGATTCCAAATAGTCCCTTCTAATGTTCTCAGAAAGGGGCACCATGCAATGAAGGCAGGAGTTTGTTTACCATAAGGATTAGTGCTGTTGAAACTACAGGACTAGAAAGCAGAGGTCACTTAATCCAAGCCTTGCAGTCTTTAAGCTTTTTTTTTCCAAATTTTGCTTTAATAGAAGGATTTGGCAGCTGTCTAAAAATGCCTCTGGGAAGGCCAAGATGATTTGCACTGGTGTAGCCACAGAATAGTTGTCCTGAAGTCACAGGAGAGATGTCAGTTACACCATAGAAATCAGAGAAAAAAAACCTACCTCCTGCACAGAATTTCTACCCTTCGATCCAACAAGAGATTTACTCAGTTATTTAGGGTATTGCTCCACAACCAGACCAATAAGTACAAGGGTGATTTTTCAGCCGTTTTCTTACACCACCCAGTATAATCAATGTGTGGAATAAGTTCTATGGATGCAAAATTTTAGGACAGGTGCACACTACAGAAAAACAATTTTTACATTAGTAAGTTTTCACCTCTGCCTGGTAGATAGCATTCATTCCCACATCACCAAAACCAGGGTTCGGTTAGACCAGATATAATCAAACCAAGGACTGACAAAAAAGAAAAGAGATGTGTCACAGATGCATAAGCTCTTCCTTCTTTTCTTGAAAATTGGTGAAATACTGCTCCCAGGAATTCACCTGCCTTACATCAACACAACGGAACCCATCCCCCGGCGCGAGAACAAAGCAAGCTGCGCCAGGGGAGGTTCAGACCTGACATTAGGAACATGTCCTCACGGAGAGGGTGGCCAAACCCTGGAACAGGCTTCCTGGAGAGGCGGTTGCTGCCCCGAGCCTGTCAGTGTTTAAGAGGATTTGGACAGCGTCCCTAATAACCCGCTTTACCTTTTGGTCAGCCCTGAAGTGGCCAGGCGGTTGGACGAGGTGGTCACTGTAGGCACCTGCCAACTGGACCATTCAGTTCATAATTCCAGAAAGCCTTTAAGGCTACGGAGCTTCCAAATAAATTGTGCTTTCTAGCTACGGAATAAGGCAAAATACTCACCACTAAATCTAAGGCACAGGCAATGCAAAATGTTAATCACAGGGATTTATTTTTAGGGTGTAGTATCTTATAGTCTGCCACAGGAGAAATGAATGCCTATGCCTTTCGGAGGACAAAATCCTAGTTTATAGCTGACACAAGGAATGGCAATATCACATCATAATATAATCACTGGAGTTTTAACATCTGGTTGTTAACTGTACCAAATAAAAATGTGGACATTAGACAAACACCATCATCATCCCTGTATTCACTTTTATTTGACAGCATTATTATTCCCATCTGTGGCTGCCAGTGAAGAGAACGTTTGGAGATCTGGTTTGCAATGTTGGAAAAGATCTAGTTTCCCTGTCTGGAGATGGCCCAAGTGCTGAAAAATGCAAAGAAAGGGATAGTGCACAGCACAGCCACAGCGGTGAAGCTTTGCAGGAGCAATGATCAGTGCTCTCATGCTAGATTCCAGTCAAGATTTCCTGCATTACTGTGAGGCTGCACATTAATTTTCATTTTCTACTTACTTCAAGTACAAAACAAACAGAATCATAATCTCCTGTGCTCAAATAGAAGCAAAGATATCTCCAAATATAAAAGTCTGTTTAATTCAACAAAAAGTTGCATGCATCGGTAGGAGGAAGGGAAAGAATGGAACTTCATTTCCCCGTGTTTTAACCCAAGAGGGAATTTTGAGGCTGTTTCAGTGAACCTGACCAAACCCTCATTTGAAGTACAGCATTTCTTGCAGCCCATCACTCATCCCTGTTCTTCTCTGAAGTGCTACAATGACATCATCAGGACATTGTATAATAACAGCAGCTTAATCCTCAGGCTGATAAAGAAAAGTCACTTGCCATCTGTGGACTACATTCCCCAGAATTCTGTTTGTATAACTGAGAGCAAGTACAGCAGCCACTACTTGTGCTTCCTTGGCACCTCTCAACGGGTAATGTGTCTCAAACACGAGCACAACACAAACAACTTGATGGCAAGTGCCCTTCTCCCAGGACTTCTCAGAGGCCTGTGTACCCATGGGAGGTAGAAACGTATTCCCGACGGATGAGAAAGTGCACCCGGCTACCGTGAGGGCCAAAGAGGATTAGACACCTGTATACCTTTGCACATGTCAAAAAACCGAGCAGTTCTTCAACGCGTGATAGCCCCTTTTAGATAGGAGGTATTCTTAATCACTTTTGGAAGCAATAATTAAATGCGGCCAATGGCATGGGTACAATAAACAAGGAGACAAGTCATGCTAAGCACAGATTAGGCTAGAATTGGGAACACAAAATGGTGACCAAGAGGCAAGCATGTATTCATGCATGAAAAAGCCACATAGAAGTCCACTGTCATCAGAATATTTACTGACATGCTAAAAGTAATGAGAAACATTAGGCTTGTGTGTTTCCAAATCTAACAGCACTATGCTTTATTTTCTTGGTCAACACTATTTACTTCTTCGTCCTGCCAAAGACCCCAGCACGATCATTGAAGAAAAAACAATTATCTGCACAACAGATCACAACCTTCACAGAACCCCATAAGTTCACAATATGAGTCTATTAACCAGAGGGCTGCATCTGCCCATGACATTGTACTGACCCTATTGAGTCTGAAGGCATGAAGTTCTAGACCAGATCATGATTAACACTGTAAGACAAATCTGCTCTGTGCAATTTCTAAATCTCTTCCCTTCTCAGCATTAAAAAAATTAGAAAGTCCTGCAGGATGGGAGGAGGGAAGAAAGGGGGTCACATCTAAGTAGATTTCTACACAGTCTCAAAATCTAGAGCTGGTTATAAAAAAGACCATAAATTAAGTAGTGTGGAAAATCCTGAAAATTAAGAATTTCCCTGTCTAACAGAAAACAGATGGAAACTTTGGTATTTCTCTTCTGGAAATATTTAAAATATCTTGTTAAATTGAGCTGCTGTTTCAAAATCAATGCAGCACTGTTAAGAATACTGTTCTGCTTTATACACTATGTCACACTTAAAAATGAAACTGCCGTATCAAAACCAAGCAATTCCATCAAACCAAGCTCTAATTAACTGATGAAAACTGTAGCAAAAGGGTTGCTTCAGTTCACACCACCTGTGAATGTTGTGAAGATTCATTTGCCAAAGCTGGTATCAACTAGTTGTTTGGCAGAACAGCTCTTACAGCATAAAGGAAGAAATCTTCACCGACAGCAGGCACGTTTCGCCAGCCGGCGCTCTCCAGCCGGCCCACAGCGCTGCAGGCAGGAGTCCCCCCCTGGCGGAGGGGGCGGCAGAGCGGAGCCCTGCTCGGGCTGCACTCTAACGCGCAGCACCACCGCACACGCGTTTCACAGCCAGGTCATCGTGAGCTCACGCTGGCAGGCCTGTGCCGCCACGAGTTATCACCAGGCCAGCCCCCTGCCCAGGCTGGGTTTTGTGGTCTCACTGAACCCAGGCTGTGGTTCAGAACCTCACCGGCATTTCTGTAAGTGCCAATGTTCCCTTTGTAGCAACAGAGTACGGTGCTTCATGCAAATCTGCACACTACTCATACTGGGATACTTGATTCTGTGGGGCTTATCCAAAAGGAAAAAGTACTGCTATGGTCAAATATGACTCAGAATCACAGAATCACAGAATCGACTGGGTTGGAAAAGACCTCAGAGATCATCGAGTCCAACCCTTGGTCCAACTCTAGTCTGTTTACTAGATCATGGCACTAAGTGCCATGTCCAACCTCACTTTAAACACCTCCAGGGACGGCGAGTCCAGCACCTCCCTGGGCAGCCGTTCCAATGTCTGACCACTCTCTCTGTAAAGAATTTCTTCCTAATATCCAGTCTAAATTTCCCCTGGCAGAGTTGAAGCCCGTGGCCCCTTGTCCTATTGCTGATGCCTGGGAGAAGAGACCAATCCCCACCTGGCTATAACTTCCCTTCAGATAGTTATAGAGAGTGATGAGGTCACCTCTGAGCCTCCTCTTCTCCAGACTAAACAAGCCCAGCTCCCTCAGCCTCTCCCCATAGGGCTTGTGTTCAAGTCCCTTCACCAGTCTTGTTGCTCTTCTCTGGACCCTCCAGCACTTCAATCTCTTTCCTGAGCTGAGGGGCCCAGAACTGACCACAATACTCCAGGTGTGGCCTCCCCAGTGCAGAGTACAGGGGAAGGATCACTGCCCTTGTCCTGCTGACCACGCTGGTTTGGATACAGGACAGGACACCATTGGCCTTCTTGGCCACCTGGGCACACTGGTGGCTCATGCTGGGCTTCCTGTCCATTAGTCCCCCGGGTCCCTTTCTGCCTGGCTGCTCTCCAGCCACTCTGTGCCCAGCCTGGAGCGCTGCAGGGGGTTGTTGTGGCCACAGTGCAGGACCCGGCACTTGGCCTTGTTGAACTTCATCCCATTGGAATCAGCCCACTTTTCCAGTCTCTCCAGATCCCTCTGCAGAGCCCTCCTGCCTTCCAGCAGCTCCACACTCCCTCCCAACTTGGTGTCATCAGCAAATTTGCTGATGGTCTCAATCCCCTCATCTAAATCGTCAATAGAGATGTTAAACAGGACTGGACCCAACACTGACCCCTGGGGACACCACTAGTGACTGGCCGCCAGCTGGATGCGGCCCCATTCACCAGCACTCTCTGGGCCCGGCCCTCCAGCCAGTTCTTCACCCAGCGTGGAGTGCACTTGTCCAAGCCACGGGCTACCAGCTTTTGCTCGAGTATATTATGGGAGACAGTGTAAAAGGCCTTGCTGAAGTCCAGATAGACCACATCCACGGCTTTCCCCTCATCCACCAGCTGAGTCACCTGATCATCAAAGGAGATCAGGTTGGTCAGACAGGACCTGCCCCTCCTAAGCCCATGCTGGCTGGGTCTGATCCCTTGTCCATCCTGAAGGTGCTGTGTGATTCCATTCAGGATGATCTGCTCCACAACCCTGCCAGGCACGGAGGTCAGGCTGACAGGCCTGTAGTTACCAGGGTCAGCTTTGCAGCCCTTTTTCTGGACTCAAAGAAATTTAGAATAACTTTTATTAAAGATAAACGAGCAAAGCGGCGCTGGGCGCCCGGGCAATCGCTGCTGCACGCAGGGCACGCGAATCGCTCACCGAAAAGTGTTTCTATACCGCCGGTAAGTACACGCCCCCGATCTTCTCCCTGATTGGTTCGCTGGGTTGCTCTGCTGTCAGTCAGCCCTCCCCGCCCGGCGGAGCGCGCTCCCCTCCCCGTCAGCACGCAACATCTTTCCCGCCAAAACTTGCAAAAGCAGAATGTGGCAAACTATGGCGGTTTAACATTTACACAACTCAGTGAATCGTCAACTACTAACATATTCTTGGTTTGATTAGCAAATTTACTTTAGTTACGCAATCTGTAACGGTACCAACAGCCTCAGGATTTCCAGGGCTGGGGGCGGTTTCAGCTCCGCTGAGCACAAGAGGGCAACAGGAACGGGCGCAGACGCCGGGCAGTCCTGCGCAGCTCGCACCCGCGGCCCCGCAGTATGTAAAACCAGTCGCTCAGTGCGCTGTTAACATCAACCTCTTCCACCAACGAGAAGCAGGGAACATGCGACTGAGTAAGTTTACTTACTGCTCGTATTTCAGAGTGATATTCACATTTCTTAGAAGTCCCAACTACACAGGAAAAAATACTTGTGTAAGGATGTTGGTACAAGTACCAGCTCTTATCTTTTGTCTGTTTCAAGGGATCAACTGCTCATCTGTAACAAAGCAGATGAACTTCCCATTCTCTGACCGAATCCTCCAAAATCCACAGTCTCAAGAGGAAGTTTATTGGGATAACGTAACACCGACATTATTAGGGCGGGGCTATCAAGACTTCTTGAACTGTCTCATTTGTGTAATCATCTACGTTTGACTAAAGTGGAACTTGCCACATGGGCAAGTCATTTGCTCACTGCTGAGCAAGTTGCTTTTATCTGAAATTGCAATTAAAAGAAAAGTGCTTTTATTTTTCGCGCCCATAGAAGTCCTACCCCATCTGAGCTCGCTCTAGGGCTAATATTTCCATTTCAGTTCTACTTCCATCTTCTGCTTTCTGAGGGCAGGAGCTGACGGGGATGTCACACACGCGCTCTTCCCAAGCGCGGCCGCCAGACACTTGCTCGGACGCTCCTTCCACTGTGAGCTGGACGTAGCTGTGTAAACAAGCAGAAACTCTAAGGAGTCGAAACTCGTGTTCTTCGCGGCTCAGAGACAGCGTTTCACCTCTTGCCAAGAGAATGATTAACATGCTACTTCAGAACTCCGCTGGCCCAACTCTCCACCAGACAAGGCTGCTGGGATTAGGGTCAGGTAACCCCAGCGTCAGGATTTTTTCCAAATCAAGACTGCTGATCTAGGCTCCCTGGCTCTAGATCCCAACTGCTGACTCTAGAACCAGAACTTCAGAACATGGCAAATCAAAAACCAAAATCAAGCTGTTATGTCTTTCCATCAAATAGAGAAGTTTGACGGTGGTTCAAGGTTAGAAATTGATATCCACCCCTATGTCAGACACGAAGACAACTTCTTCTGCAAGCTTTAGTTGAACTAAAGTCTGTGGCCTTTAGTAGTTCTTCCCTGCATTTGCAGGTTCTCAATGCAAATTAAAAAAAAAAAAAATATGGAAATACCACTGTGAAGGTTTTTCATCCTCAGCAAATCCCTGTGGCCCTTGTGTACGTCACTGTCTCTGCCAACAACCTGCAGCAATGGTGAAACTCCCTTGGAACGAGAGGAGTAGTTCCAGTGCTTATCGGCTAGAAATGTTGTCCCAGTAGCTAGACAGGATTCAGCCTTGTTCACTGAGCTGCTCTTCAGCAATATTTTTCAGAAATATCATTGCCATATAAGCCAATTCCCATCACCGCAACAATTATGTTCGCTACAAGGGGAACAGTGGCCATACACAACTCCTTATCTCTCCAAAGCCTGTCTCATTTTGCTAGTGAGATTTGAATGAATCCTAAATTAAGTCTTTGCTTTGGCTTTTATTTACCAGGTTCCACCTATGCTTTGCATTGTTTCAGAATAAAATTCAAGCCCTGGTTATTGTGTTCTATGCTGTATGTTATGTCACGTAACAGAATACATGATTAATGAAAACTGTTATTAAAAGTATGATTTATATTAATTCAGCAATCCAAGACCAACTCAAAACCTTAGCTCAGACTTGCTGCAAATATTCGCGCCGTTTGTACAGTTCTGTCCTGTATTTCTTTTTATAGTCAGAAGATGGCAAATTTCACACACTAGTTCATATGTTTTATTTTACCAAATGGTGACAAGTAGCTCTTCAGAGCAAAACCTAACCACCCCCTGCTTTTGACTGCACAAAAATCATAGTATTGTCATTAGATTTTTAGTTAGTACCACAACAAGTTTCAGGAATATTAAAATACCTTCAGACCTGAACTCAAACGATCCCTCAGATCTGGGCTCTGCACAAGGAGCACGGGATGAATCTGGTGCTGCCAGGCTGCTCGTGCTAAAATCGCCATCGGTCCTTGCTCTAAAACACGAACCAGAAAACTCTGTCCATTGCTGGCGGCTCCATGGAAACAGTCAAAAGGTGACGGAAGCGTTATTGTTATCCACAGCAAAGCTGAGGAGTTTTGTGAAACCAACATTCTAGTATTCTGTGGCTAAAATACGATCTTTCTCTTTTTCATACAGTCATTTCCCAAGAAGTTCCCATAACGTGATGCACACTGAGAATAATACTGCCAGTGAAAATACAAAATCCTTCCCTACCCTGAAGGGAAACGGAAGTTCTCCAGAATTGATAGTTTGCAGAATGAGACATGGACACTAATTAAACACGCTATTTAAGACTGGCAGGATTGTCAGGAAAAGGATGAACTGCACCAGCCTGCCCAGTTCATTGCAGGACAGAGGTCTAAAAAACACTTCAGTGGTTTTGTACTTTGAGCATTATTCCAGACCAATTCCTAGTTTACTAAAAGGATGTTTTTGTAAATGTATTTTGTGCAAGTAGGGGCACACTCAACCATTGCCAGTGACAACATGCACAGCCTGAAAGAGAACCATTGCCGTTCCCAGAGTGTATAGCATCGAGTTCTCCTTTCTTTGATTTTCATTTTAACAAGTCAGGAAAACCACCTTTTATTTAACTCAAATGCATATAAACAAGAAAACAGCAAACAGTGAGGAGAAAGTTCATGCTCCGTATCTTTATCCTGGAAACCCTTCCTTTTCTTTCTTCCTAAGGCCATAGCCCTGATTATCTACTGTCTTACAGGTATCAGAGGAGGATATTTTACATGCACTACTAAAGATCGTCAGATATCTAGGTAATTTTTCTATTTAAAGTAAGAGGGTTAACTTCTGAAAGTTGTTGCCATTTTTTTAGCTCAACTCCTGCCACAGCCAATAAAGGTAGATACCAATGTAAGAATGAGTGAGAAAACTGTGCGTTCTGGCCTCCCACATCCACGTCCAACAGCACAGATCTCTACAATGAACAATTTTCTTTTCTGGACACCTTACTTCCAACCAGACCAGTCCTCCTGCAGTTCCTTATCAGCCTGCAGTTCAGTATAATTTCAAAACATGTATTTTCTTCTCCCACCATATCACCATCAATGCCCTACAGAACCTCATGTACACACTGCTCTAATTTCCCACATCCTATATCCCCCTTGCTCTTTCCTTCCATTTTCTGGGAAAAGAATCTGAATGTTCCTATCACCAGGCAAAGACTAAGCCAACATGAATTGTGGTTTGTCTCTTCACATCAGCTTTTCAGCAGAAATGTAAACACATTAGCCATTTCTATGCATCTTTTAGAGTCAAAATACCTTTAAAAATAGAAACATTGCAAGCAACGTTCACTAGAAACACTCAGGATTATTCACTTATGAATGCACTATGACCAGAGTTGGTCTTTTCCATTTCTGAATTGTTGTGATTCTTACTTTTCTGTCATATGTGGAAAGAGGCTCCTTCAACATGCCTGGAGTCTGTGAGTTTAACGACGGTCTGAAACAGAGCTTTCACCGGGTAACATCAGAAATCTGCTCTTCCATTAATGGCTAAGGGACAAGTAACTGTCATTCCTGCCCGCCCGACAAAACAAATCAAACGAGAACACACCACACGACGTCGTACATGGTGACTTCAATAGCTCTGCTCGTCATGCGAAGAACAGGACTCAACAAATCAACAACCAGGATATAGTGGAACTCGTGTTGAATGTAGAATTCATCCTTACAGTTCACTATTTAAAAACTGCCCCTGAAATTTGCAGGCTGATTTTTAGCTGAACTGTGCTGTTTTAAAAATGGAAGCATCAGCTAATATTGATCAGGGGAGCAGCATCCTCCTCCCATGTAAGCAGGTGATGGCTCGGGCTCTCAGCTGGTGAAAGCATAAGTGCAAAACACCACCCGTTAAACCCAGCTGAGATGCTGGTTCATACATGACATGGCAAGCTACAAAAAAATTAAAAGGTTACACTTATAAGACAGTCAGGATACTGCCTTGAGCACACAGATTTCCATTAAGACTGCACCTAAAACCAGAAAAATACACTAGTTTCAGAGGTATTTTAATAGGCACTAAGCTATTGTTTATCGTTGCAAATCAATGCCCAAGGACAATGCTTCCTTGAGATCACCCAGCACAGGCTAGATCACTGACACACTGCGTATTCCAGGAAAACGGCAACGTGTAGGTCATGCTGCGACCTACAAAAACACGTGGTCTGCCCGCGCGGAGCCCGCGAGCGCGGCCGGACGCCGCCGGCGCCACGGGGCGCGGTGACGGCGCCGGGCACGGCCGCGGCTGAACCCCGCAGCTGCGCCCGGGAAACACCCACCAGACACGCTGCAGCCTCGCAGGGTCTTTCTTAAAAGCATTTCCAAGTTAATTAATGCAACCTTTTGCTTAGTTACACACTATTGAACAGTAACCAACACAATGTAAATTACTCCATGTTCTTCAACAGTCCCCACATACTCTTTGCTCGTCTAAGACTGACTGTAACTTCCCACCAGAGAGGGGAGAAGAGGCTATTACTAAGGGCTGTATTAAATTAAAGCAGATTCTCCAAGCTGATTCTCCAAAAATTACTGCATCTTGTTGTTTTGTTCCTCACCAATGCACAGAGAGGAAATATATTACAGCAGCCTGCAGAACCTTAAATATTAAGTACAAACAAATACAGTGCAAAAAACCCCGACAACTTATTTAAGAATAGCAGAACTTCAAGAACAAAAATAACATTCACGTTCATGAAAATATGCATATGTGTATTAATACAATTTTAAGTCTTTTTTAATTAAGCACTAAAATGTTTCCACACCATGTCTACCTCAAATGCATGCAAAACAGTACAGTATTGATTCTAATTAATTAGAATGTAACATCGCTTGTAACATTAAGAGTTCTAAGGATTTGGCGTACACTATAGAAACAAATATTGAAAAATATTTCTGCCTCCGTTTTAAAAGAAAATAAACTTAGCTAATTTTAGCAAACCAGTGCACACGCAGCAGAAAAAAATCCAGCAGCTCTGACTCTACCATTTCTCCCAACTTTATTTGCTTACTCATTATTGATGATCTTAAACCTCCTGGGACCTCAATGCATTTTTCAACAGCTATTTCTCCTTCTCAGTTTTAATTTCGCTGTTACTCAGACCCTTTGTTTACAGTCCATACAATGTAAGCTTTAATAAGTCTTCCCTCTAAACACTTAAAAGAATATTATAATAAACAATTTCAACAAAATTCAACAAATAGGTTGACAAATGGAGTACAGGTGTTAAATGGCAACTGAGATATGACCTCCAAGGTGTAGATGAGGGAAATGCATAAACTGAAAATGGGAGACAGCATGCATTTTAGCATCAGTTGTTCTCAGGTCAAATAATTAATTTTGGGTTTTTTGATAAAATAATCTGAGATAATGTTATACTTTGCATTATTATTTTTAATATAAAAGAAGAGCTGGTATACCACAGCAGCTGTTCTACCTAAACAATTTTCTCAGGTATATCAGTTTGCTTTATTATTCACCACAGAGTCACATTTCACCCAAAGTCAGAAATGGAATTGTGGCCTATCCAGTCTCCATTTGTAAGAGCAGGATTTCACTAGGCAGCCGTGTACTAAAGTGCTGCTGCATCCACGTGCCTCTTTCTGTCTGACCGCGCCGTGCAGATGGTCACTTTGCTTCTCCTCCGACAGCAGCCCATTCAGACTATGTAACATACAGAACCGGCTGTGACACCCAAACGTCATCTTCCAGATCAAAAAATGGTCCTAAATTTCCCAGGATGTGTGAGAGTTTCTCAGCTACCCACCAGTGACCCAAATACACATCAAGAAAATCATACAGCACTGTAATTTTTAGTGAGATGAACAGAAAGCCTGCATTCCCAAAAGTGGTTGCCTGTCATTATTTTCCCTTGAAAGTTCACTGGATGTTTTAGAATCCAAACTGCACGCTGTGATCCACACTGTTTTTCTGTCACTTGCAGAGAAGCTGTATTTACACTCCTTTAACTTGACGGCGTTTAGTGTGGCAAGACCACAGAGCTTTACCATTGAATTTTCTATTTAGAGCCCCACCTCCTGGAGCAAAGACTTCCAGTCCTCAGATGTTAAAGGAGAAATTCAAATAGACCTTGAAAATACAAAAACAAGAAGGACTACCAAAATTACGTTTTTCTACCCCCATGCATTCTGGATCTTGAGTGCTGATGGCAGAGAACCGCACAGGTATAGATGATTACTACAGAAAAAGCAGAAGAGAATCCATCTCTGAGGATGGGAAGATAAATCTGTTATAATCTAGCAAAGACCAGATGATCAAAGGATATAGATTTAGAGAGAAACTTTGAGGAGGCTACCTGCTGGGAATTTGTATTATGTGTTTCTAGCTTGTTCAAACACGTCATTGTAAATTCAAGTAAAATATTTTTTAAAAAAACCAAAACCAAAACATTTGGTTTCCAGTCTTATAAGCCAAACATTGCATCGCTATGCACAAAGATTAAAGAGAAATCTGACAGAAAGCAGAAGATACAAAGTGACTGACGAGAAAGTGATTGAAAGTTCAGGTATTTGGTAAATGACCATGACCCAGTAGTGAGAGCCAAGTTGTAAGCATCTTCAGTCTCCCATAATTTAGTTAAAAAGAAGTTATTATTAACAAATTACTTGGATTTCAACTGCTCAAGTTACACCTGAGCTACAGCAGCCTTATGACAGTAGAATCCATCACCATACTTTTTTATTTTTTTATTTTTCTTTTTACAACAAGAGGACTATTTTCTTACACTTTTTTAAACCACAGTATCAACTGTCTATCAAATGGATGAATAAAAACAACAGCTGAAAATTATTCTGGGCACCATTTTGCCAGTTATGTTTCACAGCATTTTCCTGAGGTCACTGAGGCTTTGCAATGACAGAGAAACTATGCAGCACCTCTCCAGCTACGTGAAGGCCTTGATAATAAAATCCAGCAGAATCCAGCATACATGTATACATTACAAGAACCAACACACAACCATGTTTTAGCTGTACCTTATGTTCAGTTCCTAGTAAGTAGGATACGGAAGCTCTTATTCAGAAGATTATTTAGCTGGGAATGGCCTCTGGAAGCAGAGGGATTATCAGAAGCCACTAAAAGGTGACAGAGACAAGGTTATCCAAAGGGAGGCCAAGGCAATGCATTAGCATTCGCAGTATCGCAGAGCCTGAAGTTAAGCTTGGGGTGGACACTGTGAAATACCTGGCTTGAATTAATCTCCAGGTAAGGGCCGTGTTTCTCTACCTTAGGCTCTAACAGAACAGTCAGTCCAAGATCAGCAAGTCAGAAAGGTGGCAGCCTGTGGCACTGGCAGTCTGGTCCCCTGAGCTAGGAGCTCTCTGGCAGCCAGAGAACCCCAGCAGTCCCCCACACTGCCTCAGTTCTGGGAGAGGGACGAGGCCAAAGGGGCAATCACACCAACAGCTTCTGGCAGCCACCTCCACCAGGCATCTCCTACAGAAACCCCAACAGAAACTCTCCCGCCTTTCCTCCCTGAGGCTCCTCCGCAGGATCTTGCTCACTGTAGAAGTAAGAGTGGAACTGGATGCAACCCCATTAACTTGATCAGAATCACAGAATATCCCAACTTGGAAGGAACCCATGAGAACCATCAAGTCCAACCACCTGCACCTCGCAGCACCAACTAAAACTAAACCATGTGATTAAGAGTAAGTATCCTCCAGATGCTTCTTGAACTCTGCGAGGCTTGGTGCTGTGACCGCTTCCCTGGGGAGCCCGTTCCAGTGACCAACCACCCTCTCAGCAAAGAACCTTTTCCTAATGTTCAATCTGAACTCCCCTTGTCGCAGCTCCATTCCACTCCCCATGTCCTGCCACTGGTCACCTCCCCCTCTGCTGCCCCCCATGAGGAAGGTGCAGACGGCGATGAGCTCCCCCCTCAGCCTTCTCTTCTCCAAGCTGAACCAAACGAGTGAGTCTTGTCCTCGAGACCTTTCACTGTCTTGTCGCCCTCCTCTGGCCACCCTCTAATGGCCCCAAGTCCTTGCACGGGGGCAGCCGTGGTGTCCTTTGATTGTTACAGAACTACTTATAGACCGCTCATGTCTTACAGCCTCTTCAACAACTACCAGCTAACTGCTCTCACCAACCTCAGAACCATTCCCAGAGAACCTTTTAGAATCACCAGATACTTACCTCACTCAAGCACCAATCTGAACCTGGTCAAGTGCCAGCAAAGCTGGCATTTACAGCACAGCAGGACTGGATTTGAAATCCGTATGGAGAGTAGCAGGCCAGATCAAGAGAAACAAAACCTGAGCCAGAGCAGAAGCAATTACCCTTACGTTACTGCCTGGAAAGGGATAAAACTCTCTTGATGAGCCACCCAGCCACCTACAGCAGGCATGATGTGTGCACCTGTGCAGAATTTGACCCAGCAAATCAGAGACACTGAGAACAGGACTCCAACGTGTCACCTTACAGTGATGCATTGGGCAGTATCAGAATGCAAATGGTTTCCATACAAGAGTGCAAATTAAACTTCAAAAGCATATACTTATGTTCCCAGCCTATAAGGTACTCTCAGCATATTTTATATATTTGCATTCACAGCAAAAAATAGAAACAGACTACAAATGAGCATTCAGTGCCATAAGATAGCCCAAATGCACGATGTCGATCCCTCTTAAGCCATAGCGAAACTGAAGAATGGTGGCAGCCCAGTGATTTACAAATACATCGCACGTCAGCCCGAGCGGCACGTTTCATCAGTTAATGGCTGTGAAAAAAGGCATGTGTTGCACGTACAAAGAGATGCGTTTTGTGAGGTCTGTGTTTGCAACAGAGAATGTCTTCACACACACATGCAGGGACACACCAACCCTGACGCTTCAAGACACGTACAGGTGCATTTCTAAAAAACACACGGTCGGCCAGAAACCCCGTGCAACGCCCTGTGCATAACGGCACAGGCAGAGCCCCACCGCCCGCGGCCACGGCCCGGGGAGCCGCTGCGCTGCGCCCTGCCGCCTCGCGGAGGCCCAGCCCGGGCGCTGCCGCGGCAGCTGCCGCGCGTCGCAGCGCGGAAACCTTCGCGACCAGCGAGCCCACCGCGCCGGGCACAGCCAGACAATGCCCGCCCGGAGCACGGCGCTGCGGGGGCTGCGGGGCGCCCGGCCCGGCCCTGCGGGCTGCGCCGGCCACACCTCTGCCTCCATCACCAGCGCCTGCTCGCCCGCCCTCCTCTCCATCACCGCCATCTCCAGCTGCGGATCGCCGCTCCGCGCCGCCGCCCCGCCCGGCCCCTGCAGCCGGCCCCTGCAGAGCCATCGTTCCGCTCACCGTGCGGCCAGGAGACAACGCTGAGCGGCGAGGGCCGAGCGCGGCGCATCCATCTTTCCGCCGCCGCGGCGGCTGCAGCACCCAGCCCCGGCCCCGCCGCCTCCCGGCCGGGCCTGCGCTGCCGGGCGGGGGTCTGCGCAGGCCCCGCCCCGCCCCGCCGCAGCGCCGCGCGCACGGCCACCATGGCAACGCCGCGGCGGAGCGGGGACGGCGGAGGCAGCGCCCGCGGAGGGGCCGCCCGCGGAGGGAGCGCCCGCGGAGGGGCCGCCCGCGGAGGGGCCGCCCGCGGAGGGGCCGCCCGCGGAGGCAGCGCCCGCGGAGGCAGCTCGACCCCGCAGCGCGGGGCTGTCAGGGCGCCGCGCGAGCCGCTCGGGGCGGGCCTGGCGGCGCGGCCCCTCCGGCGGGGCCCGGGGACACAAAACAGCCGCAGGCCAGCGCGCTGGGGAGCGCTCCCTCAGCAGCTCGTGTGGGCATCACGTCCCCGCACCTGAAATCGCACCTCAGCCTACAAGCAAGAGCAAATTTACTTGAACATGTCTGAAGGGGGTGGCAGGACCACATAAAATGTGGCACAGGATGCCTTGGGGAATGACCACAGAGCCCAGAGGAGGGTGAAGGTGGGTGAGGGAGAAACAAGCATGAGAAAACAGGGGGCAGTGAGTGCTGAGACAGGTAGAAGAGCTGCCACCTGCAGCTGGTCACCAACCTTTGGTCTGGCTGACACAACTCATCATCATAGTGTGTTTGACACTTTCATTAATTAAACACTGTTGGTGCCTGTTTTCTGTATCATTGTGCTCTTTGCTCTGTGTACATACACGTATGTTCCAACAGCAACCCCAACTGGGACCAGCCAGCTGACAGGAGAAACCCAAACCGGTGGATATCCTCAGTCCAGGGCTGAGACTGAACAAGACACCCACAGTCTAGACGTGGATACCAGAGACCTCAGGTCATGGGCTGAGACTGGAGAGACCAGAGGCTGTGAACACGTGCTTCAGTCATTGAAAGCATACACATATGTTCGCCTAGCAAACTTCAAGAAAGTAGGAACAGGAACCATTAGTTTTTTAATTGTTTTATCCCGCTGCCTGCTTTTCTACTGACCGCCAAAACATTTGTCAGATCCACAGCCAGAATGGCAAACAGTTGTCACTCTGGCTACTTGGAATTCCTCTGACCCTTCCATCCTTCAGAGACATGGCACCTATATCTAAGTGCCTCTCTCTACTGCTTTAGAGAAACAGCTCCTGTGTAGTTCAAGACTAGCAAAAATCCTTAAGTAGCCAGGCAGGTAACAGTTTCCAATCTAGACAGCGATGATACCACTAAGAGGTCATCCAAGGAAGTTCAGTAAAGACCAAAGGTAACAGGACAGAATCACACTTCAAATATGTTTTAACTCAAGCTGACAAGCTCTTCACAATCCCTCAGTTAGGAGCAGTCCTGTGTACTGGGAGATGTCTGCCCTCTAGCTGGAACAATCTGGTGAGAAGTGCAGCAGGTTCTCACATCTCAGCATAGGCAGTTTCTCAAAGGCTGCACTCTGCCTGTTGGGGCACATCCACCTTCAGCTGGGGCTTCCAATAACTCCTACCCTTCATGCGAATGGAGAAATTTCACTAGAAATAAAGAAGTGGTCCCAAGCCCCGTCTGCAACGTCACATTCAATGCACAGGTTAGAAGTACCAGCATTGTTCATGGTGTTACAGAAGACAGATCGAGTGGGGAGACACGACGTGTGGGAGTGTTGGTGGCTGACAATGACGCAGGGAGGAACACGGGAGCAGCAATATCTGTCGATAATGTCTCTCCTTGGTTGCGAAGCTGTAAAATCTGCCGCAGAAGGGCCTTTCCTTCTTCTCTAGTCTGCAAACAATTTGTAAAAAAACAAAACAATGTACCGACGGATGGGTGGCTCCATGGTCTAACTCGGTATGTATACAGTATAAGTTATAGGAGTTTGTCATTCTGTAAGGTTGCAAGTTACAATAAACATCCTTATTTCCTTTTTCTTCTGCTACTTAAAAATATTAAGGTACATCACCTTTTTTTTTCTTTCAGTCTTTTCTCCTTTTACTCACCAGATTTACATGCTACTTGGGTATTTCAGACAGTGATACCATCAACCACTGAAGCTGGCTGAATATTCCAGCAAAAAGTAGACTGGAGAAGCTTTGAATAAGCTGAATTCAAGTTCTCTAGAGATCCAGACAGCTTTGTTAAGGATAGGCTAAACACCCTGCACTCCTGGCTAGTGCCTGTCACCAGGCTGAAGTTAAAAATCCAGAGCTGTCCACTTACAAATACAGAACATCTCAGAGAACAGAGTCACATACAAACCTAAGTAATACAATATCCTCTGTACTGTCTACACACAGAAGATGAGGAAAAGTTATTTGAGTATCATCACTACACAGTGCGTGGGAGTCTGTGAGCATTTAACCACCTTCTCACCACCAAGATTTTCAGCAGCCTTAAGACTGACACATGGAGTCTCAAATTCTTTTATTTAGTGAACACCAATGAGACACGGTTCAATTTTACTATCTACACCATATTCCATTATTTTAGTCAATCATGGGCAGCATTGGTAACCAGGTATGTAACACCACCACTCACGATGTGACCTGCATGGCAGACAGCCCTCATTCCTTCAACAAAGGATTCCTTTTACTCTGAAGGGAGCCGAGATCAAGATCATCGATCCTTCAGAAAGAAACACCAAAGACTGCGCAAGTACTCACATCATTGAATGCACAGCATTGCTGAGCACATGCTGAGGCTTCATCCCAGAGCTTACACTTGAAGTAGTATTGGGCCAGGTAACGAAAGGCAGTGCTGACCTCCACGTGTTCCACTAACTCCTACAGTGAAGGAGGGAAAGCCATAATCTTTGAGCGCCTTCCAAGGTAGTTCTACACCACGTTTACCTTTATTACCAAGATATCATCTTACCGAACAGGAATAGATATCCTGGATGTATTTGATGTAGCACTGAGCTGCCTGTTCAGATTCATTCAGCTGTTCGTGCAGCCTAGAAAAGGAGAAAAATGGGCCACTGGAACTAGGCTGTGCTGTCAAAGACCTCCTTCGGCTATGAGAAAGTATCCACTTGGCCTGACCTGCACTAAGGCCAGGTCTTTTTCTTCAGAATTTGCAAAACATGCAGCGTGTGCTGCCCCTCATGGAAAGCGATGATCCAGCTTGAGAACATTGATGTTACCAGGAAGGGAGCCAGTCAGATACTGACTGCTAGAAGCAGTGACAACCCAAGCAGGGACCTTTGCTTATTCTGCTACATTTTAAAGCTTTTAACAGACCTCTGACAGCCTATTCTGTCTATTTCCTCTAGTGCTTCTTCTTCCCCTGCTACATCCCAAAAGTCTTTGTAGAGCAGCTTCACTTTCACTTGCCCTTTTCCTTCCCCTTCACTTTTTCCACTTTGTATTACTTTATCCCCACCAAAAATTAGTGCTGATGTCAGAGTGTTTACATTTATTTCACATTTGATCCTTTCCCAATATCACCGCCATATACTGGATGGGGCAGAGGGGGAAGAGCAAAATGTAGCTACGATTTTGTACATCATCCACCCTCATGGATTGCTTTAAGGTTCAATACAACACACACAGATGGCAGCACTGCCTGCTCAAATCACTTCAGGATTCACAGGTCATATGATTCCCTCCAGTTATTCTGAGGGAAACTTAAAGCTAAAGCTGGACACCAGAATTCACAGTCACTACAGACCTAAAGATTACTTTTGGAGCTATGTAGTAAATGTTATGCTACCTAACAGCAATTACACTTGTTTTACATTTAGTATTTTATCACCAGGGATCAAAGCGCTGGTTACATTTAACACAATATTTACAGTTCAGTGATAACACATACTCACTTTGCTAGTTTCACCAGTGCCATTTTCTCCACATCTCCCACAGCGTAAGCTCTCCAATAGCACTGTCAAGGAAGGAAAGTCGGTAAAGCACATCACAAAAATTCTTCCAGCTCATGACTCATGCAAGCAAATTTGAAACAGAGAACTACATGGTTTTTCACCAAAGGAGCATGTATCACCTGTAGACAACTCTATCAGCTGCTCTAGTTACAGTGCAGCAGAACTTCCCCAATTGTAACCGCCACAGAAATCATTTCAATAAGCTCCTAACACCACACTGTGTGCATTTCCAGTAGCACTAGCAACACCATTCTACTAATTCTACTGCAACTCCACCTAGTGTCCTAGGATACATCCTGATGTCTTATTCCACATATCAATTCTCACTTACCTTTTTAGATTCCACCAACTGATTGAGTTTCTCATAGCATTCTCCTAGAGCAACCAGCATACGAGAATCATTTGGTCTGTAAAAGAGTAATTTCTAAACATAGTATAATGGACAGCCAGCTGATCTCAGGGTGGGGGGTGGAAAGAATGTGGAAATCTACATCTGGCAGTGTCTGTCATCGTTTCTTACATAAAACATCACTCATAACTTATACTCCTGACCAGCATTACTCAGCATTTAACTGACAAAGCCTTTGCTGATAGTTAATTAATAAAACTAAAGGGATTTGGAATAGCAAGACTGCACAAATCACATAGCATTGATGTTCTTCTCCTTTCTCCTTCCTTAGCTATTAATAGACGCAACCACATCAGAATGCAGACCAATAAACATGGCTCTGTTCTCAACTCTACCTGAGTTGGTGGGCCCGTCGGTAGTAATAGAGACAGTAAAATGGCATTTTGAGGATTTCATAGGTTTGCCCCAAACCATACCATGCTCTGTAATCTCTTTTGTTCACCTCTATTGCATGCCTGTCGAAGAAAAGGAGATGAACTAGTCAGAAAGCAGTCAGGATCAAAACCAAGACAGAGCTCAGCAAAAGACTAACAAAAAATAGAAGATACCACTTCAATCCTTATGTATGCAAACTCAAACACCATTTTGTGCAGTACATGAGTGATACCTATAAGCCTGGATAGCTGCAGATGTGTTCTTCATTTCCATGTACTCATGTCCCATAAGTGTCCAGGCTCCCAGATAACGAGGATTCAGTTTCAAGGCCCTCTGGAAATAAAGTGCTGCTTTTTCATGCTGGGAACGCAAGCTATAATAATTCCCTAAAGCAAAAGTCACAATATTTAAATAAATTTAAAAGAAACAAACAACACAGAACAGAAGTAGGGAAAAAAAAGATGGAAGAGGCATTATCTACTACCTCCTAACTTAAGAGTCCTACTAAAGGCAGAACTGATTCAAACCTCGAGAGAGCTAACAACAGCAGTCTGTTCTCCAGTGTTCAGGTCAATCCTTTTCCAGTTGTGCCAATCAATTTAGATCCCATCGGCCTTAAAACTTATGTCATGTTCTAACATTCATTTCCTGGTCCTGACACACAGTTATTTCCGTTGGAGTTTCAGGACTATAAAAAGGACTATCAAATACCCGAGTGTTCATAGTGATTTCTTCAACTCCTTTGTGCACCGACAGTATTACAGCAGCTCGTTCAGAGAGAAGTGCGGGAAAAGGGCACCCTTTCTCATTTGGTCTGCTTTTTAGGCTGCCTGAATCCACATTCACCAAGTGGTTTTGATAGCCTTGCTGGCTGATCACTTTCACAACTGTTTCTAACGTTTCCTCACACAGCCTGTGGACAGCGTAATAAGATCATGTAGAAGAGCTGGCTCTCACCAATTACACAGCAGGTCTCAACACGATACTTGTCTATCTCACAGAGATTGTGAGCCAGGTAGCTCAACTCAGGCTTCATGCTCTGGCAAAACAAAGAAATGAAAGCAATGAGAAAAGGAGCATGTTACAATTTCAAAGAAAACCTAGTCATTTAGCAATTGCATTTATTTCATGGAGCTGTGAAGTAGAAGCTGAAAGCTTATATTCAGAGAGGCTAGACAGCACCAGCTGCTCTGCCATGTTTAACATGCCTGCGATAGATACCAGCATTATGGACAGGCAATGGGAAGAGTGCTTACCCTTACGTATAGCAAGTTGGAGAAAGTGTCCATGTTTTCTATCCTGTAAGGATCTTGTTTCCTTAGCTCATTAAAGATGGATAAAGCTTTGTCAATATCTGAAGAAAGAACAGCAGGTGGGAGAACAAGAACCATAAATGCCAAGTTTGCATTAAAAGGCTCATTCCCACTAGTTAGTAAGTGCCACTGACCTCGGATATTGTGGTAGGCAACTGCAATCTGAGAGATGATGTAAGTGCTTTTGGAAAATCCTGCATCAATGAGACTCTGATACTTCTGCAGAGCCTCCTCTATCAGCTGCAGCTCTGTATAAATGTGTGCAAGAAAGAACTCTTTCATCCATGTGTCTGGCAAGGACAGGAACTTCAACTAGCAAGAACCAAAGAAGAGGGGGAAGAGATGATAATCAGTAGCATTCTAAGAGCCACCTGTGGCAAAGAATCCATTATCTTCCCTCCCATGGTTTAGCAGATGTCTCGAGGTAGGAGGCTTTCCTGCAAATCGCTTTATTAAACCATAACACCAGCTACAAAAGAGCGGTATTAGGAGCAGGAATTAAAATCAGGTTCTTCCACAGGAGAGGCTAAATACCTATAAATTGACAATATTGAAACAGGAAAGGAGCATTAAGCTAGCCAGTGTAAAAAGCACTACAAAATGGACCACACAATTCTATTTAGTCACACTCAATCTATTCCCACGACTACTGAAATTGCAGAAGAATTGAAGCCATTTCATTTGGTCAATCAGTAAAGAATGGGTCTTCAAATCTGACAGCACCCAGCTTCTGCATCAGCCACTGGCCTTGTTTCTCCATTAAATTCAGAAGTCCTTTGAAAGGCTGTACTTTCTTATGTTTGAACATCAATATCACATCACTATTTTTCATGAGCTAAGTGAACAGAATCCAAATAATCTCATCAAAAACGCATTTCCCTTTTTCCACAAGTCAGTAAGGCTCTCTTCTGTGCCACCTCTACCTTTTTAAATATCCCACCAGCCAGAACTGACTGAAGAATTCCAGAAGTGGTCTCTCAAAATCCCATGCATAAAGAAAAATGTGGGGTTTTTGGTTCTATACGCAAGTTCAGTTCTTTGATCCTATGCATGGCTTTGTACTTGACAAAGGGAACACCTACATTACTCTTTTAGTTTTAAAAGCAGTGATTCTATAAATCATTTCGGGCCACCAAAAGTGCTGAATAACTGTGGAACTAGTACCAGATTAAGGAAAAAAAAAAAAACAAAAAACCCACATGAATATTTTAGGAGAATCTCCTCCATGTGACAAGGCAATAACCCTGCTGGTAACTACTTCAGAGTATGCGAATTAGCCATTTCTTAAACTGCTTTGTGGGTGAATGATAAGAAATCAGACATGCTTGCATAAAGATTCTCAAATTACAGCACAGCAAGCAATTGAATAAAGAGACTTTAACAACATATTTTACAATCTTAGATTGCCTTGCTTGATAGAGTCTCATAGAATAAAGTAGTAGGCAACATCAATTTTGGGGCAACTGAATCAGGTTAAACTCTGGAATTTGTTACCACATCTTAATATCTCCTAAGTGTTACCATCTCTTTATCTGTAATCAAGTTGCAAAGTTCCAGCCAGGCCCCCCAGTGCAAAGGTAAGACATGGGTAGCTTCAACAAACACATCTATTGCTTCTTTCACCAGGTCCAACTTCCGCAGCACAACACCATACCTGTAAAGAATGTTATCAGGTTAATCAGAAATTAAAACCCTGCATATCCACACAAATACACATGAATATGTTAGAAATACATGCAGACACTCACAGATAAAGGCCAAATCCATCCAGTTCCTGTGCCTTGTGTTTCTTGCTGAGCTCAACTCTCAATTCCCGTAGAGCTTCATTTTTAACCTGTCCCTTTTCCAGAGGTCCTGCACGAAGAGAAAGTCAAACAGCTTTCAGCAAAGAGTCGTACCAGGGCAATTACAAAGTATAGGGTATATTCAGAATCATCACTGACATCACCTAGATGCTTCCCAGCCTGTAATTATTTTCCTCTTTTTAAAAGAAAATAACTTAGCCTGATCACCTGCTTTAACAGAAGAATTAATAAATGAAAATCTGTAACCTTTACCAAGCCAATGAACTGAGAGAGAATTAAAGAAATAATGGTATAGCACACTGTTACCCAAAAATTGAGGGGAAAGGCATAAACCCAAGATGATTTACATCAAGAGGCACTATTGGAAGTTTCATTATATTGTCTTGTGTTTCTTGACACCAGAGACTTACCCAAACTATCCACTGTCTCATCATCCTTCTTCTTCTCCCCTGACTGTCCAAAAGAGAGGAAAACCAAGATTACATTACAGTAGCATATTACTTATGTTTGCTGCAATGCTAGCAGCAGCATGTAAACTAAGTTTGTACAAACATCACAGTTCTGAAAACACCTCATCTCCCTCCCCACAAACACAACTGGGATTTCCAGGTGGTCACCTGGAACAAATAGGCAAAAAATACGGTATGCCAGGGAGGGGTGGGATGCAGAGGAGTTCAGTGCTAAAAGGCACTGAACCTTCTGTCTTACCAGGTATCTCGAATACATATACAAGAAGTAG
The DNA here is from genome assembly GCF_963082525.1 of Nesoenas mayeri. Classification (NCBI taxonomy): domain Eukaryota; kingdom Metazoa; phylum Chordata; class Aves; order Columbiformes; family Columbidae; genus Nesoenas; species Nesoenas mayeri. The sequence goes on from NC_137556.1 coordinate 249,745, forward strand.
GCTTTCTGGCTCTTGCAGCCCCGTAGAAAATAGGCAGCCCTGTCATATTCCTTCAGATCAAAGTAAGACTTGGCTAACATATAGGCATCCAGATCACGAGCATCCTCCTGCAGGGACACAGAAGAGTTTTAAGATCTCAGAAGTTCTGACATGCTTTAGGAAACTCATCTAGTTACAAACGTATCTATGAAGCTGCTCTGAAAGCTAAAAATATAGGGTACTCATCCTCAAAGATGGTTTGAGTACAATCACAAAATCCTCTCCACTTCCTTCAGTGATCAGATTCCTAGTGCTCAAATGAATATAGACTAGTTTGAAACATTTAAAGTAAACAATGAGTTTCCAGAAAACAAATTGTGGCAAGCCACCAGAGACCAAAAACTAGCTGTTAAATGAGTAGAAATGACCGTAAATGAGAAACCTAATCAGGAATTCCATCTCAAACAATATTAACTCCTAACTTAAATGCGAACATTTCCTTGGTAACTGTCGTGAAATGCACTTAACGTTTTCATTCCTGTAATTTAACAAAACGGGCATATACCTAAAAGTTTTAGTGTACACCTGCCGAGGTGGGGATGGGGATACACTTGTTTCTCTGGTGTCCCAAGGAGCAAAAGTTTAATGGCACAAAATTACTGATATGACAATAAATTTTGGGCTTAGTAAGGATAAATAAAAAGTAACACGATTTCAAATTTTGCTTACAAAGTATCTCATTTAGAGCACAGCAACAGGTAAAATGGAATGCTTTCACCTGGGAAAGCACATTAAGCTCCGTTAAACATGGAACGGGAGGGAACTTCCCAGCATCGTGCACCAGCCAGAACCCAGCGCAGCTCCTGCCCGGCCTTCCCAAGCAGGCCGCTGTTTGCGCTCACAGCGCGGGAGAGGGACCGGCAGCCGCGCCAGCCGAACGGCCGCGCCTCCCGCAGGGCTCAGCCGCTTCCCCGCCGCCAGCACCGGCCGGGCCCTCCCCCCGGCCGTACCTCGGTGAGCGCGGGCGGCGGCGGCAGCTCACTCAGCGGCAGCGGCTCCAGCGCGAATGCCAGCTCGGAGGCCCTGAGGGGAGAGAGACCCGTGAGCGCGGGGCCGGGGCGGAGGCCGGGGCGGGGGCCGGGGCCGGGACGGGGGCCGGGGGCCGGGACGGGGGCCGGGCCGGGGGCCGGGGCCGGGGCGGGGGACGGGGGCCGGGGCCGGGGCGGGGGGCCGGGGCCGGGGCGGGGGACGGGGGCCGGGGCCGGGGCGGGGGACGGGGGCCGGGGCCGGGGCGGGGGACGGGGGCCGGGGCCGGGGCGGGGGACGGGGGCCGGGGCCGGGGCGGGGGACGGGGGCCGGGGCCGGGGCGGGGGACGGGGGCCGGGGCCGGGGCGGGGGACGGGGGCCGGGGCCGGGACGGGGGCCGGGGCTGGGGCCGAGGCCGGGGCCGGGGCCGCGCTCACCACTTCCCGCTGTGCTGCAGGCCCCGCTCGCGGCTCCGCTCCGCCACGCTCAGCAGCTGCTTCTTGATCTCCCGCAGGTCCGAGAAGTCGCCGCTGCCCAGCCCCGCGGTCGCCATCCCGCCGTGTGCCTCCTACCAATCACAGCGCCGCGCACTGAGCGCGCTTCCGCTCTCTAGACGCAGCCTTCTGGTTGGATGAGCTCGAGAAGCCTCGCTCCCAATCACAGCAAGCGCGCTAAAGCCTTGAGGCCTGATTGGCCAGTTGTGGCGGAGGCGCGTTCCCACCGGTAGCGGCCTCAGCCGGGCCCGCTCGGCCCCGCGCTCTCCTCCCCTGCTGGGAAGTGTTTCCTCTGGGAGCCGGGACGGGCAACGACGGCAAAACAAGGTGCTTTGGGAAAGGCTGAACATGAGGGTTCCCGATGCACCAAACCGCTTATCTTGGCGCTATCCTTCCCTTCTTCTGAGCCTTGCCTTTTTAAGTAGTTTTCACCAGCTTTTTGCTTGCTGTCGGAAGGTTATTAACGGTTTGGACTTTGTGCCTTTCCACTGAGATATATCGTTACCCGTCTTTAACAGATGTATACTCTGAGGTGATGAAGGTAATGTTTGCTGAGACTACAGAACGAAGAGAAAGAAGGCCTAGAGAAATCTAGGGCCTTTCAGAGGCATCTAAGGAAGGGTTAGTGCCATAAGGAGACTTTTGGGGCGGGCTTTCTTCAGGTAGTGGCAACTGAAAATCTTATTCACTGCTAATTTGGTCTTTATTTTGAATTTTCGCTCTCATTTGTTTAATTTAAATTTCTCTGGTGTGAGTTGTAGACTGGTGGTGCCTTCTGTTGGATGAAAGCTGAGGACACGAGTCCAGTAGCACTAAAGCATCATAATCATTCTGAGATCAAGAAATGCCAGGCTTTCTGGTTTCTAGTTGATTGGTTCCTCGCTGATAGCAGAAATACTCGTTATGTAGTGTCTGTGTGATGTCTTGTCCTCTGGTTCTAGTCTTCAAGGTCATCCGATTGTTTCTTAATGGGGTATTTAAACCTGCCTTTGTGCTGATAACACCTTCTAACTTAGTATCATTAGAAAATTTTCACTCAAATACTGCACTTCCTATGCTAAAAATAATAATTTGAAAACATGAAGTAGAATCAGTCCTAATACTGGTCTCTCAAGTCTGTACTTTTAACCAAGTATTTCCTTCTTCGTCTCAGCGTCTTTATTTTCCTGTTATGTTTTTCCTCTGCTGCTCTGGTAGCTACACTGGAATGTAATTTAATTCCCTATCATTTTTATGCTATTTGGTTCTAACAGTACAGAAGTTTAAGCATGTATTTTGGGATCATTATGCTCCATAACTTTTTTCAGCTTTTCCAGAAACGTAATAATGCGCCTTTGTGCTCATTCCAGTATCAGAATGTCAGCTTTAACTCTTTATTTTTAAAGAGAAATTAAGAAAGAATGCTGTAGAATTTAATTTTGTGTGCCATTTACAGATCACACTTTTTTCCCCCTTTTTTGTGATGCTAAGGGCAGTATATTCTTAGTATTATGTCCTTCATAATCACCTTTTTTTTTTTTTTTTTTTTACATGAGTGAGTTGAATCAGGGGACCCAGGGTTTGAATTGGCCACAAGTTCACTAGTAATGAGAGGAGTGTAATTGATTAGCATGATGTCACCATACTTGATATGTTATGATCATAATGAGAGATTCTTTTTTTGGCGAGCCACTGAATGTCACTATTTCTTATTACACTGGTTCTGGTTTAGGTTCCACAGTTACCACCAGCCTTCAGTTTGTTGATGATTACTATGACAGTTTCTGGGTTGTGAGTGTGTTGATCTGGAACCATCTAATCTGGAGCAGCCTAATGAAATCAAGGGTATAGAGATGGAAAAAGGGCATGGGGTAATGCAATGGGATCACTGAGTAAATGGCGTGGGGTAACATGAGAGGAAGGGGTCACAGAACCAACAAAATGAGACTTAAGTGAGGTCACCTCCAGCAGCTGAATGTCAGCAAGGAAGTGCCTGAAAGACATCATGATGGGGAAATCCCCCAAACCCTTTCCAGGAGCTCAGCCCGCTGGAGTGCTTCTCTGAAGTGTCTGCACCACTGGACAGGTCGTTCTGCAAAGGCTGACAGAAATGGGAAAAACCCAGGTGGTTAACTGCGCAATTTTTTATAGTCTTTCTTGGTCTTTCACATAGACAAAGCAAATTAGTCCATTGTTTGAAGTCTGATTTTAATATTACATATTTATTTCCTTTATTAATTTTAGCCAAATATGTTGCAAGTCCAGTTGTAGTTTTCACAGAAAATACTTCTATTACTCTGCCAGCCTGTATATCCAAGATCTAAATAAAAACTTCTTTCTTACTACGAAGATGGGTCTAGTCAACACAAAATGCCTGACTTGTTTCTTGTTCCTTCTCTCCTTGCCCTGTCCCAAAACACAGATGAAAAGAGACTCAGAATATTTTTTTCCTCAAGATAAATTGTTGTTGTCCTTACAGTCTCTTTTGTGTTCTCTGGAGTTCACCTGTTAGAGTGGGCTGTTCTCCTAAATTTTGTATTTGATAGCTGGTTGATAATTACACTGTTCTCATTTAAGGTTGTTCGGTTTTACAAGAATCCGATGAGTGATTTTGTGTGTGTGTGTGAGGACCGTGAAGTGATTTTGTCAGAGTCTGTTTATCTCCAGTTTTGGGCCCACTGGGTATTGCGTGCTGTTTTCCTGACTGGATTTTGTAGCAATATGTCTGAAGTGCTCTATGAGATTTCAGTAAGAAATACGGAACCTTCTGCAAAAATGCATAAAGTGCCACTTATTTGGATGCTTGCTGAAATCTGGGCAAAATACCCTTTATGTCAGGTTCCTGCCGTGTGCCCCCTGGGCAGGTATGCCCCAGCTGTTCGCATGAAGCAGCTTGGGCAGGTCTGACATTCTGAGCTGTTCAGTGAGAAGACAGGTTTACTTTTTGGTCCACAACCAGGTAGATTTGAGTGTGTGAGTAGCTGTCACTGCAGTAGTTCACCAGCCTCTGAGCTTGTTATTTGTGCTTCCAACTCTTCAGCAAAAGGTGGCGCTTTGGGCTCTTCCTTGAAGCAGCAAGAGGAGGGGAAAGGGTACTTAATGATGGCTAAGAGCTCAATAATTCAATTTCTCAAGACTTGCTTCATAATGAGAACTCATAACTCTTCCTGTCGTGGCACTGTGTAATAGATGCATCTTTTAAGTGACACCCAGGTCTGGCTTTTAGAGCAGGGGACTAATTAAATCCTCTGTGCATGAAAACTGATAATATCTTAGGGCGATACAGATTAATTTGGCTGTACTAACTGGGTGCTGTTGGAGGAGCAGGACTTTGTTCAGCACATCATTGCGCAGCTGCCTGGATGACACTGTCTCTAGTCCCCCATGGAAACATGGTGACAAAACCAGTGGAGGTCTGTGTATGAGGGGAATCATGTCCACCATAGAAGTGGGCTGTGTCCATACTGTTACTTTAAAAGGATTGGGTCTTTTTTTTTCAAAGTTAAAAATCTTGCTCGATGAGGTCTGGTGTAAGCGGCCTTTACCAAGTCTTGCCAATACAGGGAATTCAGTCTGTTGACAGAGAGAATCCAGACTTCTGTGTTATCTGAATTCAACTTCTTCAGTGTGATGCTATCAAACTGTCCATTTTAACTTGCTTAAAAATCAGCTATGATTACAGGTTCTTGTATAATTTTACACTGAGAAATTTGAGGTAATAAAAATTCTTTCCTGCTATTGCTTCTATTCTCTATTTAGCACAGTCAGTGCACCTCTTGCTTTTGCTCGTTGTACAGTCTGCCAGGACATCATTAAGATTAGCGCTTGGAAACCATGTGACCCTAAGACGTGAGGGAAGCCATTTATACTTGATTTACATCAAGACTGAAGAATAAATTCTCACAAACTGTGGATAGTTTCAAAATAAAGGAGATTGCCTGTCAGAAGTGAAAAAGCTTACCCAGAAATTTCTATCAGCTCTGTGACACAGTTATTGAGTTCCTGAGTGTGGAATTGCTTTTATTTATGTAAGGGGATTCTTGTCAAACTTCTAATCCCATGGCGACAAGCTTTTCTTTTAGATATTCTTTATATTTCTTCTTTCTAATAGTGTTCTTCTGGAAATGAGAGTTTTATTTCTGTCTGGACTGTATATGTATGCTATGTTACACTTCTTTAAGTCACCTTTAGTTTAAAAAAAAAAAAAAAGAAAGGTGGTATGAATCTTCTTAAACTGGGTGTCCTATAATTGGTTTTTGGATACTCGAACTATGTTATTTCGAGGGAAATTTGAAGGTAACTTCTTTAGAACTACAAACCTTGGAATGTATGCATACGTATATAACTATTCTGTCCATGCAGTAGTCAAGATGTTTCTCATTCTTCAAGAGCAGGGCACAGGTTACCAGATAATACCATTTCAGAGACTGCTGCTAACAGTGATGTAATTTCTATGTCTTGAAAAATTATACTTCAGAAGGTCTTAGTGTGACAACAGCACATTTCTAAAGAGAATTCTTTCTCTGCTATAAAATGAGAACTTGTTAGATACTTGCCATATTTTTGTAACTATTTTGAGCAGAGTTCAGAAGGCGTTTGTTTGGTCTAACCTATGATGTATTCTATTTGGCTGGTGCAAAAATAATTGCGTTTTGGGACTGTGAATGTTAAGTCATTATAACTAGGCTCGAACACGTGAAAGCAAAAAGTATCCCCGCTCCAAAGGAAGAACTGGATTTTCGTGTGAGCAATGCAGTGTAGCATAATGAAAAAAGTGTCTCTAAATAATATAATGGAGTATTGATGGTTATTTGTGTTGCTGCTGGTATGTAAAGGGTGGTGCTGGAACAACAATGTCAGAACAGGTAGTGGCAGGTATGAGTTTACAGTAAATTGTCTTTTTTGGAAGTAAAGAGATAGAAAACCATCTTGTAACCCAGAAGCTACCGTGAGAGTGTTAGAACTATTGTATTCTTCATTTGCAGTATGTGCAGAATTGCCGTGGGGAATATTTTGAAGCTGAATAGCATGTTAAGGTGCAGTTTGGAAAGCTTCTTCAGCTTTCAGCAGTAATATTAACTTCATGGGCATCTGAAATCATTTCTGCTTTGATTCACAGCAGGTAGGTGTTCTTCTTTCTATATTCTTTATTGTCTGCTTTCCTGCTTCAAAACTGAATTCCAGGAAATCTGCCTGTGACTCAAGTAATACAGCATTATGACATCAGAGTAGGCTTTTGTGTATTGTCAGTAATGTCTTTTCTCTCTCTCTTGCTCAGATCTGAATTGCTTTCTTGGGAGGTTAATTGAGATGAGGTGACATAAAATACCCCTGAGGACCCTGGAGTCATGCAGCAAAAGTGTTTATTGTGCCTGAATCACTTCTTTATCTCTGAGAAGTCCATTGACTCATGCCATATGTTTTCTGTTTTGAAGATATTTTATTTAATTGCAGCTTCTGATGAACTTGAATGTAGTATCTGCTATGCATGCATAATTAGCCCAGGTGCTCTGAGGAAACCAGCATGCACCATCTGCTTAGCATATTGCCCACTGACACCCCTAGGTATCACAGTGGAACTGTGAAGAACTATGCCGATTCTGAAGGGTTCTGTTATTCAAGAGCCTTCAGATTGTTGCTAAACTGCAGTTCCTGACTTATGGGAGAAGAGACTTGCTCCCATTTCAAGAGACCAAGACAATTGTTTTAACCAGTCTTCAAAAATTACGGTTAGGTTGAATTGTAAAACTATATTAGTTTGATTGGATTGCATTTAGTGTGCTGCTATGCATCCTAGAAGTCACTGAGGAGAAGAGAGGCTGGAGACAATATTCTGAGTGGTGGTCTTAATCTTGCAGGTGAGCAGGAGGAATCTGTGACTGATAAGAGCCCAGTCAGCACAGAGACACTGCAGTCTGTGGCTCCACTGGCACTGCCCTCTGACCCGAGTCTGCTCTGTATGCTGAAAAGGTTAGTCCTATACCTTCCATCCTTGTTTTGACACTAGTGATTGTACATCTAGATGTACACTAAGAAAATAACTAATTGGGCTGAAAATCCATTCATGGGTCCACTGGAGTCAACATAAGAGTGAGGGAATTGAATGTGGGAAGGCAGAACTGCCCCTTTCATTATTGCCCAAACTTCGTACTGGAAGAAGTAGAAGCTCTTGATATGCAATGATTTTTATTTTTCTTCCCTCCCCCTAGGAACGGAGCATGGACATAAAATAGCGGCCAAAGCTGTTGGTAGTTTCCTTATGCATCAGAGCTTTGTTACTGAGCACGTCAGTTCAGATTTCTAATGTCAGGAGATTCTTACAAGTTCTTTCTGTATATCTTTATTTATATTTGGTCTGTCCGGGCATTTTTTTTTCCCTTTTTCACTATACTTACTCTCCATTTGAGAAAAGAGGATAATGTTTTATGATTATCTCCAAGGTGGGAGACCCCACCATTTCTCTGGGTAACCTCTGCAGTGCTCGATCACCCTCACAGTAAAAAAGTGTTTCCTGCTGTTCAGAGGGAACGTCCCGTGTTTCAGTTTGTGCCCATTGCCTCTTGTCCTGTCACTGTACACCACTGAGAAGAGTCTGGCTCCATCCTCTTTGCACCTGCCCTCGGAGTATTTGTACACATTGATAAGACCCACCAGAGCCTTCTCCAGGCTGGACAGTCCCAGCTCTCTCAGCCTTGCCCCATATGACAGGTTCTCCAGGCCCATTATCATCCTTGTGGCCCTTTCTGGGACTCTGTCCAGTATGTCTGTGTCTCTCCTGCACTGGAGAGCCCAGCACTGGGCCCAGCCCTCCAGGTGTGGGCTCCCCAGTGCTGAGCAGAGGGGACGGGTCCCGACGCAGCCCTTTGTGCGGCCAGGGCACGCTGCTGGCTCCTGTCAGCTCTCTGTCCACCGGGACTCCAGGTCCTCTTCTGCAAAGCAGCTCTCCAGCTGGGTGGCGACCAGCATATAGCGGTGCAAGTATTAAAGCAATTTTCTTTCTGCTTTAGGGGCCTGATTTTTTTTTTTTTTTAATTTAATTTTTTTAGCAGGCTAAGTTCTCCTATGGCAGTGATAAAATTAATTAACTTCCTAGTATAGTTGTGGTGACTCCTCAGATTTCACCAGAACTTAATGATTTGTAAGCCGTGCTCAAGAGAAGAATTTCTGAGGGCGCTGTGAATATCCAAGTAAACAGCAACACTGTATTACAGGGATTTTATTACTTGTGCTAACCAGGTTAAAATTCCTAGCTTGTTAACAGAGCTGTACCAATCTGGATGGAAGATAAGTAGCACACATGTAGGTTTCTACCATGTTGATGAATTGCTGCAAAAGTGGTTTCTGCTGCCACTGGATGCAAAATTTATTTCCTCTATGTAACAGCGGATTATACTAGACATCCTAAGGAAAATGAATTTAAATATTACCAAAGTATGTTCTGCACATAATTGACTTTATTTTCTTTAACTGAGAGTGATGCCATTCTGAAACACAATTTAGTACATCTAACTTGCGTGGTGCTAGCTGCATTATGGTGGATTACAAAGGCTGAGAGACCCAGTAGTGACTTCTATGATTTAGCTTGTTTCTGGTTAGTTCTCCACAGGTCAACAGAAATTGGGGTTTTAAGTACCTTCAGTTTAACCGGTGGTTTAACTTGAACACTGGTATGTTGAGTGTTAGCTCGAGCCATTGAAGTACTTCATTTAATAATTTATGTAATCCATGCTTTTAAAGTGTTTCTGAGAGTTTTTTGTGGATCACCTCTAGATGCCCAGGTTGTTAAACATATATACAGAATATGTCTCTTCTCCTCCCTTTTAAGAGCAAGACATATAAAAACCCCACAAACCCCACTAGATCAATATAATGGAGATGCAATATTATAGGGGAATTTGTAGGGATGTTTTTAATGAAAGTAGATTACATTGTTTTTCTTATAATTGTGAAAAGATAGGATGACTCCCGATCATCATGGAGTGCATCTTGAAATACAACATTTTAAAAATTCCTAGTAACAGTCTTAGTACAGGAAAGGAAAATATTACCTTATATAGGTTTACTGCTAGAGGTATATGTTTTACTGCTTATTCTTACTCTGTCTTATTAGGTGCTGGCAAGATCTGGAAGAACTTTCATGGTACTTGACACCTTCTCTTTCCAGGCTGCCTAGTGGCATTTGGTCAGATGACTGGTAATCATTAAGTCAATAGTGATTTATACTACTACTGCATCTCCTCCGGAGCATATTCCTTCCTCTGCTGAAGGATGGCAGTTGAACATACATTCTCCTCTCATCTGTTCTAATTAAAACAGGTTAGCTTAAATCACCATGCTGTTTCAGTGGACTGAAGGATACTCATGTTTTAAAATAGCACTTCCCATAGTGCTATTCTGCTGTTGTGATAGATAAGTAAGAAGGTTCTATATTCAAAACCGAAGAGGAGGCTTTTCGTGCTCCCTGAACCAATGCTTTCTGCCTAGCTGAAAACTGAAACTAAATCAAGTGCACGTATTCCTGCTTAGTAAATTGAATTTTTTCTGGTAGTTTCACTTCAAGGAATGTTGGTGTCCCGTTCTACTTCAACCTCTTGGCCACTCTAAACAAGTAAAAAGAGGTCTGTTGGTACCTAGTTCATATAATTAATTCAGTTCTATAGACATATCAAATTAATAATTAACAAAGAAGGACCCAGAGAAGACTGATTCTAAGAGTATGGAGTTTTCTGTGAGTGACGGGTACAATAAGCAGGGATGACGGGGCTGAATCCGTTCAGTTTATAAACGAAATCAGCACTGGTAGCATGTCATGAGAGTGTAAGCACGAGATTTATTCAAGGAACATTTAATTAAACTGGAAGGTAATGGAAGATAGGGAGTGTAGCTCTTCCATTATAGAAAGTACTACATTGCTTAGATGTTTTATTACTGGGGAGAAATAATGGCTTCATGTTTTTCCAGGACACACTATGAAAGTGCTATTTAACATTTGAAAGCTACACAGATTATATTGATATAACCTTGAGAATTTTCTTTATGCTGAGTTGGGTTTGGGACTGTACATCCAAAACAAATGAGTTCTGGTGGCCTGTGTGAAGAGTTTGGGGTACTGTTATTTAAAAAGCACATTTGACAAATACTAGAAAAGTCAGTAGTGGAGCCATTGGTTATAATCCCATTCCTTGTGTCAGGGTGTTTTGTGAATTGATGGCCAGTTCTTGACAGGCATGACACTTCCTTAAAATATCTTCCATAACTTTCCCAGGGACTGAGGTAAGACTGAGGGGCCTATAATTTCCTGGGTCCTCCTTCAAGCCCTCCTTGTAGATGTGGTGGCATTAGCCTTCTTCCAGCCTTGTGGGGCATCCTCTGATCTTCATGACTTCTCAAGGGTTATGGAGAGCGGCCTCACAGCAACGTCAGCAGCTCTCTTAACGCTCTCAGGTGGATGTTGTCAGGGCCCAGGGATCTGTAGGGGCTGAGCTCCTGTCATGGTTCCCGTACCAACCCTCCCTTCACTGATGATGGGTCTGCATTGGCATCGGCCTCATTTCTGTTCCCAAGGGCTGGGGCCCAACCGTGCTGGTAAAGATAGAGGTGAAGGTGGTGCTGAGACCCTTTGCCTGCTCAGCGTTGTTGGTGACTGCTTCACCTCTGCTGTTTAACAGCAGGACAATATTTTCTTTCTGTTTATGCTGGGTGTTTTGAATCCTAGAATCTTTTCAGTTGGAAGAGAGCCTCAGGATCATCAAGTCCAACCGTCACCTAACCCATGTCCCTAAGAACCTCATCTAAACGCCTTTTAAATGCCTCCAGGGATGGTGACTCCACCATTCCCCTGGGCAGCCTGTTCCAGTGCCTGACAACCCTTTCTGTGAAGAATTTTTTCCTAATATCCAATCTATACCTCCCCTGGTGCAACTCGAGGTAATTTCTTCTTGTCCTATCACTTGCTACTTGGGAGCAGAGCCCGACCCCCCTGGCTCCAAGCTCCTTTCAGGCAGTTCAGAGATCAGAAGGTCTCCCCTCAGCTCCTGTTCTCCAGCTGAACCCCCCAGGTCCCTCAGCCGCTCCATCACATTGTGCTCCAGCCCCTCACCAGCTCCGCTCCCTTCTCTCCACTCGCTCCAGTGCCTCAATGTCCTTATGATGAGGGGCCCGACACTGAACAGAGGATTCAAGGTTTGGCCTCACCAGTGCCCAGCACAGTGGTGCAATCACTTCTGGAGTCCTGCTGGCCACACTATTCCTGATACAAGCCAGGATGCTGGTGGCCTCTTGGCCACCTCGCACACATTGGCTCATGTTCAGTCGCTGTCACCAACAGCCCCAGGTTTTCCACCGGGAACTTTCCAGCTGCTCTTCCCCAGGCCTGGAGCATTCATGGGGTTGTTTTCTGACCCAAGTGCAGGGTACCTTAGGAACCTTTTATTGTGGTTTTTGACATCTCTGACCAATTTCAATTTGAGCTGAACTTTTGCTTTTCTGTCTGCGTCTGCACATCCTGGCATGCCCTTGTAGTTCTCGATGGTTATTCATCCTCTTTTCCTCCTCAGGTACACTTCTGTTTTGGTTTGGGGCAGACTCAGAAGCTCGCAGTTAAGAGAAGATGATCAGAAGCTGACATTGGGCACTTCTGCTTTGAAGGCACTTACTGTTTTTCATGTGTAGTTAAAATTCCTGAGTTCACTGTTATTTCTGATTTTTCTATGCTGTAGTCTCTCTGACGGCGTGTTTCTCAGTCTGCTCTGATGTTCCATGCTGTCATGCTTACCCATCTAAACAGGAATAATGAAAATTCCATGTTACTGCTGTTTTCTGCCTTACAGATGCTTGTCTTCCTTGGCATGTTGTGGACGTTGTCACCAGTCTTGTCAGATTATAGTGCCAGTCAGTGCTAGCTGCAGTACTGCCTGTTCCGAGCTGGTTGTGGAATTTAAATTTCTGACAGAAAATATTTAAACTAAATATTTTGTGGCATTTTAGATACAGTTAATGTTTTCTTCTGTTTGAAATGTCAAAGCCCTAGGTTATACAGATCTGTGTGATGTGAATGTTGCCTTGTTTCTCTTAGTACTGTCGTCTTGTAGATCTACTTGTTTGTTATCTCATTAGATAAAACATTTCAGAGGAAAGATTTTGCTTTGTTTTGTAGTATGCAGGAAATTTGTAACGTAGCTGCTGTGCGCTACCTTTAAAACAAAGGTAAAATTAAATGCAGTAAAAATAACTTCATGGTTAGGTGATAAAATGATATCGCAGTTTTACTTAGGGAATATACAGAACGAGAAGTGTTTAAAATTTTTGTTATGAAAAGTGTATGCTGCTGCGTGTAATACTGCCCTGTCAAATTTCATACCAGTTACAGGAGCTGTCATTTGAGTACTTGGCACTTGCTAATTTCAATGTCATTCATATTCTCTGCAGAGGTTACCAGTTCATGGTAACAACTGTCCGTGCAGTGTGACTGACAAGTTCTTGATTAATGAAGCCTGGGACTGAGATTGCAGAACAGGGTGGACCTGCTCTTGCAGCGTGGAGGTGGCTGGGTTTTACAGGATGGAGCATCTGTACGAAAAGATGCTTTTCAGTCACTCTTTCTTAAGATAACTGTGAAAACAGTACTATTAATACATGTTGGAAAGCCAGTGAGACTTTAATAGAAGTAAAAGTGGCTTCTCCAGACTGCAGGCTGCCAGTCCCATTTGGAAAGGCTTCTACATTAATCTGACATCTTGTTTAGCACTGATAACACTAGAGAGTCCAATTAAAGTATTTCAAGAAGACATCCCCATACAAGACTACATTGATTGTCCGCTGATGTGTATTGAATTTTAGCTAAATACAGCCCCGGGTGCTGTGCTGGAAAGCAGGGCAGCTTGCTCTCCGAGCTCTTAATTCCTTTTATATTGATTTGGCTGGTAATGATATAACCTCCTATTCTAATTAACTGACATCTGCATTAGGCTGAACAAGAGCGCCCTGCTTGAGGCTGTCCACTTGTTTGTGTTTTGAAATGTGTCCTCCTGTTATGTTAGGTTTTGTCCAGATTAGCTCAATCTATGCAAAACAGATCATCTAAATGATTGACTTTTCTTTTAAATATCTTGTAAATCAAATTTATCTTCCTGCTGCCTACTTGTCCAGGGCTTATGTTGCTGGTGAGCCTGGCCAGAGCTGGTTCAGTGAATGGATGCTTTTCTAATCCTTCTCAGGGGGTGATTTGCCCCTTTGACTGATTTGAGGCTGCTGAGAAATGTGGAAATTTAGGTGAAGGTAGGGAATGAAAACCTGAGGATAAACGGGGTATGACTGAGCTTAACTTGAAAAGTTGCATTTGTATTTTTTTATAACGTAACAGATTATACAAACTTAAAATACAAGACTCAGGTGGATAATAAATACTGTGCTATCATGAATGACAGTAGGATTTCTGGTGAGATCTGAAACTAAGCTGAGATTGGTAAAAAAGAAATTTATAATAATCTAGTAAATTTATTCATATTTTCCCTTTTCTTACCATTTTATTGTGCTTGATTTACCAGATGGAAGATGTAACTTGATGATGCTTGAGAACAGAAGCCAGCCTTGAGCTCCTAGTGTTAGCATCTCAGCCCCGGAGAGGGAATATATGTCCACTGTAGTATGAATGAAACGGCTGAGATTTCACCCCAAACTTTTTAATAAATTCCTTCATGACAAGTCATGATCTCTCTCTGCCTAAGGGCCTTTCTACGTTGGAAAAATATATAGAACTTGCATTTGCACTGTGATTTCTATTTGCGTATGAAGAACGAAGTGTTCAGTGCACCAGAAGCGTTCTGATGTGATAGCACTGCGTTTCCAAGTTGGATGTAGAATAGCAAACTGTTGTGTAGTATATTTGAGGACCTGGACTACTAGTGCATTAAAACTTTTGCACAAGGCTGGATTGAAATTGAGAAAAAATATGGGAAATCTCTCAACTAATTCTGAATTCTGCTAGAACTGTCATAAAGCATGCACATGCTCTAGTTTGGAATGATGGGAGTGAAATCCAAAGAGCTCGAGGCTGGAAGATTTAGCTGCTAATCTCACATTTCTACAAAAAGACTGAGCAATTCTTGGTTTATAGCCCTGAACACCTAATGGAGCCCTGGGGATCACTGACACAAGAAGCTTCTCAGAGCCACTGGCACTTAGCAAAACTGACTTCAGCTCATCAAAAGATTCTTTAGGGAGAGGAAGGAAAAGAAAACCAACAACAAACCTGCTGGTTGAGAAAGCTGCAGAACGAGTGACTGTGCGGGGATGGCTGAAGAAATTTCAGCTCCTTGCAGTGGGCTCAGTGACCTATATTTGACACCGTGTAATGGGCAAACTGAAACAGAAGGAAAAGTAATCCAAGTTCTAGACTGGTGGGGAAAAAAGTGAAAGGGAGGAGAGCAGAGTGGCACTTTGCTTGCTCTTTGTTAAAACATTTCTTGAATGGGTTATGTGCGAATCTGCAAGCACACAAGAGCCTACAGCAATGATAATTGCAAAGAGAACAGAACTGTCCAGTGCACATGGTCTGCAATATTAACATGCCCCGTTCTGAAGAAACATTTGCCATTATTCTGACTCTCGTGCCATTTTCCTGTAGTCCTCGGTGAAATGAAGCACTGAATTACAACTGATACCCCACAGTTCTTGAAGGTCCTTGGCAATTTTTTGAAGAGCTCACGGTAAAACCTGTGATGCAGGATTCTTAACTGGCATGTAGATTTGCAGCCAGCTTGGTTTTAATAGTGTCCTTTCCTTAGGAGAAAACACATTTTAGTATGTTCTGCTTACAGCTGTTGGGTCCTAGATGTTTTGAGAAATCGGGAAGGGGGTATCACCCTTTCTATAGTCCACTAGAATGCTTGATAGTATAAGAGCAAGGCCAGAATAACTAAAATAGGACAAATATTGTGAAAACAGTTTTGAGTTCAGCTTGCTCTGTTTGGGGACTTAGGGCTGCAAAGAACATCCTGTGTCATCAGGTCCAATCTCCTGTTATCACAGTCACAACTTCATATGTGTAATCTGTCACATAATACTTGTTTTTTCTGCGAGCAAGTATGCTATGATTTATATGTCTCACAACAGCAGAATAAATGCTTTTATGTCAGTGGAGTTTAAATTAGCACTTGTGGATGCCAGGGGAATTTATCTGCAACAGCAATTCCAGCATTATAAAACAGCTTGCAGCTCTTTCTTGCTGACTATGCCACTGTAAAACAAAACCTTAATTTTGACTCTGTATGTGTTGTAGTGCAGATATTGCCATGTAATGTTCCTCCTTGACCCAATGCCAAAAAGTTAAGAATAGGAATGGACATAGTTTAGAACAAGCAGCATCATTCCAGGAAAACATTTCTGCTCTCCGCACCAGAGCGGGCTGCCGGAAGGAGGAAGGTGGGAATATAAAGATCAAAATCTTTATTTTTGGATGTGAACGTGGAATCCTTGATGGTTGTGGCAGGAGAAACAAAGCTGGTGTCTCGCAGCTGTTTTCTTCTTGCATGATCTTAAAGAGGGTGTTACGTGTAACAGAGTATATGTGTGTGTTGTGTAGTGAAAGTGCAATAAAAATTGTTAGATATATAGTTCCAGTTGCTCTAACTCTGCTTAGCACTTTTTAGAATTTTGCTCTTTGTTTTGATCAGAGGTTGCTGATATACAATTAAGTCGAAGACTAATTTACTAATTAATTTTATTTCAGTCAAATAATCAGTAGAACATTTCTCAGTCTTTTTATCTACACGCAGAGGTAATTGTAACGTTCTCCAGCTCACTAGCGGGTCTTGCAAAGTGTTTCTGGAGGCTCAGTCTACGTCTCTTCAAGCATGTGGTGGTGTGAACTCAGTGATCCTGGCCACACAAGAAAAAAGGCAAAGATTCTTTTTCTCTCTGTTAGGATAAGCTATTTTAATGTCGCTTAATACATTTTGTCATCTGCTGGGGGGAGGAGAAGAACAGCTAAATCTCATGCCTGACAGGAAAACAGGTGGGACCAATAAGAAGAAAGATGAGCCAAAAATCACACAATTATTTTGTGCTAGCTTAATGGCTGCCTTGTCCTGCCCAAAGGTAAAGACATAGTTATCAGCACCATTTATCAGGTACACCATTTTTATATAAACTTGTTTAAAGCAGGGTAGAGCCCCTTTTTCATCTTAATTAGACAGTAACCTATTGATTCCAAGTGGGCCTTCATTTTCTAATTATTTTGTACATAATATAATGTCATTAAACATCTTTAAGTGGACAGGATTACTCTAAAAGCTTCAGCTCCAGAGCTCTAATATTAGGCTTTTGGCATTCATCCCTGTGTGTGAAAAGCAGTCAGTTTGTTTACCAGGAATTTAGATTCGCATTACTGGGGGAATTAGCAGTGAGCTATTAGTCTGAATCAAGCACTTAACAATTGCTGATCATCTCCTCCTGGCCTGGGGATAATGGAGGTGATCAGCTGTAAATGGAGAGTCTGTGGGGCTATTTTCATGAAGGCACTTGGAGAAAGTGCTGCCCGCCCTGACCCCGCTAACCCCCAGCTTCGCAAAAACCCAAACACCGAGCGCTTCCTGGAGGAGGGCCCGTCGCCGCTGAGAAGGGCTTCCATTAGAGACTAAGCCGAGCTCAGCCTCAGCCCACCAGCTCTCATCTGGAGAAAGAAAGGTTCAGCCACAGAGTCCCCGCGGTGGGAGCGATGAGGCTCTGACGGTGTCTACAGGCTCTGCAGCGCGGCAGCTGCCCGGCTCCGGCGCTCAGCGCCGCCCGCTGCGCCCCCGCTGGCCCCGCGGCTCGGGCTGGCTCGTGGACACGTCCAGGCTCACTTTGAAAGGTTGCCTTCTTGTTCTTGTGTAAGGTTGCCCACCGTTTTAGCAAATAGAATGACTTATGATTTTTAGGATGTATTGAAAAAATACTGCTGAACCTGTAGTGCTGTCAGTTCGAAGTTAGCTTTTACTGTGAGGTTTTAAGATTCATGCCAGGGATCTAAAAGGAAAACTGCAGTCTCTGGATTCTTGCTGAAACATGTGTTTACTGGAGGCAGTGAGAATGGTTTTACTGAGGCAAGGACACAATAATTTTGGACTTCCAAATTCAAGGCTTATCTCCGGCATCACCTTCCTTATGACCTGAGGCACGAGATGTGCATTGCTTGTGTCACTTGTCACACAAGAAACAATTGATCTAACACAGTGACTGAGCTCGCTGCTGGACGAGGACTATGTTGATGCCCTTTGTAAATGCTACATCAGACCACGCTAAGGGATCTAAAGCTGTGTCAGAGCTCTAGAAGCCACATCTGAAGTACCTGACAGTGTCTGTAAAAGCTGTTGTTAAGGTCGCTTTGTAAGAGATTCTGTCTACCTCGGTTCTTTAAATTTCTTTCCCATAATGCCTCCAGCAGCAGGAGACAAGGAATGTAGCTGCTATTAGATGCAAAGGAAGGCAGACTTCTAGAGTTGCGAGATAAATTTTATTAGCGAGATTTGGCATTATTTTACATTTTAAAAAATACTCTACATTACAAGAATTACAAGGTTCCCTCATTTTATATGCTTGCTGAGAGCTCAATGTTACGACTGTCAGGGTAGAGAATTTTTATTAGATTATTTTTTATTTAGACCAAAGGTACTCACAGGATTTTGTATTCCAGTTTCTGAGGAACAGAAGCTGAGGGTTTCTGTAAATTGCCCTGTAGTATGGTTAGTAAGAACTGCTCTGAATGCGTTTGGGTAACTTGGCCAGTCTTCGAACATCAGTGATACTAAAAGAACTGAACCGGTACTGATATTAGCATGACATCCCTTGGTAGTAGTTATACCTGTGCATGCATGTATGCTGTGTAGTTGAAAAACTGATATTTGCAGACCAGGTGTTACAAAAGCCAATGTAAAAATGGGTTTGTACTCATAGCAGTGCGAGTACCTGTGAATGCAGATGTAGAGGTGAATTTTGTTTGCAGTTATTGATGAACAAGCCTAAGAGGCATTGTGTATATAAAGGTACTTATGTACACGTGAAAGGGACATAGGACATTTGGAGAAAAACCCAAACTTACATGTCTTGCTTTATTTTCAGTCTAGAGCAGGATTTCTCTGAATGTCAAGCATTTTCCTGTGTAATCCAGAACATGACAGGAGGCTGCAATTGCAATCAATAACCTTCTTAGTAGGGATAAGGGGCCAAAGGTCCACAGTGCTGTGAATATGAGCAGCAAAACGCTGATACCTTTTTCCACATCAACCTGTTTTAAAACACTGAAGTGGGGAAGGAAGGAAGATGATAGTGCAGATGAGTGGAAGATGAATGTAGTACACCGTGTGTGTGGTACAGGCTGCTCAGGGAAATCTAGTCCACCTTTCTCCCAAATATCCTCACTGATTCGTGGAATACTGGAAAGAACAAGATTTTCTTTTTCCCCGTCACTCTCTACTGAGTTCTGCAGATAACAGATGCTATTACCCTACAGTCAAGAGTCTTGACACGTTTCTGGTCCCACCATATGGAGGATGGTCTAATGTAGATATTAGAATATGGTAACATGGACTCCGTTTTCATTAAAGAATAGTAGCAAACGTGGAAACAGTGCTGTCTCTTGATCCAGATAGCTGCATTTCAGTAGGTAATTGGAAATACCAGCATTTGTACTCCTCTTAATTGACACAACATGATATTTGTTCATACTGCGTGGAAATAAGATGTTGCTTCTCTGTATGAAAGGAGGCGGTTCTGTCTCAGGCAGTGCTTTCCTTGCCCTGTCTGCCTGGGAAGTAAAGAGGAGGCTGGAATCTGAACCGGACGTGTTAGCACTGCAGAAGGACAGCTACTCCGATCCACGCGGCAGTGTGGGGTTCTGGAATACGAAGGTGTCTGACAGTGACTGGGAACCACATCATTCTACCTAGCTGGCGCTTTCCTGGCAACAGATAAAGCACAGCGTAAAGAAAATATCCACTTGCTCTGCATCTACTCAGGATTGTAACAGTGTTAGGCTGTGTGTAGTATTGTTGAGATCTGTTGTAGCTTATAGGATGAGCAAGGGGCAAGTCCAGCAAGAGCTGCGTTAAGCTGAGATTCTAGCTATCCTGAAAGCGTAGGCTGGCTGATGAGGCAAGTCTTGAACACAATTGATTGTGGACTATTAACCTACGCTCAGAAATCAATATTCACTTAACATCACTTTTTAACAGGCAAATGCAGTACCAAATAACAGCAGTTACACAGTGCACACATTTACACACAGAATAAACAGGTCATGAAATAGAACTTGCAGAGGAGGGAGGAGGTTGGGCAGGCAGTGTGGAAGGGGACGATGACAGCTTGAGTACGTCAAGAGGTACAAGGTAGTTGCGGCTCCCAGAGATCTTTTGCAGCTGAATGTCCCAGGGGTTTTGTGGTAAATACAGCTTCAAAGAGCTATGTGCATCCTCTCAGCATTACTGAGAAGGTTTGTCCTGGAGCCAGGCACAGTCATCCTTTGCTAGATAAGACTAAGTTTACTGGAGTTGAGCACAGAAATCCATCTTTAACCATAAAGCCCAAGTCCGTTGCTAGCTGTCATAATGGATGATATATATATATCTGTTGCAAGGGGCAAAACAGAAAAGAGCGAGCATATAAACTGGAGTATGGTGTCCTTGATCTGGGATGGGATTTTTCATGTACTTGAATTAATTTGACAAGGGAACTGAAAGTAATCCAGAACTGGTGTTTACCAGGGACTTTATGTGCATGTTTATTGAGCTTTACTTGCAACCCACCCTGGAACATGGCCGTCTAGTCTTTAGGATGGTATGCTGTATTCTGTGCCTTGACAGACCCACACAAACCTCATCAGGTTCAACAAGGCCTGTTGAACTTCAGCCTGGAGAGAAGCTCTGGGGAGACCCCACTGTGGCTTTTCCATATATGAAGGGGGTAAGAAAGCCTTTTTACTAAGGCCTGTAGTGACAGGACAAGGGGCAACAGGTTTAAACTGAAAAACTGTAGGTTTAGATTAGACATAAGGAAGAAAGGTTTTATTATGAAAGTGGTGAGACACTGGAACAAGTTGCTTATAGAATTTGTGGATGCCCCCACCCTGGAAGTGTTTGAGGTCAGGTTGGATGAGGCTTTGAGCAGCCTTGTCTGGTTAAAGATGTCCCTGTCTGTGGCAGAGAGGTTGCACTAGATGCTTTTTACAGGTCCCTTGCAACCCCAGTTGTTCTACGGTTGTATGCCTGAGGAGTAGCTCCAGAAGCGGTGGTGGTAGGACACGCTGTCAGGTCCCTCCCTGGAGTTGGAAACCAAACCCTGCACAAGTTCTGTCAGAACTCAGACCTCTGTTCTAAATTGTGCTGGAATATTGGTCTGACTGCTACTGAAAATGCTAACGCGGTGGAAGCAATGGCTGCCCAGCATACCTGCAGGGCTCAGCGTAAACTGACTGGGGTAAAGTGGGGTGCAAGTCGGGGGAGGTTTCCAGGGACTGCTGTTCTGGGTTAAGGCTGTTCCATTCCTCTTTTCTGGAAGCCGCCTGTTTCCCAAAGATAAATCAGTAGTGGAAGGTGCCTGGATATAGAACTAGATTAATAATATGGGAAAGAAAGATGCCATTTATGCAAAGTTAACGTGGGCTCAGCAACAAGGGCAGCAACAGTGCCAGTGACGGCCAAGAAATAGCAGCTCCAGAATATACAGAGGAGGCCATAGGCAAACTGCTGTGTTTGGAGATGTCTCGCTGTGTCTTCCCTTCAGCCACCTAGGAAATGAAAAGGAGGAATGAATCTCAGTTAGACACGTTTATGCTCAAATGTCTGGCTGCAGAACCTGCAGTTCTGAGCACTGGTGTGAGACTTTAGGAAACTCCTGTGGCCTCATTTCTGCTCGTCTGTGGGAGAAATAGCTTGAGGTGAAGTGGTCCAGGGTTCTGCATGCATGTGGCATCCCTCGCTTTGATGTCCAAAATCACACATTTCTAGATCAAGTACCATCTCTAAGCCATTAGACTCGCTACTTTGTGAAAGCTACCAAGCAATGCATACCTGGGACATTTCTGAAGCAAGAGATGTGCTGGCACTGTCTCCTTGGAAGCTTAGGGATGATGAATAAAATAAGTCCTCTTGTCTTTCTAGAGCTGTCTGCTTCAGGTGCATTTGAGACCAAATGGTATTTTCTGCAAACAGAAGGAGCGCGAGAATCTTATTGTGCTTTTCTTTCGTACACCTTGGAGTCTGGTGAACAGAAGTCTAGGGGAGCTATTTTAGGAAATGCACTCAGGGGCTGTATGGCTTTGATTTAGAATATGCTTTTCTCTGTTCAGTGAATGGCCTGTTAGTTTGTGGGTTCACTCGTGAGGCTGAGCAGACTGCAAAGGTAATTTGCGCTGTACCCAAGGGCCTCTGGGACTTTCCCAGCTGTCTGTTTGGTAAGGGGCAGGCATATAGTATCTCAGATGGGGCGTTTAGGCTGCAGGTGTATCGACAGTGCTGGGTGTACGGCTTTTCTATACAGCAGGAGGTAGGTTTAAATATTAATCATTTATCTAATGATCTTGGTTTCTTTGATAGCCTTTGGAAGCTTTTACAAACATAAAATATTTAAATCTTATTAATGTCTGTTGCTAAAATGCTAGGGAGATAAAAAAAAATAAAGATTTAGGATTACATAGTTGCATGTAACAGGATTTTTGTAACCGCTATGCTGTTGAATCTAATCCTGGGGTGTGTCAGGAGCTACTTATCTTGACAAAGTGAGAGCCAAAGGCAAGCACAGGAAAGGATGGGGAAGAGGGGAACCTAAAGCCCATAATCCTGGTGCACTGATGTGGTTACGCAGCCACCTATGGACACAGCATGTCTGACCTGCCCTGGTGATTTTTTTGCAACCCCTTCATTTGAATGCTGTTTGGAAATAGCTTCATGGTGTTTGGGATGAACAGAAGTGTTGCCAAAAGAGACACTTCTGAGAGCAGATCCAGCCTGGTCCTATAGGTTGGGCAGGAGACTATGGAGACACTGCAGCAGACAGAACAATATGCAAGGGCAATGCCATGTAGGATCTTAAAATCAAGAGGATTTTAATTTCTCTGTGCTGAGCTGTTTCTCTGGTTCTGTGATATAGTCAATGCTTACCAAGGCATTTGTTGCTCTCAAACATGCCGAGTATCTGGTCACACTTCTCCTTCTGGTTCCCGCTGCTCTCGCACGTACACCACAGGGACACCTCCACGCTGGAGTTACTGATGTAGTTGGGTGTCATGGGCGTGCCTGTCCCAAACCCCCAGAAACTGCAATCAGGATTTACTTCACCAAATGAAAGACACGTTGCGTGCCCTGTTCCATTAAAGGAAACGCTGCCCTGGGGCAGAAGCCTTCCTTTGCAATATGCCTGTGACCCACGAGAGGTCAGGAGCCCCGCGAGCTGACCCAGGCCTGGGGGTCTGCCTAAGTCTGCTGGGCTGTGGGGGAGCGCAGAGATCGCTGCCCCGGCTCAGGCAGTCCGATGGCGAGGTGCAGCGATACCTGAGGCTGGCGCAGGAGTTAGACTGAAGGGTGTGAAGCATCTGCAGGGACTCAACTGTGGTGAGAGCACATGGCAGCGAAAGGTGCTCTTCTTGTGTACCTGGCAACGCTGTGTGTCCAAATGCCTTGTGCCAAACGAATGCTGCACATCTCTAGTGTGCAATTCAGCCAGGCCAGAGTTCCTTTGGCACAAAAACAAAAAAATGTCTGGAAAAACAGAGGGTACAGTCTAGATTTACAGCTTCTGAGATATTGCTGCTCTTTACAGCTCCACTTTTGAGCCACTCTGAAAAAGTATTAGCGGGTTGGCCGTGAATGCCTAAAACCAAAGACGACCTTCCTTCTAACAGCTGGTGGTGCCACATTTTGGCTGGCTCTGAGAAGACAGCGTGTACAATACTAACAAATCATCAGGAGTCTAAAAGGTAGTGAGGGGATGTCATGTGTAATCACTGCTGTGACTGGGACTCCTGCAGCAGGAATGACTTGGTTCATGCAGGCCCAGAGAGCCCTGCTGGTTCGGCATTTAAAGCACAATGCAGCAGCTGAGGATGTAAACATATGTTCAAAAATCTCCATCAAGTGCTGCTGATTTGGCAGCAGAGGATGCGACGAAGTGTGGTAAATGCCGTGAAAGAGCTCTCCTTGGACTGCATTTACCTCAGGAGCAAGAGGGAGGAGCACTAGCATCACTTAGGCAAAGGCCTGTTCACTGTTTTACTGGGCACTGTCTCCTGCAGGAGAGCAAGATGTTCCTTCACAGCATCAGCGTATGTCTGCCAGGCTGTGGCCTGAAAGCATGCAGCCTGTGTGTTTCTGTGGGTATCACTTACCAATCATGCCCATGTAAGCCTGCAGGCACGCGGCACGGCTGTGCGGAGAGCAGCCATCTGGGGACGTGTCTGCAGGTTGACAGTTTTGTTGGAAGTCAGCCAGTCGGGACCTGTGGGAAGGAAAATGAGACCATCAGCGTCGATGCTGTTCTCTTGGCTCATGTCTGCTGCTACTGGACCTACTTGCAGATATGGTCTTCTAAGCAGGAGTCCAGAAGCCAGAGGCAATTTGGTTTGGTGCTGTACTGGAAGGAACAATCGGGAACTATAGTTTTCCGGCGTCGTTCTCCACAGAGTTCATCTTTACATGGACAGAATAGGATCCTTTTGGTGAAATCCTCAGGGACTTTCTCAAAGAAATTCCTTAGCCCTTTGTGGCATTTGCGACGGTCACACACGTCCTCGCTTCCCGCTCCCCTGGTGCAGGTAGAGGCATAGTCTGTGCGCAGCCGAACACACTTCTTGCTCAGATTGCAGACGTGAGTTGCTTTCAGGCATGGATTTGTTGCATCTCCTGATAACTGTGAGCCTATAAAGCCAAAAACAAAGCCAGAAACTGTGAGCCTATAAAGCCAAAAACAAAGCCAGAAACAAAGAAGCAAGTCTCCAGAAAAGATTCTGCATGGAAACAGGAGCAGCCCTGACTGGATGGTCAGATTGGGAACATCAAAAAGAACACAGCAGATTGGTCTTGCTATGTGCCTGTAGTGTGACATGGCAGTTATACTGGTTACAAATATTTTTTTGTTTTGGTTCACATTGGGGTGTTTGTTTCAGAGAATGCATCATTGTGGGTTATTCCCTGTTTCATGGGCCTGGATCTGTGGCTATATTTACATTCAGCAGGGGGGACAAATTGAGGCAAGTATCCAGAGCAGGCATTCCTCTGATTAAAGGGGCCATTACCCCAACTTGTTGTCCTTAATAATTTTCAGCCCCAGAAAATATAAGGAAGGGCAGCATGATATCACATAAGCATTGCAGTCCTTACCTGATAACAGAGCTGCCAGTTTATTATAATCTGTTTGCCAGTGCTCTTCATTTGCTGGATTCTCATAGGGAGAGGTCTCCAAATGGAAATAACCTAGGCAAGATACAAGACATTTTATGCAGTGGGAGAAATACTTTGTGACCAGCTCTTTTTTTGTTTTTGTCTTATTTGTACCAGGTTGTTTCCTCGGGCTGGAGTTCAGAGATGCTCTGTCTTGCTCAAAGCCAAATGCCAAGAATGGTTCTGCTGGACATGCAAAGGTATTACTGTGTAAAAACAGCATTACATTTTGCCATCAGATTCCCTCTGGCTGCAATCTGGTCTGTGTTGTCACTTGTTTTTTTCAGCATCAGTACTAGTGAGATGTGCAGCATAGGTGGTCTTTAGTGGGAGGCCAAGCAGAAGCATCCCACTAAAGCTGGAAAAAGGCAGCATGCTCAAGGGTGCCATTACACCGTGTGTCATAACTGCATGTCCATTTTCAGTGATGGACAGACATGAATATTTTGAGGTGATTTTCGTGGCGGTCTCTCCTCACAGCACTAAATCCAACTGTCTCAGAGTAGCTATCTTTGTTTCTTAGGGTCCCTGGTGTATTTGAAGGGCCGGTCCCAGACCAGATCAGTTTTCTCTGCTTATCAAACAAAGCAGTAATGACTCCTCTTCACGAGGAGATGTGGTTCCAAGGCGATACCTGCAGTGCTGGGACGCGGCCTTTTGCAGTTGTGTTCAGATGGGGGACAAGAGCAAGCCTTACTAGTACCTTGTAAATTCATATTATTTCATCTCACCATCTGTCACGCTGGAGTGAACGGTCCAGAAAATGCGTAAGCAGTGCTCCTGTCTCTTCATGCGCCGGTGACACTTGCAGTGTAGCAAAGAGCTGTTTGCCAGGCCTAGCTCTGCATTCAGACATCGGACCCTGCTCTCGTGGTCCAGGGGAAGGAAGCGAGTCTTAGCAAGGGCACAGTGTTCCAGGGTCCTGTATGTGGCATTGCAGGTGGAGTCCGAGAGGCACAGCTGCTCTGCTGCCACGCAGTCACTTCTTGGCAGAGCCAGGAGGTCTCCTGGTCAAGCAAGAACACGTCGTTAGGATTACAGTAACGATGAACACCGCACAAGCACCTTGTCAGTGTTCTGTGTTCAATAAGGACTGCTCTCAAGAGGCAGAACTGCCCGGGGTCCTTCATATGAAATAGTAAGGAACAAAAGCTGCCTCCATTTAGAAACAAAAGGATGAGTATTAATGCTTGAAGGAGGAAACAAAAGGTTAAAAAGTCTCAAAAATAATTTTATTTAGCAAGCCCTTTTTTTATCACCCTTAACTCTTTCAACTTGCCCAGGATCAGGGACGGCTCTGCATTTTATGGAGTGGTAAATCCCTGTGGAAACCTTGCCATTGCCGAGGCCTGCTTTGAAGAAGCTCCTCTGTCTGGGTAATGAAAACCGCAGTGCAAGAAGCACATAGCAACACCGCCCTGTGTGCTGTGAGTCAGTGCCGCTGCCATTGCTGAGCTACACACCCGTCGTTAAGAGGTGTACTGAGAAAGCCATTTGTAGAGCGTAGAAACAGCTACTGAGCTTGGAAACTTAAGAATGCGTATATTTTGCATAATCAGAGAGATCTTAAACATAAGATGCAAGTAGTTTCGTACAGAAGTGCTGATATGCAATCAGTTTAAGTATATAGAACCCAGTCCTTGAGCTCCCTGCCAAAAACACAGGGATGCAGGCTTGGCCTTCCAGCTTTCATCTGTTCATGACTGTGAACTCTGACTGTATCTCTGTGCGTTGGTATATTTGTGTAACACATGCATACACACATGTATACACACACACAGACACACCCCAGCACCACCTTATGTGGAAGTATTAAGTAATCTCGAACTAACAATATGATCTTTAGTCTTTTTTTCAGCTTTTACATTTTTTTATATGGACTGCTGTCTCCTAAGGGTAATACTGGAATGATACCTAGCATTATGTTGTCACAAATAGGTGAATTCAGTCTATAATCTTTCTTCATTTCTGTAGTATATGAATCTGTGTCTACAGTATAAGTACAATGAACACCTGGAACAAGACTGTTTGATAATAGAATGTATATATAGGATAGTACATTTCTTCCCTTCAGGGTAGCATTGCTTGGCTGGTTTTAGGAATGACACTGCTGAGCCTTATATCTCCCTTTGATGTTCTTTGGGTACATGAGCTTCCCTATCATTCTCTTGTTCAGCAGGTACAATAGTACTATTTCAGCCTGCTTTCTCTACAGATTAGAAAGAAATCTTGGTACAGCTTATATTACCTGGTATACCACCTTCACCATCTATTTATTCTTTCACTTCCTTCGCTTTTGCTGGCTTCATCATTTTTTTTGCTGTAAGCTGCATAATTCCATGCTAGTCTACTTCTCAAACTTTCTACTTTTCCTACAGCCCAGTAATACTATCTAGGTGTCTCTGTCTCACTTTGCAAATTTCTTTGCTTTTCTAGCAACTTAGTGTGCTTTGTTCATCTGGCAGTTACATAGAGACTGTATGACTTCGTAAGCTCCCTGAAAAACTAATCTCCCATGGGAAATGCTTTGCACCCAGCACAGTAAGTTTTGGTTAGGCATTACACCTGGACACAACCTTAATGAACATTCTGAGTGTGATGACATCCTGTAAGGTTGCAATCAGTGCAAATTCCCAATAGCAAATCAGTCCATTCTCTCCAGTAGCTTTTGGAACCCTAATCTGAGTGAATTGGTCTCCCCCACCAGGCCAGACCAAAGTGCCATCTCTGCAGCATCCCGTGTCCAACAGTGGCTTGCAGCAGCTGTTGTAGAAAGCTCGTAAAAGGGCAGGCTGAGAGAGTTGGGGTGTTCAGCCTGGAGAAGAGAAGCTCCAGGGAGACCTTACTGCAGCCTTTCTGTACTTAAAAGGGGCTGATAAGAAAGATGGAGACAGACATTTTAGCGGGGCCTGCTACAACAAGACAAGGGATGATGGTTTTAAACTAGAGGAAGGAGATTCAGGCTGCACATGAGGAAGGAATTGTTGCCCTGAGGGTGGTGAGAGCCTGGCCCAGGTTGGGCAGAAGGGTGGTGGATGAACCATCCCTGAGACATCCCAGGCCAGGCTGGACGGGGTCTGAGCAACCTGAGCTGGTGACGATGTCCCTGTCATGGCAGGGGGGGCTGGGGGAGCTGGGAAGGTCCCTCCAACCCAAACTGTTCTCCGACACGATGTACTTTCCGAGCCTTAAGAATTCTGCTCAGCAATGACCTGAGCTTGAAGTGACATTTTTAGAACTTTAAAGTGATACGGTAATTGCCAAGGTAGAGCAGAGCTGGGTGTAAGCGGATGGACTGTGTTTCTACCACAGGCCTCTATCAGATGCTTCAGGTGAAGGCGCTGTAAACCTCAAATATAAAAGTCCGCCTCTACAGACATAAGTTAATAGCTATGCATTGTCTTAATCCCTAACACTTGACATGCTCTTTCATTTTTGAAACCTTGTCTTAGTACTTCAGATAATAATGTAAAAGAATGAGAAAGCTAATTCTTTCCTAGACCTATGGCCTTGGTTGCAGAACATGTGAAAGGTGCATGTATATGGGAGTCCCTTCTGTAGCTGGAAAAAAAAATTGATAAAATGTGATAATCAATGCACAGCCTATGATTATTTATACCTTAGAAAAGAGGGATAGGTAATATAATACACCTTTATTCTCCCTTTTCACTCCATGTCTTATCAAATATATATGTATTATTTCAATGCCCTTGGTGCACCATGCTATTGGTAGAGGATGACTGCAGAAGGGAAACCTTTCCTTTATTAAGCACAGTTACCAAAGAAGCACTAGTATTTGCACATGGAAGATTGTGGGAAATCTATTGTAATTGTGGCTGTGAGTGCTGTAGTGAGGTCTCCGTGCAGTCACCCGGTTTTATAGCAGTTGTTGTGATATTTAGCAGCTGCAGCTTTTTCTGAATATAAAGTGCTGACATCTCATTGCCAGAGTCTAGGAACGCTTTAGAGCAGTTTTGTAATTTCTGTGTTTCTGGTCACATCAGCCATGAAGACTGCAAAAGAGATTAATTAGGAAGAGGAGTAATTTGTATCCTCAGCTCCTGTGACCTGTCAGTACCAGAACGAAGAGCTGCATCTCTGCAGGAGCTCCTTGCGTTGGTCTTTGCAAACTAAGGCTCATCTCGGAAGCTATCAGCCTGAAGCACTTCAGAGAGGGAACGCCAGGAAGGTTGGTATCAGAACGAGCTTTCGGCAGTGTGAGAGGGGTCCGGCCCGGCTCCGGCCGCGCCGAGGGCTCCGCTGCCGGCCGCTGCCCGTTTCGCTCGAGGGGACCCGGGCAGCTCCTCCCGCCTCCCCCGGGGGACAAGCGTTCCCCCGCGGAGCGCTCTCGGCTCCGGCTGAGGCAGCCGCTCGCCTTGCCCGGCCTGAGGAGCAAGTTCTCCCCGCCGCTCGCGGCTGCCGGGCCGGTGGCCGGGGAAGGGAGGGGCGGCCCGGGAGCCACCCCGCACCGGGCGCGGGTCCCGCTCGCCCCTCGCCGGGAGAGGGACGGGGGACGCGCCGCTCTGCCCCGCCGCGCTCAGCCCGCCCCGCCGCGCCCCGCTCGCCGCCCCGCGCGGTTACCGGCTCGGGTGAGGAGCAGCCCCAGCAGCAGGGCGAGCCCCATGCTCGCGGTCGGTCGCTCCGAGCTCTGGAGCGCAGCTCGCGCACCCCGCGCAGCCCCCGCGGGCTGGGCAGCCCCCGCCCCGCCCCGCCCCGCCCCGCCCCGGCGCCCCCGGCCCGGCCCGGCCCGCCCCGTCCAGCCGCGCGCGGCGAGCGCCGCCCCGCGGCCCGGCCCGGCGCGTGTGCCCGAGGCGCGTGTGCCCGAGGCGCGTGTGCCCGAGGCGCGTGTGCCCGAGGCGCGTGTGCCCGAGGCGCGTGTGCCCGAGGCGCGTGTGCCCGAGGCGCGTGTGCCCGAGGCGCGCCGGGCCGGGGTCTGCGGCGCCCGCCGCCGTGTCCCCGGAGCGCCCCGCGGGCGGGGACGCGCTTCCCAGGCAGGGTTCGCGGGGACGCGTTTGGCAGGGGCTGTGTAGGACCGTTGATTCAGGGCACGTGGTAGCACTGGGGCAAACCTGGGAGCCGGGGCTGCGCGGGAGGAGCCCCCGCAGGGCTGTTCTTCGGTAAAAGGAGGTCCCAACAGAGGGAGTGTTGTTGGAGGGCACGAATGTTGACTGGCTTTCGAATACATGCCCTTTGTGCTTCTTTGGTCTGCAAGGGGGATGAATGAACTTCTGGATCCTCCCTGTTGGCTTTGTTGTGAAGGGTCTTATTTCATTATCTTGCCTGTTGCTGGCTCTTCCTTGGCTGAGCTGTTTGTCTGTATCCACAGTAAGGATGGTGTTTCTGACAGCCCACCTGGCATTAGGCAGCTGGGCTTCAATTTGAACAGGTCCTGCTTTTTAGTTTGCATCCTAAGGTCAAATTAACTGATGCGAAAAAGTAGCCGTCCAATGTTGCATATCAAACATTAGTATACGAAAATGAGGCAAACCTTATGCAGTTCAGTTATTTGCACAAGTAGAGAGACCTGCCCCATCTGCCCCAAAAGCCCAACAGAAAGAGTAATTATTGTGCAAACACATTAGATATTCACAATCCAACTCAGTGGTGCCTTCCTCTTCTTGGGTTTTGAAAAGGATTAGTCCTTCTGCTTACTGCAGGAAACTGCTGTGGGAGAGTTCTGAACGTGAACAAGTTGTCCACAGATGCTGGAGGCTCTTATTTCATGCTTAAGGAGGAAAAAATCATTCTCACCATGGCTCCAAGTCTAATAGTTGGAGAAGCTTAAGAAAAGTGGGACGGATGGATCGGTCCGGCTTGGTACAGGAGAATAGTTTAGAGGATATTTCAAGTTTCCTTCCAGACTGATTTTTCTGATTCTGTGATTATAAATCTTCACCCAAGACCCACTGAAATGATCCGTTAACTCAGCTTTGAATTATGCTCTGCAGCAGATAAAAAAAACATAGGGAAAATTCTTCCTTCCATGTCAAAGCTGGATGCTGCAGCAGGTTTTTCAGGTTGCCTTGGCAAGAGGCCGAGTAGAGGAACCCAAACTTAATGTTCGGTGGAGGGCTGACCAATTGACTGCACTTCCCTTGTCAGCAGAGCCTGTGACTGCAGTGGAATGGTCCCTTTCTCCATTTTTATGTACTTACACGTATCTTTGCCTGGGACCCATGACATACAGGGTCATTTGGTTATTCCTTTTCCCCGCACACATGCAGAGCAGTGCTGTAACCTCATTACACAGGTCTCAGAGTTGGATAATTGCCAGCCTTTCACAACCAGGGCTTTCATCACTCTTTCCATTTGAAATTGTATAGGCCGGCTCTGACCTATGGGGGTCATATACCAGTGTAATGCGTAATATCTCAAAAATCAGTTTCTCTAATTTCATGCCAGGTCCAGGCCTTTGACCTTCTGAAACAGCTGCAGAAACAGTGGTCAACTCTGATCTGTTTTCCTCAGCTTTTAGCACCAGTTCTATGGTTTATGTGATCTTTGTTGCTCTTTGCAGGTTCATACAGGTCCTGGCTGATTTGGGGTTAGCGGTGTCAGCAGGTCCTGTGATGAAATAGATATGTGGCTAAGTCTCATAGTAAGTAAATTCTTGTTAGATCCTTGCCAGTATTTTGTGTTACCCAAAATTCAAGTGTTAACCTTGTGCATCAAAGTTGCATGGGGATTAAACACATGCAAAAACTGGACACCTTGTTCCTTTTCTTCTTGCCCTGGCAGATTTATCCATAGCATCTTGTCAACACCTACTGCAGTAAGCACCATTCTGTTCATAAGGCAAAGCAGCACCTGGACAGTATATCATCACTTAAGTCCTTGACCACACTCGAGCTTGTGAGAACTGTTACTGTTCACACATGGGACCTTGGGGCACAGAGTTGCCCAGACTCATTAAGAAAATCAACTTGCTGGCAGATTCCTTGAGTGCAGAGCTATGCAGTCACATCCGTGTGATCATACTTTTCCTAGAGTCTAGAGAGTTTGCTCCTCAGCAGCTGCATGGAGGTTGTAATCCCTGCACAGATATGAGTGATGGGCAGCACTTCAGAAGAGCTGAGGGAAACATTCCGTGAAGCAGTCTGTCATGGTCAGGTGGGCAATCATTTACCTTACAGAACCAGAGCCAGTGTTATTACAGAGCTGCAGTTCCTTTCTGCTCAATCCTAGGTAGAGAGAGCTCGCGCTCTGACTCCAGAGTGAGCCATCTTCCTCTGCTTTCGTTCTTGGAGGTGAATGCTGCTCTGTCTGGTGCGCATTGAGATTGAAGAGGACAGCTGTATGCGAGGTGATCGGGCATCAGGTTTGCATTGTGTGTTTCATCATGATTTCATCCTCGTGGAGGTTGTGTAGCATTGACTGTTACACTGCGAATCATCAGCCAAGAGAGCAACTGCTTTTCCAACAGTAGTGGGAACTCCGTCCCCCTCCTGGAACATCGCAGGCAGCATGAACAGTAGAGCCCTGTACATTTCTTCCCCTCACCACCCCACCTCCCTGCCCGGGAATACTGCCTTGCTTTGCTTTTCATTTTTGTGTTATCATTCATGAGTCTGGATCCTCTGTACCCTGAAGTGCAGATTACAGTCCAGCTGCCTCTAACGGAAAATACTGGCACCAGACCTCACATCCTTGAAATTTATTGGAGCCACCATTGTTCATCTTCCTCATATTGCTTTCAGGCTATGAAGGACTTGGTCCAGTGCAAGGAATTTTTTCCTCTAACACATTAAGAACTCATTCAGCAGGTTCGGACACAAGGCAGGCCACATCTGTGTCATGCCTTATCATAGGCTGTGTGTGAGGCGCACGCAGGATCCTCTGTGAAACAAGAAATTCATTCACCGCACTGGTGCTGTTTCCTCATTAGTTGCTCCTGTCTTTGGTGGCAGGAAGAGCCCTACAGTATCTGCAGGAAGATAGTTTCAGTTTCCTCTTCTGTTCAAATAGACAGCACTGGACAGTCCTTTCCATTACTGGGAAGCCCTTTTGAACAAACTGAGAGTACACGTTACGAGTTTTCCTCTGAAATGACTGTACATCACTGCAAGGAGCAGTTCAGTGATGTGCTAGGCATTTCTTCTGAACATCTGCGACTGCCACAGCCAGTCCAGAGTGGGCTTGGCCAAGTAAGTATTTTGTTTGCAGTATGTGCTGCGTTAGTTGTACCTTATTTTGTGTAGTACTAATCTTATGAAGATTATAATTATAGCACGCTGGTGCTTCTGGTGCTTTTTTCAGGATTTGATCGCTACAGCCCTTCTCGAGTCCAAACCAGCCCGTGTTACCGCGCGGCGCGGAAGGTGGTGAGGCTCATCGACGGCCCTCAGATCCTGTGCGGAGGCTGTGCAAACACCGACTGCTGTGCCTGGGCTAATATTTGCAGCGCCACACTCTGCTCTTTGCAGGGCTGGAGACAGACAGCGGACACAGTTCATATTAACACCTGTAAACTACAGAAATATTAACCTAATGCAAACAGCCCAGCAGAAGTTAATGTCTATATTCACAGAAAACCAAATAAAAACCTCTTTCATTTCCTAGCACGACTGCTAGTGCCCTAAATAGCTCTCACTGCTCATTGCCAAAGGAGGCTCAGGGGTTTTACATCCACAGCAGCTACACGTAGTTTTCTGCTTCAATACGTGTGGTATTTGGCCACTTCTGGCTCAGAGTTTCATTATTTTGTCCCTATCAATAAAGCATTCAAAGCTGCTCTTGTATTTTAGACTCCGTGTGGCTCACAGCAGGAAGATCATTAGCGCACAGCATTTAGGTGTCTGTCTGGACAGGCACAAAGTCATATACCTTAATGGATAGACTGTATATTTGGTGAGAATAACAGTCTGTACATCATCCTACAAGAAAAAGGAACTAGTAATTTTTTTTTTTATAACAATTTAGGTGAGCGATTGACATGCCGAACAGCAGGACTCCAGTCCAGGGGCACTTTCAGCAATGAGAGGACTGGGTCAGCTGCCGCCTGGTGAAGTTTAGGAGGGAGCTGGAGTTCTGTGACAGGACAGTGAGCCCTTGTACCTGTTCTGGCTGAAGAGCAGCCCCACTGAAAGGGCCCGGGAGTTGCCGTGGACACCAGTAAGCTCTGATCCTGAACAGAGCGGCCCAGGCACCGTGCTGTACTAGGAAGAACATGGCCAGAGACTGAATGAAGTTATTCCTGTCTACTTAGCACTGGCATGGCCACATCTGAACTGCTGTGTGCAGCTCCCTGCCCCTGGAGTCCGAGAGGGATGTGGAAGAGCCCTAGAGGATCCAGCGGAGGGCTACCAAGATGACCTACAGGATAATCTGCACGTGACCTACAAGGAGGGTAACAGAGCTGGGCTTGTTTGCTTGCAAAGAGGTGTTTCATAGCTACTTCAAGGTGAGTTGCAAAGGTGACAAACCCAAACTCATGTTGGCAACGGCAGATGATACAAGAAGTGATGATAGCCACAATTTCTAGCTTGGGTTGCTCAGGCTGGATACTATGAGAAACATTTTTGCTAAGAAGCTGGTGCAGTGCTAGAATGGGTGATCCTGAGATGCGTTGGAGTCTGTATCCAAACTTGTAGAAAAAGCCACAGCTGGCTTGCTCTTGTGTGGGTGGTGGCACTGCCTGGCACACAGGTTTTTTATTAGAAACTCTAAGTCCCTTCCCACCAACCAGTCCAGGCAGTGGTTAGTGTGCACGTGCTTGGATGACAGCGTCAGAAGCAATCCACGTCATGAGCAGCCCAGAAGAAAAATTTGTAAAAGGAAAAGCAAAATATTTCTTCAAGATAGAGTCGCTCCTTAGAACAGCACTACTCTACTACTTGAATTCTAAATATTTTCAGAGACAAGAACATAGAAAGAGTAAGTAGCTTTAATAATGCATTACACTAGATTTTGATCCAAAGACATTTAAGTAATTCACATTGTTCTGGCCCAGGTATATCCACGAGGCATATGGCCAGAGCAGCTACTTGCTCTCTCCTCGTCTGAAGAAAATTCACATGCAGGACAGTGGAGCTGGCGGTGGCAACACACACCCATGGACTACACTGAACATAACAGACAAAAAAATAATGGACCTGGAAACAAGATTTTACTGTTCCTGTAGGCTGGCAAGGTACTTAAACAGGTATGAGAGCTTGCACAACATGTATAAGGTTATTTTCCCTTGATTCGGTAGCAGCCTTACAGCTGCTTTCCGCAGGGAAGGGACTGAGTTTCCAGGCGTTCAGGCTGTGAGACAGAGCACTCCAGGCTCTTGGGCAGCAAGGATCAGCTGCCGCCCTCGTGGCCCTTACGCAGAACCGGGGGCAGCAGGCTCCAGCTGCTTGCTGGCTGTTATTTTAATCACTCCTGAACATTTTCTCCTCTTTGCTTGTAAAAGAGATGGGCACATGGCGGGCAGCAGCACAGAGGCTGTTTACTTTACACCTTATCAACAGCATTAGGTGCTTTAGAGACTACCAGGAAGGACCCAGGTACGAGCCGCTCCCGCATGGCAGGACTTTGGACCACAGCAGAGAGCTGCTGCGTCCAGATGGACGAGGCTTTCTCTACTAGTTCTGCCCCTGGCAACAAGGTTTCTAGGATTTCCAATTTGTCTGTCCTCAAAAAAACCCTCCTTTCCCTCCTGTTATTTTAAAGCATCAAAAAAATTACTTGCCTTAAGAGCAATCACCAAGTTGGGCTGGCTGTCCAGAATACCTCACTGTACTCAGAGGAGTTTTAAGTTTTTATACAGAAGTGAAGGTCACTCAGTGTCAGAATAAAGGGAGACTCCGTGTGCCATATGCAGGGTGTTCCAGAACACAAAGGCTGTTTGGCTAAGAGAGGAGAAGGTAAGGCTTCCCGTGACAGTATATAGACACTGTGGTGTTGCCGGGATTTTTATTTTAATTAAGCTGCGCTGGAGGGAGGCTGTGTCGAGCTGAGGCACCATCACAGGTATGCTTATGCACTTCTTTTACCCCAGCGGTCTAGGCGACTTGTAATAAAAAGGTAGATGTTCTAGCTAACCCTGGGCAGGCAGGACAGCCAGAGGGCACAGGAGCACAGCAGCAGCACGTGCTGGACTCTGCAGCCCACCTAATGCCCCGGGGTGAAATAAAATCCCCTCACGTAGCCCTAAGCAGGCTCAGGAACACCAGATACTACGCAGGGCTCTTCAGTTTCTGTTTGTGCCACTTCTAGCCTAATCCCCCGTTGCTGGGAGCAGGATGTGTTAGAACAGCAGGCAGCTGTCCCAGGCGGTGGCCGCGTCTCTGGCACCGCAGCGGGGCTGAGCGCCGGGCCCCGAGCCCAGCTGTGCCCAGGACTGCGGGACTGGGCCCCCGGGTGCACACTCAGCACCCTCTGTCACCACAGCCCTTACGGACAAGCATGCACTGAGCAGTGCTGAGGGACAATGCTGTGTTTATTTCTATCATCTCCAGAGGACATGCAGAAAAGGTGACGCTCTTTTCCCAGAGAGCGCGATCTTCAGGGTCTCTTGCTCTCAGGTGGGTTTTGTTAGATAAGAGCTGATAGATGAATACAGACACATCTTCTGAGAACCGTAGTCTTCAAAAGTATTGCCTCATAGGGCAGGAGAAAGGTAAAACACACGTGGCTGGTAGGTTGCAGTTCATTTTAATCTGTCACCCAATAGAAATCTAACAGAAAAGCAGTATTTCCTTTTTTAACTCCATGGTCATCACCCCCATGCCTTTTTTAATTGTCAGGAGCTCTGTGGTGACAGGTAACTTAGCTGTAAAGCAGAACATACAAGTTCATCGGGTATGATGATTAACTCTCAATTAGCATTAGTATTCCTTCACTTTGATAATTTTCTCCCGTGTTACATACCACCTCAGAACCCATGCCAAACCGTTGGAGTGGCAGAAGGCAGCAGGACAGAGTTCACCTCGCCCTGGTCTGTCTCTGAAAACAGCCCCACAGGAGGCCATACAAACAGCCAAAAGGGAAGCTTTGGGTAGCCTGCCCTTACGGAGAGCTGTTTGCTCACCTCATCTGTTGGCTGGCGCCATAGAAATATGTCCAATTTTCAGCTTTGTCATCCCCACCCAGACTCTAAATGGAGATACCAGCAATTCTGTTACACTGAGCCACTCCTCAAAAACGAAACTGTAGTTCTAGTTTAACAGCTGCAGCTTGGGAAAGCCATGGCTTAGCAGGTGTGACAGAGTTACCCTTCTCCCGTTTTCATTGTGGATCTTTATGGAAGAATAAAGACTTATTTGCTGGGCATACCTGATCCTGGCTTGTGATGGGCTGAGAAATCATCATTTTAGGCATCCTGCATTCTTCACTTCACACTGAAGTGCCACAGGGAAGAAGGTCCAGTGCTCAAACGCTTTGGTTTGTTCCAACTCTATTTTACCAGTCAGAAGCCACAACTAACAACAAAATCCACAGCGATGTGTAGTATTGAAGCAGCCATGGTGAGAGCTCAAGCGATGACATACGCTGCCTCGCAGTCTTGAGGCAAGACAGCCTAAAAGCTGCTTTAGTCTTCAGTGAGAAAAGCCTGTTCTTTCCTGAGGTGGCTCTGGGGCTCTTACTTCTGGCTTCCTGCTCAGCCAGTGTCTTGCGAAGGGTCAAGACTTTTTAAACTGACCTCCTAATTTGTCCTCGCAGTCTCAGCAGAGCGAGGCAGGTGCCCTTTCTGCTTTTCACTGTCACAGTCTAGCTGCCTGCGGGGAGCTGGACTGCGCGCTGGAAGACACAACTCTTGAGCAGCTTCTACTCCAGATGGCGCTTTGGTGCCCCCGGTTTCCTGAAGCGAATGATCTGTTCCTGCTTCCTTTGCCCTGTAGTCCATGACTTGCACTTGGTGCAGAATTTCAGCAGCTCTACTTTGAAGTCCTGATGGTGCACTGGACAATAGCTCTGAGGTTCACAGAGTTCCTGGTAAGCGGAGGAAAAATGCATAATGTCGAGTGGCTGGTATTTGGAGATTGTGGGCAGACAAAAGTATATAGTTTATCCCAAGAGCAAGAACGTTCTCAGTGTGGGCACAATCACTGTTCATCCACATCAGCACCTACAGGTGAGACACCGGTACAGTCCCCTGGCTAAAACGAACTGGAATCAGGAAGCCCATGAGTCTCTTCAGCTACATCAGTTCCCAAGGGGAGAAAACAATCCTAGCTTTACATGAAAAAAAATTACTAGCTTTGTGCAGACGATTTGGGAGGAAGGTCTTTGGAGTTCCAGAGGACTTCCTGCTACGAAGAATAAACAACAAAACAGAGAAGAGCATTATGTAACTGTATGAACCCCTCCTAGGTCCTCTGTCTCCAGCAATGTAACAGAGACGGAAGAGACACAAACGCTGGCGGCGCGGCTGACGGAGCCGCGCAATGTGTTCTTGGCCAGAGCTGCACGCGCTGGACTCCGCAGCGCAGAGGAGCCGTGAGGCTGCGGTTCCATTCGCCTGCCGGGCAGAAAAGGCGCCTTCGCCAGGTCCTGCGGCCGCGCCTCAGCGGGACGGGCACCTGCGGCCGGGAGACCGCGAACCGCCCCGGTCCCAGAGCCCCCCCGGTCCCAGAGCCCCCCCGGGTCCCAGAGCCCCCCCGGGTCCCAGAACCCCCCCCCCCGGGTCCCAGAACCCCCCCACCCCGGGTCCCAGAGCCCCCCCGGGTCCCAGAGCCCCCCCGGTCCCAGAGCCCCCCCCCCCGGGTCCCAGAGCCCCCCCGGGTCCCAGAGCCCACCCCCCCGGGTCCCAGAGCCCCCCCGGGTCCCAGAACCCCCCCCCCCGGGTCCCAGAACCCCCCCACCCCGGGTCCCAGAGCCCCCCCCCGGGTCCCAGAGCCCCCCCCGGTCCCAGAGCCCCCCCCCCCGGGTCCCAGAGCCCCCCCCCCCGGGTCCCAGAGCCCCCCCCCCCGGGTCCCAGAGCCCCCCCGGGTCCCAGAGCCCACCCCCCCGGGTCCCAGAGCCCCCGCGGGTCCCAGAGCCCCCGGTGCGCGCGGCGGGAGCCGCTCGCGGGCAGCGGTCGCGCGCTGCAGCCGGAGCCCGCAGGCGCGAGCACGCGGGATTAGTTCCGCGCCCCCGCGCGCGCGGGGCCCGGGGGAGGGGAGGGGGCGGCGCCGCCTCTCGGCCCGGCCGAGCGCTCTGGTCCGTCCCGGCGCGCGAGCCGCTCACGCGCGGCAGCGCCGCCGCTCCGCAGGCCCGGCCGCGCGCGGGACGCTGTGCGCCGCGGCGCGGGCGCGCCCCGGAAGCGGAAGCAGCAGCGCGCGGCGCCTCAGTGGCGGCGGGGCCGCCGCCTGGCTTTTCCGCTTCCTCCCGGAGCCGGCGGCGGGCGGCGCGGCCCTCGCAGCGGCCCATGGACCGGCACAAAGTGAAGCGGCAGCGGCTGGACCGGATCTGCGAAGGTGAGCGCGGCGGGCGCCCCTCGGCAGCGGCGGCGCCGCCTGGAGCCGGGCCCGGCAGCGCGCCCGCGGGACCCGGCCCTGCCGAGCCGAGCCGAGCGGGGCGGCCCCGCGGCTCCGGGCCCCGCGGCTCCGCGCCCCCCGGGAGGCTCGGCCCAGCGCTGCTGCTGCCGGGGCGCCGGTGCCGCGGCCGGTCCGAGCGGTGTCTGCGGCGCCTGCCCGAGCCCGGGGACGCCCGGCTGGTGCCCGGTGAGCTCGCGGCTCCGCTCGGTCGCGGAGGCAGCGGCCCGTGCCGGGGCGGGGGCGCGTTGGCGCGCAGGACGCCCGGACCGGGTTTGCTGCAGGTTCCAGCAGCTGCAGTAAAGCGGCACCGTCCGGGCCGCCTCTTTTGTCTCGTTGTTGATCAACGTGATGCCGGTGGCGGAGGGTTTTATTTTTCCTAGCTTCATTTCCCTGCCTGTGTTTCCTGTTTATTTCCTTTGCTTTGACTGATCCTTTCCTAAATACTGTGGAACCCTAACAGAACTAATGGCTTGTTGGACCAGCAAATGAGGGTTCCAGAATTATTGTCTTTGATGTGGTCGCTCCTGCTGACTTTCTTAATAGGCATACGGCCGCCCATTGTGAATGGCCCGATGCCAGCGCGGC
This sequence comes from Nesoenas mayeri, assembly GCF_963082525.1. Classification (NCBI taxonomy): domain Eukaryota; kingdom Metazoa; phylum Chordata; class Aves; order Columbiformes; family Columbidae; genus Nesoenas; species Nesoenas mayeri. The sequence goes on from NC_137556.1 coordinate 289,657, forward strand.
CCCTGGTCGCGCTTCTGGACGGACGGGACTGCACCGTGGAGATGCCCATCCTGAAGGATGTTGCTACAGTGGCATTTTGCGATGCTCAGTCAACTCAGGAAATCCATGAAAAGGTGGGCAAGAGAATGTGCAAGCATTCAAACACAGAGCTTTGCCTCTTAGAGTGTGCCTGATTTGGACTGTCTCTTGCTGTAGGTGCTGAACGAGGCCGTGGGAGCTCTGATGTATCACACCATTACCCTTTCTCGTCAGGATCTGGAGAAATTCAAAGCCCTCAGGGTCATTGTGCGTATTGGCAGTGGCTATGACAATGTTGACATCAAATCCGCCGCAGAATTAGGTATGATGACACCATTAGGGCTCTGCTGTGATCAGAACTGAATATGAAGTGGAACACTGCACGTGTTTTTCTGCTTTGTAGCCGAGTGCATTTAAAACCTTTTTATATAAAAAGATTTGGAGCTGCATAGTATCAGGCATCTTTAGGAAGCTGACCGATACTGGAGCTGGTGGGTGGCTTGAAAGATTGATTCTCCATTCCCAGATTGCTCTGCTATGGATGTTGGTGTCTTTGCTATTGTTTGGCATTCAGAAACTTGAATATGGTGTCTAGATAACTTCTGGTCAGGCAGCTTTGAGTTGTTTGTGGGGAAGGAATTGAGCAAAGTCTGATGTCTGAAAGCAGCCTCCAAGTGCTGATGCCGGATAAACTCACTGTAAATGCTTGATAAGTGAGTTTTCTGGTGTAATTTTTTATATGCAGGAAGGTTCTGATTCAACTTTATTATTGATTCCTTTAAAGCCCCAGGCAGGTAAAGAGTCTCTGGATCAGGTGAAAAAAAGCTGCAATTTATTAAACATATGGCTGCGAGACTTTGGGACCTTGTAGTCCCCTAGATGAGGTGCATCACCTAAGTGCCCTTCCCCTTCTTTTTCAGGTTTGTGTCAGTGGTTTGAAATTTTTCTTAATGTAATGCAGATCAGATTAAGCTTAAATCAAACACAAGCATTTACATATAAAATTGAAATAGCCATTACAATTTCTAGATCTGTAAGAACAGATGAATTGCAAACAAATGAAAAGTGCATATTTGTCTAGTGCTTGAATTTGATCTAAAGAGTCTTCTTATCGGAATGATGCAAGGGAGTAGTCTCAAGAGTTCCTGGCAAGCCCTTATCTCTCATCTAGCCATTACAATTTTGGGCTGAGTTTGGGACCTAATCTCCTCTTAGAGTTTTCTACTTAAATTCACCATCCATATCAGATTCATTCACACTCAAAGCTTTCTCTTTCCCCCCACTCCACATTCATTAACTCGAGGAGAAATGGGTCAAGATTCTTTCACTATCAGACTGCTGCTTGGCATATTTGCTTTGGAGCGATAGTACGATGACCTGTAAGCATAGCCAGATTTGCTTTTTCATGGACAATTAATGATTATTTTCATGCTTAGCCAGGCCCTGTAATTCTTTCTGAGGTAAGATACTGTTTACTGTGTGTTCTGGATCTTCAAATCAGACCAAAGGGCTGTTGTGTGTGTTTGCATTTTCTTACATTTAGGCATAATATCGCATGTGAACAGGAATTTGTATCTAGTTGTGTAGGAGACGAATGTATGTGGCATCTGAAGATGGATGAGATGGCAGCCAGTGAGATTAAAAGAAATGAGGTTTCCCTGTCTCCCGTCCTCATGTCCTCTGAGTGGTCTGTGTGGCATTATGGCACAATTGCAAAGGATTTGATAGCAAAAAGGAGTCAGATATCTCACATTGTGTGCGGCCATTGCTCTCCTGGTTCTCTCGGAGAGTGTGGTCTGAGTTCAGTCGAACGTGTCCTCTGTGGTCAGTTCACAAGAGCGTGGTGCATTGCTGAACTTTGTGTGCTTTCAGTCATTGCCTGGATTTTATTCCTAGTTTTTTAGATAGGTGATGGACTTTTGAGGAGGAAGAGTTTCCTTGGTCTGGCAAGTAGCAAGGGTTACATTTGGGCAGAGACCCTTTTTTTCCTCTAGTTATTTTTATTTCTTGGCTGCTCTGTTGAATGAAGGACAGCAGCAGTGAGAAGTGATACGCTGCCAGTCCCCTCCCACACCCGTCCTTCTTTTTCTTTAATAGATTGCTCAGGAGTGAGTAAGTTTTGCTACAGTGTTCCATCTTCCCTTTTCTGACAGTAATTTGTGCTGCCAGGACTTTAACTCTGTTTGCATGAGTAATTTACCTGGTAGTTCTAGTCACGGCCTTTATGGTCCCTTGTGGTTGTGTGTTATTCTAGAGTGGGAGTGTTATCTGTTGTTGTTCTTAAGTGTAACTTGAAATGGATTTAGAGAGGCTCCTGTGGCATCTCTCTGCATTTAATGAGTTAGTTGCTTGTTGTTGCTCCTGGGGAAGCTGGTGCTTGCATTGAACACCCGGACTGTGAGGCACGAAAGAGCTCAACCATCCGTCTTAATTCTTCTAGAGTCTGCCAGTCAGTCTGTCAGGAGTATCGCTGGAACGAGTGCATCATTTTGCATGCAGATGTTCTAAAGCAGACAGTTTATTGCATCACTTGTATGACCTAGTTTTCTCACGTCAGCCTGTTTTGGGGTTTTTTTTGGTTTGGTTTGAATTGGGGTTTGGTGGGTTTGTTTGTTTGTTTGTTTTTCCTGGTGTGTCAGTCAAATGGAAATCTATAAGGAAGGAGTAGTATTTCCTTGGGGTTAAAAAGCTGGCTGGTCGCATCTGTGTTTCTGTAGAATGAGCTTCTGAAATGAATCCCATGTTTCTTGGCAGTAGTTCTGGAGCACTGAATTGTCTTTCAGCACTTACGCCTGAAGATCTCTATGTTGGTTTAGTGTTGCAATGCTAAAAATCCTGTATGACCTCTGTGGCTTTGTAGGCATTGCAGTTTGCAACATCCCTTCCTCCTCAGTAGAGGAGACTGCGGACTCCACCCTCTGCCACATCTTGAACCTCTATCGACGTGTTACTTGGCTCCATCAGGCCATGCGGGAAGGGAATCGAGCCTCAAGCGTGGAACAGATTCGAGAGGTGGCTGGAGGCGCTGTGCGTATCCGTGGGGAGACTTTGGGCATCATTGGACTCGGTAAGTGATGGGAATAGTTAGACTGAGAAGTGGACTGTGAAAGTTTTTGGGAACCTAAGAGTCACAGACTGAAAAAAGTGATAATTTTACAGCTATTAATTCTGGAATACACTGGCATATAAGGAATGCTAGTGCCCTGTTCTGTGATGCTGGATATCTTCAAGATATGGGTGTATGTCATGGGACTGGGGATTTTTTTCCTATTCAAATGGCTAGAAGAATTGAAACGTTCAGGCAGCTTGTCTTGGTGACAGTTTCCCTGTGTGCTAGGCTGTATCAGTAACAAAGCCACCTGAAAGCTACCAATTCCTTCGCCAAGGTCTTGTAGTGAGATAGTTACTGCTGCTTGCTCAGGGTCCAGGTTTGCTTTGAAAAACAGAGCTCCTTCTAGGCCAAGCTCTGGCTACTGCATGGGGAAGGACTAGAATTAACCACGTGGGATCAGCGCTGAGGAACCGCCTCTGGATCCCTATGGCAATCCCAGGGGTTTCCAGGGCTGCAGTACCTCAGGCCCTGGCAGTAAACTCCAGTGTAGGCTCCCAGTCTACCCCAGTATCTTGTCTTTAAAGTTTGTTTTACCTTTCCTTGATGATTGTGGGTTTTCTTTTGTGAAGGCCGAGTTGGACAGGCAGTGGCTCTGCGAGCCAAGTCCTTTGGCTTCAACGTGATTTTCTATGATCCCTATCTGCCGGATGGAGTGGAGCGATCCTTGGGTTTACAGCGAGTAGGAACCCTGCAGGATCTACTAATGCACAGCGATTGCATCACATTGCACTGCAGCCTGAATGAACATAACCATCACCTCATCAATGACTTCACTATTAAACAGGTGCAGCAGGAGCTTGATTTCCCCCACAGAGCACTGTGGAAATGAATGCAAACAGAAACTGCTGCTTTCACAGAGGCTGAGAGCGTGTGAATCCTGCTGCCTCTGCCGTGTGCCTCCTGCTGCCTTTGGAGGCTGGAGCGTGTGGATCCGGGTGCCTGTGCTTTGTGCTGTATAGAATTTCATGTTAAGAGAAGAATAGGATTGGCTCTTTTTGCCAAGTAATTTCATTTATAAATAATGGTTTATGTGATCCAATAATTTCAAATCACAATGCGTAATTGACTTTCCTGGTTAGAGCCAGATGTGGTGTGACAGGGACTGTGCAAGTTTCTTTACACAGCTCTGCCAAATTCTCTCTGCCCAAGCCCACTGCGAAGTCAGTCTCGGGCTCTACTCCACTAGTCTATGAATGCTTTTCAGTGCTTTCATGAGAGACATCTGGACGTTGTAGTCCAGTTTTGTGTAACTGGATACTTGATTCATTTCCTCTTTCTTTTTTAACGTAGTAGGATGATATGGAGTGCAGAACTTGAGAGTTCCACTTTTGCCCTTGTTGTCTTGTGGTTTTGTTTGTTCATTTTTAAAGCAATTTCTCAAGCATTGCTTGCAGGCATTTCCCCTGTGGTTAGCTTTGCAGTGAGAGCACTCCTAATTCGTCCAGGCCTCATCTAATCACTGCAGGCTCCTGCTCATTTCCAGTAGACTTCCCAAATTCACTTAGCTTCCGTGAAAAGTCTCATTCTCAACCCACTTAATATTTTTCTTCTTCCAGATGCGCCAGGGCTGCTTCTTAGTGAACACAGCCCGGGGAGGGCTGGTAGACGAGAAAGCCTTAGCGCAAGCCTTGAAAGAGGGGAGAATCAGAGGAACAGCATTGGATGTGCACGAGTCTGAGCCCTTCAGGTAACGGTGCCCCTGCATGCCTGCTGCTGTCCTGTGACGCACCTACACTGCATGATTCTGCTTTTTTTTAAATGGAGTTACCTTGGTGCCCCAGAGGACAGATGGAAGTATCACTTCTGGAGAGTAACGTATTTCTTCTCTTTCCTTTTTTTCCCCTCCACAGCTTTGCTCAGGGGCCCTTAAAAGATGCACCCAATGTGATCTGCACCCCTCACACTGCCTGGTACAGTGAACAGGCTTCCATCGAATCCAGAGAAGATGCAGCTAAAGAGATCCGCAGAGCTATTACAGGTAATGAGGAAGACTGTGTGCTCTGCAGCTGCTGCTGAATTACTATTCTTTCGTTAGTTCAGTGAAAGAATTGTGCTGATTGTTCTGAAAACTTGGACTCTTACTGGTTTCTGGAACTGGAGTGTAAGTTGAAAATTGTCTCTTTGCCTTCTGAGAATCTTGAATTAATGCTGGAGTGGCACTTTCCCTCCCTGGGAAAGCCTCGTACCCAGTACGTCTTCCAAATCCTTCACAATAATTCCTTTGACAGTTACACTGTAGACCTTTTTTTCTGGAGTAGGACATACTGTCTCTTGGGGAAGGTGAGACTGGGCAATTGCAGCTTGTGGTAAATAATTCCCACCAGATCACAGAAGTGGGAAGGAAGGATCAGTTTCTTGTCTTCTCCAGAGACCAGCTGTTCAGAGGAGTCTCCCCTGCGCGTGTTATTCTGTGGAGGTAGATGGAAAAATGTTGCGTGTTTCCTTTCTACATTCCTTTGCAAATGCTTCAGGGAACAAGCCCTTCCTACTTGTGTCCTGTTTCTTTGTCATTTCTGGCTCTGTTGCAGGTCACATACCTGACGCACTGAGGAACTGTGTTAATAAGGAGTACTTACTGTTAGCAGCTCAGTGGTCCAGTATTGATCCTTCAGCTGTCCACCCAGAACTCAACGGAGCTGCAGCTTACAGGTGAGATATGTAGGTTGTCCACGTTACCGCTTGCAGCCTGTCTTCTGCCGAATCAGGCCAACATCCCCTTTGGGTTTGAGAGCTGCTTGCACCTGCAGGCAGGCACGTTTCTGTTCCTGTAACCTCCATACATGAGCTTTTCCCAGAAACCTAACCACAGCACTTCTGAAGCTGTACTAGGATTTAATATTTATTTGGTGATATTTAGTTCCAGCTGCATACTGGTTAATTTTTCCAAATCTTTGCAAGACCTGCCCAAGATGTAAGAAAGCCTGCTGTGTGACTGAAAAGAGGTCTGGGTCTTAACATTTAGAAGTTGTGCATATCATTATGGCTGTATAAACAAAGCACAGTTCGTATCTGTAGCCCGAATGTGGACTTTAAAGAGATATTGACCAGTGGGTTTGGGCAGTGGCCTAAACAGGGTGTATTTCAGGTGGTTTTGTCTGTTTATAGATGTGCCACGTGACTGTGGGCAGGTTGCTTCCCTTCTGTTTTTCTCCCATCTGGAAAGCAGGAAATTTATTCTCTTCCCTTCTCGGAGGGATCTGCGGAGGTCCAGTTACATTTATGGAGAAGGCACAGTGAGGCAGAACAGATGTCGTGGACGTGGTTCATTAGCATTTCATGAGTATCGCTCTCCGATTTTTCATCTCACGCCCAGCTGCTTTGAGTTCAGCTCCTTACCTTTTCTGTCTGAGAGGCTGGTGAAGGGGATTTCCAGCCCTTCGTGATACCTTCCTACAATGCCTCTGGCGGTTTGCACTGGAGATAAACTTGGTATCAGTGTGTGACCTGAGGCTGCCTGCCTGTCTGAGAACTGGTGTCATTTGGTATTAGGATATAACTGCTGCTCTTCAGCTCTGGAGACTCTTCCTGTGTTCCATATCAGAGCATTTCTGTCAGAAAGAGAGATTTGTATTCAGCAGGTGCCTGAGGGCACGGCTCCTTTCCCCTTGCATAACTGTTGGACAAGCTTGTAATTTCCATGTTTCTCTTGGTTTTAGGTTTCCTCCAGGAGTAGTGGGAGTAGCCACCCCTGGGCTACCAGAACCACCAGTAGTGGAAGGGATTGTAGCTCACGGGATCCCTTCGGTGTCTCACTCTGCGCCGCGTACGCCTTCCCCTGGAGAGACGAGCAAACTGGATGCAGACAGAGAGATTCCTGCTGACCAATAGCGGCATCTTCCTCTCCTCTGGCAGCAGAAAAAAGGAGGGCATCTCCTCCTAGGACCTTCTTTAGCAGCCTGCAGAGACTGGTTCCTGTTCATAAAGGACAGGAGAATGCATTTCATTACTGGCAAACTTTAGCTCTTGCCTTTATTTTGTAACCCTTTAGTTTTAATCTCTCGATGAATCTTTCTCCTTGTCTGGGGCAGGGCAGCAGTGACCTTGCCTCCCCTCGGAGATCCTTGGTTTAACCAGTGATTTTTCCCATGTATCTGCCTTGGTTGTCTGTGACAGGAGACTGTCCTTGTGCACTTGGAAAGAAGTGGAGCTGCCTGGCCAGCGGTGGCTCTTGGTGTCCCTAACGCCAGACTGGAGTGCACACTTTTCAGTTGTGACTTGTAGCTTGAATTTAATTTGGCTGAACCTCTCTAAGTGTAGCCATGGGGAATATTAGAAAAATATTAGTGAATTGGAGAAGTCGTGAATATTGTTTTTATTATGCCCGTGGTAGAATGCAGTCTAGGCTCAGCTCTGTGCAGTACTTCGCTTGTTTCAGTTAAGGTTTCCTATGAGAACAGACATAGCACTGGCATTGCGAGTTCTTGACCATACGAGGTTTTGTCTATGCGTTACTAGGCCTGAAGTTAAAAGTAACAGTCTAACAGTCTCAAAGCCAGCCTGATAAATTATTTGAAAGAGATTAAAATGTCATCAAATGTGTTCTGGTGGCCACTGTGTTTGTGAGGCCTCAAAATAGTTCACCCTGGAGTCTGTGCGATTTGGAGAAGGCAAGAGAATGCGCAAGCAGGATAAACTTGCGCTGGGAGACAGCAAGTAGCAATAACTTGCAGCTGCCGATTCCTCGCACGTGTTCCTCACAGTCTAACGGCGGTGTTTATCCACGGGGTATCTGTCATGTTAAAATTCTACGCTTTGTGCTACAGATTTTTTTTTGTTGTTTTTGGCATAACTGCATTAACTAGAGGTAACATACCAGCGTTAGCGACATTTCTCTGTGCTGATGGAGAAGGCGGCTTTTAACAGTTGACCAAATTACTCTGCTTTGGCTCTGCTAGCGTATGCTGCATCGCCAGTAGCGGGCAGGGCAAGACTTTTTGGTACACAAATAAGCTTTGTGGTACTGAAGGAGAAAGAACGCTCTCAGCTTGTCACCTGGAGCCAAGACAGGATTGTTGCTCTCGAGTCTGTTACCATTTCCCAAATGATTGAATATGAATTGCTGCTTTAAGGGGTATGGAGTCTTCAGCAAAACAAGTTCCACAGGAGATTATTTTCCTTAATTCCAAGTCTTCCTTTAATTTCATTGTTACACTTTAGTTTGTTTTATTTCTGTGCACAAGATGTTACAATTTCTGATTGATCTGTTCATGTTGTGTGGGTATATAAAGGGAGGTGCTGCGTGGGAGGCACTCTGTGGGTCTGTCTGCCTCTGTTGTGTGTTTGCGACTGGAGGCTGAACAGCTGGGAACGGACTGGAAATGCATCCTGAGGCGTGGACGAAATCCTCCGCTGAGGCTGTTTACAGCTGGGAGGCTGAGGAAAGCTTTCAGAGTCACTGTGTTTTCAGATTTTTTCCTGGTTTTACATTTTTCTCCAATACTGCCTTCAGGTAATGGTTTACTACTGATACAGTAAAGTGATTGATTCCTTTCTCCTCGACTCCCCACCTCCCTAATACTCCCCAGCAATTCAAGAACGGAAAATAGGCAAGAAGTAAACTTCAGGTGTTTCCATACGGATTTTTACACTTTAACTTTCTAGCATTAGTGTGACGATATTAGTTCTCTAGTGTTGAGTGGGGTTTTTTTATAAGATATTTGTCTCAGCGAAGGTTCTTGGCTTCTGTGTTTTCATGGATGATGCTGATTCTACTTAAACTTCATTTACCTCCTTGGCTGCTCAGGTTTAGCAGATCAGACTGGGACTGGTGGTAGGCACAAGTTACGGAAGTTTTTTCTGAACAAAAGCCTAGAGCTCAGAAGCACTTTGATTGCAGCTGTACCTAAAAGAACCAGCAGCACTTTCTTGAGTTCTCCAATCTCTGTGAAATCAAATTTTTACTATCTAGTAGCTCAGAAAGCTGTTCTTTGGACAGGCAGATAGGGAGAAGTTTCCGTGGACTGAGAGCTCGTCTTCCGTTACCACATTAGGAAGCAGTCTTTCAATAACTACTCTTTCCTTATTTGCTGCTGAAAATTCCTGCCCTGCTTAGAGGTTCAGGACTGAGATGATTTTGTGGCAAGGGGCTTCTGGTTATGAGCTTTGTGAATACAGAGGATCACAGTGCACGGACCTTGCCTCTTCTAGAGCACAGTGCAAGAGAGGTTTATTTTTTAAGAGGCAGCATTTTTTTTTCTTCTTTGCTGCCAGTATGTCTATAGACCAGTCAAATAACTGAGCAGAGGAAGAGTGGGAAGATGTCACTTGGGGGACACGTGAGTTTCTCAATTCTTATTTTTGGTACCTAGATATACTGGTAGCTATTAAGTGTAGGAATTAAATAACTGATGTTGTAAGAAATGTTTCTGGTTACGGGTACCAGGGAGTTGAAGCTGACAGCATTGATAGTGGCTCTGTTCTGTCTAACACTATGTTGGCTTGCGATTGGATATGAAGGCCATTTTCCCCTTGATTAAAGCCACAGCAGAAAACGTTGAGGTAAAAATGAACAGAACCCTTATCGTGACTCTCTTTGTGCTTATAGGATTACCCTGCTTGTATGCAATTTGTACCTCTGCTTATAGACTGAACCTGTTACCACCAGACGCAGGCAGTTCTGAACAGATAGCTCAGAGAGCTTACCAGCACTGGCGTACCCGGTGGTGTCCGCGCCGAGCGCCCAGCCCTCGCTAGCGCTCTCTTCTCCTCTGGTACAGACTTGCAGCTCACCGTCCCAGGCTCAGTGCAGGACACACAAGTGGAAGGACTCTTCCTTCAGAACTAGCGCAGAGCTTTAATCCCAAAGAACAGACGTCTCCCAGGGCGAGGCAGGAGTGCCCTGGCTGCGCTGGTCTGCTCACAGGAGGTGCTCACACTGTCCCAAGGTACATTCTGTTTGTCAGGGTCACTGCTGCTGACCAGCTTTTTTATAGAGGACTCAGAGTTTCAGAAATATATTTTTGTAGACAATGACTAAACTGTGAAACATTGAAATAAAGCATGTAAACAAAAACTTACAGCACTGTCCTCTGTACAGATGTTTTTCTCACTTCAGATCTATCCTGACTCATTAGAAAATGTTTGATTACTTCTTGGATATATTTTAATAAAGTTCTCCAAAGAACATGGCTGCTGTTTGTGGAAGGGGTGGCCTTAGATACAATATTGAAGGGGAGGGCTGAAAACCTGCACAGGTGAGCGTCTGATTCAGTCCTGCTTTTCTCAAGCTAGAGAAGCTTCCACACAGTCCCTGCATCTGCCACTCTGGCAAGTGATGTTTGGATTCTGGAGCACTGACCATCCACCGAGGCTGTGAAGGTGGCAGGCTGGAGCAGCAGCGTCTGAGTGGGTAAGGGACAGCTTTGGACGTAGCCTGCTGTTCACTTACGTGACTTCTCACATCACGGTAGCTTGTTTTGCAGCCTGTGTGTAGTTTAAATATACCTGTGTAAACAGCAGTAGCTGTCTTCAGCGTTTTACAGTAAAATAGTATGTGAAATACATACAGAAAATCAGCCCCCAACGCTCATTTTTCTGACATGGAAGTTGGTGCAGCAAAATTAGCATAGAAAGGCGGTTAGGTGTTTCATAAATGAAAGTTAATTTCTGGTTTACAGCCTATGCTCCCTGTGTCAATCATCAATGAAGGTCAAGAAATCCCTTCCTGTTCCTGGTGGATTATATCACTATTTGTCTAGCTGGTGCTGTGCACCTTTGCAGTATCCAGCACCACCCTCAGGAGATGGGATATGGGAAATGCTGGTCTGCTCCGTCATGGCAAGTTCAGTCTCGGAGCTGGTGGAATGAGAAGGGAATCTTTTATGTGGTGGTCTTATTTCTGACGTGTAGCTGACGATCTCACTGTTTCAGTGAAGGAACTTAAGACATTGAGGGCAAAGCCTGGTCTTCAAAGAATGTAGTACTGACCTTGGATCTACCAGTCACTCAGACACAAGGCACCACGGCTCTGCTGCCGTCGGTTCTGTCTCATGTATGTATTGGCTCCTGTACGTTTTTCGAATACAAATACAAGAGGGGCAGTTGGCTGGTAAAGCTGGTGGCATGTAGTAAATAAAAACGCAGACACTGTACAGCACAGGTTAGCGCAGAGTTCTGATGTCCCTGTTTGTTCTTAAGTTCTATTATACATAGTTGTTTTAAATACCAAAATATAGACCACGCTTCCAAAAAACTGTCTTGAACCTTTTATTGATATAATAATGTGTCTTAGAATCTGTTCAGTATTTTATCTGTGTGCCACATCAGGACTAAAATCACACCTCAAAGAGCACAGGCAGTGGGACGAGAGGATGAAATGCACTTCAGAGGGCAGGCGCGTTTACCGCCCGGCGCTGGGCAGCGCTTCGCCCGCCTCCAGCACAGCCAACTGCAGCCCTGCGGCCGGGCGGGCACGGAGCTGAAACACGGAGCTGAAACACGGAGCCATCTTTGGAAAGAAGGGGAAGCGAAAGCAAGGAACTCGCCTTTGCGGGGCCAATTCGGTCCAACGCGACTCCCCTGGCCGGGGCAGCACGTGGGGCCGCTCGGGGCTCTGGCGGCCGCTCCCCCGCGGTCTCTGGCGTCGCCGGGCGCCGTGTGAGCAGAACCGCCGCAAAGCCGCGCGTCGCTCCCTGACAGTCTGGGGTCCCCCCGTGTTTGTTTGCTGCCCCGCTATACTGAAGAGGTTCAGCGAATCTCACTGTTCTCCCGGTAACGGTTCACATGTATCACGGATTGTGACAGCCGCACCCTATTAACACAACGATTTGCACCTACAGCCGCCTCTTCAGGACCCCGGCTGCGGCTGCGGCGCTTCCCGCGGCGTCCGGGGCGCCCGGAGCGGCCCCGCGGGTCCCGGGCCGGGCTGGGTTTCGTGCGCGTTCACCTCGCGGTTCCGCCTGAGCCGCCTTCGTTCCTGGGACACGTCCAGACCGAGCGCGGCGCCGCTGGCAGCGCTGCGAGCAAAGGCCGCCGGCCGCGGCTGCTCCGCGCTGGCCGGGCCCGGGCCCCGCCGGCCGCTGGGCTGCGCGACCGCTCCGCTTCCCTTGCGCGGCGGCCGCGAGCTCGGGCCGGGGCCGGGGCCTCTACCGGGGCCTGTGCCGGGACCGGGGCCTCTGCCGGGGCCTGGGCCGGGGCCGTCGCTCCCGCCCGCAGGCCCGACCCGCGGCGGCGCGGGGCCTTGTGGGGCAGAGGAATGGGGGCCCGCGGGCGCGGTGCATGCCGGGAGCGGGGGAGCCTGCGGGCGAGGTGCATGCCGGGAGCGGGGGAGCCTGCGGGCGAGGTGCATGCCGGGAGCGGGGGAGCCTGCGGGCGAGGTGCATGCCGGGAGCGGGGGCCCGCGGGCGCGGTGCATGCCGGGAGCGGGGGCCCGCGGGCGCGGTGCATGCCGGGACGGGGGGGCGGCGCTCGGGGCCCAGCGCGGGGCGGCCGCTCGCTCGGTGTGTCGGGGCGGCGGTCGGACGCTCGGGCCGGCGGCGGCGGAGACTCGTGCCCATCGGGGATGGCGGACGCGGCGGCCTCCCCCGTGGGGAAGCGGCTCCTGCTGCTGCTGGCGGCGGGGCCGGGCGAGGGAGAAGCGGCGGGGCCGGAGCCGGGGCCCGCGCTGCCGTCCCGGGCCTGGCGGAGCGGCACGGTGCGGGCCATGAGCGGGGCCGTGCCCCAGGACCTGGCGGTGAGCGCCCGGCGGCGGGGGCGGGGCCGGGGCGGCGGGGGCCGCGGGCCGGGCTGCCCGCGTGGGCCGCGGCCTCGGGCGGCCGGCGGGGCTGCGGGGCGAGGCCGGGGCCCGGGGCGCCGCCTCCCCGGGCGGGACGCGGCGGCGCCTGCTGGCGGCCTGGGCGCTCCCGCCGCGCCGCGCCCCGGGCTGGCGGGGGCGGGCGGGCCGCGGCCCCGCGGCGGCGGGCGGAGGCGCGGGCCGGGCGCGGCGGGGCCGGGCGCGGCTGCCGGGCGGTTGTTTCCCCGGAGGGCGTTAGGTGTTTTCGGTCAGCCCAGGTGGAGCCCCTTGCTTGGGGTGTAGTTCTGAGTGGAGATTATTGATTTAGCTCCGTCCTGGGTTTTGTTTTCAGTTGTGGGTATTTGTGCGCTGTGTAGTGTGTTCACACACCCTTTAGCGTTTGTTTGGCGCTTGTCTATGTAGTGTGTTCAAACACCCTTTAGCGCTTGTCTAGTGCAGCCCGTCGGGGCGCTGGGCTGCGGATCTCAGCGGGGCTCGCACGGTGTCTGTGCCGGTCCTGCAGGTTCCCGCTGGGGGCGGCACCGTGGGGACCGAGCGCTCGCTCCTGGGAGCTGTGCTGTTAAAATGACCCATGGTAGGGGGAGTGGGCTTCTGTCTGAAGAGTTTTGTTAGTTCTCTCTATGACTGGCTTTTTAAAAATTTGCTGCTGTCATGATAAGTTCCTTGGGCTTCTTTGCAGTTCCCTTGACTCCCCACGGCGATGCTGCGTCCGCTGGCCTTGTTTCAGAGCTGCAGCAGGGCCTCAGCGAGCAGGGCTCTGCCCGCCCCGGTGCCCTCGCGCCCTGTGTCTGTGGTTGAGAGCTGCGGTGATGCACTCCAACTGCTCCTTTATTTATTTGAGGAGGAAGAAAAAACATGCAGAAAGGGGATCTTCAAAAGGAAAACGGAGCAAATTTTTGAGACTCTGTCAGAAACATGAAAATGTCTTGGGGCTGCCTAAAATGTGGTCTGGAGAGCTGCCCTTGGGGAAGACCGTGTTTGCCATATGTATCATCAGTATTCTTGCATTGTGGAATCATCCATCTCAAACATGCGTATGATGTACTGAACTTTTGGTGTGCACCTGATCTTATTACTGTTTTGGTGCCAGGACTGGTGAAGTGTGTGTTTGTTTGTTTGTGGATCTCTGTCCAGTGAAAGGTAGTCCCTTATTTCCTGGTTAGTCGCTGCTGTCCAGCCATACAACCCTAACAATGTAAAAATCAACGTCTGTGCTTGGTAGCGTGGGAAGAATAGGATTTCTCCGGAGTGTGAATTCCTTCCTTTCGTTCAGCCCTGCAGTTCTCACCCCAGTTCCTTTTGTCAATAACCTTTCGCTTAGCACAGCCTCAGTGATGCAGCTGTCTCGAAACAGTATATTCTCCAAATCTATACAAGAACTCTTAAATGTGAACTGTGTAAAATACTTAAGGCAGATTTTTCAGGGTTCCGTCGTGTGGAATATTTAGTGTTGTCATGGAACCTTCCACGCATAATGAATACTGTAACAGTGATAACTATCAGAGAAATATGTCATCTTTTAAAACTCATTCTGCTAGAAGAAAATGACAAGTTGGTACCAGTCAACCACAGTTTAGGAAATACTAATCCAAGGTGAAGTAATAGCGTGAACTAGGCCTGAAAAAGGCTAGAAAAGAAGAAATCTGTTCTACCCTCTGGGCTCCTTAAGCCTGTGCTGTCTCGTGATGTCCTGTAAGGACAGTTCCACTTACTGGCCCGTAGTCTGATGTTGGGCTTTTAGAAATACAAAACTGCAGTCGATTATCTTCTGCACCTTTCTGAGTCAGAAGACTCAGGAGTAGACAAGAAGTACAGAACTTAAGAAAGCAGCTGAAATAGCTTTTTTTTTTTTTTTTTTGAGGGGGGGGGTGGTGGTGTTTTAATATTGGAATTTTGGGGAACTATTACTTGTTCTGGTGTGGTGAAGCCTTTTGCTATTTTTCCCTGTATGGTTATGGAGAGTAGCACTTAAATATTCTTTCTTTGAGAAAACCTGGAATACTTTAATTATGGTTAGTCCATAAAAACTGTATATAGCGGTCAGTCCCAGCTGTGCCATCTTCAGAACACCAGGAGAAATCCTGAGGAAAATCTGTGCTGCTATTATAAAAGAGCTTTACCTCTTCTGACGAGAAACACATCTTGCCCTTTTTCTCAAAATGTCTGTTAGGACAGAATCATAAAAGACTTGTCAGGCTTTATCTTGGTATTGTCCTAAAATTGTGAAAGAGTACGTTACATGTCAATGGCGAAATAGCTCAACCTGTCGCATGTGAGGCAGTGCTGCTTTTGCTTAAGTGGAATAAAACGTGTGTGAGATGAGTGTTTTAATGCACAGACAAGCTGCACAAAGCCCACAGAGTCTGGAGCCCTGGGACACTGGGTGTTTTGGTGTGGAATAAACCACATACGCTTTTTACAGTAGATGGTAGAGGAGGAGATCATGTTTGGGTTTATTTTCTTTCCTTCTTTATGGATACTAAATTACGTCTCACACAGGTTTTCTGTATCTGAGTTTTTATGTATTTCCTACAGCAATCTGCACATATAACTGAATGTGTTCTGAAGACATTTTCACTTGTAGGTGATATGTAGATTGCACAGCTCAACGAAAACATAGTCATCTGAAGTATCCTATTCATAAGGGATTTTATTGAATAAAGCTGATATTTAGAAATTATTTAGAAACTGCCTGAATTGTGGAATAGGCTTAATTTACCTTGCAAGTATAAGAACTGTTTGAGTTAACCATAAATAACAGGGCATTTCAAGTAGTTTTTCGAAGTGGGTCACGTTGGAAGAGAGCGTCTTCCCGCCCGGAGACTGCAGCGTGGGTGAGGGGCCCTGGGGCCAGCCGGGCGGTTCTGGGCTCCGAAACTGCAACAGAAGTGGAAAGAGGAAAAGGGAGTTGAAGCTGCGGCTGCTCCTGCCTGGTGTCTGATGCAGCAGAATCAAAGATTTCAGATTCCCTGGTTTGGATTTAGTGAACCATGGTTATCTGACTTTGGAAAATTCCTGCTCAGATAGGCTTGCTGCTTAAAATGTGTATTCAAGAAATCTCTTACTAGACTTAACCCATTTTCTTTCCACTTAGTGGTAGTAGCCTCTGCAAGTTTTATTTATACCGATAAACAGTATGAAAACTTGTAGCATTCTTGCATGTTGGATTCATAGAAGTATTCAGATCCAGCTTTTACAAGTGAAAGGTGAAAGATGCTGCGCAAAGTTTGTCTGCAGGAACCTCCTTGATTATTTGTTTTGACGTTTTTGAATGTTGTTTTGTAGTGTTGAAGTGTAACAGCACAAACGCGGAGAAGAGGCTAGAAAAACAAAGTGTACTTTGGCAAGACCTCAGATTTTTTCCTGTCGTTGTCAAAACATAGTGTATTTTTTCCTTTGGCTTTTTTTTTCCTTGGGTGCACAGTGTTGACATGGTATGTACATGGCTTGCTTTTTACCGAATAAAGTGCCATAAGCTGGGAATGTAGAAACCATATGCTTTATGGTCTGTTTGGTGAGTATATAATCAGTTCATTTAGCTGAATTTGTAGGTATGGCTACAGAAAGCAGTAGACTCAGTAACAGCTGTGCAAATAGAGTAAAATTTAGAAAGTTGAATACTAGTAGGTGTAATAATAATTTAGGTTCCTGTCTTGACACATTTGTTGGTATGTTTTTCTCTAAGGCGGGTGCATGTGTCACGCTCCAAACAAAACCCAAAGCTTGAACCACGCGCTGGTAAGGGCAGTAGTTCAGCACTGAAGCTGGTACGGGTTTTGAGCCACAGGTTGGCAGCTGTGAGTCCCTTTTGTCGTTGACATGGTTGCAGAAATGCAGGTTTCTGTAGTGTCCACAGTGAGATGTTTTCTCAGTGTTCAGGGGAGGTGTCAGTGGAAATACAGGAGTCTGAAAGGTCCCTTTGTTTGTATGCCTGTGCGAGGTCAGGGCCCTGCCTGGTGCAGGGGCTCCTGCGCAACGTACGCAGTCACATACTGCATTCACATACCTTTTCTGTCAGGTTCCAAATAGAAGACTGATAGTTTTGTAGGAGGTGAAGATACAGGGACTTGTGAATATGGAGCAACTTCTACTCGAAATGCAAGTGGTTATGACAAAGTTATTTTGGGGTTTTGTCTGGAGTTATTACTGCGTTACGTCTCTCTGCTTTGGCAGTCCACTTCATAAACATTTTGGGTGAAAAGAGTAGGCCGGTGTTTTAACTGAGAAGCTGCATCAAGACATCTGGTTTGTAGTTTTAACTTCTTGAGGTACAAAGCGTTAGTGTGTGTGTGCGTGTGTTTGTTTCTGCAGGAAAACCATCTCCTGCAGGTGATGTGTGTATGCATGTTCCTTGGGCAAGTTCTGCGTGCCGAGTAGCTGTTTTCTGTGTGCTGATCTTATTCCGTGCTTCAGTGAATTCCTTGATCATTAGTTGATCATTGGTGGCTTCAAAAATATTTCTATTTAGCCACATCATGTTCTTATAGAAACATTAGAAGAAATGTCTTTCCAAGACATTCAGCCAGTTTAGTGAAAGTTTGTATATCACGTTTATGTTTGGTTGCTAAATAGCTTTGTAATGTGGTCATAAAATACATTTGCTCGTACAGTAACCTCTCTCTGCAGTGTTAGAGCGCTCTCTCAGTAGTCTTAATGCTTCCAGTTCTAACCAAACCCAAACTCGGTTTTACCCCCACGTAGTTGTTGTCCTGGGGCCGCTGTGCTGTGACTGGTACCTGCGCGAAGCCGCGTGCTTTCCCTCGGCGCCGCTGGTGTCCGCAGCTGATCGCTTGTGCTGCCTCTTCTCGGTTAGATGCTCTGTCTAATCAAGGCACCCAGCATTTCAGTCAGTGGCAGATTTCTTTTCTTCTGTAGTTTGTTTTATTTTGAAACCGTCCTTACTGCAGGTTTGTCTGGAGCTGGAAGGTGTCAGCGCTGGTGTCTGGTTACCGTTGGTGAGCTGCCCTGCGCTCCCGCGGCAGCCGCTGCCGCGGTGCCAGGCTCGGGTCCCCGTTCCACAGCTCGCGCGCTGGATGCCGATGCGCGTTCCCAGAACGCAGAGACAAATGGGAAGGGTTTGTGGAGTCAGGTTTTCCTTGCGGTTTTCGTGTGCATTGCAGACCTTTTGCCATCTTCCTGAATTTCCTCCAAAAGCCATGGTTTTGTCCATGTCCACCTTGTCCATTTTGACATTAATAACTGTATTCAGAGATTAATTTCATTTGTTTGGGTTGCTTAGTATCCTAAATGACATTGAGGTGGGTGGTTTTGGAGAGGGGCTGATAGTTTCTTAGACGTTCTTCTAAAGAATGTTATGATTTTCTACTTAAGATGAATAACTTTGGTTTCTTATTTTCAGATTGTTGAGAATGTGGCGTTAAGCTCCATGTTTAAGCTTTTCTTTGAGATTGGATTTATTTTAACTATAGTCATGTGGTCTATCATGTAGTAACCTAAAATAAAGTTTTTACTTTGTCCAGTTTAATCTGTGAAACTGGGGAAAAATGAGATACACTGCTAGTTTTATCACTGATGGGTTTTTTAAGGAAGGTGCCGAACTTGGAAAGGAAAGGAATGGGTGTGAGGCCAGCCAGAATTAGCAATTAGAACAGCAAATTTTAAGGGGCTATGATGGTAAAAACTCCAAAAGCTTCTCAGGTTCTTCCCTGGTCTGCGTAAGGAACCGTTACGCTCGAGGCCAGGAATGTGGCTAAAGAAACTTGATTTCTTTTTTATGCCAGCTTTACCAGTGACATTGTTAATTATGTTGCAATAATAATTCTACTTTCAATGTTAAAACTAATAATTTTCACCTTGCTTTGACAAAAATATGTATGTGTGAAACTCACACTTTCCAATAGCTCAAGTATTTCAAGTTACTAATAGCAGGGAACATTCAAAACTGTTACTTGTAGTATAAATTGAGGAAAAAAGGTGTCACTTTTTGAGGACAGGCCTGGGGAGTTGAGATTCAGTTCGTGGTGTACAGAAGGGGCTGGAGGTTTCGGTAGGAATGCAAACATTTTCTGAAATAAAGTTCCTCTTAAAAAGCACGGTGGTTAATGTCTTTGGCAGCGTGATTACTGGACGGATTTCGGGTGCGGGGCTGGGAGGTGCCCGGCTCTGCGGGGCGGAGTCGGTTGGCGTCACTGGCTTGTGCTGGCCATGCAGCTGCAGCGCTGGGAGGCTACTGCTGGTCCCAGATGTGGCTTGGGTAGTGCTTGTTATCCAAGAGAGGTACCTGGCACAGTCATTTTCTGGTTTGGCGCTAACCGGAGATCTCCGGATCAGCTCGGATCTGGAAGCGTTCAGCTGCCTGACAGTTGTCCTGAGTCTTATCAGATAAAGTGCAAAACAGCCGTGCAGCATGTGAGAGAGACAGCAGCTCCGTTTGTGTTGCTTTCCTTCATGTGTAAGAAAAAACGTATTGATGAAGACTTCAGCGGAAGCGTTTGGTCTGATGTTCTAATTAAGTCAATATAGTAGCTAGCTGCTATAAAAACGTAGTTTTCCCTCCTGTCTCCTGTGCGTGATGCTTCCCTGGACCCTTCAGCAAACAGCATGGAGGAAGACTGCGGGAAATCACCAGTTGCTTGTGTGTGCTTAGTTTCTGGGCCACGTGTTCCATACATGCACACCCTGAGCAGTCCGGGGCGAGCAGTGGGATTTCAGGTTGGGGTTTTTGCCTTTCCTTGTAAGAAATATTTTGAAGCCTAGTTACTATATTGGAAGCTAAAGGTTTTTAAGCATCAGTGTGACATCATCTTTGTCTTACATAACAGATTCCAAAACAATACTTTGATTGCATTAGAAAACTACCGTAGTTTAGTTTTTTAATCTCATTTCCTGGTGCTACTAGCTGCATGAGATCTCCAATGTGTCTCCCAAGTTGAAGTCTCACTATCTACCTTCCCTTTTTTCTTCTCCCCCGTGTTGACAATGTAGTTCTTTCTACATCATGCGTAAGAGGTCATGGACTGACTTGTTACCCAGTTTTACTTGGTAGTCTGCAACAGATTCCTACCAGTGCCTGTTTTCTGGGCATAAGTACTATTATTCCAATTTGCAGATGGGGAAGCTCAGCCAGTGAGACTAAGTGGCTTGGCCAAGGTCATGCAGGAAGCCTCTGAGGAAGCAGGGAGTTGAACCTGGGCCTCTGGCTGCTCTCTAGCAACTGATGGACCATCCTTCCTTTCCAAACTAGGTAAAATTTAAGACCATTTTAAGGGATATTTTTGAATTTCGATTATTTGCCATCTTCTGCTTTTTATAAAATATAAAACTATAAAAGGTAAAGATTTTGTTTCTAACAGATGGCATCTACATTAGACCATGGTGCAATTTCTAATGCAATAAACTGCAGTATTTTTTCTCTTATAAATCGTGTTTAGAGCCTGTGTGCCATGCGATGAAAACAACCAATATATCTGTCTTATCTGCCCTATGGTCTTCCTATTGTTGCTGCTTTTATAGTGGAACTGATGTTGGAAAACTTATGGGGAAGTTGCGTTTGAACCAGACGATAGTTCTTTATGACGTATTAAGGCCTGAAAGTGAGGGTAGTAGCTGGACATGAATGTGTCTTCTGGAAAAGAATGGTTCAGGCTGTCTTTGTGTATCAGAGAAAGCAGAGCAACCACTCTGCTTTCTAGTGGCACTTTTTGTTGGGACAGGCAAAAAAATGGGGACGGAGAAGGAAAGAGTAACAGGTGTGTATGCACCATCCTTCTTTTATATTGGGGGGAAAAAAAGGTCTGGTAGATTTAAAAACAAACAAAACACCAAAATGTTTATTGTTTGCAATTAGAAATGCTTAGGGAAGGCATTTTTCCCCATAGCAGAACTTGGGAAATTCTGCACGTGCATTTTTTTCTAAGCAGCATAATTTTCTTAATGTGATATAGACATTCTAATCTGCACTAATTGCAGGTCTGGTTGCCATAAGCAGCAGCACTTTTAAAAGTAATGGTATTAACACAGCCGCTGCTGTTCTGGTCAGTCTAAACTGACCGAGCAGGACTGGGAGGGTCAGCAGAGATGCGGTCGGTACGTGTCATTCTATGGATTGTAGGGCCATCGACACGTTTGAGAGCTAATTTATTCTCATGTAGCCAGGGCTTTAGCATACACGGTTCCCTCTTGACTCAGAACTGCACCGTTTTCAAGTTAAGGTGGGAAAAAGCCAGGAAATTCTCAGTTATAATGTAGCCACTTTGCTTAAGGCCTCTGGGGTTTACAACTCAGGTGGAGTATTTCTGTTTACCACTTTAAATATCAAAAGAAAATATGTTTATTCGCTCTCAAGTTTGTCTCCTCTGTCCTCACTTTCCTTGCTTTAGTGCTTGTCTCTTGTAGAATCTAAGCATGTTCCACGTGAGTTCATAAATATGCTGTAGATATTTTCTGTAGTAATGCAAAGTGGCGTATACACAAACATGCAGTGTGCTGTGCAAGTCAGCTTCTGCTTCCTACACAGTGCACAAAGTGATTCTGTCACACATTCTGGAAACAGAAACTGAGAATGTAGCTGTTCATGTTGGGGCTTTCATCCAGTTTATTGCTGTGTGATCTGTTGGAAACTACTGACAATTCTGACAATATCACACTGGTGTTGCATGGACCTGGAGCAGCTGCCGTGCGTATCTGTGTGGAGGAAAATGCCGTTAGGTATGGACTTTGAATTAGTAACACCTTTCTAATAGCTGTAAGTCCAAGTTTGGCAGGACCCCATTGCTTATGTTGATTTCACAAAGATGGAATAAAACCTAATATTGAATGTAAAGCATGTAAACCAAACTTGCAATTACTTCTCTGTTTTGAAGGGGAGAGAGATGATCTTAATACGATAATGTAAGGGGGTTTTTTTCTCCTTTTGAACCCGTTAATGGCTCTGGGGTTTTAGAAAGGTAAACTATTCTGTAAGCTCTGTTTTCTGAGGTGAGTGGTAGAATAGAAGAGTCCAGTTGGCAGGTACCTACAGTGACCACCTCGTCCAACCACCTGGCCACTTCAGGGCTGACCAAAAGGTAAAGCGGGTTATTAGGGACGCTGTCCAAATCCTCTTAAACACTGACAGGCTCGGGGCAGCAACCGCCTCTCCAGGAAGCCTGTTCCAGGGTTTGGCCACCCTCTTGGTCAACAAGTGCTTCCTCACTCCTTCATGTCACATCTAAAGCTCCGGTGGCACAGTTTTGGCCATTCGCAGGCATCCTGTCCCTGCATCCCAGGAGCAGATCCCATGTCCCCTCAGGGAGTTGCAGAGCCAGGAAATGGCTCCTCAACCTCCTTCTCTCCAGACTGGACAAGCCCAGAGCCCTCAGCAGCCCCTCGCAGGACCTGTCCTCCAGCACTTCCCCAGCTCCGATCCCTCCTCTGGCTGCGCTGGGGGACGTTCCCATCCCTGTGCAGCGGTGGGGCCCGCACTGCACGCAGGGCTGCAGCCGAGGCTGCGCCAGCGCTGAACGCCGCGGGACAGCCCCCTGCGGCCAGGCACGCCGCGTTTGGTGTCCCCAGGACGTGGTCTGCCCGCTTGGTGCCGGTGTTGCTGCCGGCTCCTCCCGTGCCTGCAGCCGACCAGCACCCAGGTCCTGTTCTGCAGGGCCGCTCCCCAGCCGCTCCTCTCCCAGTTTAGACTGGTGTTGGGCATTACTCCATCCCCAGTGCAGAATCTGCCACATGGACTTGTGACACTTCATGCCACTGATGATTACCCAGTACTCCAACCTGTGTAGATCCCTCTGCAAGACCTCTCGTGCCTTGAGGGATTCAGCAGCACCTCCCAATTTGGTATCATCACAAACTTGCTAATAGTGCATTCAGCCTCTGCATCCAGATCATTGATACACCGGTTGCACAGCACTGGCCCCAGGACTGAGCCCCGAGGAACGCCGCCAGCCAGGTGTCTTCACCCACCGCACTGTGAACAGGCTTATCTCACACTTGGGCGACTTGTCTGGAAGCATTCTGTGCAGGACAGTATCTAAATCCCGAGAAAAATTCAAAAAACAACATCCACCCCCTTCTCTTCATCCACCAAATGGGTGGTCTTATTGTAGAAGGAGATTAAATTAGCTAAACAGGATTTTTCCTCTGTGAACCCATGTTGACTGTGCCTGATGATTATGTTGTCCTTTGAATGTCTCTAGCACCCTGCATGATTTCGGTAGCTTTTCAGGTACTGCGGTCAGACTGAGCGGTCTGTGGTTCCCTGGGTCTTCCCCCATCCCCTTCTTGTAAGGTGGAATGATGTTGGCCAGCGGGGATCCCCCCGGGGGCCCACGGCTCTGGGCAGCGATGGAGCGGGGTCCTGCCACAACATCTGCTGGGCTTTGCTACTGCTTTGTATGTGATGGGTGCACAGTATTTGTCAGAATATGCGATGAACCTGTTAAACAAATGTGGAACACCCATCTTGAAGTTCATCACAGGCTATTTCTTGTAGGTTTTTTTCTTTTTTTTTCTTTTTTTAAATCGGGGAGTAACGTGATAAATTTTCAGCTAGAAGTACAGCTGTTCCACATCATCAATTTATAATGATTCATAGAAATGTGAGGTGTCTTATAGGTTAAGACTGGAAGAAATTTTCTTATAGTCTTACTTCACATGTGTGACAAGGTAAATTGACTTATTTAAGTCTTGTGTGAGACAATAAATGAAAAATAACAGCTATCGTGATTTGATGGGGATGGAGTGGTAACCTGCACTGTGTTGCTTGTTTGAATTTGTCTGCATTTAGAGATCCCTGTCAGCTGAGGGCATGTGCTAGTGATGGGTCCTGTCTGTGTAGTTATGTAGAAAATCTCCCTTCCTTTTCATCAAATTCTTAAATATCTTGCAAAAAGGAATATATTCCAAAGTCAACATTATTCTAATAGTTCTTTCCGTCAGCCTTTTTTCGTATAACCTCTGCGATAAGAGAATCGCAACAAGATGATTGCTTCACCGATACTGTACATAAAAAGAAACAGTGCCATTTTGTTATTCTTGTGTGGTAGTCCTCTCTGTCTCACGTGCTGCCGCCAAAGTAGCTCCAATGTATTGAGGAAGGTACAGGCCCACTGAAACTGAAAAGGTGTTGGGTCCCGTCGCCACTGCTGCTGGGACGTGTGGAACTGGAGGGAGCGTCAGTCTCTCGCTCTGCGAGCGGCTGGAGCAGCGGGTGCAGTTCCGGAGTCCCCCGGGGGTGTCTCGGTCCGTCCCTGCCCGCTGAGCTGGGCTGGGGGAGCAGCGTGCCGCTGTCCGTGCCTCCCGGTGGGCATCGCTGGTGAGCGGAGCGCTGTGCGTTGTACCCCAGTGCCCCGGTCATCGTGGAGTTACTGCAGAACTCTGCTTTGACTGTCCAGCTTATGGTGTTTCTTAACTGACTAGGAATTTCTTGCTGTTCATCTGACATATTTGATTATGTTTGTGTAGTACGTAAGTTCTGTAGATGAAAGGTTGGAATGCAGCCATGTTAATTTAACAGCCCTACTTGTCAGAACATGGAATGAGACTTGTAACCGTGTTCCTGTTCTTGGCATTCTTACTGTGCAGTTTCATAAGGCTTTAACGTTTGTCCTTTGTGGTAGAAGAAACAAGGATGGTATCTCAGAACAGCGATTTAGAATTGTAGTCTGGTTTATATTGTCACACTTGTAAATAAGGTCATGAAAAGTCTAGCGAGTAGATATTTCTGCATAATCTCATGCCATCTAAAATATTTGCATTTGGTTCAGGGAGTTCAGTAATGTACAAGTCAACACAAAATTTCTGATTTGGGATGGATTTCACAAGCTTTCCTGGCGGAAGGATTTAATTCTGTGAATGTCGGTTACGGTGCTGGCAGAGGCTGCCTAAATTCTCTGCACAATTGCCATGTGAAAGAGGCTTGCTTTGTGCCGTCAGCTGTATTTTGTGATGAACCATTTTTACATCTTTAGTTTTGTATGGGGAAATAGCATTTGGAGGCAGTGGTGTGCGTTTGGGGGTAAATAATTTTTCATAGGTTAGTAATTGCTGTGAGTTTGGTTCCTGTTTCTTTTATAATGTTTGACAGCTATGTAGATGTGATGATCTCAGTGTTATCATTACAACACTTATTCTGATTTTTCTGACTAAAGCTGCTGTCTCCTTATCCATAGGGATTGTAGGAATCTATTTTTTCTCTATGCAGTGTCTGAAAAGAGCTGAAGTGCCTTCTGATTTTTTTTTAATCAGATCTTTGTGGAATTTGACGGCTGTAACTGGAAGCAACACGCCTGGGTGAAAGTCCATGCTGAAGAAGTTATAGTGTTGCTGCTGGAAGGATCGTTGGTTTGGGCACCTCGAAATGATCCGGTGACGCTTCAGGGGACGCGAGTGTCCCTGACCCAGTGGCCCGCACTGGTGAGTATGTGGCCAAACGCTCTCGTATCCTCAGAGATTTGCGTCAACACAGCTGTGAAACACAAGGCTTGGATATTGTACCGTTCTGCAGGTACCAAAAATTGCTTGGAGATGGATTTTTTTAAATGGTGAGTAGAGGAGTTAACTGGGAACTGTAGTGCCTCTGGAAAAGCAGCTGAGGCAGCGTGGTTCCAGTTCCTGCCCCAGAAAGGATAAGCTGTTACCCCACGGACACGGGATGTGGTTTACTGCTGGGTCTCTGAAGAAATATGGTACACATCCAAAATTCTTCTTTTTTCCCCTGTTGTAGAACTGGGAGCGTGTTAGGCTTTTCCGAATTGTGAGAATAGGCCTTTTGGTCTTACTATGGACTCTCTAGAACTCTGTATGGTAAAGGCTGATGCATCGTTTTTGCATCATTGAGACTAAAGCAAATAAGTTTTAGCTGGCATACCTGAGTATGCCCGTTCCACAGACACCCTGATGAGCGATATATCTGTATACTCCTCCTTCTCTTAGCAGCTTCCGAAGAGGAAGGATCATTGTATGTGAGAACCCTACCCTTGTGGTCATGATGTCTAATTTGTATTTATTTGCCCTTCTGTTGTTTCTTTTCTCCTCCTGCAGTCCTTGGACTGCCGGGGATCCTACTGTCTGCTTTTTAATACCACATTTTGTGCACAGGCATGCTGACATGTATTTTCGAGCCAAGGACCTTGTGCATTGGCTGAATTTTAATTTAGTGTTTAAATGGATACTTGGGCTCAAAGCAACAAGTTCAGCACTGCCTCTTTTTCTGGGTGCTTCTTTATTGCTTTTGTCTTAAGGCAGAAGAGAACGAGGCCTTTACAGCAGAGATTATGCGTATGGTATTTTTTCCGCAGGCAGAGTTTTCCTTTTTCTGACTTGTCTGCAAGAGTGAACTCTAGTTTAATTTCATCTGGGAAACTTTATGCAGGATCAGTTTCTTTCAGGTGATTCCCAAGTATCTCAGTATCTGGGTAATTTGGGGGCGTCACTGTGGTCCGCACACGGATTGTGTGATGAGTTGTCAGAGCCTCTTGGAGGCAAATATGGGTCCACTCAGACCCCAGAGTATTTCTCTATAACTCAGGCCGTATCTGCAGCCTTGCTGGAGCCAGCAGGTCCGTGCCCGCGCTGCAGCGGGGGCGCTCAGCGCTGCCCCCGGGCGCTGAGCCGGTCTGGAGAGCCAGCTGCTCAGCCTTGCGGAGCGGGTGGCGTGGGGGCCGGTTGGTGGCTTTTGGGGCTTTTTGAGATTTTTTTTGAGATATATCACTTGTGAATGTATATTAGTCCTTCATTATCTCTCTTCTAGTCCTGTTAAATTTTAGGAAATAGTTTTACATAAACTGAGAAAATAAATCTTATATTCATACTGTTGTGTACAGGGGAATGGAGCGTGAACAAACTTGATGAGAGCTGTGAAGGGAAAAATGTCATGAACACTCGTGTGTTAAAGTTGTGTGAGTGTGAGACAGATAACACATTGCTAGGACTGATGGCTGGCAACTTCCTCTTCCATCAGCAAGTTATGGTATAAGGTTATCGTTCTGATTCTGCTGGATATTTTTAGTGATTTGTCTTGCAGCTTGAATATCAATAGTACTTTTGTTATGAATTTCAGTTTTGCACAAAACACTAGCGAGGAAAGCTTACCTTTAATAATATGCATATAAATTACTGACACCTGACACCTTTGCAGGAATAAAAACACTGCTTTCAGAAGGCTACACCCAAAATATGTAGGATAGTTTTAACCATTAACCAAAGCTTTTTTTTAACCTGAGCATGGGAAGGTGCTTACTTGTGAAAAAATGAATACTACAAAAGGTATGTTCAGTTCTGCTTTACGTTCTAATGAAGTGGAGGTAATTTTCTGTAATTCCTTCTTGTACTATGCCACATGTTCAAGAATTATTGACTTAGACATAATGAATAATTGGCATTAAAACTCAGGCACTGGGTGGTGCAAGTTGAGAAATTGAACTTTTTATTCTTTGTGATACTTACATAGCATGTGGAGATAACTGTGGTTGGCTTGTATGTGCGCTCAGTCATTTTTGTAACCTTTGTGTTTTGTTCATCACAGACTTTCACTCCTCTAGTAGATAAGCTGGGTTTAGGCTCTGTGGTCCCGGTCGAGTTTCTTCTGGACAGACATTTACGTTTCCTGTCTGATGCCAGTGGATTACGTTTGTTTCAGGTATTTGTACTGTGTTCAGTTAAAGTGCGAATTTAACTTGGTGCTGTGCTTCGTAGATAACTTTATTTTCTTTTATACTGTTACACATAGATTTTTGTCGTCTTCCTTTCGCTGCCGCGTGTTTGCACGGTTTCCCTGCCTTTCCGGGCGCTCGCGCTGGGCTCCTCCTGGCTCCGCTCGACCCTGCTCCGATGAGAGCGAGCGCTCAGGCATATTGGAGCTGATAACTGCAGTGGCAGTTCTGCAACGGCTTGTGCATAGTTTGTCTCTCTTTCCTCCTGGCATGTTTAGCAATGTTTTTCTTAACTTTCCTGGGGTTTTTTGTGCTTGTCAGTTTCTGAGAGCAGTCCAAGAAGAGCTGGCCTTTAACAACTAATGGTTCTGTTACCTTAAAAGACTATACTGTTATGTTAAAACAGTTTGTTGTTGGCAGATGGGAACAGAGAGTCAAAATCAGATTCTTCAGGAACAGCCTTCACTAAGAGAATCTGTCAATGCATTGATCAGTGACCAGAAACTTCAGGAGATATTTAGTAGAGGTGAGACTGTGTTTTTCTATCTCAGGTCTACTTTGTTGTGGAACAGTTAGAACATGCTGGGATTTGTGAGGAAGAACAGTGATAGTATCTGTTACCGTTTGATTTGGAAGGTAAATTTTCTGTATTGTTTTGCAAATTCTTTACAAAGAAGCATTATTTTAACATAGATACAGGTAAGCAGTTGCTGAGATAGAACCAGAAGTCCCTTCTGGGAATGATCACTGAAGATGTAGTTAAAGTAGGACAACATTTTATTGATAACATCCATGTATTTACAACTTCCCTTATTTTAAGTTTTAGTTTTGAATTTTTAAAGTTTTGGTCCTGTTCTATGGTTCTGTTTTATAGTTCTGGGAATTCAGAAGTGAAGTTACTCTCTAGTTGCTGATCTTTAAAAATTTCTTACGTCAAATTCAAATATTGGCATTTTGAGAATTAATACATGAATTGTTTAAGTTGAAAATATGCTGAGGCTGTGGCTGCTCAGTGTAGAGTTAACACCTTCACTGTTGTCTGGATTGTGTATTGGGGTTAAGCCTGGTGGCAACCTTGTTATCAGGTTGGGGTCCTCTGGGTCAAGTGCCAAAAGTTTTCTCTGCAGAGTTTGAGTTCCTGGGCCAGGTGGCCACCCTGGAGGTAGCCCGCTGTGTTACCTTTGAAGGATGATGTAATTCTTCATGGGGATTTGGTGCCTTTTGGTTAAAAAAATGTTTATTGATAAAAATGCTGTGGGAACAATACTTCTTACACGAGCAAGTAGCTGCAGAACTGTCCGGTTTGGAGCCTTCTTCCGAAGCGCCTTGCTCGCGTTGTGTCAGGTACAGGCTGTTGGATCACTGGGAGCTGGTAGATTGAGGCAGAGAGCAGTGTCCCTGCCTTGGGGATGTCTCAGGTACTGTCTGTATCAGGACAATTACAGGCTGCAGTTGAAAAACTATACATAAAACTCCTATATATTTTAATATAGAAGTAGGTATGTTTGTGAGGGCTGTCTGGAGAGGTGGTGGATGCCCCATCCCTGGAGTCATCCCAGGCCAGGCTGGACGGGGCTCTGAGCAGCCTCAGCTGGTGACCATGTCCCTGCTCATGGCGGGGGGCTGTGTGAAGGTCCCTCCAACCCAAACTCTTCTATGATTCTGTGGTTGAGTGGGTTTTGATGATCTAATACTAATGGGATTTTTGTCTGCATTTAGGGCAGGATGGAAGCTCCGCGTGCTGATGCGGAGAGTGAGGGCAGGGTCGGGGGAAATATTTCTGTAGATGGTTCATTACCTGTGTGCAAATAACTCAGACTCGTTGGTTTAGAGACGTTGGATATTTGTGCAATTATATTACATTTTCCACAGTTACAAATACACGTTTCTGTTCTGACCTGCATGCAGTTTATACTGGGACTTGCTACATCTGAACTGAGTCAGAACGATAGGACTGTCCGCTGGATTGATGCTTCATAATTACTGACCTGTAGGTTAGAAAACAAAAGAGTTTAGTTAGCAAGAAACCCCCATGTAGCTTGATTTTGTCAAAGGAGTGAGTTTATTTTGATCTTCTGCATTTTTTTCTACTGGCAAACTGTATTAATTTTGTCTTTACAATAGCTTTGAGTCGCAGCAGTGAGGGCTTATTCACTTTTTACAACAGTGTGCTTGGCTTATGCAGGATTTGCAGCAGAAGCCCTAGTGTCTTAATTTCCTTCCACCTGAAGGATCACACACCAAGCCCTAATTATGTGCACAGAACTCTTTTTAACTGTATTATTCTTAATTATTATGACACAAAGCCTGTCTGGAAAAGGTACTCAAAGTCCTTCTTTTCCAGGTCCTTACAGTGTCAAAGGCCAGAGAGTGAAGGTTTACCAGCCAGAGGATGAAAACAGCTGGCTCTGTGGTGTCGTGAGCCATCAGGACCCCGTCACTCGTCTTATGGAGGTGTCTGTGACTGAGGTAAAAATATGAAGGACTGCTTTGGTGTTTCCGAAAATACATTTCTCAATATCTTGTGGACAGTGACAGCCTCACCAAAACTTGTGCTTTTGGTTCTTTGTTATTTGCTTTAGAAGATGAGTAATACGTAATTATCCATGTTGTAATTCACAGATTTTTTTTTTTTCCTGTTATGGTGACTTCCCACAATAAATGATGATATACAGCCCACTTCTATAAATGAAGCTATAAGAATTTCTTTGGAAATGAGTGCTATATGAAAAAATATTGGGAGTGTCTTTCTGGATGGGAATGCGTGCTGATGTACAGAAAGCCGCCTTCTGGGTCTGGAATGCTGAGATCTTCCTGTGCCGTTTCTCAGGCAGTGCAGGTCATAGTCAAAACAAACCTGATTGATGTATTTTACCTTAGGCTGTTTACTTTTGTCCTGTTCTTGTCGGGAAACCTCGTAAGTGTTGTGAGCAGCACAGAAGACCTGTGCAGTGCTGGGGCGGCTGGGGCGCGTCCTGTGCGGTCTGGCGGGTGGCTCAGCCGCACCAGCACCTTGCTCCTTTTGCAGGAGCAGCCGGGAACAGGGCTGAGGTGCTGTGTGTAAATCACGGTGTCAGCAGCACCCTTCTCTTTTTCGGGTGCTGTCCTGTGCCCCCGTTCCTGTAGCCTTTTCCGTGTGCAGAACGAATGCACTGAACGTGCCCGGCGAGTCCTGGGTACACTGCAGTAGTCCTGCACTCTGCTGGATCTGTTGCTGGTACACAAGAAAGAAGTGTAATGGTAAATAAGTGAAATTTGTGAAATGTCTGGTAAATAAGTGTAGTGCTTTGCAGAGGCACTAGAATTGTGGAGTGTATGCTTTCAGCAGATACATGCCGGGAAGCACCCATCTAACTGTGTGTCTACTGTGAAATAAAAAGGTAACATCCAAGCGCAGTTATAGAGATTGGGGATTAATTGCTCCTTGTGGGGAGCTGATGGTGCTGCTTAGCATAAATTAACGTGCTTCCTTCCGTTAGTCTTTTCTACATCTAGCAGAGTGGATGTGCAGAAGACTATAACAACACTAAAATTTAAGAAGAGCGGTGTTAGATGCAATGAATGTCTCTAGAAATGCTCAGTAGAACAAATACACAAGGAATCAGTGGTAGGAATCAAATCTGAAAGTTTTTGAAATAGCAAAGGAGCAAAAGGATAGAAGGTAAATTGGAAGGTTGTAGTATAGCTAAGAAAGTGGGACAGAAAAAGAAGGCAAATTGGAGAGGAGCTGCAGAGAAACCCTGTGCTTAAGGTCTCTTATATTGATACTATATGCTCTGAATTAAAAACTAACCTACTCTTTTCTTATTCCTACCTCCTCAATATCAATCTGCATAAAAATTAGAGTGGTGAAATAAAGTCGGTGGATCCTCGACTGATTCATGTGGTGATGGATAACACTTCTCCAAGTGAGGTACTGCAACAATTCAGGTCTTGCATATACAGTGTGAAACTTCTTAAAGATTTAGATATAAAATATCTAAAGCGTGGAAACAACTGAAAGCTGATGTTATGTTCACTGTGGGCTTTTGATAGTGTAGTTGGAAGAGGAAAATTTTCTTTACCGCTTTGAGAAATGATCACAGCTTTCTTTAAACAATCTTCTCTTTTTGTTCAGGCCTGTTTTACTGGGTTCAGCACAGATCTCGGAGGGCTCAGTCGCCATGGTGGCTGCACTCCAGTTTAAGGGGTAGCGCTCTGACAGAGAATGCTGCTCTGCTCAGTGCCTTTTTCTAACAGGATCACTTTGTGCTTCTCCACAGCCCTTTGTAGACGTTTCTAAAAATTGTCATCTGGCTTCTCTGAAGCTGGCTTGTGTGCTTGTGGCATTCCATCGCTTTAGCGGAGAGGTTCCATGATAACATTTGAACCTGTGTTTTTACCCTGGGCTGAAGGTCAAACTATCTCCTGTAGCTGAATTTGGTAGGGTTTGGGTAGTGGACAGAAAGAGTGCCCTTCAGAAGAACTCGGAGCATTAGACTTGTAGCAAAAAGTAGTATGCAAATGGTTTCTATACAAGAGCAAGAACTGTGTCAGAGTGGCTGTGCGCCGCGTTTCCCAGGCTCTGCCACGATGTGGTCCATGCTACAGCAAAGTAGCTCAGCTAAAAACCTTGCTGCCAGGATCCTGTCTTAGCAGAGAAAAGACAAGACTGCGCTTACCCTTGTGCTCTGTGTTCACTTGGTATCTTAGATGTCTCAGTTTGCATTTAAATTTTCCTGTGTGAGAGTAGCGTTATGTGTTCTGTTCTAACAGAAGAATGTTATTTGAACTGGTTTCCTGATTGTTCTGTATAGTGATTGCATGGTTTTATGTATTATAGGGAGGGGGCCTGAAAGCAGCTAAATCATCTAAAGGGAAAAAGAAGAAAGAAAGTCTGGAGGGAAAGGATGGACGCAGGAGGAAAAATGCTTCAGATTCTGGGTTTGATCCTGCAACAAAGAAGCTAAAGGAGAGGGGTGAGGTGGATAGCAATGGTAGTGATGGAGGTGAGGTAAGCAGAGGTCCTTGGAAAGGAGGCTCCAGTAGTGACATAGGACTGGATCCAAGGGCCAAACAGCCTTCATTCGTTCCTCAGATTAATCGCAATATTCGCTTTGCCACTTACACCAAAGAGAATGGCCGAACACTAGTAGTCCAAGATGAGCCAGTTGGTGGTGACACACCGTTGTCCTTCACTCCGTTTTCCCCTGTGGCTGGACAAGCGTTGCTAGTTGGATCTGGATGTAAAGAGGCAGGAAAATCACTGGAACAGGTTGGCCAAGGCACGGTGACTTCTGCAGCTGCAGTTGCTACAAGTGCTTTGACACCAACAACCGTGAGAATCTCTGATACCAGTTTGCCAGCTGTTACTGGACAGGAGAAACTGAAAACGGGCCGGTCACAAGCCCAGGGAGAGGTGAGTAGCCCATGACCCAGCATATTCGAGGCATACGTACATATTTGCAACAGGTGTTGCGCAACATGCTCCTGTTAAAAAACTGTGCCCATGGAATTGAGAAAACTGCTTTTTCTCTTTTTAATTCCTCCCTTCCCAAAGGAAACCTTTCTGTTATCTGGTCTAAGAACTCAAAAGAAAAGGTATTTGGTGGAGTTGTAAGACAGAACTTTTTTAGCACTCTTGCCTTTATTCAGCCTTAGTCTGAGGAGTGCAGCCTTAAAGTCACACAAGCACTGAACTCAATTATATTAACTTTGTTGTGTCATATGGAAGATAACCCGCTTAATATCTCTTGCCTTTATATAAACAAATATGTATGAAAATGTGCCCTGAGATACTTAAAATAAAAGCCTCAAAACCAGAAAAACAGAGAGGCTACATTTAGACAACCTCTTTTAGATGACCAGCTTGTCTGTTACAGCTCTGGCATCTCTGTAGTAGAAAAATGCACCAGTCGCATCCTGTCCTGTCTAGGGCTGAAAACCGAAATAATTAAAACATTTGAGATGGGTACCTTTAGAATAAATTTTGATCAAGAGCTCAGTCTGGAAGCAGCTTGAAGACCTTTTAGTTATGTCTTTGTTTTCAAGGGGAAAAGTAGAAGAGAAGCTCTTCTAAAAACAAAGTAAAAGCCTTTTTACGTAATCAAATGAATGCCTATAAAAACTAAACCAAAAACCCACCTCAGTAAGTATACCGAAAATTAAGAAACTCATAGTCTACCGAATAAAAAAAGAAGAAAATGGGAGGTACGTTAGAGAGCCCAAGGTGACTGCCAGCAGGCTAAAGGGATTAGTTTCATCTCCTTCTTTTATTTTAGCTAACAGAATGGGGGGAAAGGTGAGATGTTGAAATTGGGATAAGGGTTCCTAAATGGTAAGGTGTAAAGGAGAAACAGAATTGTAGAAGGCAGGAGGGTTACGTAATTAAATCGCTGTATTAAAAAAAAGACTGAAAAAAGTTCAAAGTTGGAGACAACTACAAATTGTGTAGGTAAATGGTCAGAATTGTATCTGTCATCAGTGGTATTAAGGAAGCACTTTAATTGTACTGACAAATATTTCAAGCCTGCTGGTTAAGTAGGAGAAGCGTTTCAGGATGATCTTGAGGGAGGGTGAAAATGGGAGATTATTGACAAGCCGTTTCAGTGGAGGTTCCCTTCCTGCTGATTTGAGTTAAAGCAATCAGCAGTTTAAATAACTTGCTTTTCTGTGAATTCTTTCACTTTGTCTTGTGTCTCACTTTTGTTCTGAAGCGTGATAAGACATTAAGTGTTCGTTTTCTCCATATGTCTTTAGTATGTAACGGGCACCATTAGCTCATTAACTTCAATAGCTTGTAGGTAGGAAAAATGAGTCTAGCAGAATTTTTAAAGAAGTTTTGTCATTGTGGATAATTCTGCTGGAAGTTTCTGTTACAGGTGGGTAAGTAGAATGCTAATTGTGCAATAAGATGAGCCAAAGTATTTCTGAATCAAACAGGAATCCTCTGATAGGCTAATGCTTTTACATTTTGTTTTAGAATTCCCGAAATTCACTTTTGGCTTCTTCTGGATTTGGAGTCTCTCTCCCAAGCGCTTCCCAGTCCTCGGTGTTTGGGAGTGGAAGGAACCAATCAAACGGAGTGGTGACTCCAGAAAGCAAGTCTTCTGGGTTTCCTTTCGGCTGTACTGGACCAGAGGCTCAGAAAGACTCTGATCTGTCCAAGAACTTGTTTTTTCAATGCATGTCCCAAAATCTACCTTCTAGTAACTACTTCACGGTCATTTCTGAGAGCTTGGCTGAAGATGCCTCTAGTCGAGACTCGTTCAAGCAGTGTACAGAGAGTGCGGGTGCCGGGATCTGTAAAGGTAAAATAATTTCAGTGGACACTAAGCCAGGAGCCCCGTCTGGCAGTTCTGTGGAGCGGAAGCTGCCTGTGGAGTCCATGCCTACCCTCACTCCGGCCTTTTCACGAAGTCTGTTGAATACTCGCCCCCCAGATAGTCATGAAAACCTATTTTTACAGCCCCCAAAGCTATCAAGAGAGGAACCGTCAAACCCTTTCCTCGCATTTGCTGAGAAAGCAGAACTTAGTCCTTTCAGTGGCTTCGCATCTTCATCTCAGACAGGGGCTTCTACTCCCTCTGCACCTGTGGGTCATAAGGCCACTTCTGGCTGGCCAGAATCGCTCACCTCTGCGGACTCTTCTCTAGCTAAGAAGAAAACCCTGTTTATAACAACTGACTCTTCCAAGATGATCTCCAGTACTCCTGGTTCAGCAGTTGCTGCCAGTGTTCAGAGTCCTTCCGCTATAGGCAATGGCCGCTCCAGCTCACCCACCAGCAACCTGACACAGCCTATTGAGATGCCCACACTCTCCTCCAGCCCTACGGAAGAAAAACCAGCTGTTGGGCCTGGGCAGCAGGACAATCCTCTTCTGAAAACTTTTTCTAATGTGTTTGGCAGACATCCACATGGCTTTTTCTCTTCACAGGCAGAGTTTCCACTGGAGAGCAGAGCCCCTTTTGAAGCTGTGAAAAGGTTCTCTCTAGATGAGCGTAGCTTGACATCCAAACAGGACTCAGACTCCAGTACCAATAGCGACCTGTCTGATCTGAGTGACTCGGAAGACCAGCTGCAGGCCAAGGCTTGTATGAAGGGCATCCCAGACCACCTGATGGCCAAGCTGGGCTCCAGCGCAGAGCGCACCGCTGAGCTGCTGCTGGGGAAGGGGAAAGGGAAGCAAGCCCCGAAGGGCCGGCCCCGCACGGCCCCCCTGAAAGGTGAGGACTTGCGTGAGGGTGTCTTGGAAGCACAGGTGGGTGGAATACTGGAGTGTCTCCTGTGTGACGAACTGTGTGAACCAACCACAGGTGTAAACCTCAATTTATGCTCGTAGGCAGCACACAGGATATTTACAAGGCTAAAGCTTAATGCTCCTTGTCTTCGAATCAACATGTTCACTTTGGGAGATGTTGAAGCATATTTGTCAGGACCTAAGCGTGGTATGCTGCAGACTTGGACAAGCTTAGTGGTTTTGCATGAGTGCGAGCACACAGATGTCTGAAAATATGCTTATTGGGGCCAGCATCCTTTTGCTGTTGCAGTTAACTATGGATTTTTATTTTGCCTCACCCAGTTGGCCAGTCTGTGCTGAAAGATATGAGCAAGGTGAGGAAGCTGAAGCAGTCAGGTGAGCCTTTTCTCCAGGATGGCTCTTGCATCAATGTAGCTCCACATCTGCACAAGTGCCGGGAGTGCCGTCTGGAGCGGTACCGCAAATTTAAGGAGCAAGAGCAGGATGACTCAACTGTGGCGTGTCGCTTCTTCCATTTCCGGAGGTGCTCAAATTCTTCCTTCCTTCATGTGTAGTTTATGTGCAGAGTTTGGACCATGTCCAAGCAGAAAGTAATTATGTTTTACTTATTTAACGTGTTTGGGTGCAATAATGAAGATTTTGAATGTGTTCCATTTCCCTGCATCACCTGACCGGAATTCCCTCACTGGGGCAGGAGGAGCTGATGGTGGAAGGCACAGCCATATGATACTAACCGAGCCTCCGATCCAGCCTCAGGACGTCAAATTTGCCTCGTTGGGTAGAATTTTGCAGAGATAGAATTTTAGTTTGGTCAACAACTAAACATTGCCAGCACAAGGCAAACGTTTGACTAGGTTTTGTTGAGTACAGAACTGTTTTTTAGGAGTAGAACACTGCCTGTGTTTTCTCTGTGTTACATACACGTCTTATGGTTCTTTGACCTGTTACGCTTCTCTTGATCGTCCTTAACTGCCTGTTCTAGCAAGTGCTATGCATCTGTTTAAAAAAATACATATTTGTTCACTTTCTGACGTAAAAAGGATGAAGTGAATTCCTAGTATGTGCCACCCATCCAGTAATGATTATAGCTGCTTCTCTTCCTGAACTCGTTAAAAATTAATCTAGCTCTGAGGTTAAGAGCAAGATTGTTTTTGTTCAAAAATGAAGTTACCTTTAATATTAGCAGGAGACGTTCAGGGTTCTGTAACTTATGTTGTTACACCTTTTACCAAACCAAGAGTAGGAGGATCAAAGCTACCGATAAAACAGTTGTGGCTTGTCTCTGTGGCGAGAGCAGCAGGTGCAGTAAGGGTTTTGTGTGTCTAGTGATGGGAACCGTTAGAGCAAGTGCTAGCGGCCCTAGCCGGAACTGGAATGCTGGTTTACCGAAAGCTGGGGAATAACTTTATCCCAAGTTAAAACAGAGAATGAGAACCATGCACAAGTTTACAAACAACATCGTGCAGCAGCCCATATAAATTAAATTTCGTCATGTCTTTCTATTAGTAGTATAGAGAAATGTGACTTACCAAGCTGTAGCAATTTCCTGCATGTGGAGTTTCCCACCAGCGCTTACTGGGACCTGGGGATTCATTCTGCTGGGTTTTGCGGCTGTTGCCTTTGTGTACCTTATTCTTTGTGTTATTTGGATTTGTATAGTAACTGTACTGGCTGTAGAGTATAGCACTCTAGCTGAAGCCTTTTCCCCCTTTTCTAGGTTTATATTCTGACCTAGATGGCATTATAAGTTAATTAAAGGCAACTTCTCAACTATTCCATCCTGTTTTCTACAGGCTGGTATTTACCCGGAAAGGTATCCTACGAGTAGAGGGTTTCTTGAACCCACAGCAGAGTGACCCTGATGCCATGAGCCTGTGGATTCCTTCCTCCTCCCCTGCAGAGGGGATCGACCTGGAAACTTCAAAATATATCCTGGCCAATGTTGGGGACCAGTTCTGCCAGCTTGTTATGTCAGAGAAGGAGGCAATGATGATGGTGGAGCCACATCGTAAGCTTGGCTTTTGATGTGTTTTTTGCCCGCCTACTCTGTGCAATATGTGTATGGTGCAGTGGAAGACAGTTGCAAGTGTAATAGGATTTCTTGTCAAAGTGCTTCTCCTTTTCTTCCAAGGAGAAGGGTATATTCACTTCTTTGGGGTGTAATTGTGGGAGCACCATTGGGATTTTTCTTTTGGATCAGTGCAACATTACTACCAAGGAAGCCAATGGTAACTTCCCCAGGCGTTTCTAAATTATTTTTCGATAAATAAATGCAGAAATAAGCTGACCCATTTTCCTAAAAAAATAGAAATAAGTCCAGAACACTTATCACACTGACCAGCTATGCTTTAATGAGCAGCTTTTCTTACATATTCCGTTGCTGTTGTGCTCCAGGGACATCACGTAAAAGCTCAGGATCCTCTAGAGGGGAGCAGCACCTGCAGAGGCTCAGCTGAGCAAATAGTTGCCAGCGTTGCTACTATAAGGGATTTAGAAGAAATTTCCTGGAGGTATCCAGTTCAGCCTATTGCATGGATAGCGCTGACTAGCTGGTCTTTTCCCTTTAGCTTCTGGAATGTACGGGGGCAGACACGTGAAGAGGACTTGCCCTTCCTCAGCAAACATGCTGGTTTAGAATCACAGAATCCCAGAGTGTCAGGGGTTGGAGGGCCCTGGAAAGCTCATCCAGTGCAATCCCCCCATGGAGCAGGAACACCCAGATGAGGTTACACAGGAAGGTGTCCAGGCGGGTTGGAATGTCTGCACAGAAAGAGACTCCACAACCCCCTGGGCAGCCTGGGCCAGGCTCTGACACCCTCACCCCAACAAGTTGCTTCTCGTATTCAAGTGGAACCTCCTGTGTTCCAGTTTGCACCCATTGCCCCTTGTCCTGTCCCTGGTTGTCACCAGCAGAGCCTGGCTCCATCCTCCTGACACTGCCCCTTTCCATATTGATCCCAGGAATGAGTCCCCCCTCAGTGTCCTCTTGTCCAGCTCCAGAGCCCCAGCTCCCTCAGCCTTTCCTCACACGGGAGATGCTCCACTCCCTGCAGCATCTTGGTGGCTGCGCTGGACTCTCTGCAGCAGTTCCCTGTCCTGCTGGAGCTGAGGGGCCACAACTGGACACAATATTCCAGGTGTAATCCAAAGAGTTAACAGTCATCTAATTAGTGAAGCTTAATATACATTCTTTGTAGTTTTATAAGTTCATATTATTTGTTCTTAAAACTGGCAGAAGTTTTCTAATTTTGCTGTAATTTGTAAGTGCTTTTTGAAATTCAGTTTCTACAGAACTCTCTAAGGTGCTCCATTTCTTTGGTAGTGGGTGCATTTTGGGGCTTGACTTCAGCCACTCTTAGAAATGGGGATTTTAATAGCATTGCAAGACTAGCAACTCCGAAAATGTGTCTCTGGATGTAAAAAAGTATGTGCTTCTGTACTCTAACCTCAGGTCACGTTTCTGTGCATTTTTTTTAATCAATGTTACTGTCATGTTGCCAAATGAGGTGGGAGAAATGCAAAACATTAAAGCAATAGTTCCTAATCTTCCTTCTCTTTATAGAGAAAGTGGCATGGAAGCGAGCAGTGCGTGGCGTGAGGGAAATGTGTGATGTGTGCGAGACAACGCTCTTCAATATTCATTGGGTTTGTCGCAAGTGTGGCTTTGGGGTCTGTCTGGACTGTTACCGGCTGAGGAAGAATCGTCCCCGCAGCGGTGAGTCCTGGCTTGTTCGGCTTTTCTGTATCTCTGAACTGGCCGCTTCCCGTGGGGGCAGCTTCTGGGAGGTGGCTGAAGGTTTTGGGGGAGAGTTGGTGAGTGTCAGCTTGGGAGGCTGGAGGGCTGGAGCTTGGGCGCTACTGTCTCATGTGCTGCTTTTCAGGTCTTCATTTCCTTAGATGCCTGTGTTTTATCTCTTGGTTAGGATTTGGCTGTGTACTGGGACAGCCTTCTGGATACCTCCACCTTTTCCTCAGAGAGTATACAAGAAAAATTAAGTAGTATCTTAACGGTTCAGAACCGTCATGAAATGAAGTAGTAAGCAGACATGGCAGAGAACTCCTTTCTGTAACAAAGAATTAGATTGGAAAGGTGTTTTTTTTTTATTACTTGATGCACTAGTGTTTGTAATTCAGGAAAAAGTTCAGTAAGTTCAGTTTCTAATGGATAGAGGCACATTGTGCTTACAAAAGTGAATACCTGGTGGCTTTTTAATGTATTTTACAGTATTGAGATTCCGTTGGTAGCATGGGTGTGGACAATGGACAGACTTACTGAGTGTAAGGCTGTTAGTGACAGTTACATTATTACATGGAGCAGATGTGCAAGATACTGGATGGTAATAAGTGTGAGTACTGCTGTCTATTCATTATTATAAAGGTGCCAGAGAACACTGCATGTATCATAAAAGCAATGTGTTTTGAGTTTTTTTCATAGATAGAGTCGCCTATTTTTGTATCATATTTATGGGTTAATCCCAGTAGGCAGCCAGTTGCTCACTCCTCACAGCAATGGAGCTGGGGAAGGAGGAACGGAAGAGCAAAAGCAAGAAAACTTGTGGGTCAAGATAAAAGATGTTTAATAGGCAAAGGAGAAATAGAAGAAAAGAAAAAGAAACCAAACCAGAGCGAGCGCTGCAAGGGGAGCGCTGCAAGGGGAGCGCTGCAAGGGGAGCGCTGCAAGGGGAGCGCTGCAAGGGGAGCGCTGCAAGGCGAGCGCTGCAAGGCGAGCGCGCGCGCCGCCCGCGGGGGAGCAGCCCAGCAGGTGTCCCGGCAGCAGGCGGCTGCCCCGGCAGTTCCTGCGCTCTGCTCTCGTTGCTGACGCGGCTCATGTGGCCTGATCAGCCCCGTCTCAGCCCCGTGTTCGCCGCGGCCCGTGGGCTGGCGGGGCGGGGGAGGAGCGCGGGAGACCTGGATGCCGCAGCTCCAGCCGCGCTGGGGCGTCAGCACCGCGTTGCTCGCAGGTCTAGAGCAGCACCGCACCAGCCGCTGGGAATAAAGTTAACTCCATCCCAGCCAGCCCCAGTATGATAGTGAAGCCCATGAAATTACTGCCAGAATACACCAGAAGAGAGCATAATGATCTTTTGAGATCATTCTTTAAGATGATCAGCCAGTGTACAAGGGAAATAGTTGAAAGTAAGTAGAATGGGGTTTCTTGTATCTGGTACTGTACGTGTTTGGAAGAAACATTTGGGTCTGAATATATCACTGACAGAATGTGGTATAAAGATGTCCATGGTTCAAGGGCAATAGTCTCTTAAGCCACTTTTCTTCTCACAGCAAGGAAATAAATAGAATAACCCAGCCTGTGCCAGGTAAAAATGAAGATATGTCGTGGGCATATGAGAAGTTTTTACTCACTGCTGTTCAGAGGAGGACCGATATTTTACAATGTCACATTAAAGCATGTGTGTGTATATAGTGCTTCTCAATGATGTCTTCCTGAAAACAGTATTGTAATTATGGTTTATTAATCAAGTGTGAAATTTTGGAATGGGCCAAAATGTAGAACCAAGGTATTATTTACATACAACTACTTGTCTCAAGGGGCTTCTGAACTTTGTGCTGTAGAAACAACTTATGCAGGTACCAGGTCTAGAGGACCCTTAAATAAAGTTTTATGTGGTCCTTCTCATATTCTACCCCACTCACCCTTCCTACCCCCTTCCTTTTTAAAGAAAGAGAACGACATGCAGTTTATGCAGCTTCAGATTTGTAGGCCTAACTTGGTTTAAAATGTGAAGAATTAGAAATTAGTCAGACTACTTTCCATGCTATTAATTTGCTGCTTGTTAGCTTTGTAGGTAGATACACGGTCAGGAGAGCGTAGCTTCCTCTTCCTGGAACTGACCTGCAGATACTTCTTGTTGAAAAAGCTTGGAAGGCAATGACAAGAAGAGACAGACTCACTCTTTAACTTAGGAAAGCATAATGAGAACAAGAGCGTGATATGTAGAAATTGAGGCTAGAAGCCAAGATTTAGGTGACCGAAAAGAACAAGCTACTAGAGATGAAAGGAAAATTACTGTAGTGGTTTTATAATCTGAAGAGGCAAAGTTGTTGCTGTAGGTCCTGTTCTAATGGTCTGTATTTATAGCCTGTTTCTGAGATCATCAGGTTAATCCTCTGCACTGTAAAGAACCTAAAGGAACAATATTGATGCAGAAACATTCTGTCTTTTATATAAAATTTTACTTGTTTTATGTCTTTCTTCCAGAGACAGAGGAGATTGGTGATGAGGAAGTCTTCTCATGGCTGAAGTGTGCAAAGGGTCAGTCTCATGAACCTGAGAATCTTATGCCGACGCAGATAATTCCTGGTGCAGGTAATGCTTGAAACATGAAAGGAAAGAGAAAAGTTCCTATTTTTGTCTCAGTTCTGAGCAAGCAAGTGGAAAAAACACTAAGATGGTTGGTGTTCCAGCTGATAACTTTTCTAGCATAGACGTAGAGGAGACCTGAACTTGCTACAGCAGAAGGGTTGAAGAGAAGGTAACCCAAGTAAGGTCAAGCTGTGGGTTTGAAGTGAACACGCTTCTGATACTAGCTGTGACTTCTTCTGCCCAGCTGTTCTTAGTTGTATCCATAAATTTGGTTAACTTGCAAGAAAGATCTTTTTCTGTTGGCGAGAGGGAAAGTATGTGGTCAGTGCTGAGCATTTATTTGACTTGTTTACATAACTGGTCCTGAAGATCATAGAATCATAGAATGATTTGGGTTGGAAAGGACCTTTAAAGATCATCTATTCCAACTTTTCACATCTTTCACTAGAGCAGGTTGCTCAAAGCCTCATCCAGCCTGGCCTTGAACATTTCCAGGGCTGAGGCATCCACAACTTCCATGGGCATCTTGTTCCAGTGTCCCACCACCCTGACTGTAAACAACTGTCTTCCTTATGTGCAATCCAAACCCGCTCTTTTTCAGTTTAGAACCATTGCCCCTTGTTCTGACACTGCAGGCCCTGCTCAGGTTCCTCGGGTGGTCTCAGACCTGACACTGGTGAAGCCCCGCCTGAAGCGCTGTGCAGTTTTGGCTGCCCCTGTGCAAGGACTTGGGTCCATTAGAGGGTGGCCAGAGGAGGGCGACAAGACAGTGAAAGGTCTCGAGGACAAGACTCACTCGTTTGGTTCAGCTTGGAGAAGAGAAGACTGAGGGGGGAGCTCATCGCCGTCTGCACCTTCCTCATGGGGGGCAGCAGAGGGGGAGGTGACCAGTGGCAGGACATGGGGAGTGGAATGGAGCTGCGACAAGGGGAGTTCAGATTGAACATTAGGAAAAGGTTCTTTGCTGAGAGGGTGGTTGGTCACTGGAACGGGCTCCCCAGGGAAGCGGTCACATATAAGTGGTTCCATAAAAGCCTGGCCAACTTGTTGTGAAAGACTCTCAAGCCCTGCTTGGGCAGGTGAATCTCATCAGCTCCCAAGAGACCTGGCTTCTCAAAGGTCAATTTCGTGATCAGAGAAGTAAAACCCTGAGTATGGCACCAGCCATGCAGCCAGGTGTTCACCCGGTCAGCTTGATACCTCCTTCCTCTTACTGGAAGGACAGGGAAGAACACCACCTGTGCTCCAGATCCTTTCAGCATTGCTCCAAGAGATATGTTGTCTCTCTTGATGGTTTGAAGTTGCCTCATTGCAGTATCATTGGACCCGACATGTAACAGCAGGAGCAGATGATAATCTGTAGGACTTGCCAGGTTTGACAGCCTCTTAGTGACGCTGCGCTGTTGGTACGGTCCTCTACGCTGTTCAGAGGGAAGTGTCTCGTTATAGCATGTGATCTTAAAGATACTTGGCAGTAATACTAAAAAACCCTGCCTCTCTGAATATATATTATAAGTAAGGCCTTGTTTTTGTATTTCTTTACATGGGATATTAAAGATTTTAACTTTATTTCTAGCGCTTTACAATATTGGAGACATGGTTCATGCAGCACGAGGCAAATGGGGTATTAAAGCCAACTGTCCATGTATTAGCCGGCAGAACAAATCGGTGTTGAGACCAGCTGTCACTAATGGAATATCACAGGTATGGAATTTGAGGCTGAAATTACCGTGCTTGACATCACATTTTTGAGATCTGTTAAAATGTTAGACTCTAGAGCAGTTCTGTTACTGCTCACATAAAAAAGTCCTCTTGTAAAAAAAGAAATTGAAAAGTCTGGGCTTGTGTTGAAGATGACGTGGTAAGAATTCACACCACAGTGCAAGGTCTCACGTACCTGGAGAAGCAGCTCCTGGACTCTGCTGGTACATAAGCGTAAAGGAATTCTACTGTACAGTTAAAGCAAATGAAAAAGAGAACCAACAAACCCAAATGCATGATATAACTGATATGTCTCCCGAGTTGAACTTTTCCCTTTATTCGACATTTGCCAGGTGTTTACATTTTTGTTTTAGCTTCCAGCTGTAAATCCTAGTGCGCCAGTCTCTGGGAACGAGAGCACCTTTTCCACTGGAGCAGGGACAGCAGGAGTGGGGCAACCAGAAGTGGACGCTGTTCCAAAATCTGAAGCAACTGATGGTAGGATAGAAGAATCTGCAAAAACGGAGACGTCACCAGCGAATAACACTGGTGAAATAAAGAGTAACAGAGCCCTTTGTCCAGAAACAGCTCCATCATCGGCCTTACACTGGCTTGCGGATTTAGCAACGCAGAAAGCAAAAGAAGAAACAAAAGGTGAGCAGAAGACATGCCCTCTGGGGTTGGAATTAAAAGAGGAATGATGGCATACTGCTTGGTTGCTATTCTTTGCGAGAGTGCCTAGCCCTAAATAGAAGAGAACGTGGTCATTTTTCTTCCTTCGCCTCTTAGAAACAGGTTTCTTTTACAGGCTTCGCAATACACAGAGCTGGGAAGATGCTGATACAGCTGAAGATGAAAATACTGTCTTGTCACTCTCCGTTTATTTCTGTACCAGTTCTTGTATTTATTTTCTAAGTAATAAGCAGCTGGTATTCTGATGCAAAATGATAGTAATTACT
Source organism: Nesoenas mayeri (assembly GCF_963082525.1). Taxonomy (NCBI): domain Eukaryota; kingdom Metazoa; phylum Chordata; class Aves; order Columbiformes; family Columbidae; genus Nesoenas; species Nesoenas mayeri. Next base: position 334,338 of record NC_137556.1, read on the forward strand.
TTCAGATGCAGCTTTGTCACTTTATAACTATTGAAGTAAATAAAACTGTTTTGTTTGCCACATGAAGAGTGTATTTCCAAAAAACTGAGAGAGTGGAGTCTGCTTTGGAGGGTCTGATGAAAGCTTAGAACTTAGAACTTCTCCAGTAGCCGATAGTTTGAGTGTGATTCTCCGTCGGAACACACCGCCCGGTCGTCAGGCAGCGTGACTGACGCAAGGCTCGTTCCGGTCCGTATGTCTAGCAGGAGCTGTTCTATATGTCAGAGTTAACTGGTCATGACTCTCTAGATTCGCAGGGCTCAGTCACTGAAACGTTTTGACCAGGGTTAAAATTTGAAATATTTCATAGTGAAACAATTCAGAAAGTCAAAGAAATATTTTTTGAATCTGTTACAAAGTTATGGTTTCTTGTGTATCAAACACTTTCAGGTCAAATCTCCCATGTTACTCAAAATTTAACGGCATACTAAGGGTAAAATCTGTGTGAAGTATATGATGTCTTTAATTCCTTTTGAGGTGCTCCATTCACTGTTGCAGTGATAATATACCTTTACCACAAGACTTGGTCAATATCCTATTTAATACAAGAGCAGATAATTGCAGAGTACTTTGTGATAATTTGAACGTCACCATTTTTTTTTCTCTTTTTTTGTTGCTTTTTTCCCCTCCTCTAATGTTGATATTTGTCTTGCAGAGTCGGGATCACTGAGGTCAGTGCTTAATAAAGAATCCCATTCACCCTTTGGACTGGATTCATTCAACTCCAGCACCAAGATTTCCCCACTAACCCCAAAGCTGTTTAACAGCCTCTTGTTGGGCCCAGTGACATCTACCAACAAAGCTGAAGGCTCCAGTCTCAGAGATCTGCTACACACAGGGCCAGGAAAGCTTCCTCAGGTCCCGTTAGACGCAGGAGTCCCCTTTCCTCCGGTCTTTTCTGCAGCTTCTACGGTAAATAATTTTGTTTTCCTTCAATGCGAACAATGATGCAGTTAGTGCTTATCTTCTGTTGAATATATGAAATATATTTAGTGTCTTAAGTATCTTACCATAGGCAAGGCCTCTAGGCAGGCCTTTAAAAAAAAGAAGCACACGATTTAAGATTGTGTCGTTAATCTCTTGTGAATGTTGAACATCCCTTGTTGAGCGTGGACGCCACAACCAGAGCGGCTGTCTGCCAGCGGCTCTGTTGACGTTCTGCGTACAGGAAGCACTTTCTCCTCTCTGTCAGTATTTACTTAACGCTCCCGTGTTCATCAGCTTACCTGTGCCAGGGTTGAATTCACTTTCTTAGTAACAGATAATGGGAAATAGAGTTGAGATATGAAGTTAAGAAAGTATGAACCATTTTTGCCATTAAAGTAGCAGAGTTTAGATCACTTAAGTTTTCTATTCCATGACTGTTTACTATAGCATTTTTCTGATTAGCCTCTAGGAGGTCATTTTAAGTTTGTTATAAATCAGGGCCATAGCTGTTTCTGTTCTTACTGGATACATGCCTGTCACTGACCTGATGTGTTTACTGTTGCAAGATGTCTATGACTAAAATCTGAATGAGAGCAGATATGCATTAATGTGTGTGCTGTTGCAAGATTAAACTTACCTCTGGATTCACATCTTCTAGGGGGCCAAAGGTAAAGCCAGCCTGCCTAACTTCTTAGACCATATCATTGCTTCTGTGGTGGAAAATAAGAAGACATCCGATGCTGCCAAAAGAGCTAGTAATTTAGCCGATACACAGAGGGAGGTGAAGGAAATGGTAATGGGCTTAAATGTGCTGGATCCACACACTTCCCACTCTTGGCTCTGTGATGGTAGACTGCTTTGCCTTCATGATCCTAGCAACAAAAACAACTGGAAGATCTTCAGGGAGTGCTGGAAACAAGGCCAGGTGGGTGACAACAAATAGCCAACTCTTACTGTTGATAAGTATCCTGAAAATTTAACCTGTGCCTTGGTTATTGACAAGTCCACTCAGACTTTAGCCAGTTGCTCCTGAGTGAATATGATGAATAAAGATTTCAACTGTAGCACTATAAACAGGGGACACAGTGGCCCTGCCCACCCCAGGCTGTACTGACTCGAGCCCCTGTGCCCTTGCACGCTGAGCTTTTCTCAGCTTACCGGTGTGAGGGTGTTTGCAGTGACAGTGTCTGTAGCTGGGGTGTGGTGCGTGCTGAGCCTGTGCTGCTGCAGCCCAGTAGTGAATCCACTATGATTCTCTGCACGCATCCTGGCGTCTAGCCTGTACTTGATGCTTTGTAGCCTCAGCAAAAGGTCCGTTCCTTCCAGCTGCAGCATGTGCAAGAATAAAAGTACCGTGTGCAGTAATTTGTGCTGAGTTTCTGCTGAAATTTATGGGTGTACTTGATGCAGTGTCTCATCATGAGCTTACAGCCTGTGTGAGCCCAACTATTGTTTTGAACTCAGCATCTCATGTATTGAGCACTCTCCTGGTTTGTCTGAGGGGTCATCAGACTCTTAGGCCTTGAGTGAAGAGACTGGTCCTTAGACCTGCTGCCAGCATAGCCACTTGTCCGGGCCTCGACCTGCAGCGCTGCAGCTTAGACTTCTCCAGAGTCCTTAAGACTGGCCTGGTCAGACAAGCTGAATCTTAAAAAATGGAGGCGTAGCTGCTGCTGCAGGGGAAGCGCACCCGTAGCTCTAACAGAATATCGTGCCCATCAGTGGTCAAACTGTGCTCTTGGCACTTGGTTCTGCAACTACACCTGACACCGTTACCTTCACTGAGGGCTCAGAATTGAGACCCTTGGTGCTAGGCAGTTATGTGCCTCATCATCTTTTCTGGGGAGGTCCTTGTCAGCTGTCCTGTTGGCACAGTGCGAACGCTCTTGGCACTCGCATTCCATACGTATTTGTGATTGCTCACAAGACATGCGGACTGCTGAGCTGTAGTGGAGGGACAGATCAGGCTGCACGTTCGTCTTTTGGCACTCAGAGTCCGTTCCTGCCAGAAGTACAGTACTTTTCAGTTAAGTTTAGTGTGTCCTATGGGACTGCACAAGCATAACTGACATGTAGCCATGAGGACCGTGGCACCACCAACCTCAGAGTTCCCATTTCTGACTCCTCTAGTCAGCTCCTAATGGGTGGAAGAGGCTGCTGGGCAGCACACTCTCGCCTGCCTGCCTGGGCACTCAGCTGGCTGTTGGTATTGCCAGCGTTCCCCCAACGGCAGTTATCTTCCTGTCCTGGTTTTTTTGAAGTGCACAAGAGTCCCTTTTAATTTTTTATTTTTTTTTTTTTAACCTATTGCATCTTTCTAATTTATGAGGGATTTCAGATCATTCTTTTGCAGTGCTGTGTTGTCAGTCATTTGCCTGACTTGGCAAAAGCTCCTTAGTTTCTGGTCAGTATACTCTGATAATTTTCTCAGCCCTCTCTGTCAGCAATTAATACTGTCTCTCCAAGGAGGATCCTAAATATTTTGGGAATACTTACAAAAGATGTGCTCGCCACTTCCTCTGCACGTGAGACTGGTTAATCACCAGGTACCAGATGCTGCACGTGCCCCTGGGGTTCTTCACTGTTACTGAATCCCAGAGATGGGATTACTGCTCTCCGGGCAGAGGCTCTGGCCACAACTGCTGTGCTCATGTACTGTTGTGATGCTCTGTTTTAGGCTTCGGTCTAGGATGTGCTGTCGATGCTTTTGGATGACTTTATCATCCAGAGGACTCCTTGCATGGCAAGTCCCTTGCTCAGTCAAGGATTCTCCAGTGATGTTGCACTCACTTGAGTTTCCTGCTGAAATGTGGAAAGCGATCTACCTGAACCTCTCTCATTCCCACACAAGAGAGGAGGTAATGCAGGCAGGCATCGCTGTCTTGACAAGGCTATTCTAAACAGAATTCATTCGCGCACAGATTCCCTCCACAAGCGCTGCTCTGTGGCAGCTCTCTCCTGGCTGACATCCTCCTGTACATCCCAGCTGCACCTTTAAAAGTGAGGTCAAGAACATCAATTCCACCACCATCTTCCCCTTCCCGTTCTCTGGGCTGGAAAAGGTTAGTTTGGAAAAAACCTCTTAGCTTAATGTTTGGATAACGAATGCCATGCTTCCAGTGTCATGCAGAAAGAGCAACATTTTTCAAGTCCTTTGTCTTAGAAATTGTCAGAAATCAGTTAAACTCTATCCTATCACAGAATTTTCTGGGAGACCGCAGGATTATTTCTTTCTGAAGCCGTTCTTCAAGAGCATTTTGCTCTCCTGAACATGGTACTTGCTCATCTGGTGATACTGTGAGGATTCTCATCCTACAGCAACCTGTTCTTTTCTGAATTGTCATGCTAGGCTTTCTCTTCTTTGCCGATGCTGAAGATTTGGGGTGTTGTTGAAGGTTTTTGTTTTTTCCCTGCAATCTGAGAGCAGATCTGGCAGGAAATGCCTACCAGCCAAGTCTACTAGGTGTCCCTTTATCTTGCAGCTCTAGCTGTGTTCTTCGCTAGAGAGAGCATTTTCTTTCTTACATGAGAAATTCTCTGCTCAAAAGCTGTAAGGGTTCTGCTAGCTTAAGTAGGGGGTTTTTTTAATTGTTGTGTTCAAGTGGTCAAGGGAATACAGCAGGGATCAAAATCTGTCGCTGTTTTCCTGGGCTGAAGAAGACTAGTTTATTCATCAGTTTGAAGTCTACCTGGCGGCAGTTTCTGCCCATCCTGTGAAAGGTACTGTTATTTTACTCCTCATCCATGATCACTAGGTTTTTGTAGAATGTGCTTAAAACCTTTCCATTGCCTTGATGTTACAGTTCCTGCTGGGATCAGGGAATGTATTTAAACATGGGATCAGTGTATCTGCTCTGTCATCTTAGGAGCTTTGCTGCTTCTTAGGGTCTTGCATTTGGGACACAGTCAAAAGACTGACGAAGCTTGTCTGTCCCTCAGACATTGACCCTGTGCTGCTCTTCTGTATCGGCATGAACAATACCACCTCATATGGCGACTTGAACAGTATCAAGAGTGACTGTGGTGGTCAAGGCCGTGGAACCCAGGTGGTTTTCTTAATCCTGCTGATGAGGAGTAGAGGGGTGGAATTGTCCTGCATGTCATCCATTGTTTCTGCAGAGGGTTTCAACAAGAAGACTTTTGGTTTTGTGGTCATGGGAGCCTCTTTGAGGATTGAGGACTGCTTAGAAGAGATGAGATCCATCTAAGTGGGGCAGAAACATCTTTGCCAACAGTCTGACCAACCTGATTAGGAGACCTGTGAGCCAGGAACAGCAAGGGATGAGAGAGTATGACCGGTGATCAAGAAAGGAAGTGGTTCATTGGGTTGTCAAGCCAGCAGTGTGGGGTGATATGAACAGGAGAAATCTCATACCCCGAGGAACAGGGGTGAAAGGTGTCCACCTCAGGCATATGTGCATAAGTAAGCAACTGTGTGCATCACAGTGTTGTGAGGAAAGCTCTCGTATCGCTTCTGGGAAATCAGCCTGACTGGGTGTCTTCCTGAAGTGCCTGTGCAGGAATGCATGCAAGGAGCTAACAGGAGGAATTAGCGTGCGGCTGTGTGGCCACAATCTCATCGGTATAATGGAGAAGTGGCGGGATAGCTTATGCAGCTGTAATGAAGCCGTGTGTTCACATTTCCTGTGCCAAATGGGGCCATCCCGATATCTGCTGGAGGAACAACACAACAGGTCACAAGCACTCCTGGGGTTTTCTGGAGAGCATTGATGGCAATGTCCTGACACAGCTGATAAAGGAGACAACTAGGGAAGGGTGCTCTGCTGGACCTCATGCCTACGCACAAGGAAGAACTGGTTGTTATGTGAAGGTAGGGGGCAGCTTTGGCTGCAGTGACGATCAGATGGTAAGGTTTGTCTCAAGATCCTGAAAGGAGGGAGCAAAACAAGCAAAATCACAAGCCTGGGCTTCAGGAGAGCAGACTTTGACCTTTTCAGATATCTGCTTGGAAGAATCCTATGCGATATGGTCCTGAAGAGAAGAGAGACTTGAGAATGCTGGTTGAGTCATGCTTAACCTGCCTTGTAGCCTCCTGTGATGAGACGAGCGGCTTGGTGGATGAGGGGAGAGCACTGGATGTCTTTTATGTTAACTTCAGTAAGGCTTTTGACACTGCGACAGCGTCATCAGGCGGACCAATGGAGTACAGACTAGATAAGCAGAGGGGGGGATGGATCTAAAACTGACCGAAATGCCGCACTCAGAGGGTTGTGGTTGCAGTCACTGGTGCTGTACCACAGGGAGCTGGTATTGGGCTGAATGCTGTTTAACCTGTATGGGACAGAACTTACACATCCTCACCAGCTTTGCAGACGATACAAAACTGAGAAAGAACGGCCGATACACTTGCGTGGTTGTGCTGCTATTCAGAGGGACCCGGACAGGATCGAGAGTTGGACCAAGAAGAATCTTACGATGTTCGGCAAAGGAAAACGTGAAGCCCGCACCTCGGGAGCAGCGGCGCCCTGCAGCAGCGCGGCCAGCGGGGGTGGCTGTGTGCGGAAGAACCTTGGGGCCCTGGTGGACAAGGAGGTGACAGAGCCAAGGATGTATCCTTGTGACAAAGGACAGTGGCATCCGGGGCTGCATCAGGAAGAGTGTTGTCAGCAGGCAACGGGCAGTGCTCCTGGTCCTTCCCCTCTGCTTGGAACTGGTGGAGATCTCCCCGGAGCGCTGTGTCCAGCTCCGGGCTCCCCAGTACAGGAACGATTTGGACTTAGTGGAGCAGTCCAGCGAAGGGCCACGAAGATGGTGAAGGGACTGGAACATCTTTCATGTGAAGAGAGGCTGAGAGAGCTGGGACTGTTCACCCTAGAGAAGAGGAGGCTTGGGAGAGTGTGGAGGGGAAATCTTATCAACGTGTGTGAATTCCTGAGGAGAGGGAATGAGGAGGAGGGAGCCCACTGACGAGAGAAGATGCAGTGGGCACAAACTAAAACCCCGGTTCTCGGTGTGAGGGCCGTCCCTTCCAGCCCGGTTCTCGGCGTGAGGGCCGTCCCTTCCAGCCCGGTTCTCGGTGTGAGGGCCGTCCCTTCCAGCCCGGTTCTCGGTGTGAGGGCCGTCCCTTCCAGCCCGGTTCTCGGAGTGAGGGCCGTCCCTTCCAGCCCGGTTCTCGGAATGAGGGCCGTCCCTTCCAGCCCGGTTCTTGGTGTGAGGGCCGTCCCTTCCAGCCCGGTTCTCGGTGTGAGGGCCGTCCCTTCCAGCCCGGTTCTCGGTGTGAGGGCCGTCCCTTCCAGCCCAAATGATTCTTTGGGGTTCTTTTGCTTGCCTTTTTTTTTTCTGATGGTGACAGGAGTAAAGTAACAACCCTTTTTTGTTTTCTTAAACCTCACTGTTCTGGAGTTGAGGTCTCATTGCTGCCTTCTAGAATGTAAGGACTATGTTGTGTTATATTGGAAAACCAAGGCCATTTCTGTTATCCCCAAAGTTGCCCTTTTTTTGCCCCCTCTATTCATTTCCGAATGAAACGTTGTCCTCCCTTTAGGGACTGAAGTGGGTACTCGTTCTGGTAGAGGCCATTGGGCAATGCAGGTGAAGCAGTGGTTCGTTAGCAGCGTATTTTAGAGCAGCATGGCTCGGGAGCTGCTTGTCTACAGCTCTGTGAGCTCTGCCTGATGTGTTGATACTGCTAGAACATCCAGGGGCGTTTGTGCTCCTCAGGGTTCTGCTGAGCTCTTCACGTGAATAAACCCAAGATCCATCTTCAGATCTTTGTTAAGATATAGAGCACAGCTTGGAATTGATTCGAACTTGTATAGACTCTACTTCGTACTTCTTTTCCTTTTCTTTCAAGTCTTGTAACCGTCTGTAGGGATTGCAAGGTGAGAGGAGCTGCCAAGGCCTGGGCCAGTGCTGGGAGGGTTGTCCAGTTTGCCTTTCCCTGGTATTGTTGGTTTAGCAAACAGCTTGAGCATTTACGGGGAAAGGCCACTCAAATCTGGAAGGTATATACATGGATAGCCGAGGCATCTTAAAACCCCTTTTGCAAGTGAGGAGTCACTTTTCTGCTACTTGGTTTTGTACTAGGGAATTAATGGTGATCCGCGATTATACCTAAAGAATGAGTGAAATAGTTTAAAAATTCATATTGGATATGAAAATTTATTATGAGAAAGCTTTACTACAAATGCTGTTTCTTGTGGTAGTTGCATTTGTGCTTAAAAAAGGGAGAGGCGGTGGGATTCAACACCCGCGGTCCGGCACAGGCGGACAGACCGCAGCTGGCTCCGGCACACCGGCCGCGCTCTCGCTCCTCAACGGGGCGGGGAGGAAATGAGGTGGAAAAGCTTGTGGGTCAAAATAAATGCAGGGAGATCACATAGTGATTGCTGTCAGATTCAATTTGTGGAAAAGTAATTGAATTTATTGCCAATTAAAACCAGAGTAGGATGGTGGGGAATAGAGACAAAGCTAACAACACCTTACGCCACCCATCCCTCCTTCTTTCTAAAGGCTCAACTGTATTCCTTCCCCCCCAGCTCTTGTACCGCAGCGGCGCAGGGGGCACGGACAGTGACAGGCGTTGTGGTCAGCTCATAACTCCTCATCTCCGCTGCTCCTTCCTCCTCGCGCTGCTCCCCTGCTCCAGTCGGGTCCCTGCGCAGGACGCTGCCCTGGGCGCTGCTCCCCCCGAGCTCCACGGGCTGCGGCTGCCCCCAGAGCGTCTCCCCTGCGCGGGCTGCACCGCGGGCACCTGCTCCCCGGGGCCGTCCATGGGCTGCAGGGCAGCCGCCTGCCGTCGCCATGGTCTCTTCTGTAGACCACCTTCTCCCCCTCCTTCACTGACCTCAGTGTCCGCAGAGTTGTTTCTCGTACTTTGTTTCCTCCCCCTGCCCGCCAGCAGCTGCAGAGCATTTTCTGCCCTTTCCTGTTATCACAGTGTGGCCTCAGCGCTGGCCAGCAGTGGGTCTGCTGGAGCCAGGCGGAACCATGTGTGTCCAGCACAAGGCGGGTCCCGAGCCCACCCCAGCTGCCAACACCTTCTCCTGCAGACCCGGTGCACTCGCCGTAGCAAGGCCAATCCAATCCAATCCAATCCCATCCAATCCCGCTTCTGAGGCAACTGCACACGGCCTGGAACTGAAGTTTGCCTTGACTCTGGTTACTTATTTGATGCACAAAAAACAGACATGGATGAAGTAGATTTGTGCTGTCTTTTGTATGATGGTAGCCAGGAGTCTCAGCTCTTAAGAAAGTTTGGCTGCATGTGTAAGAAATGTGGTTATGGTGGAGTAAGCATTCATCTTTGTATTCTCAGCCCGTGCTGGTATCTGGTGTCCATAAGAAGTTGAAGTCAGAGCTTTGGAAACCAGAAGCTTTCAGCCTCGAATTTGGAGATCAAGATGTAGATTTGGTGAACTGCAGGAACTGTGCCATAATTTCAGACGTGAAAGTGCGTGACTTCTGGGATGGCTTTGAGATAATATCTAGTAAGTAATATCTATGGCTGACTAGTTTAACTGAGCAGTCTGTCTCGCTACCTTCAACTCCTCCTTTTCCACTTACTTTCTCAAAAAAACAAAAATCGTAATAATTTTAAAAAATCTAAATAGCTGTTGGTCTCATCCAAAGAAGCCGTTGCTCCTTACATGTAGTGCCCCCTAGAAAATGCTTCATTGGTGAAGATTAGGGCAGGGCTGCCCAAGAAAACTTTGTACAGGGCGTGTTGGTGTGTGTTACTTTCTTGTGTCAAAACGTGATCCATTTCGTGGGAAACTACTTTTTTTTTTAACTTTCCTCAGTGAAATTAATCATCAGTTGCCATTATTAAGACAGTAAGTAACTTGGCTTCCCTTACTCTCCTTCCCACCTCAACATTTATTGTCAAACTAAAGGGAATCTGCAGAGCTACAACAGACTGAGGCTTTTAATGCTAAAGCTCAGAACTGGTGGAATACATCACCCAAGTAACATTGACATTGCAGAGAATTTTTGTAGTAGATCATCTGCAAGTACAAACACAGGTTTATGTGTATTACAAACAGCAATGCTTTATGGGTACCTTTTGTGATAACACATTAATTAATCTTTGAGTTCTTTGAGAAAACCTTCTGTCAGGTGTCGATGTGGAAGCTAAACGGTTAAAATGCCTGAGGATATAACTGGTCAGATTAAAGAGCTTATAAAAAGCAGTGTGTTCTATTTTAGATTATACACACCTAAATCAGAGCGTTCTGATGTTTACAGGTGTTAGAGTTGTAAAGGTTCGTTGCAATGTTGCTGATTTTTAGTGTTGCGCTTAAAACATTTTCTGTATTTTTTGCTGTCGGCACATAGCAAAAACGGTGAACTATTGGGTGACGTATTGGAACGTTTGTTCAACAGCAAACAAAATGATAGATTTGTAGACCAAGAATATTCCCTTCCCTAGTTCCAGTCAAAAAGCTCCCAACTTTTGACTTGTTTTTTATATGGTTCCGAGCACAGAGACTTCTATTTTGTGCTGTCAAATTTCATACTCTTTCTGTTATTGCTCAGAAATAAATGGCCGAGAAGGATATAACGGTGTGGTTTTTCTGTATATTAAAGGTGATTGGGAAAGTTCACAAACTCTTCACTTTTGTGCTATAGGGTCATTAATGAGAATAGTCAGTTCGTATGGGTCAGTTATCCTTGAGCACTGCTGTTTGCAGTTTGTCTCCAGGCCGATATGCTCCTTCCAGCAGAATCAGCTGCCGCTTTTCCTCGGGACGGTGCCTTTACCACACTTGTGATTCAGGTTGGAACGCCTGATCACATGTGCTAGTTTCTTTTAAATACATTTTATTTAGTGGTTTTCAGCCATGTGCGATCCCCAGCTTAGTAAAGTATTATTTGCTACTAGTCCAGAGAGTTCACACACTAATTCTTATGAAAACTGTTTGCAAATTAAATTGCTCTGACTTTTCTGCATGACACAGACTGCAGATGTGTCGCATGTGGCTGGTTCCGCCCGCTGCCATACACACACACTCACATGAAGTTATTGGAGAGATTTAGAACAGCCCCTGAATTTGGAGGTAGAATTGGGATAATCCCGTAATTATTCTAAGTTAATTTTAATCTTATGCTGTTTAATTTTAACATCTTTGAGTTGATAGTGGACTTTCGGCAGGTGTGGCCTTTTGTTTCGATGCTTCTTAGACCTGCTTTTCTTTACCGATCAGATGTTTCCTCGGTTTTGTCCAGTTTCGTGTAATTTGTCAGGTCCATGTGTTCTCTTCCAGGAGCTCTTCACTTTGTCCTTTCTGAATATCCTTCCTACAAGTCTCTTCTCCTTGTTTGGAACAAATATCCTTGATGAGTTCAAAATCTTGAATATGGGCAGTTCTGAAACATCTTTAAATTCAAGTCCTTGAGCAAGTTCATTTGCCTCTCTAAAATCTATAGCTCATCGAAATTTGTTTTCTTTAAATCAGTCACTTTAGTTATATACCTGTAGCTCTGAATTCTTAGTAATGTCAGTAAGATCATTTGTTGTATTGCAGACTGAGGCTGTCTTCTGTAGCCTGTTGATATAGAAGGCAGATGTGATTCACAGGTCTCCAAGTCCTGGTTTCTTGGAGCAGCTTTCTCTCGGTGCGGCCAGCGGCTCTGCTGGGTCTGGGTGGCATCGGTTGCTTTTGTTTGCCCGACACTCCTCGGTGAGCTGGGAATGTCCCTTTCTGGGGAAAAGGGGCTGCGAAGGTGTCAGACCGCAGTATGTTCTGTTTTCCAACTGGTGGCTCCGTGTGGCGCGGTGGAGGAGCTGGAGGAGGAGTGAGCCGAGTCCCGCCGCGCCGCGGGCGCCCTGAGCCAGCGGCGGAGCCGGAGCTGCGGCTGCTGCGGGCGGTGCGCGCGGGCTGCGCGGCCGCCCTTGTGCACGCGACGGCATCTTTGTGTGCCTCCGGCTTTCTGTGTTACCGGTCGGGACTTGTGTACAGCTCTTGAAGTGAAGAGCAAATGGCTGAATTTGACATCTTGCGAATTTGAGCGCCAGAGATTATCTTCCTCAGTAACACCTGCCATTTTGCTCTTTTGAGTGAGTCTAGCATGGTTTCTTGCTTTATGCTGGGGTTAGGATTGATTTCAGAGCATGGACCCATAAATTTAATTTTATAGAAGCACCACTCCTCTTGAAATGAAAGATAGAACTCCTTTAAACTTTGGTAACGGGAGTAAGGCAGAATGCTTTGGAAGGGCCTGTTTTCGAAGTTGAATAAAAACCAATCCAACACTCAGCAGCCGAGCAAGATCTGGCAATTTCTGCTCTAGGTAACGGTATGTGGATCTAGCTGTAAAACTGTTGTACTACGATAATGCTTGGAAGCCCAAAGCAAAATGAGGATCGGTTTGCTGTGCAATGTAAGACGTCTTGGTACAGAAGACTTAGAGCTTGGACAAGGTGATGGGCTGTGGTGAGACGATGTAACATGATGAAATGTTAACTTGTTTCTTGCAGAGCGGCTCCGGTCCGATGACGGTCAGCCGATGGTACTGAAGTTAAAGGATTGGCCCCCAGGGGAGGACTTCAGAGATATGATGCCCACGAGGTAAGCAAACCTTGGAGCTGTGCCTGCCGCGCTGCGCTGGGCGCTGCCGGCGGAAAACGTGCCTCTGTTCTCTTCTTGCTCTCCAGGTTTGAGGACTTGATGGAAAACCTTCCTCTTCCTGAGTATACCAAGAGGGATGGCAGACTGAATTTGGCATCTAGGCTGCCAAGCTACTTTGTCCGTCCTGACCTGGGTCCCAAAATGTACAATGCCTATGGTACGTGGGAACAGTTCTGCGGATGTTGATTTTCGTGACTTTCTGTTATACTTTCAGGGTGCGTGCAAGACTGTGGCATCAATGAAAACATGCTTATCCCGGAGCACGCTGTCATTTTTTCAGCTGCTCCGGCGATCTATTCCTGTGCTAGTCCCCTTTGTCAGATGTGCCCTTTTTTGCCTTATGGTTTCCAAGAGATGCACATATGATTTGTCATTTTCTTCATCCATGTCTAACATCACAGACCACAGGCAACATGCACGACATAACTGTCACCGCGTTCAGCTACCCGAATTGGGTATGGTCATCCTCTTGAGTCTGTAACCATGTAGTAGGCGAGTAGCATAGGAATGGAGGAAACCTCTGAACGCATCCCTGCATGGAGCTGTGAAGCGTTAAACTCAAATGATTGTCCGTGTACCAGAGTGTGGAGAATATGTGAACAGTTTAATGCTTGTTGTATCAACTTGAATTATTTCAGTTCCTGAATGTACTGATTTTGAGGTCATGGCCAAAAGTTCCAGGATACTTTTAAATAACCAACTGATTTGGAAGTATGTGCTTTTGCATTTTCAGAGTAACATAAGTAACATTTAAAGTCGTTGCCCAAAACATCAGGTGATACTGATCCAGAGAAAGATGCAGCCACCCCGCAAAGCAAGTATGTAGGAGCAGACTTACCCACTGCCACTTCTGTAGTTGTGTTTGAATATTGATGAGACAGGGATGCAGCAGGTTTTAAGGTTTTGTATTTCTATTATTGATACACTTAGAGTAACAACTCACATGAGGGCATGGAAGATTTTCCATTGTTTCATGTTTTTCAAAAAAAAGCTCAGCAACCAGATGCGTATTAGACTTAAGCTGTCAACTGACACGCTGCAGTTCCGATAAAGTGTTTATAGGGTTATTTTGGAATTTTTTAGCATCATGACCACAAATAAGAGTTAAAAGAATAGAGGTTTGTGAACTTGGGCAGGTTGAGTTGACTCAGTATTTGAGTGGCCAGTGTTTTGGTTTGTACATTACTCGACACGTAAGCGGTACGGCAGAGGACTTTGAATGCCGCCGAGCAGTGTGGTCTGAGCGCGGCGAGGAGCCGGGTGGCCGGGGCTGCTCGCGTGTCCTCGTGCGTTGGTGGTCGCTCGCGGTGGAAGGAACGCATTCATTTTGTTGAATTCATCCCAATGGCAAAGTTCTCTTTTTCTTTATATCTGAGTTTGTGGAGGGAGTGTTGGTGGTATTGTTTTAGCATAGAACATAACTCTCTGCTAGTTGATGTTAGATGTATAGGTCTTGATCTGAAGAGAGAAAGTATTAAACTTGGTTTACTTTCAAGTTAAAAGAAAAAAAAGGTTCTCGATAGTGTTTGGTAAAGTCTTTGATGTGCTTAGCATTAAGGTAGAAAACTGTGTTGTGGTTGTATTTCTCAGCGTATTCTGTGTGAGCTAGACCACTAGCAAATACTTAAGGAAAGAATGACACGTCTTAAATTACAGCCCGCTGCGGGGGCGAAGCAGTTTTGAGGTGGAGTTGTAAGGGCCCTTACTTGAGCTCACTAATTAACCTGTCTTCTGAATTTGTCTGGCCTGGTTTGACCATATATTGCGTTTACCCATGTTTGTATTTCAGTTGTGCTTTCTTAAAGTTCATGTTGCAAACTGTCTAAATGAGCTGCCATTTCTGGTCTGATAGGTACTGTATGGTGACTTGAGTTCTTGTCCCCAGGAGCTTATATTTTAAATAGTAATTAGATAAATATGATGGTGATGCTAAAATATAACCAGTAGTCTTGTGGTCATACTTACGTTGGTGTTTGCTGATACAAAGACTTTTTTAATCTTAATTTTTTTCCCCATGTTACTTGCTAGAGGAGATGGTAAAGCAAAGTAGAGAGAGAATACTGTTGAAGGGTCAGAGGAAGAGAGAAGAATGTGTTATATGAGAAGGTAAAGCAAAGCAAACATTTGAAATCTTTCATAGCCTCTTGAGAGGGGTAAGATCATCCACTCTATAAAGGTGTAAGCACTTGAGAGTCTTCAGGTCTTTTTCCTTACTCAATTGTGATCTGAATTGTGAATGATGAGTTGGAAAATGACTGCTGTGAGTTCAGCGGCTCACACGGGTTCCGCAGCTGGGTGTGAGGAGATAGTGAACCGCCGGGGGCTCGTCCGGGGGCTCGTCCGGGTCCGGGGGCTCGTCCGGGGGTGGCTGCTCGCAGCGCGGTCCTGGCGCCACGTAGCAGCGGTTGGGGTTTCTCCTGTGCCTGCGAGCAAAGGACACAGCGCCGGAGGATGCCCACTGATTTTGTGTTATGAAAGCTGAGTTCGTAGCTACGGACTGTGTAAATGACCCTCAAAGAGACAAAATTGTACAGTAGAAGTTCAGGCTTTGGTTTTAAAATGCTTGTTTTCTCATGGCTTGGGAGAACTATATTTGCTACTTCTATTTCCTGTAAAATAAAAATACTAGTTATCAGTAAAATTCTTACTTAGCCTACATCTGACATGAAAATAACTGCGTCAGCTGCCCTTGGACGGTGGCTTCTGTTCTCGCTGCTGTGTGAAGTTAGCGTTCTAGAAGAGGCTTTTAGGCAGGCTGTTGCTATTAGAGCTTAAATAGAATGTTGTTTTATTTTACACTTTATTACAGGCTTAATTACTGCAGAAGACAGACGAGTTGGTACCACAAACCTGCACTTGGATGTGTCCGATGCTGTTAATGTCATGGTGTACGTTGGGATTCCCATTGGGGAGGGGACCCATGATGATGGTAATGTTTGAGGAAAGCTGTTTTCTATCCATTAAAAATCAATTGTGTGTGTGAGAAAGACGACTGTCTTTTATTGTTTAAGCTTGTCATTTCTATGAGTTGTAACATGAATATACAAGGCGGTTTGCTACATCTGCAGCATATATTTAAAGGTGCAGTAACACCTCATTGGTTCTCAACTGTGGAAGCAGCAAAGTTTTGCTAGAAATAAGGTATCTCCCTGAAGAAAGGAGTAGAAAGGGTGCTACGTTACTCTTCTTTCCCTTGTATTTGAGTCATGGGGTTAGTTCAATTTGAATTCATTGCTGAGCTTTGTGATTAGCTGTCAGTTTACAGAATTTTGTTAAAACGGAGCTTGATGGGCTTCAAAGGGCACTGGATGACGC
This sequence comes from Nesoenas mayeri, assembly GCF_963082525.1. Lineage (NCBI taxonomy): Eukaryota > Metazoa > Chordata > Aves > Columbiformes > Columbidae > Nesoenas > Nesoenas mayeri. The sequence continues at coordinate 350,210 of NC_137556.1, forward strand.
AGCAGTTGCAGAGGCAACGTGACTGGAGTTAGCGGCTAAAAATGCTCCTTCCTCTTCTGTATGTCAGACGTCAGGAGCTATGTAATCATAGCACTTTGATGTGGATTCTCTTTCAGAGGTTCTGAAAACAATCGATGAGGGAGATGCTGATGATGTAACAAAGCAGCGAATCCATGAGGGAAGAGAGAAACCCGGAGCACTGTGGCACATCTACGCTGCCAAAGATGCTGAAAAGATACGGGAGCTTCTCCGGAAGGTATGTTGCTTACAAGGGAGTCTTGAACCTACACGATTCCTTGCATAGTTTACTTGCAGCAGCCGAATGATAACAAATGGCTGTCAGCATCAAGTGCATGGGTATCCTAATGTTGTCTTTGAGAACATTAATAGTTATTGCATTCCCAGGTCTTCAGCCTTGTCTAGAACCTTCATACTAATGCGCATGTCACTAGTTAAGACCTAAATGAGCTTAATGAAAGTAATGTCCTACCTTGAAATAGCTTGTTTATGTTTTTTGGTACAGAGCTTTTTGTGAGCCAGCAATATCAAGGTGCTGTGTCATGGTTTCCCCCACCCCGTGTCTTGGCCCTAGGTTGGAGAAGAGCAAGGCCAAGAAAATCCCCCGGATCATGACCCCATTCATGACCAAAGCTGGTACCTGGACCAGACCTTACGTAAGCGACTCTACGACGAGTACGGCGTACAAGGCTGGGCGATAGTGCAGTTCCTTGGAGACGCTGTGTTCATTCCGGCGGGTGCTCCCCACCAGGTGGGTGCAAACAGAACTGAGTCCGAGGCACAGCCACACTGCGACTTCAAAATAACTGGTAGTTGATATTGCTGACTTAGGTTTTCTGTGTATGCCATTCTTACAGGAATGAATTTGAATTTAATCTTAGCCATTAAATGGGTAAAAATTATATAAATACCTGAATGATGTGTACAGTACTGTGATGGAATTAAGAAAAGAAAATAAGGCGAATGGTGGGAAAACATTTCTGTGTCATGACGCTTGAGCCAAGAGAACAGCATTCAAAAAGGTGTGGAGAGCCGTAGGGAGCTGGCCTTAGAACACTAGTGCATGGGAGAGAAAGGGGACCGTGAGATGTCTTGTATTTTGTTCTGATTTTGCTGTTGGACACAACTCTGTGAGATCAAATAGGCTTCCATTCCTGTTTCTGATAAGTAAATGGGGAAGAACCTAACATGTGTGGTGAGGGCATTTTGGGGGTTTTGTGTGGTTCATTCAATCCTGATCCATCTGTCCTTCGATACGGGGGTTTAGGTCCATAACTTGTACAGCTGCATTAAAGTGGCAGAAGATTTTGTATCTCCGGAGCACGTGAAGCACTGTTTCCGTCTGACCCAGGAGTTCAGGCACCTGTCTAACACTCACACGAACCATGAGGATAAACTGCAGGTGAGCTTTATGGCAGGAGTCACTAAACACGTCCTGTGTTTTGCCAGCTTTGTTCAGTACTAGAAACGTGTAGCTAATAATTTAAGAAAAAGTAACAACTTTCCACAACTTTGGAGGTTCTCATTTGATAAGTATTTCAAAAATAATTAATGCACCTATGTCTACGGTATTATGTAAACAAAAATAGAAATAAACTTCTGGGTTTCCAGAGAACTTTCCCAGTATCGGAGCGGTGCCTGCGTCGGTACGGGTAGTTTTTAAGTGGCTGAGTCCTGACTGACAGTGGGGCACCGCAGGACACAGCCGTGTTACCAAGGAAAAGGCAGTGCTTCGCTGCGAAGAGACGAGTTTATTTGACCAAGGACTCTTGTATTTGTTTCTTCATTGCCTAAAGAAAAATTGCTCTGAAAGTGAAGGCGTCTTTATTAAAATCAGGGCTGTGCTTTATTGTTGGACATGGCAGCGTTAGGTGTGTGGTTGGACTCGATGGTCTTAAAGGTATTTTCCAACCTAAATGATTCTGTGATTTTAAAATTTGAAGAAGTGTGACTACTTGAACTAATGATTGTGCACAGAACATACTATGCGCTGCAGTAGTACATTGTGTGTAAAACAGTAAGTTCTGCAGGGAGAAGATCATACGAGACCTTTTTTGGTTTCGCCTACATGTGCTTCAGAAGAGTTAGTACCTATTTAGTTTGCAGATCTTGTTGTCGGCATTTCTTGTGTGATCTCATGCCTGTGACATGAAGGAGATCCGCAGAGTGGACGTTCTTACAACAGTGAGTGCTCAGTGTACAGGGTGTTTCAGAAAGATTGTATCCCTTTCAAAAGCTTTGAAAGAAATATTGCAGCAGGTGGAAGGAACATAGAGCATTTATTAAAAGGTTACTAAAACTTAATAACGAATTCAACCATTTGTACATCTTTTTGTAATTGTAGCATGTGCCATCATGCTGTGTACCGCTTTGAAACTGGGTCCATCTTTTTGAAACACCCCGTGTAGTGTTCTCCAGCGCGTCCCCGGAGCGCCAGAACGGGGCCGTGGGGGATCGCTGCAGATTCCTGCGCGGCTTCGCGCGGGATCTTGAAGGAAAGCAGTAGGATCAGTTCTCATTGTGGGGATCCAGCTTCTAACGCCAGCTCCCCAGCTGTAGTGATACGGATCTGGAAGCGTTTCTGTAAATGAATAGGTTGCAAATTAATAATACTTTTTCTTTAAAAATATAAAAAGGCAACAGCTGGCAGAGTGGAACTGAGCACTCCTGTGGAGAGGACGCTGGGTGTATTTGTGCCTACAGCCAAACCCTACTGGTTTTCCTTGTCGTTTTTCGTGTATATTTTATGGTATTTTTATATAAACATCTGTCTCTGTATTTTTTATATATATTTAAAAATACAGAGACGATAACTGTCACATAAATGATACGAGAGACTAAGATCATATGTACATCAGGAAAAAATGATGCTGCTTGGCAGTTTGAGCAAGTGCAGTGAAGCAACACAGAGATGAAACCGTTCTGTTCAGTACCTGGAAACTGAATTCCAATAAGCTTAGATTAGAAAACTCATCAAAGAGCTTTGGTTGTTAAAAAGCTGAGGATGGAGCAGACCGCTGCGAGTACTAGTGGGATTGTTGTCTCTGATCTTGTTTGCCTTTCTGGAAGGTGCACAGATTGGAAGAATTTCTGGCCGCCATACAAAGACAACAGGATGATTTTTTGCGACATCTTAATTTACATAGAGTTAAACCATATTATTTTCTTGCTCCTTTTGGGTTTGATTCACGTGAATCTGTAAGTGACTTGGATGACAAGGACTTCTTCAGAACAAACTCGTATGTGTGACTCCATAGTGTATTTCCTCCTGGCTCTCATGAGTAAATACATGTTGCTGGGTGACCAGAAAATGAGTTAATAAATCAGTGCAGGTGTCTAAAACAGCTGTCGTCTAACGGCGACAGTTAAACTGTGTGCTGTCGATACCCTGGAGCCGTGACAGTGTGTACGTTGTGTATACTTGCGGGCTGGCAAGCATTCTCCGTCATTGACTGTGTAGGCATGTCGGACTCTCCTTGTTGGTCCCGAGAAGCTGACTTCTTTTTTCCTGTGACAGGTGAAGAACATTATCTACCATGCAGTGAAGGATGCTGTTGGCACACTGAAAGCTCACGAATCCAAACTAGCGAGATCGTAGGAACGGCTGATTCCACAACCTGTGAAGTAAGCCTTTGCTCACGGTGAACACGGGGACCGCACACGACTGTCTGCAGGGGCAGAGGCTTTCCCTGAGAGCTGGTGTGCTCAGTATTACACACACTCTTCAGCCACTGTTTTCTACGCTGCCTCAACACTGAAGGTCTAATGGAAGGTCGCGCTGTTACATGCAGAGTTCCAGATTCTAATGAAAGGTGCCATGTCCCTTTCCTGTGGCCTTTTGCAAATTGGAAGAACATGGAAGCCAGTTGGTGTTCCTGCATATTATGATTAGAAATGGTATAAAGAGTGTGGAGGGTGTTTCCTCGTGCCTAGTTAGTCTCCGCGGAGGTAGAGGGGGCGCGCCGGGGCGGCCGCCCTGCTGCGGACCGCGCTGGCAGCTGCTGGAGGAGCGTGACCAGCCGCGGCCCAACCGCAGAAATTAAAGCAAACTTCCCATGTGAGATACAGGCCAAGGAAAAGAAATAAAGCTATTCTCCGCACTCCCCTTCTTGTAGCCGTTTCTCTATACACTGTAGAGTTGCAAAAGTAAAGGGAGAACCCACTTTTTTCCCCCCAGGAGACTCCAGAAATAGGAGAATTGTGTATTTAGTGAAAAACTAGGTTTGTAGTGAAACAGTTAATATTTCATGAAAGTAGATATTTTTAGTATTTTTGAAGTACCACAACTGTTCCTGGATTTTCAAGGAAAGGCGCATTACATTTAGTCTTCCTTTCAATAAAATCAAGAAGTGATTTTTAGAAAGCAGTCCAAAATAGCACAAAAACAGCCAAAGGAGAGTGAATAGAAATTGACCCCCACCTCCCTTACCTGTATTCCTCACTCATCTGCCCGCCCCACGCCACCCCGCTTCCTCTGAACGAGAGTAAAAGGAGTATAAACTCTGTTCTCACGTGGAGATGTTGTGCATCTCGCCCCGCACTGGTGGCTGCAGGCAATAGTTCACCCAGTACCAGTGCGAGCTGAAAACATCTGTCCTTTCCAAGCGAAGGAGAAGTTAACTTTCAGTGTCGACTTTGTCCAGAACTATTTTAAGTCAAATGTTCCCGCTTGATAGAACTGTATTTAGAATTTACTAATGTCGGCATCGATGCAATGGATTTCATTGTCCGGGTACATGGGGAAATGTATCTACCTTATATCCAGCTGTACTGTAGTGCCGCCTGCAGGCCTGTTAATATGTTCACGGTTATTTCATTTTTTTAAAATAAAAGTCATTTACTGTACCGGCCTGGGCAGTTTCTTTCAGGCTCGTGCGCGGCCGTTCTGCCGCGAGTCCTCTCGGCGCTGTGGCGCTGGCGCCTGGCGGCTCTCGCTGCTCCGGCCGGGGTGCTTCCCCGCCGTCCCCGGGGCGGTTCCCGGGGCTGGCGTGGGGGATCGGTCGCACCAGCAGCTGGTTTGCGGGGGGGCGGTCGCCGGGCGCGGGTGTTTCCCTGCCCGGCTCCGGCTGCCGCCGTCCCCTCGAGCTGCCCCCGGGACGGGCTCGGCTGTCCCTGCAACACGAAAGGTTCGTCCCAGACCCACGGGCCGTCCTGTTGTGCAGAATCCCCTGCGCTTCTGTTGTGCTCTGTGCACACACCTCGTTCGGAATGCTTAATTGTGGCTGAGGTGTTTCCCTCATCTGTAGTGCTGTGTTGTCAGCAATTAGCATTATGTAAAGATCAAAAAGACAGACTTGGCTGTGTGTAATGCAATAGCTTCGGGCATTTCCAGTGCAGGGATCTACACCGAAAGTTCTGCATCTCATGCTGAACCCTTGTTTGGTTTGAGCCTGTCAAGCATTGTTGCTGTCTCCTGAATTTCCTCTTTCATTAATTGTAGAGTACAATCAACCTAAAGCAATATTCAGCCAAAATGAAAGGAATGATCAGCACAAAAATTACAGATTAAAATTAAGAAATACATAGCAGTCCAGATTTTAGACCAGATGAGGACAGGAAGCATTTGTAAATTGATCTGGCAAATCAGCTCCAGTAACTTACATATGAAAACTCGTATCCTTTATCCGGATTGTATGCATCAGGGGATGGAGACTGCCACATCTTTGGGTAAGTTTTTTCCAAGCAGGTAGTTCTTTTATATGGGGCACAAAATTGCATTTATGTAGATTCAGAATTCACTTACCTATTTGTGCTTGTTTTCCACCAAGAGAAGGTCTTCAGCTGACCAGAAGCTGTTAATTGTCAGCTCTTAGAATTCTGTTCAATGAATTAAAATTTAGCCATTACTGTACAGCAATGTCAGCATTTCCGAAATAGACTTTGCATGTATTGTGCATCTGCAAACACATGGATTTTTATTTATTAGTGCTAATCAGGTATAACTATATAGAGATAATATGTAATGTTCATATATTTATGGATGTCCATACTATACCTTACTTACACATTGCACTCTGGGTGTGTATGTACACCCCAGACAACTGCAGGGCTTTAGTTTGGGTTTGTTTTGTGTTCCAAACGTGCTTCTCTTCTGTTCTCTGCTGCAGCCTTCCATGGGCAGGATGTTTTATGGCATTGTCATGAGACCGTGAAGCTCGGTGCACGTCTGTCGTGTTGATGCTGGAAGCAGCTGCATCTAGAGCTTCTACTGCATCCTTTGACAGAGTAGCAGGATTTAATTGTTTCGTTTGAAAGCAGGTACCTGTACGTTCCCTTTGAAGCAGCCCGGGCCAGGCTGGACGGGGCTCTGCGCAGGCTGGGCTGGAAAGGTCCCTCCGGCCCAAACCGTTCTGTGATCCATCACAGCAGCTTCAGTGGGATCTGCGAACCTGGCCTGGCCTTGTCCTAGATGAAGCTTTGCTTAAGCTGCTCTGCTCAAAGAACAGTTAGTTTGGTTCCTGTGCCTTATTGTTTAGGGTAGAATAAATCGATAGGTATTGAGTCGCCTATTTTAACCATTTGTAGAACACAAACTTGTCATGAGTTATTTCAGCAGTAGCATATCTTCTAGAAAAATATACATTCCTAATTTGAAAACAATCAATGAATTGCTTTCCTGGGTAGGTGTTAAGATCTTAATTACATAGCACTGTACAATATTACTAGTAATTTAATAAAAAGAATACTACTAATAAATCTATTTTAATTTGACTTGCAGCTGGCTTTTGTTCCAGAAATAGCCCTTTGGTACCAGTAGTTTCTCCTTGTGGGAAGGTAAGTTAATGAATTAATTCCTCGTTCTTCTTTAAAGTATGGAAAGAAATTGAGCTACATATTGCTAACTGTAAATTGCTACAATAGCTTAAAATACCTTTCCTGAAGCTGCTCTTAAGCTCAACATGCAACTTGACAATGAGCTGCCACTTAAGACATTCACAAGACCACCTGCTCTGCTAATATTGATGTTCATGTGCTTTTGTTCATTTATTTCTAATGCACAGTAAATTTCTCAGCACATCAAATAGTTGAAGGCACGTTTAATTCCGGTGCCGCTTACCCGCGCTGCAGTTGTTCAGCGCCGCCGCGCTCCTCATGCACCGCACTCGCCACATCTCTCCATTTTCTCTCTTCTATTTGCATCTCTCGCTCACCTGAGTACGAACACGTTGTTCAGGTACCAGACCTGTTGCCAGGTGACACTGATGTGGTTAGAAGCAATTACTTTGGTGAAGGTTGTGCGTGTTGGTGTTATTTGGCTGTGTGAGAGCAGATTGCCCTTGTCCCATTTGTAGGGCAGTTATGCCACCGGTGGTGTAAATTGTGCAGTTCCTTATGCAATCATTTGGCGGCCATTCACATCCAAACGCAGACTATGACAAAATGTTCTTTGTCTGTAGACACTTGTGTGTTCAACTCTTACATGTAATGGAAAGTTGCTAATGTTTTGTGGTTTTAATCATGGCTCATTATACTGAAGTTCATGCATTCATGAGAAAATTCCTCCAGGCAGCTCTTTGTTTTTGCTCTTTCATAAAGGCCATTTGGCAAGCACGGAGACGTTGCCGTGGTGCCGTCAGGGTCCGTCTGCTTGGCTGGAGAACCGCCACCGTTTGCTAGCTTTTTCTTTTTTAATTAAAAAGAATCTGTGACCTCCGTCCAGCACTTTCTCTTCTGCCGGTCTCTTCCCACAAGTACCAGGGCAAGAGCAGCACTGCGGAGGTTGAGGTTGGGCCTGGGGAGCAATTTCTCCCCAAAGGGCTGCGGGGCATTGGAACAGCTGCCCAGGGCAGGGCTGGGCAGACGGACACGCGGCTCTCGGGCAGGGGTCGGGGGCGCAGGGCCGTGCTGGGTGGCGGTTGGACTCGATGATATTAAAGGTCTTTTTCGCTCAAAACGAGTCATCCTCTGGTTTTAAATCGCGCATGTGCCTGTCCCGCCCCCCGGCAGGTGCCGCAGCCCCGCTCGGCCCCGCCCGCTGCGGGATGCGCTGCGGCCCCGCCCCGCGCCGGCTCCTCCCTTGCGCAGCCGGGCGGGGCTGCGCTGCCGGGCGGGGCTGCGGTGCCGGGCGGGGCTGCGGGGCGGGGCGGGGCTGCGGGGCGGGGCGGGATGCGCTGCCGGGCGGGGCTGCGCTGCCGGGCGGGGCGGGATGCGCTGCCGGGCGGGGCTGCGCTGCCGGGCGGGGCTGCGGGGCGGGGCGGGGTGCGCTGCCGGGCGGGGCTGCGCTGCCGCAGGGAGCTGCGGGGGAGCCGCTCCCGCCGCCGCTCCCGCCGCCGCTCCCGCCGCCATGGTCTCCTGGATCATCTCCCGCCTGGTGGTGTGAGTGCGGCGGGCGCGGGGCCTGTCCCGGCGGAGGCGCCTCGGGGGCCGCGGCCGCAGCGGGGCCAGCGGTTCCGCCGCGGGCTCTGGGCGCTGCGGGCGCGGCCCCGGCCCGGTGGCCCCAGGGCGGTGCCGGGCGGAGCGGCCCAGCCCCGCCGGGGCGGCCGCGGGTCCCGGGCGGCTGCCGGCAGCGGCGGCGGGCGCTGAGCTCTGTTCTTCCCGCAGGCTGATCTTCGGCACCCTGTACCCCGCGTACTCCTCCTACAAGGCCGTGAAGACGAAAAACGTGAAGGAATATGTGAGTGCGGGCGGGGCCGGGCCGGGCGGGGCGCTGGGGACGTGCCCGGGGGCGCTCGCTGGGACGCGCGGTTCGGGCCCTGAGTGCGGCCGTTCGTTCTCTGTGTGCTGGGCGAGGAGAGCGGGAGACGCTGCTTCTGGAAGCATCTGACAGCCCAGGACAAGTTCTCCCCTCTAACTTCATCCTTACTGCGTGCCGTTTTACTGCATTTTCAGTGCTACTTTTGTTTTCTTCCAAAAGGCTGAGTAATTGTGCTTGTTGTGTGTCTTCTGGCAGCCTTGCTCGCGATCAGTGTTTTCTGGTGACCGAGACTTCATCCTCCTCTTCCCGGAATCGTTTCCCCTTCTCTGTTTACATTGTTGTTACAATTATTGTCTTTAAAACAACAAATGCTTTTTAGTGATGTAACGTGCCATCTTCTTACAGCAGATGTGTTCAGGTTGATCAGTGGAGACATGAGCTATTTGGCTTATGGGTGGGATGAGTTTCTGTTTATCTGGAGTGAGGAATAACCTGATAGAGAAGAGAGGTAACAGATGAATGGGTTACAACTTGTCAGGGTTGCTCTGTGGTGCCGTCTGAAGCTGTTCATCCCGCTGGCTCTGTGTGCTCCTTGCGAGATGACACATCAGCAGCGAGAGTGCGGGATGTAGCCCTTGCTTGTCTCGTGCTGTTCCAGTCCTCTGGAATCGCCTGGACCTTTCCTGCGTGTTGGCTTAAAGCTCAGGCCCCTGTTTTCTGAAGGAGCTGAGGTGAGTCTCGCTCGCCGGGAACAGCTTTACAAGCCACAGCAACTGCCTGAGGTGTTTTGTGGCTGTTTTTCAAATACTGGCCTCGGCAGAGAGGGTGAATTGTGAGAGTTCAGCAGACGTTGGTAACCGAGTATTAGAGGTGTAGTCAGAAATACGACAGCCTCACTAAACTTGAAGTTTATTACTTATAACATTAGAAACTGAAAAGAAAGCATGAAAGAAATTATCTGAGTAATCACATCATCCTCTGACTTCATAGTCATCTTTGAAGTTGTGTACGAGGTCGTATCGTACTGTTGTCTTCTTTGGCCTTCTCCTCTGCCCTTCCGTTGCCCGGGACCTTCATTTGTTGCATGAAATGCATTTTTTTTTTCCCGAAATTTTATTCTGGTTCATGGAGCGATTGTGTTGCATTTACAGAGTTGTGTTAACTTTAAGACAGACACAAATTTTTGAGTTTTAAATTGTTTTGTTGAGAACTTGCGGGGAGAAAAATCCCAAACCTAATTTTTTAGAGCAGCCTACACTGCCCTTGTTCTGGAGCTCAGAGACTCAGGAGTATGGAGCCTTTGAATTTGTAGGCATTTTTTTACATTAAAAACCCACTCGTTTTCCGTGGATAGTTGACTGTTGAGGTACATAAATGCTGTGTTTCCTTGCAGAATGTAAATATTGTACGTGTCTGATTTTCTTCTGGTGGATGTTGCCTAAATTCCAGTAACACTTCCCCAATGTGATGCTGAAAAAGAAATAGGATAGAGTACTTGAGTATCATAAAGTTGTTTTAACAATAATATCAACTAATGATCTGGTTGTAAGCCCCGCTAGGGCTGATGTGGAAAAGTATGGCATTTGGGTTTGGTTTTTGTTCAATGCTTCATTGCTGTAGTTTTCTGGAAGCCGACAGCAGCTGAAGCACTGCAGCGGGAAACTCTCTCTTGTTTTTATTTTCAATGACAATGCTGGAGTTGGTTCGATAAAATGTACTTGAGCTGCTCAAATCGATCTTATCTCTAAACCCGTTCTCCTTGAGGGGGCTGCACCAGGAATAAGCGCTCAGCCCAGGCTGCTGCCCGACCCTGGCGCTCCGGAGGGCTCCGTCCCCTCCGCGGGGCAGGAGGGGCTGGGGCAGAGCAGTAACGGATTTCTTGTTACGTGTCATCTTCAGCTTTGGTCAAATCCACGTTCCGGTTACGCTTTTGCATTTACTGGATTTAATTTGGTTCTTGCTGCGAGCTGGGAAGCGGCGCGTGAGCGCGCAGCCGCAGCTGGTGGTTGTCAGCGTGAGCAGCGCGGGCCGGGCTCCTGCCGAGGGGCAGCCTGCTTCGACCCTCAGTTTTCGAAGGTGTTTGCAGTCTGCGGATTACAAACATCGTAAGAAAAAGTAATTAGTCATTCTTCCCCTCAACTTTCTGCTCTTCTTGTTCTTGTTCTGCACTTCCAGAGCCAGAAGTTGAATCCTTCCAGTTTACCTGAGAGCTGTACTTCTTTTTGGCTGTAGAGCGCAGGGTGCTCTTTGTTCCTCTTTCGGAACAATTGGCCTGTAGCTGAGAGACCTGTCCCGAGAACAGCAGAGCGTGAACGCGTGTGCATGTGGAGGACGTTGTTTTGTTTTCTTTGGGAGAAGCACCTGCTGCTCCAGAGCAGGGTGTGAGGGGCAGGCAGACAGCAAGAGCACAAGGGCACTTGGCAAACTGCTCAAGAGCTTAAACAAGATGATGAGGCTCATGCAGCTTGTTCTTCTCTTTCTTACCTCTCACTGAGCCGCTATGTAAAAGGAAAAGAGAAACGCTTCTGTAATTTCTGGGAGTAACGATTTAGGCAAAGAACGTTTATTAATGTGTTAGAGCAAATTGGTTTTGTTGGGTTTTTTCTTTTTGTCCTCCCAAGGAGAAACTTTAAATCAAGAAAATACAGGTCTGCAGTTGAAACTAAACTTCTGTGTATGTGTGTGCTGCTGCGCCCCGGGACGCGGCCTCTCGCGGCCGATCGCAGGTGCCCTGTGGCTCTGGAGCTCATGGGGCTGTGTGCGGACGACGAGTCACTGCTGCGGGGGGCACGTTTGGTGTGTCTGGGTTCTGAAGGGTGTCTGCTGACCGGCCGCTCTCTTGCAGGTGAAGTGGATGATGTACTGGATCGTGTTTGCCTTTTTCACCACTGTGGAGACGCTCACAGACATTGTTCTTTCTTGGTGAGTTCCCTGGAGGCATGGTTGGTTTTTTCTTTTTTCTTCTGGTTTGGTTTGGTTTGGTTTGGTTTTTAAAGAGAGAGGAGTAGCGTTAGCACGCTAAGAATGAATCGTCTCTCCTTCGGGAGTTTTCAGTCACTTTGGAGAGTCGGCAGGTTTGTAGACATTGTGGGTAGAAGCTGCTGTCTTAGCTGTTTCATCTCCTACATTTGCAAACAGTTGGATAAATACACAGCGTCTGTAAGAGGATCAAGTTTGAGAAACGGTGGTCTAAAATACACTTCAAAAAAAAGGCGGTGGAGGGAGGGACCTGGTTTGCTCTGTGAGGCTGTTGTGTGGAGGAGCAGATCGGGTGCATGACTGTGCTCTGGGTGCTGTTTTCCGTGGTAACATTCTCTTCCGCTGGCGCTGGGGGAGGCAAGTTCTTAATCCTTTCGGTGCTGTCCGTCACGCCTGGCAATAGGTGGCAATATGGCAAAAATGACAAATCGTCATTACGTCTCTTCAACTGGACCTCTGGAACAGGATATCTTCAGTTTCTTCGTTGTGTTAGTCTGAGCTTTGCTTACATTTCTCAGAGAATACTTGTCAGGAGTTGCAGCTTTTGAAGAAACATGAAATGGCTACACATGCCTTACAAAAGTGCTCGGCAGTTTTGCCTATTCCTGCATTAATTTTGAAAAGCAGAAAAAGATCTAAAAAGGACAAGAGCTTTGGCTTGTTCCCGTACTTAAAAGGGACCGCTGAAGACAGAAGTCTCTCGCTGCTGATAGAGAGTGTAGGACGTTTGCATTCACTTGATTCAGTCTCTGCTTCCAGAGGCGTCGTTGGGTGAGGGTTAGAGGTGCGAGACATACACGCTGCCCGCGCCTCCTCGTTTATGCCGGTGCCCCCGCGTGCCCGCTCGGGGGCGCTGCTGCAGGCGCCGGCAGCGCGGCCGCCGGCCTCAGAACTCGAGACCTGTTGGCATACGTGGTGCAACATTTTAGAAAATGAGAGGGAAATTAATGTGATATTAACATCCAGTGGATACTCTGAACAAACTTCAGAATGATGAGAGTAGCTATCAGATTGTAATTTGGTGTGTTTGCAGGGCTGAGAGATGCCCTGTTTATGGAGTGTTCATGGCTATGGATGAAAGACTAAATGAGACTCGAAGAAGGTATGTCCTAGGATTCCAAAGAGGGTTCTGTTATTCTGACCTGATGTATATCGATTCCTTTGTTCCTGAGCCCTTGTCTTGCCTTTGCTCTTTCCGCCTGTGCTGCTCTCTGCCAGTTATCTCCGTCTGTCTCTGTGCTGATCTTGATTCCCGTTCTCCATCTTTCTCTCTCTCTCTCTCTCTTTTTTTTTCTTCCCTCTTTCTCTCAGGTTTCCCTTTTATTTCGAGCTGAAAATTGCATTTGTGATTTGGCTGCTCTCCCCTTACACCAAGGGCTCCAGTGTCCTCTACAGGAAGTTCGTGCACCCAACGCTCTCCAATAAGGAGAAGGTACTTGCTCGTTGTTGGATTGTACTGGCCTGTCTGGGAGCTGCCACAATAGAAACTGAAATGCGTGAATCGTGCTTGTGCTGACATTAGTGGATGTAGAATGATTCTGTCTCTGACACGACGTCATGCTGCAGCTGCTGAGGCTGTAACGTAGCCAGTAGTTCGCCTAATGCTTAGACAGCAGTTTGCCTAACCCGGTGTCACGAGCCCTCGGAGTCACTGTCAGTAGTTAAGCTCCTGGAATCCCGGTGGGAGCAGCGTGTTCGGTAGCCGTGCTGGTTTTGCTGTTTTTCCACATTGTCGGTTTAAGCAACTGCTTTGTTTCAGTTGTTACAATTTGGAGATAGCATATTTTAAGTAGAAGTTGCATTTGCAAGCTTTCCGTAAGCAGCAGGGAAACTGCAGTTACGTGGTCTGTGACAGCTGATGCTGGCAGCCTGGGAAAAGGCATCCAGATGAGCTTTGAGTTCTTAAGGGTGGTGGTGGGGAGGCTTTGATCACGTTTGTAATGGGGAGCTAAATGCTGTGTTCCACATTGCCTTCCTAGGAAATTGATGAATACATTACTCAGGCTCGTGACAAGAGCTATGAAACCATGATGCGAGTTGGCAAGAGAGGGTTAAACCTTGCTGCCAATGCAGCAGTTACTGCGGCTGCAAAGGTAATGCAACACTTCTGTCACATTCAGGAATTCCCCAGCACTTCAGTCTCATGTACCAGCAATTGCTGCTTTGGGTCTGTTATGGTGCTGCCACTTGTTGGCACCACCCTACTTTTCCTTTCCTCCAGTTTGCCTTGCAGTTAATCCCATCCTTTGACTAATGAAAAGTGGAGGGAGAGTGGACTGGATTTTGCTTTAACTTTTTCCGTGTTGGTCTTTTATTTCTCCCTTCTCTGTTTTTCCCGGACTACCCTGGTGGGGATTAGGGCACCTCTCCTCCTCTTCTGAGTGATCCCGTGTGAAATAATCTCGGTGAAGGCGGAGTGCCCTTGACCCTGTTGTTTCTGTCCTCCTAGGGCCAGGGAGTTCTGTCTGAGAAGCTGCGGAGTTTCAGCATGCAGGATCTCACCCTGATCCGCGATGAGGACACCGTGCACCTGCGAAGCCACGAGCCGCAGCTGCACCCCGCCGCGGGGAGTCGCCTTGAAACCATCGAGGATTCAGGTACCGGGCAGCGCTGCAGGACCCTGCGTGGGGCTCGTGGTGAGCCGGGATGGCTTCCCGGGGCCTTCCGCTCGTTGGGTCTCAGAAGGGCTACAAGATGCCAGATCATCTGGGAGGATTTACGTTGTCTTCCCTAGTCCCTTCCCATCTTCTAACATGTCTCTGTACTTTTTGGGTGATCCTTCTTAAGGACCGTTGACATCTCCCTTTCATGTGGTCCTTCGGGATGGGCCGTTTTAGACTTCATGTGATTTTTTCCAAAGTATTTGCTAAAACTTCCTCTCTGGTTCCTCAGCTTCCTGTTACTCCTCGGGGGAGGAGAGCAGCGTGGCGCACAGGTCTAACGGGACCCCGTCAGAGACCAGAACGGACCCGTCGGATGAAGACGGAGGAGACAAACTTCCGAAACGTACCCAGAGTCTCAAAGCTCCTAAGAAGGTGATGAAAACTGAGGTGAGCTGATGTGTGGATTCTTTCAAACACCGACTGTGATTTGTCAGCTTTGTTGGAAGGCTCTGTGGCTTCAGTGCATTTAAAAACTCTTTATATAAAGTTGGTTGGACTAAGTCTTTGCTGGTTGAGTCCTGCGTTAGAGGACTTGCTGCTTACTTGCTATACTGGTCTCCAGCTTTGCTATTCCTGTTGTGCCTGTAAGCCCCTGTCATAAGCCAGGACCCAGCTTTGCTTTCATTCAGGTTTTGTGTTGAAGAGTGGGGCATTAGGTATTTTTAACATGTTTTGTTCCTGTATCCTCTCTCCTGTCAGTACAGTCTGAATAGATGCTACTATTGTGAGACTTTTCCCTGGGACAGCTGCTTTCTCCTCATCTAAAATGCAACGGTTCTGTTCCCTCTTAGGCCTTCCTGAACTTCTACATATTAGATATAGGGCAATGTAATTTCCCCTCCATCGCAGCTCCCCGTCCCCCCACTGCTTTTCAGGTTTTGACTCTTACTCGAATGTTTCTTGTGCTTCGATTTATATGTGATAAAATGCTTCTCCCTTATTGTGAAGTTGGGGTTGCCGTTTGCTTGATTCAACTCAGACTCCAAAATTCATTTTGTATTTTTAATTAAGATAAAGAATGCTATTTGACTGGCTCACACTGTCAAGCTTTTCAGACTAAATATTCAATAATTTGGAGGAAGGTAATTGATCAGCGCATCATTGTAAGCCGTCCCATTAGCCTGATTTTACAGCGTTCGGGGCGCCTTTGTGTGTGAGTCCGCTTTGCAGCAGCGGCGCGGCAGCCGAGCTTGGAGGGAGCTCTGGGGGGCCCCTGGTCCAACCCCGCTGCTCAAGCAAGGCCATCGAGAGCCAGTTTCAGGACCGTGTCCAGATAGCTTTTGAATCTCTCCAAGGATGGACATGTATGTCTAAAGATGCGTTTAAAATCAGGCCCGGGCTTTGTTAAATGCCCAAGGCTTACTTGTGAGTTGACCCTCTGCTTTCTTCTCTAGCATATTAAACAGAAGCAGGGAAACAAGAGGAACAAAATTTGATTCCCAGCTTCCTGGTGAGGAATTTTCCAAGTGAAATCATGAAAAGACAGTAACGACTCTTCTATGCTGTTTATTGTGAACACAGAAATTCTGATCAAGCCCTCTGCAGGCGTATTGGTTTTTATGCTTCGGTTCAGATGTAGGAGTTGTGGGTGGTCTTGGAGATCTGAGGTTGACGGGAAGGGATGAATGCATCGTAAATCATAAATGCACTCGTGTCAGTATGTGGAATCAAGGACACTGGAGTAAAGTGTCCAGACTAGTTCAAGATGTTTCTACATGTTTCAGAGAACGGTGTTTCGGATGGCAGGAGGCAGAAGAGTTATAGCAGTGGAGTGTTACATGAATATTACCAGTTAGAAATATCGCTATGTCTAAGCTTTTGTGGAGACAGATGACTTCAGTTTTGTTATCACACCTGTCCTGTTTCAGAATGTCTTCCTGTCCTGGTTGCTATTTGATAGATTGAGTCGATTTCATGGTTTGGATCAGAGTGATTTGTTATACTAACCAAAACCAAATGGAATGGTTAGGTAACCTTCTTTTTGACACAACAAATGGCGTGAGTAGGGTCAACGTGGTGTTGTAGTTTTCTCCTGTTTTCACTCTGCGTTCTTGTATCTTTCTGTTAGACATTTAGGTATCAAACCAACCTTAGACACCTCCTTTTCTTTCTCCTCAGCTTCCAGTAAGAAGTGTGAAAGCCCGTCCTAAGAAGAAAGCTGCAGGCTCTCTTGCTTCTGGCGAGTCATCCTAAGGAGACCTCCCCGTCCCAGCGCTGCCCCGGGACCTGCCTGTGGCTTTTGAGGGGAAGCTCCCCAAGAAAGTGAGCTGAGGTTCATGTACATAACAGATACTGCTTTGTAGAGCTCATTCCAAGGCAAGGGGGAGGCTGGGATTCAGAAAATGGAGCGGAGGATACACATCCTCAGGAATTTTCTCCTTTTCATCTCTCTCCTGGAGGGAATGCTGGTATGTCTGTACATAGCCTGTTGCTTTGGAATTCCCACCGTGTAACCCTAGTTGGGGGATCTTTGCTAGAAGAACTGACCAGGGTTAGAGACATCCATCGCACGGAAGCTGGAACAGTAGTAGACACCGAAGTTTCACAGGGGTGTGTGGCAGCCTAAAACGTCTTCTCTTGCTCTGGGTACTCTGCTGCAGCTTTGTGTTGCTAAGAAGTGCCCACCCTGATCCATCCTCCTACGAATGGGCCGTACCTGTCCATCCATCCCCTTCGAGAACGTGACCGCAGTGACGTGTGCTTCTGAACATGAAGGACTGGCTGTGGAGGAGCGTGCTGTGTGCCTCTTGCTAGTACTAGAAGATGAAGAGATTTTTTTTTAATTTTATTTTTTCTGGAAGGTGAACAGAGATAATTGAAAAACTGAGTAATGAAGAAAATGTGCTGTTATATGCACATGTGGTGGAGTAGATACTGGTATCTGTAAGAGTTAACTCTTGAGAAGGGAAGTTGGGCATCTGTAAGATTTCGGCTCTTTTTGAAGCTGCTTGAGTTTTATTTCGGGTTCTGTTGTTCGCTTTGGTTCCGGAGAGCGCGCGGCGCGCCCTGTGCAGCGGGACACGCGGGCAGGGAGGCCGGTACTTTGCCATTTAGTGGTTGAATTCCACACCATTCTGATGTTGTTACTACAGACAAATTCTCTCATTCTGGCAGATGACGGGAAGGTCTGGCTCACTATGGTCTGTGGGCATCCTTGAGAATTTCAGAAGCCCGTATCTCTCAGCTTGAGGAGATCCAGTCCTCGGAGCGTGAGAACTGGCGAAGAGCTGATGTATGGGTTTCGCTAATTCCTGGATGCTGTTCATGGGGGATAAAATGCAGGGAGTGGGGCGCAGTGCTGTGATTAATCAGTTCTCTTGCTTTATTGCATTGCAGCCCTCGCACGAATTTTCTGTCTGACCATGAGCCACGTTTATCAGTGTCCTGAGACTCGAGAAATACGTAACACTTGGAACAGAACTGTATTGAGTGAGAGAATGTATTGTGGGAGGGGCGCTGCAGGCGTGCGTCACGCCGGCCCGGGTGGAGCCTGGCCTGCTGCACGGTGCTGAGGGCAGGTCCTGTGCCTGTGCCAGCCGGCGGCGGGAGCCGCGGTGAGGAGGGTTCGTGCTGGGGACGTTGCCCCGAGATCCCCGCGGGCGGCCGCTCGGCGCCGGTGCCTGTGCCTGCCCGCGCTCTCGGCGCGGCTCTGGCGTTACGGGGCAGTCCCGCAGAGCCCGGGGTTTGCTGTTGACAATGTATAGAAGCGCTTCTGCAAGTAACATTCCACAAGTGTTTCTGTCCTAACGAACAGCGCTTCAACAGTTCGTAAAGTTGAAGATTAGGACTGAATTTTTTCTTGTTGGTGGCAAATTGTTATGAATTGTCTAGTTATTTTAGGAAGCCAATTAAATTGGTTTTACTTTTATTTGAAGCTTTTAAAAATGGAAGTCTTCACAGACCATGTCAGAAACTTGCATCCTGTCAGAAATACTCCAATTATCCACAAAGCCTCATCCAGCGGCCGGTACAAAACCCTCGATTTGGCTTTGAGTTTAGAGTTTCACAACAAACAAACCGCGCCAGTATTTTGCTCTGTTTAGTTTGTTAGCAAACACTGTACATGTGTCTCACTAGTACACGCAAAAGCATGTCCTGAAGTGGGAATTCTTTGTGTTTCCAAATGAAACTCCTCTTTCCATAGGAGGGATAAAAATCTTTACTGATTATGTGGAAAATTCAGCTGTGATGAATTGCTGACTGAAGTTTTACTGTACTGCAAAAAAATAGAACAATTATTCTCTATATACCAAATATCTCTATGACCACATTTCGTTTTCTTCTTCTCTTTTTTAACTCAAAATGTCCATAGCAAATTATTTATGTAAATCATTGTGAGAGACTTGATGTGGAAGCCCAGGGTTGGTTAGTCTCCCCTTATGCCGTATACTCCATGCGCTTCCTACGCGTTGTCCTAGTCTGGGCTTTCTCAGTGTTCATACAGTGACTTTCCAGAATGTTCTCTAGAATCAGTTCATTTGTAGTAACTCTTCCTGCTTTGATGCTCAGGAGGAATTTCTAAGACTGTTTTGGCATTTGGATTTAGCTTTGTCTTCCTGAACTGAGTCCTGTGCCAAGTGTCTTTTGCTCGGCTTTGGTGCTCGATACCATTAAGCTGGGGGTGAGTGTGGGTCAGTCGTAGGAGGTGAACGGCTTTGGGCTGTGAGGGTCCGGAGTGGAGGCAGGACCGCTGCCTGCTGTGCGGTGCGAAGCAGCAGCACCTGCGCAGAGCAGAGCGGTGTCTGCGCGCGGACAGCCCCGGACCCGGTCCCCGCGGATCTGCTGCCCGCGCGAGCGCTGCGCGGGTTTCTGGGTGTCGTTCTGCGTTGGGTGGCGTGGTCTGCCTAGAAATTCTCTCGGTAATGAGAATGCTGAATGTGCTCGTTTGATAAAATGCTTGTATCAGCTGTTGTTCAGTGCTGTCAGCTGGAAGTGCTGGGATGTGGTTTCTCTTCAGCATCATCTGTGGGCTTCATTGTGCAATTAAGCAAATGGTTAAATCTTCATGTAGTGGTAGAACCCGCTGTGTTCAGAAAGCATTTGTGCCTGTTTCCCAATGCCCCTGAGCACAGAGAGAAACGCAGTAAGAGAATTGTACTTGAAGTGGGGGGGCGGGGAGGTGCTGCATGTGTGTGCCTAAAAATCATCCTGCAGCAGCTGTGCTGCGAGGTGCCAAGTGACGCCGTGACCGCCTTTGGGAAGAAGTGTTGTATCTCCATGTTTTATAATATCATGAGCCAGTGTTCTGCTGTTGGAAAAGAAAATAGTGAAATGTGGTTTCCCTTCTGAGAAACTTGATGATTTGCTGCATAAAAGGGAAAGATGTTTTTTTGCTTGGCAGTATCCTCCACGGTGGGTAAGAAATAGGAAAATACAGAGCAGGCTCCTGTCCGGCTTTGAACCCTGCGCTTCAGCTGAACACCTTCATTTCTTACTCTTCTTTAGTGAGTTTCTGATTCTCCAGCCTTATGTTTCTGAGTCTGGGCATCTGATTTATTTTAGACTGGATTAACTTTGTGGGTAGAGTTGCTTTGTTTCTCAGCTCCCATCCTTTCATGACCCAGTTATGTTTCTTACGTTTTCTCTTATTAAGCAAAGGACTACTTCTGTTTTTCTGACTGTGGACACATGAAAAATACTGTTTTTTAGAGATGAAATTTAGCCTTTTTCCAGTATTTAATCCTATGACCCAGAATCATACAGTGACTTGTACAATAAGGCGTAGGGCAGGATTCCCAGGTGCAGTCTGAGCGCGGTTCCCTTTCCTTGCTGCGGGTCCTGGCTGACACGAGCTCCCCGTGGCCCCTTTCGACAGGAGCGTTGAGCCAAACCGTGTTAGAAGCGCGTTTGTGCAGGGGCTGCAGGAGCGAGCGAGCCCCGAGGGAGCAGGAGTTGAGTCTCGTGCAATTCGCGCTGTCCCAGAGCGTCCGGTGCGGGGTTTGCGCGGCGGCCGGCGCGCTGTGGGACCAGCCGGATCGGGGACGAGGGCCGGGCTGGGTGGCAAGCGTACGAAATACAGGGGAACTAAGGTTTTATCATAAGTTATGCTTGGTAACTTACCAAAAAGAAAGCAAGTTGAAAATTCTTGGTAACTTTATAAAATTAGGAGGCAAATTATCCTGATCATCAAACCTAGTATTGAGTACAGACCTTTTGTACTCGTGCCGCTGTCTTTTTGGGAAAGTGCTGGATTGCTGGACTCCTCACTTTTGACTCCTCTGTTAGATTCTTTCTCACATGATGTGAATGTCACACAAATGAACTTTTTATTTTGATACGTGACCTTGCTGAGCCATGTACGAGATGGCGTTGGCTGAATGGAAGCCCAGTAAGAGAATGGAGAAGCTGAGGTAGATCTCTCCAGGTAAAGGTGACTGAATGACCTTCCTTGAGGTGCAGGAACCAGTGGCTGCGTGTGGCTGCTGGTCGCGCGGGCGCGGCGCTGGCGGGCGGTCCCGCGGGTGCAGTGTTGGCAGGCGGTCCCGCGGGCGCAGTGCTGGCCGGGCGGTCCTGCGGGTGCGGCGCTGGCGGGCGGTCCCGCGGGTGCAGTGCTGGCCGGGCGGTCCCGCGGGCGCAGTGTTGGCAGGCGGTCCCGCGGGCGCAGTGCTGGCCGAGCGGTCCCGCGGGTGCAGTGCTGGCCGAGCGGTCCCGCGGGTGCAGTGCTGGCCGGGCGGTCCCGCGGGCGCAGTGCTGGCCGGGCGGTCCCGCGGGTGCAGTGTTGGCAGGCGGTCTCACGGGCGCAGTGCTGGCCGGGCGGTCCTGCGGGTGCCGCGCTGGCCGGGCGGCGGGGCCGTGCACTCAGCGTGGGCCGTGGGCCGCTCCGCGTGAGCCGCTCCCGGGGGCTCGTTGGAACACCAGTGTTGGAGCAAAACTGTCCACAGATCTTCTTGTTGTCCATTCAAACCATTTTCCAGCTGCAGGGACCAGCTTTGTAAATGCAGTGTTTGTGATGGATTCCCCCCACTGCAATTAACCAGTTTCTGTGTGTTTGTGTACTTTAGTAGTGTTGCCCGAATTTATACTCTGAATTTTATTGTATCTCCTGTTAAGAATGGGCAGTTTCTTACAATTGGATCTATATTGTGTGAAAATAGAAGCAATTTTAATCTAAAAATACAGATGTATCTAACGGTTACTATGGTAATTTGTGACCATGGCAACAGAGAGTTAGCATTCTGAAGAGCACACAGGTTCGAGTGTTTTCTTAACCATACAAGATCATACGAGTACAAGGGATTTTGGCATTGTCTCACCCAAGATCGTGATGGCCGAGCTGACGCAGCGCGGGCCGGAGGAGCACGCGGCGGGGCGGGTGAAAGCCGGCTGAGCGGCAGGCCCGGGCGGCAGCGGGTCCCAAACCGCGGGCCAGCAGCTCGGCTCTGGGTCTGCTCCTCATTAACATCTTCATTAACGGTCGAGGGGCAGAGTGTGCCCTCAGCAAGTTTGCTGATAACACACAACTGTAACAGGAGGAGAGGCCGATGTGCCAGAGGTTGTGCGGGAAGCAGCAAGAGGTACGTGGAGAATCTGCCCTTGCGTCTCAGAACGTGTGGAAACCCCCACGAGCGCAGGGAGGCAGCCTGAGGCTCCCTCTGGTTCGGAAAGGGAGGGTGTTCTACCTGCAGCATCGCAGGTGGAGATGCAGACTGGAGAAGGGTCCAGGACGCACCAGGAGGTTACTGCAGGAAAGAGAAATAAGGAGAGAATATTGTCAGACTTTGTACAAAAAACTCAAGACGTTTCTGTTCTATTTTCCCATCATGTGGTCGGAATTAAATAAACAAGATAGTGCTTTCAGGCAGGAGCTACAAGTTGTGGATTGTCCTGACATAGTTGAGACCCCAAGAGCATCTGTTGCGTTACACGGAACACTCAGTGGTGATATAGTTACATTTACATGGAATCTGTTATTGGGGGAGGTGGAAGGGACTCTGGTGGCTAAGCCTTCTATTGAGTGAACGGCTGTCTCTGCCCGCACAGAGATAATGTAAAGGCTCTTTGCTTCGCAACACTCAATGCCAGTTTTATAAGGAAATGTGCTGGATATAAGTTTGCCAAAGCCAAATCACAGTATTTTCCAAGCTTTCTTTGTTCCGTAGGCCCTGCCGGGGAATCTAGCAACTGAATGGAAATTAAAGCATTGCTGCAATCACTTGCTAATCTGGGGCAGTGGGTGTCTTAAATTAACTAGTATCTAAACTGCATTTAGAAGCGGATGTTTGTGGACGCCCGCTGCTGTGACCGCTCTGTGCTGGCCACAGGGGCACAGCGGCTGGTCAGCGGCGATACCCCGCGCCCAGCTCCCCGTCCCCGACACCCGGTCTGCGTGACCAGCCTGGAATGCACACGCGCTGGGAACGCCTCTTCCTGAGCTGTCACCTGCTGGCCGTGCTCCGAAGGACGGTGACGTGACAGGGCTGCATCCCTGGGCCGTGCTCCGAAGGACGGTGATGTGACAGGGCTGCATCCCCGGGCCGTGCTCCGAAGGACGGTGATGTGACAGGGCTGCATCCCCGGGCCGTGCTCCGAAGGACGGTGATGTGACAGGGCTGCATCCCCGGGCCGTGCTCCGAAGGACGGTGACGTGGCAGGGCTGCATCCCCGGGCCGTGCTCCGAAGGACGGTGACGTGACAGGGCTGCATCCCCAGGCCGTGCTCTGAAGGACGGTGACGTGGCAGGGCTGCATCCCCAGGCCGTGCTCCGAAGGACGGTGATGTGGCAGGGCTGCATCCCCGGGCCGTGCTCCGAAGCGCAGTGACGTGGCAGGGCTGCATCCCCGGGCCGTGCTCCGAAGGACGGTGACGTGGCAGGGCTGCATCCCCGGGCCGTGCTCCGAAGCGCAGTGACGTGGCAGGGCTGCATCCCCGGGCCGTGCTCCGAAGGACGGTGACGTGGCAGGGCTGCATCCCCGGGCCGTGCTCCGAAGGACGGTGACGTGGCAGGGCTGCATCCCCGGGCCGTGCTCCGAAGCGCAGTGACGTGGCAGGGCTGCATCCCCGGGCCGTGCTCCGAAGGACGGTGACGTGGCAGGGCTGCATCCCCGGGCTGTTCTGGGGAGAGGGAGTTGTTTGCATTCTTTCACTGTTTTTTTTGTAGAATCATTAAAAGTTTGGTCACTTGCTGCAGTATTGTGACTTAAGGGTAGAAACCCCAAGGTGTTCCAGTCTCGTATTTTGCTTGCTTTCCTACCCATATTTTTCTAGGTATCTTTTTACACTCTCTTTTGTGAACACTATTAAAGAAAATCATGTGTTCTCTTTTCCACATCTTGCTCTTTTGCTTTCATTAATTTTCTTCTATTTCAAAGGGCCCGTTGTTTTCTTCCATTTCCCCCAGAGCAACCTACAAACGCTTTCACGATGCAGATGTGCTTCCATTCCGCTGGGTGGCAGCTGATCCTCATTTCTCGGTTGTTCTGGCATTGCTCTGGAAGTGGCTTTCCTGGCAAAGTTCCCTTGGAGGCGCGAGGACCTTGAACCTGTAAATACAGCCTTTCTGTTGTGGTGAGAGAGTATTTGGAAAAGCACATTATATTATGTCTGTTCAAGCTGTATCAACTTGCTGAAGATCGTAGTAGCTGGCAAAAAAAGCATCATCCAAGGACTAAACTTTGCATGTGACATATTGCTGCTGTTCTATGTGGTGCTCCAAGCATAACTGAACACAAGTATATGGTGGCACCTCTAGACAAAAGTTGCTTTGATAGAGGCTCAGTTATTGATGTGGGTGGGAGAGAGGTTCTGGAAGTTAGTTATTCACTTTTTAATTCCAGTTTATTTTGACAGATAAATGTCTCATAATTTGAATTGAAATCTGTGTGTCATTAGAATAGGTTTACAGGTTTATGAGTTGCAGGTATGGCTTTTTGTTCTTTGCTAGTGAATTCACATAGTTTCTTTCCACCCCCTGCCCCAGTTTATTATTATTGATGCCTGTGAATATTTTTCTTTAAAAGGCTGCTGTTTTGTTATGTTCTCAAACTGTGCTCCTAAATCGTTTAAATTTATCTCCATGTCTGTCTTATGTGTCTTATTCTTCCGCCTTTCTCCCTCTCCATTGTTGAATAAAGATATGAACATTAGTATAGAGTCCTGCTATTTCTGCCCTGGAAGAATCAAGGCAAGTTTTGAAACTGTTTTGTCCTGGCTTTGTTTCCCCACTGAGACGTCGCCTCTCAGTTGGGTGTGTGCACCTCCCAGCTCTTAGCGGGGATGTGGATTCACACCGCAAGTGTATTTGCTCAGTGGCCTTTTCGCTCCTGCGGGTACCGATGGGTCACGACAGTCGAGTACCGATGGGTCACGGCAGTCGAGTACCGATGGGTCACTGCAGTCCGGTACCGATGGGTCACGGCAGTCGGGTACCAATCGGTCACTGCAGTCGGGTACCGATGGGTCACGGCAGTCGGGTACCGATGGGTCACTGCAGTCGGGTACCGATGGGTCACGGCAGTCGGGTACCGATGGGTCACTGCAGTCGGGTACCGATGGGTCACTGCAGTCGGGTACTGATGGGTCACTGCAGTCCGGTACCGATGGGTCACGGCAGTCGGGTACCGATGGGTCACTGCAGTCCGGTACTGATGGGTCACTGCAGTCCGGTACTGATGGGTCACGGCAGTCCGGTACTGATGGGTCACGGCAGTCCGGTACCGATCAGTCACGGCAGTCGGGTACCGATGGGTCACGGCAGTCGGGTACCAATCGGTCACTGCAGTCGGGTACCGATGGGTCACGGCAGTCGGGTACCAATCGGTCACTGCAGTCGGGTACCGATGGGTCACGGCAGTCGGGTACCGATGGGTCACGGCAGTCGGGTACCGATGGGTCACGGCAGCCGGCAGTGGCCTGTTTAGAACTGCTCAGCACAGAAGAATGAAGTAATGAAATACATGGTTTAGTTCAAGTAATTAATTTAATCCTAATTGGACACTATCATTCCTGCAGTGCATGCATCTCAGCCATGCATCTCAGATGGATTTGTGGGCACAGAAGATGGTGTTTTACTAACTTTACATACCCAAATCTTCGAACGCCGTCTTACAAAATGCGTTCTGATTCGCACTTTTCACGCGTCCCGCGCGCCGCTGTTGAGCAGGGGTGCTCAGCGGGGGCGGGCGGCAGAGCGACCTCCCCGCGCCAGTGTTCGGACACGAAGATCGCGTGCAGTGCCCTTTGCTTGCCGCCACAATATACATCAAATACCGATGCAGCGATCTCTTCCTGCTCCGCAGACCTCGGTCTCTAGGATTCTTTCCAGGTGATTAAAGGTGTTATTTCTTCTTGGAGGACAGTCTTGTCAAGTTGCTTTTTTCTTTTCCTTTTGTTTTTTTTTTAATTAATTTGTTGCCACGATATTCCGTTAACCCTCTGGTGGTGTCATCCTGTCCCCCGAAATCAGAAGGAATGTAGCTGTTAGATACTGAAGATTCCTTTGGTTTTCCTATCTATCCTGTTCATCTTAACTTGCGTTATTTGTGGATTTAATACACAATTTGCTAGTGACCCTGAAGCGTATCGGGTGTTAAAGCATTCTCCTCAGTTCAACAACACTTCTTTATCTCTGTAGGCCTTTCTCAACATAATTGTTATCTAGGAAAATGAAAAATCTGGAAATACAATTTAACATGGTAAAAGTTCTTAATAAAATTACTCTGTTCCTTTCCTTCTGAAATTGCCTGTGTATAATTCCACGTCATATATAATGTGCATACAATGCACTTAACCCAGCGTTCGCAGAAATCACGTTCTTCTGTGCAGCGGGTGCATGTTTGGTTTGGCAGCGCAGCGGAGGTGCCGCCTGGCGGGCGGCTCTGCGCGCCGCTCTGCGCCGCGTTGGGTGCGGAGCCGTATTTCGTCAATACGTATTTCATACATTCGTGTTTGAAGCGTTTACAAAGCGGCAGCTCTGCCGGGCGGGCTGTCTGCGGGTCCTTGGCGGCTCCCGCCGGCGCGTCCGCGGTCCCTGTGTCCTCGCTCTGGCCGTGGCCGGAGGGACCTGCAGCAGGACCAGCTGCGCACGGTTGGGACTTTGAGAGGCGTGATGTTCGTGTTCTTGAAATGAGTCTTTTCTGCTGAATTCCATTTAATTGGTGGTGAGGCCGGTCTCTAAACTCTGCAGTGCCATGAAAACCAAAAACAGTGTGTGGTTTTAGACTCTGGGCATAAGAAAAAGTGACTTTACCTACTTTCATTGCAATAGCCTAAGGTTTGTCTCTAACACATGGGATTTTTTAACATTATAATCGCTAACTTGTGGAATTCATTGCTGCAATGCATCTAGAATGGAGGAGTTTATCAGACTTCAATTAAAATATTTGATTTGCTTTGTAGCATAGAAGATAATTCAAAGTTAAACTATTATGCTAAATGATAAAGCAGAAAACTCGCAGGAGACCAGAGCTGCTGCTTCGCGTGCCGTCCCCGCCGGGCCCGCCGGACCCGCGGCGTGTGCGCTACGGCAGCGCCAGCGCGGGCCCCGAGCGCTTCTGCCAGGGTCAGACTGTGAGGGGCCGCGGGGGTCGCTGCTCACCCCGCCGGGGCAGGGGCGCCGTCCACCAGGCCTGGGCGCTCAGAGCCCGTCCAGCCCCGCGCACCCCAGGGATGGAGCCTCCACAGCCCGTCCCAGGGCCCCACCGCCGTGGGCAAGAGTTCCTTCCTTAGGTCTGATCGGAGTCTGCCCTCGGTTCACTAGGGTTGCCCCTTGTCCTGTCCCTGCAGCCCTTAGTGAAAGTCTCTCTTGGGCCCCCCGTTACAGATGGAAAGGCCGCAGCGAGGCGTCCCCGGCGCCGCTCTCAGCGGGGCTGCTGCAGGGGCTGCTCCGGCCCTGCCTGGTCCTGGGCAGCAGTGCTGGGCGCAGGACCGGGGTGCAGCCCGACCCCCGACGCGCCGGCCGCGCTGCTGGTGCTGCAGCGCGCCGAGTGCCGTGGCGAGCGGCCCTGCTGGCTCCCGGCCCGGCCGCCCGAGTCCCCGCGTCCCTCACAGGGCTGCGTTCCGTCCCCCGGCACTGACGGGTCAAATTCTCATTTCCAATTGTAATAAATAATGGTCAAGGTTGTTGAACAAATCAAGTAGGGTTCAATCATATTATGCATATCGTTGTAAGAAGTAATTGCGTTTGTGCAAGTTTCATTATATTTTGTAAAAAATAGTAGTTAAGCCAATGGCCGGATGCTGGGCCCCAAACAAGCCAACGGACGGATGCCGGACCCCAACCAAGCCAATGGCCGGATGGTGCAACAGATAACAGAGTGGCCGGATGGTGCAACAGATAACAGAGCTCCCAGATGGTGTAACAGATAACAGAACTCCAGAGGCAGAAACACCAAGCGACACCCAGCAACATCTTTCACTGTCGACTAGCCAACCAGGAGCTAACTCGTCAGGGTGTCCCAGCGCGTGAACAAGTGTATAACATATATAAGCACATACGAAAAGTTGAGGTTTGTGCCGTGGCGGAACTGAGTTTCCCCCGGTCACCCAGCGCTGTTTTGCCTAATTACCGCTTGCTTTAAATTCGCTTGCTCAATAAAATTAATTAATTGGCTCAAAGACTTGTCTTCATTTATAACACTTTCACAGTGACACTGAGTGTAGGCTCTAGCTCCTTGGACATTAATAAATAAATATAATAAACTCTTTCTACTAAGAAAATAAGTCCGTTTATTTGGTGTTCTGAGTGTGTGTCAGCAATTTATTTTGAACTCTCAGGGCAGATATAATCGACCCATTTGTCCATACTGTGATTTGTGTACCTAATATGAAACAGAGAATGTGACCGTTTTTTAACTGCATAAAGCACTGGGTAAGGTAATAAATCCTCTGTGTTGCTGAGAAGTATAGACCTGAATTCTTTCTGTCCATCTTGAAAACAGCGCAGGCAGCGGAGCTGCGTGGCGGGCGCTGGAGGCGGCTGTGCCTGTCCGGGGTCACCCCGCCGATCGCGGGGGGTTCGGCAGCCACGCGCTCCCCAGGGGTAACGCGGCCCTGTCTGGAGAGACGGGGCAGCTTACGGGGAAGCTTCTGTGTTAATCCCTTAGAATTAATTTCATTCAGCCATACTGAATGTAAAGTAAGTCATACCTGATTAGCAAGAAACAGCTTTTGGGAACATTTAGTAAGTTAATTTTTTATGAATAAAATATCTGGTGAATTTAGAATCTGCTGGAATCAGAAGGTGCTGATTGCCTTGGGAAACGAGCACTAGCGCAGGAGTGGCGCAGGGTCAGCCACAACCCAGAACAGCGCTGCTTGGACCGAGTTACCTGCCTCGTGGGCTGAGAGAGACAGAGCGAACTGACCACGCGTTCACGTTGCCAAGTGCAAATGTGCAGAGACGGGTGTATTTCTGTGCAAGAAAAACTGGGAAATAAATGTCACATATAATTAAATGTATGACCACATATAATTAATACCTTAAACCGTTGCTCAAGGTATGTTTAAATCTTCCTGAAAGACAGGAAAACGTTTCCGTTGCGCACGGATTTGTGGCACTGTTGTTAATTGTGCCGTTGTACTGCGCTGCTCTGTTCCGCTGGATCCCCTGAACCCAGCAGGCAGAGCCTGGCGGAGCTGGAGGGCCGGACGGGATCCTGCTGCGTTCCCAGCTCTGGGTGCTGAGTATCAATGCGCTTCCATGTCCTCTGAATCCTGTACTTTCAATCTTTTTATCAACAACAACAAAGCTGAACTGGAAGCTGCTGATATTCAGATGATTTTTCTTTGTTTACGACCACAGTTCATTCTGTGAAATGACAGAGTGGGGTAAACTTTTCAGCCTAAGCAAAGAAGGAAAGTTCTGGTACATAAACTGAAACACCTGTCGTGTCCCAGCCCTGTTCATAAAGGAAACCTGAGGACCTACTGCAACCTTGACGAGCTTAATTGGATTACTGGTGTTACCCCTACCGAGGGTGCTGTGAGGCGCCCAGAGCCTGGGGGGTCTCTGGGACGTTCAAAGCCCCGTGCGACCCGCTCTGGGGCGCCGTGCTGGTGGGCCTGGGGCGTCCAGCGGCGCCGTCGGCGCAGCCGGGCTGGGAGGCTGCGAACCAGAGCTGACGGGTTCTGCGTTTCCTTCCCCGCATCAGCAGAAACTTCTGTTCCGCAGAATGCTCCCCTCCCTCGCCGCCTCCGGCGCGTTCAACTCTGGTTAGGTTGCCCTTCAGGAAAGCCATGAAAGCGGAAACAGAGATGTTGTACTTCATAGACCAGAAAAACGCGACTTTTCTCAGTGACTGTTGTGGAGTTGTGCAGCAGAGAAAACAGTTTGCAAGCAGAAAAGAAAATGGTAGCACTCCTGCCGCTTTTGGGAGAATTCTTCATCGTCTGGGGTCCTTTCCCTGCTGTGGGTCCCAGGTGTTTGTTGAAACCCATGCAGAATTCAAAGCTGGAGGGAAACAAGCTGGTGCAGGACAGGGGGCACCCGTCTGCGGTGACATGGGAAGATCTATGGCAGCCGTGGTGAGCTGTGCGCCGCACCGTGCGCTGCACCGTGTGCTCCGCACCGTGTGCTGCACCGTGCGTGCTGCACCGTGCGCGCCGCACCGTGCGTGCCGCACCGTGCGTGCTGCACCGTGCGCGCTGCACTGTGCGCTGCACCGTGTGCTGCACCGTGCGTGCTGCACCGTGCGCGCTGCACTGTGCGCTGCACCGTGTGCTGCACCGTGCGTGCTGCACCGTGTGCTCCGCACCGTGTGCTGCACCATGTGCGCTGCACCGTGCGTGCTGCACCGTGTGCTCCGCACCGTGTGCTGCACCGTGTGTGCTGCACCGTGTGCGCTGCACCGTGTGCACTGCACCGTGCGCTGCACCATGTGTGCTGCACCGTGTGCTGCACCGTGTGCTGCACTGTGCGCACTGCACCGTGTGCTGCACCGTGTGGAGGACAAGGCCGAGAAGGCAGAACAGGAGCAGGGAGGTTGGAGCATGAAGGTGGTTTGTGAATAGCTGAAGGCCAGAAGGAACTTCACTGATAACATTACCCACCCTGCTAGATAAATACAGGTAAGCAGAGCACCTAAGGGCACCTGAGTTTGAGCTGGTGAATATCTTTGTGAGAAACATGCATTTTGTTTTCTTAAGGACAGCAAAGAAAGGCAAATGAATGCAGAGCCCTGGGGGGGTTGGCAATGCCTAATTTATGTACAAGAACTGCAACTGCTTGTGGGAAACAAGCCAACCAGCGTACTGTGTGGAGTATGTAGCAGCAATTAGAGTTTCTCATTAGCATTTTCAGATTTAAAGATACTGGTTTGAAATTTCTGTCATCATGGAACAGGATTGTCTTTTTCGCTTCTTCTTAAGGCCCTCGTATAAAAACGATGTATTAAATTACCCTTTGATCTGAAATACACAGAATTTCTGTGTGTTGTATTTAAACGCCCCAAGACCCCCAGGACACAGCGGCTGAGGCGCCTGGGCCAGCCCGGCTCTGCGGGGCTCAGCTGGGAGGCTGCCGGGGGTGCTGGTAACTGTCCTCACCTGGCTAATGGTGCTTCTGTTAACCAATTACCGAGCTGTAGTTTGGATTTTGCCTTGAAGGAGCAGTGCTGGTGGGACAGGGAAGAGTGTCTGTGAAATAAATCCAGGCTGAAACATGCTGATAACCGGGTGTTTTCTGCACGTGCTGAACGTCGTGTGGCTCCGTGGTGTTTCATACAGTACCGTGGGTTATGTACTGTGCAAAAATGTATTTCCTTTTTGTTTCTTGGTGTTCCTACACTTGTATTCTGAGAGGATTAGCCCTTATTTTTCTTTTATAGTTTTGTTGCATCTTAATTGTTCCTTCTGTAAAAGCAAGACTTTTGAACTTTTTGACAATTCTTCTATGCTTCATTGAGCTTTGTCTTTGGAGAAACTGATGGATCAGGTCTCCTTAACCCATCGAGTTCTTGGCTGTGAGTTTCCGGCAGAGGGTGCTGATAATATATAACAAACGAAGCAACCGCAGAGGGATCTTTCTTTCTCCTGCCCTCGCTGTCCAATGTCCCCTTAGGCAATTCCTGAGCCAGAGGCTGCTTCTCAACGTTATGTTCAATAATCACCAGTGGATCTGCCCTTCATTAGTTCGTGTAGCCTGTTTTGTAACGGGTAATACCTACAACCCGTGCAGCATCATCCAGCATTGAACTCCATTGTGTGCTACTGCAGAAGCACTTTTGCTCATTTGCTCTGGACTCGCTGCCACGCTGCTCCATGCGCTCGCCCTTTCGCTCTAACCTCACATCAAATCGTATTTGGGAGCTTCGCCTTTCTTTCAGGGTTCTTTCTGAAGGGCAAGTAGCCTGAAGTGCGTGAAGAAGGACAGAAGGGGTTCTGTAATGAGCTGGTATTATTTTTGTTGTGACAGAAACCTCTCAGCACTTTCTTGGAGTGAAGCAGCTGGTGCTCGGTGCGGCGCGAGGCCGCTGTTCTCACCCGCTGCTGCCCTACCCAGGGCCCTTATTCACAGCACCTGGCGTCTTTATTGACCAGGGGAGAAAGGGACCGGGAACACGAGGACGTGTTTTCACAGTGGAAGGGGAATAAAGAGCAGCTCCAGCTTTGCTGTGGGAGGGAAGCTGGTGCTTTCCTGTAGATTTCTTTTCTCCCTGCAAGTCTGCATTGGGCCAGCTCTTGTCTCTGACAGCTCCGGAGTCCCTGGATGCCTGAAGAGTCTGATGCTGGGAAATTCCAGCCTGAGACCGATAAGTGTTTCATCTTGGGGTTCTCAGTCTTGGTTGTGAGTAACAATACAACACAACATGCAAGTTGTAAATCCAGCTAGAGCAGAAAATTATTTCCCGTGAGAACACTGGTGTCCTTGTACTCAGGTACAACCTTTCACTGCTCTGTGGTATTTCTTCATCCTCCTGAGTACTTGTCTGATGCGTCTTGAGTTGCCACAAAGTCGGTTCAAAACGTTACTTTCGCTTTTCCTTGCCTGCATTTACCAGTCAAAGGAAACAGTGCTGCTTAGTTTTGTCCATGAATCCAAAAGCATTCTGTAGCAAGTATACGCAGCTGCTGCAGCATCTGGGATTGCGGCTCGAGACCTGCCCGTCTCTTCTTGTAAACGCTGTTTGAGATGTAGCGGAGCAACACAGCACAGCTAACCCAGAGACTGTACGACTGGTCTGTGATAGCATCCCCGCGGTAATGCTCCTTGGTCCACATCTGTGGGACAGACTGGAGATGGAGAAGGGCAATTGTCAGAAGGATACCGGCTAACACAAGAAATTGGCCTTTCCTGGCTCACAGACAGAATACAGAAGACTCCAAGCCAAACTCCTCCCCGGGAGCAGGACACCGAACATCAGCTCGAGCAGCATCCCTGGCATTTAATGAGATCCAGTTCCTCAGACAGTAGCGAGATCCTTTGCTGACATCACAAAGTCGTTGTCATGGTTACAAAAGGAGCAGCTGCTAAATACAGAGTATTAGAAAGATGCAAACAGAGAAAATCGATGTCCAAGCAGAAAAGATGCAGAGTGGATGAGATGACTTGAGGTCGGGGAGAAATAACGAGAATGGGGACAGCAGCTGGGGAGCTAAGCAGGAGATCAGCGCGAGGGGAGGGTGAGCTCAAAGGCAGACACCGAGACAGGTCGTCCGCGAGCAGCCCCCGTGGGAACGCGACCTGCTTATGTTCGTAATTAATGAAAAGCCTTCAAAGAGAAGTCTGGAAACCATATTGCAGCACAGAAGCATCTTTTGGCTTATGCTCTTTGAAACTGTGCAAGTTACATCCTGGAGCAGCATGAGCTGTGAAGGAGGAAGGCGTGTTCTGATACTGAAGGGTGGACAGAGACTTTTCCCCCTGAGCCAATCCAGCCAGTGCCATAGGTGAAAAACAGAGCCCAGTATGGGATGCAGGACAGGAGGTTTGCACAGAGCACTCTCGGCTCTGCGCGGTCTCCAATTGTTGGCATTTTGGCCAGGCTCCTTTTGAAATCACCGTTTTCCAAGCCGTAGCCTCTCTTTCCTGTGCCCTAGTTTTGAGGAGGTAGGGATTTAGATGGCCTATTTTTGTTGAGTTAGTGAAAGCTAACTCAGCCTTTTGTTCTGATAAAAAATAATGAAAACAGTGTGCGAGATAATAAAGTGAGCCTGATGTGTGTTAATATAATAGTGATTCCCCGAGCAAGTGCATTGGGATCTTCAGTTAATTCCTGCATCAGGATGGGAAAGCAGTTTCCATGGATACGGAGCCAGAAGCAGCACTGACACTGGCAGAAACACCAGCTTGGTTTCACCACAGCTCTGAGCAGGGTTCTCTCCCTCCCTGCCCCCACCCAGGGCCCTCTGTTCTGTATTTTGAGAGGAAAAGAGGCAAATGGAGATTTGAGAAATGGGTGGAGGAAAAAAAATACTCTCTCTTCACCTAGAAAATGAACAGGACATGCAAGGGATTTCACAGCCCTAAACTACAATTAAGATTGAATGTTTGGCTCTGCAGCAGTGTAGACAGGACAGGACGAAGCTCCTGTGCCCCTGGCCCGATGCAGTCCGGGTGCGCGCTCCCGGCTGCTCCCGGCCGGCTCGCCGTGGCGGGTGCCCCGGCCGCAGGGCCGCCCGCGGCAGCGCCGCGCGCCGTCTTAGCTCCTCATGGAGCTGCTAAAAGCTCGGCCAGGGCCAGCTGGCAGAGCAGTTACAGCTTCACCTTCGTTGCCAGCAGCTGGATTTATGAATAAGCAAGGCCATGTTTTCTTGTTTGACTAATCATTTTGTGAAATATTCATGACTATTTTTTTCACACCAACCCATTTTTAATAGGTAGGTAGACTATTATGTTTTGATGACAGTCAATATGAAGGAGCGCCGTGTTTCGGGTGTACCTCGTACAGAGATCTGTAAAGCTGTTGGACTGTAGTTCTCAGAGGGTGGCCTTAGCTGACTGCTTGTTTTCAGTCATTTCAGGTCTTTCTTGAGCTTGTTAGCTTCATGTTAAGTCAGATGAAAGCAACACCTTTTACAAATAACACCTGGAAAGGACCTTTAAGTTGCATTGGCAGGGCTTGGAGAGAAAGACAGTCATTGTGAGGCAAAGCCGCAAATGTAAAATACTTACTAGTCACATCAAGCACTCTGCTGGGTCCACTGCACTTGCTCAAAAGCAATTCAGAATTAATTGTAAAATCATCCTTGTTATTTCATTTATTTGTATTAAACTAGTATCTAGAAGCCCTTGAACACAAAAGATTTTCTGCATATCTTAAACCAAGATATTCAGCTATTGAATCATTATGTATGGGATTTGGGTTTGTTAAGAAAAAGGAAAAGCACTGAATCACGTGTTCAAAATAGAGCGTTGGCCTGCGGCTTGACATGGAACGAACAGTGTGACTTCTCTCCATCAAGAGCAAGTACCAAAGAGCCCATGTGCAGTAGGTGCCGTTCGGTGATACAGGCTGCAGATAAGCGGGAGCGCTCTACATGATTCCTGGAGGCACCGTGTGGCTGCAACCTGTAGCTGGTTTTAGGGTGGAAATGCGGGGGGCACTGCACAGTGTTACTGCCAGGACACAGCCCTGAATACAGCGGGGCAGGTGACAGCAGCTTAAATCTGTGACAGCGAGCGGACAGAACCCTGCCGTGCTCGCAACTTGGATATAAACCGCAAAGGCGCCAGAGCCTGGTGCTGTCGCTTACACAGCAAGAGAGGGGGCCGGGCACCCGGGGGCTGCGGCCCCGCTCTGCGCCGGGATGGCCCGGGAACGGCAGCAGGCGCGGCGGCTGCGGGCAGGCTCTGGGCAGTGCTGCGGGCAGGCTCCGGGCAATGCTGCGGGCAGGCTCTGGGCAGTGCTG
The DNA here is from genome assembly GCF_963082525.1 of Nesoenas mayeri. Taxonomy (NCBI): domain Eukaryota; kingdom Metazoa; phylum Chordata; class Aves; order Columbiformes; family Columbidae; genus Nesoenas; species Nesoenas mayeri. Next base: position 385,289 of record NC_137556.1, read on the forward strand.
CGGGCAGGCTCCGGGCAATGCTGCGGGCAGGCTCTGGGCAGTGCTGCAGGCAGGCTCTGGGCAGTGCTGCAGGCAGGGCAGTGGGCAGGCTCCAGGCAGTGCTGCGGGCAGGCTCTGGGCAGTGCTGCGGGCAGGCTCCGGGCAATGCTGCGGGCAGGCTCTGGGCAGTGCTGCAGGCAGGCTCTGGGCAGTGCTGCGGGCAGGCTCTGGGCAGTGCTGCGGGCAGGCTCTGGGCAGTGCTGCGGGCAGGCTCTGGGCAGTGCTGCGGGCAGGGCAGTGGGCAGGCTCCAGGCAGTGCTGCGGGCAGGCTCCAGGCAGTGCTGCGGGCAGGCTCCGGGCAGTGCTGCAGGCAGGCTCTGGGCAGTGCTGCAGGCAGGCTCTGGGCAGTGCTGCGGGCAGGCTCTGGGCAGTGCTGCGGGCAGGCTCTGGGCAGTGCTGCGGGCAGGCTCTGGGCAGTGCTGCAGGCAGGCTCTGGGCAGTGCTGCGGGCAGGGCAGTGGGCAGGCTCCGGGCAGTGCTGCGGGCAGGCTCTGGGCAGTGCTGCGGGCAGTGCTGCGGGCAGGCTCTGGGCAATGCTGCGGGCAGGCTCCGGGCAGTGCTGTGGGCAGTGCTGCGGGCAGGGCAGCGGGCAGGCTCCGGGCAATGCTGCGGGCAGTGCTGCGGGCAGGCTCCGGGCAGTGCTGCGGGCAGGCTCCGGGCAGTGCTGCGGGCATGTCTGGCTGCCCCTGCCCGGCGCTGGGGATGCCCACAGCCAGCGCCTGAGAGCGGGACCGGCCAGCCGCCCGTGCCGTGGGCAGCAGCAAAGGCGCCCGGCGTTCCCCGCCGTCTCTGCGGGGAAGGGAGCGCCGTCCGCGGCAGAGCACGGAGCCGCAGGCGGCGGCGGGCCGATCCGCGAGCGGGAGTGGCTGCGCTCCGCGGAGCTCCAGCCCGGTCAAGCAATGGGGCCCCGGCGGAGCCCCCGGCACGGCCCCCGCGCCCGGGCGACCCGGCGGGGCTGCGGCTGCGGCTCCCGGCGCCGCCCACGGGCCCCGCGCACTGCGGGGAAGCCCTCGCGGCCGCGCACGCGCACTGCGGCCGCACTGCGTCGCCGGTACCGCCTGGCCCGGCGCCAGGGGAGTCCCGCTCCGGCAGCGGGGCCGCCCGGGCGGGGCGGAGCGGCGGCCGCGTCGAGCGCCTATTTATAGCGCGGGAGGCTCCCCTGGCCCGGGGAGTGCTCTCCCGCGGCTTCGCGCCGTGCGTGCCGCCTCGGGCGGACAGCCCGGGCTCCGTGCGGAGCCGGTGCCGGGGACAGCCCGTGTCGGAGGGGCGGGCGGGAGCTGCGGCTGCGCCAAGGGACAGCCCCGAGCGCTGTCACTTTCTGTCGCGCCGTAGTCAATGGCGGCGGCGGCCGTCCGGTCCCCGGGGCCCTGGTGTCCGCAGTGTCCGTGCGGGCGGGAGGCGCGCAGGGCCCGGGTCTGCCCCGGTGTGGCGCCGCGGGCAGAGGTGCTCCGCTCTCGGCGGGAGCGGGCGGAGCAGGGCGCTCCCGGCGCCCTCCGGAGATCCCCGGGCCCGGCAGCCCCCGCCCAGGGCGCGCTGCCAGCGCTCAGAATACTCCCCCGCACCGGGGCTGCCGAGCGTGCGGCGCTGCTGACCGTCAGCCGCCGCGGAGAGGGGGGCGCGAGTAGCGGAGCCGAGCACGCGGGCTGGGGGCGAACGGCGGCTCTGCCCGCGGGCCCGCGGCGGTGTCGGGGGCTCCCAGACCCGCCCGGGCAGCAGCGGCAGCGCGCTCCCGAGGGCCGGGGCCTCCGCGCGCTCCCGCGGCCCGGGGGCGGGCGCGCGGCCCGGCGGCAACCTGGCTCCCGCGCGCGGGCTCCCCGCGCCCCCCGCCCGGGGCCGGAATCGCCATATAAGGAGCGGGAAGCCTCCGCCGGAACCAAGACTTATAAGGCTGTTTCCTAATATGGAAAGTGCGGCGGGGCTTCCGGCGGGCGGGCGGGGGCGCGCTGCGGCCGGAGACCCCGCGCCCCGGGGCTGGCGGCGCTGCGGCGGCTGCGGCGGCGATGCCCGCAGCGGGGGACAGTCCCGCAACGGGCGCGGGGCTCCCGGCGCGGGGCGGGCGGGGCCCCCACGGCCCGGCTTTCCCCGGTGCCAGCCGCTGACGCCAGGCGGGGTCCTCCAGCCCGCGTCCATATAAGGGCTTCCTCCTTTCCATATATGGCCATGTACGTCAGGGCCGGGGCGGGCCGCGCCGGTGAGACCCGATATATAGAGGCGGCTCCGGGGCGGGCGGGGAGCCTAGCGCTTCCAGCGGGCAGCGCCGGGGGAGCCCCGGGCGGGCGGGCGAAGGGGGAGCCGAGCACTTGCAGCCGACAGCGCCGGGGAACCGCGGCGCGGGGCTCGCAGCAAGCGACGGCCCGTCCGCCGGGCCCGCGGCGGCGGAGCAACCGGCCGTCAGAGCCCCGGCCCGGCGCCCTCATGGCCGCGGCCAAGGCAGAGATGCAGCTCCTGCCCCCGCTGCAGATCTCCGACCCGTTCGGCGCCTTCCCGCACTCGCCCCCCGCCATGGACACTCACTATCCCAAGCTGGAGGAGATGATGCTGCTCAGCGGCGGGGGCCCGCAGTTCCTCGCCCCCCCCGGGGCGCCCGAGAGCGCGGGCTTCGGCGCCGCCGGGGAGTCCGGGGAGCAGCACTTCGAACACCTGGCGGCAGGTAAGCTCCCGGCCTCGCCCGGGCAGGCAGGGAGTCCCGGTCCGTCGCGGGGTCAGCGGCGCCTGCGGGGGATCCGCGCTGCAGAGGCGCCTCCGTCCCGGCGGCTGCGCGGGGGGATTCTCCGGTGTGCGTCAGCGGCTCCGGGCTCGCTGCTGCTGGAGACCCGCCAGCGCCGCTGCAATATGTTACGCTCAATTATTAATTACCCAGAGCACGGATCTGGGGCTGCGCTGCGCGGGGATGGCTCGCGAAACGCTGGCAGCAGCTGCAGTGGCTGCTGGAAGTAATAGCTATTCCTCTTTTCAGACACTTTTCCCGAGATCTCCCTGAACAACGAGAAAGCCCTGCCAGAAACCAGCTACCCCAACCAAACGACGCGCCTGCCACCGATAACCTACACGGGCCGCTTTTCCCTAGAGCCGGCCCCCAACAGCAGCAACACCCTGTGGCCAGAGCCCCTCTTCAGTCTCGTCAGCGGGCTGGTGGGCATGGCCAACGCGCCTCCCACCTCTACGCCTTCTTCATCATCACCATCCTCCTCCTCGCAGAGCCCCTCTCTGAGCTGCTCTGTCCAAGCCAGCGAGAACAGTCCAATTTATTCAGCTGCGCCAACTTTTCCCAGTTCCAGCTCTGACATTTTCCCTGAACCGCAGACCCAGTCCTTTCCCAACCCCTCTGGAGCCCCTATCCAGTACCCACCTCCAGCTTACCCGACTGCTAAAACCAACTTTCAGGTGCCAATGATCCCCGATTACCTGTTCCCTCAGCAACAGGGGGAGCTCAGTCTTGTTCCGGCTGATCAGAAGCCCTTCCCAGCCCTGGAAACCAGAGCTCAGCAGCCTTCCCTCACGCCGCTGTCCACTATTAAGGCGTTTGCTACTCAGACTGGCTCCCAAGAGTTGAAGACTCTCAACACTAACTATCAGTCCCAGCTGATCAAGCCCAGCAGGATGAGGAAATACCCAAACCGTCCCAGCAAGACCCCTCCTCACGAGCGACCCTATGCCTGCCCAGTGGAGTCCTGTGACCGCAGGTTTTCGCGGTCCGATGAGCTAACGCGGCACATCCGCATCCACACGGGACAGAAACCTTTCCAGTGCCGCATCTGCATGCGGAACTTCAGCAGGAGCGACCACTTGACTACGCACATCCGCACACACACAGGAGAGAAGCCATTTGCCTGTGACATTTGTGGCAGAAAGTTTGCCAGAAGCGATGAGAGGAAGAGACACACTAAAATCCACCTTAGGCAAAAGGACAAGAAAGTGGAAAAGGCAGCTCCAGTCTCAACTGCTTCCCCAGTTCCTGCCTACTCATCCTCTGTGACTGCATCCTACCCGTCCTCCATCGCCACCACGTACCCCTCCCCAGTGCGCACGGCGTATTCCTCCCCGGCCCCCTCCTCCTACCCCTCCCCTGCACACACCACGTTCCCGTCCCCTTCTATAGCAACCACTTACCCCTCTGGCACCGCCACTTTTCAGACCCAAGTGGCGACCTCCTTCTCATCTCCAGGGGTCACCAACAATTTCAGCTCCCAGGTGACCTCAGCACTTTCAGACATGACATCAGCCTTTTCTCCAAGGACAACTGAGATTTGCTGAGGTGACCCCTGGAACACGAGAAGTCACCTCTTCCATTGGTACTATCAGACACGGAGTCTTCAATTGCTCCCCCAACACCAGATGTTGCAAGGCCGTTTAACTTTTCTTTAAACTTCAGCTGCCTGAAACAACTGCCGTTTAGGTTTACCACCTCTGTTGAATGACTTAATTTGCATGGACTGTGGATATAAGTTCAGTATAATTTTCCCCGTAAACAATAGTCTTTTATTAGGAAGAAAGGACTTTCGATTAAGTATGTAGCTGATGTAAATTGAACATGTGCCATGGTTTTGCTTTCCTTTAGGTACTATTGATGTGAAAAATCTTTGCATATCCATATTGTATTATTTGGAGTTTGCAGGGCCATATTTGTAAATGTTAATTCTATTCAGTGACAATGCTGTAATGAGTTTCAAACTTCTTTGGGAACAGCACTTACTGTTATTGAGCATGTTAGAGTGATGCTGTGTAAATATCACCTGATGAGACACTCACATGTGGCAGAAGTTTTGTTTTTAAAGTTACACGTCTTGGTGCCTTTTTGTGAAGCCTTGCTGACGTCATGCATTTGTGTGAATGGATGCTTTGCATCTTGCCTTAAAGTGAAAGGGATGCTACTCAAAGAATGTCAGGGAGAGCAGGGAATGGTGGGGAGGGAAGCACGAGAAAGCCCCGGGGGACAGAATGTAAGCAAAAAAAACCCCACACCCCTCAAAGTCTATTTTTGTTACAAAAATGTAAATATATATATATATATTCAGGAGTTGGAATGTTGTAGTTACCTACTGAGTAGGCAGCAATTTTTGTATGTTATGAACATGCAGTTCATTATTTTGTGGTTTATTTTTATTTTGTAATTGTGTTTGTTAAAATGAAAGTGACTGTTTGGCTTCTAAACACATTGAATGCGCTTTCCTGCCAATGGGATATTTGGTGTACAATACCCTCCAGAAAAAAATAAATAAAATATCAAATCATGCAGACTTACACATTTTCCTTTAAGCTGCTACGCAGGAAGACTGTGCTGCAGCAACCCCGGCTCCTTGAGGGGCTGGGAAGCAGTAAGTGCTGCTTGTCTCCTGGAGCAAGGAGGGGAGACAATCGCTCCTAAGTCCAGTTGCTCATGAAGGCATGACGGAGCACCCGCTTCCTTGCATTAAGTGCATCACCTTAAGTAGCCACAATTCCTGTTTTCTGGCCTCTCTAGAAGCACGTGGGCTAATCTGAAAAGGAAAACAATCCTCCCCGTGCTGAAAATGAGGTTCGAAGATTAGAATCTCAGCTGTGTGCTCACAGGTAGTGATCTCACTGGACGGCGAGGTCTCGGGGCGGTTTCCAGGCGGGCTGGTGGAGGGCAGCCCTGCCGGCCCGAGGACTGTCACGGCACAGGGCGCGGGCGCGGCCCGACACCGGCCAGCGGAGGCGCTTCAGCACCTACCGAAGGAAAGCGCTTCCGGACACGGAGGTTTGAAACGCATCTCGGGGGCACGGGAACTCTGCACAGCGAACTCGGAGGAATTCGCACCCGTGAGAGCCGGCGGCGCCGGGGCAGGAGGTTCTGGTGCCGGTCGCTCCAGGTGAGCTCTCTACAAACCGCGCGGAGCTGGGACGCGGACACAGGCCCTGAAATCAGCCCCACTGGCGAGGAAGGGCAACCTGCCGGGGGCCGGGGCCAGCCCTCCCGGGGCCGGGCAGCGAGTGTGGCACGGACAGGAGCGCTGCGCGGCCGGGGATCCGGACGGGCTCTCCCGGGGCGGACTGCCCCCGCCGGGCCGCACTGTCCCCGCCGGGCCGGACTGCCCCCGCCGGGCCGCACTGTCCCCGCCGGGCCGCACTGTCCCCGCCGGGCCGGACTGCCCCCGCCGGGCCGCACTGTCCCCGCCGGGCCGCACTGTCCCCGCCGGGGCGGGCGCTGCCGGGAGGCGCCGCTGCTGGACCCCGCGGGTGACGGGCGGCGGCTGCGCGCGCAGCGCCGGGAGCGCGCCGCGGGGCGTGGCCTCGTCACGCGGCCGCGGGGCGGCCAAGGACGAGCGGAAACGTCGCTCTCGCGGCGGCCGGAACCTTGCGGACCATATTTGGTGTTTCCTCCGCGCCTTTTATGGCACTTCCGAGGCCCAAAAATGGCGTTTCCTGCTCGCGCCGCTGCCGCCGCCCCGGCGCGGGCTCGGCCCGCACAGCCCCGGGAGCCGGGCAGGGCCGGGCAGGGCCGGGCCGGGCGGCGCTCGGGGCAGGGCCGGGCAGGGCCGGGCAGGGCCGGGCAGGGCCGGGCGGCGCTCCGGGCAGGGCCGCTGTCGTGCCCCCGCTGCTGGGCCTGTTGCGGCTGCTGAGCGGGCCCGGGGCCGCCCGGGCGGGAAGGCCGCGGTTACCGGTGGGTACTGAGGAGCCGCTGCCGCGTCCCACGGCCGCCCCGCGGAGCCGCCGCGCACAGGGGCAGCCCCGGCCTGGGCGCCGGCCTTGTCCTTGATGGCACCAGGAAACCGGCCCCTCGTTGTTCGCGTCCCTCAGACAGCAGGGGGCGCGGCCCGGCCCGGCCCGGCCCTGCGCGCCCGGGCGGCTCCGCCAGCCCCGCGGGGGACGCGGGCTCGTCCCCGGGCCGGGAGCCGCTCGGGCCGGTGCGCAGCTGAACGTCCCGTGCGTTCACCTGCATTCGTTATCTGAACGTAGAGCTAATAAGGGCTAATCAGACATACAGGCAGGTCGCAAAGCACATTGAGACTCTAGAATGAAATGTGAGCTATAGCTGAAGAACAAGAGCTTTGAAAATAGTTACGTTTTTCTGCTTTAATCAAAGTGACTTTATTTTTAATAATCCAGCCTTGACTGATAGTCTTTAATGATTTATGGTCTTGACCTGACTAATGACTCCTTCCTCTTAAATACGGAGGCTGATGCTTATATGTGGTGTTAATCACTCTGCAGGACTCAGTTTCTGATTGTTCTTTGGCACGGCTGTAATGCGAATGACAGATGCTTAGGCAGAAGCGTTTTCAACACGCACACTTCACTTTTGTAACTACAAAACGCACTATTAAAGCACATTTGTTGCATTTTTTTCTGTAAGCACACGGGGGTTTTGTTTTGAGAGCTTTTCACGCTGCTTTTTTGTATCTCCAAAACCCAACACAACAACTACACCCCAAGCAACGAAAACCCCACAAAGAAAACCAAACCCCAGCCAACCAGCCCCAGAAATGAGCTCCGGAAGAGCACGAACCCAGCAGGAGGGCAGCGAGCTCCGAGAGCGACTGGGACCCGAGCGGCTCCGTCCGTGAGCTACGTTTTGCTGGTAGGTCTCTTGGTCTACCAGAGGATGTTCCTTTGCTTGAACAGAATTTGACATACGGGTGCCACTGGAAATGCCGACCCCGCAGCACCCCCGGGTCGGCTGGTACACACTGCGTGACGCCGCCGCGCGCAGACGCCGGGAAGCGCTGCCTTCGCGCCGCAGGACGCTGCACAGAAAGAGGGGTGTTGGGGCCTTAGGGCTGGTTTTCCAAGCGGGGAGCAGGAGCGGGTTCCGCGCCGCGGGGACGGTGCGCGCCCTTGGAGCGGTGGTTCCGGGGGCGCGCTTGGAAGGGGCAGCAGGTGAAAGAATTAACCGCAGGCTCTAGAGATTCCGGATTGTTTCCCAGCTCCAGAGCGAGCAGCTGGTGCCAGACCCGGTGTCCGGTTCAGACACCAGGTGTCCCTGTGCTGCCACCTCACGTTGAAAACACAAACACCACCATCAGCTCACTGGGAAATAACTGTGAAAAATGCTAAAGTGACCTTGTAGATCTGGTATTGAGTATGAAAACGATCACGTCAAGTCATGCAGTTTGGGTTCCTTTGCTCTCCTTTAGGAATCCCAGATTAAAGCTCTTGGTTGTTTATTTATTTTCCTTATTGTTTGTGTTTTTCTTCCTCCTCCACAGTTATTCCCTGAACTCGCAAGGAGCAGAAACCTGTTTTGTTTTCTAGTTGAGGTGCCTGGAGATGAACGCTGGAGTGCACATATTTGTACTGTCACATGAAGAGCACAACCCACACGTAGCAGTTTGTAACCTGTTTTCCGACACGCGTTCCACGGTTCATTCCTGCTGCCAGCAGCGCCGAGCGCGCTCAGTGGCGCCCCGTGCGCTCCAGGGCCTGTTCTAGGGAGCGTCAGCTGAGCTGCTTCCAGAAACACTAAGTGACCGTCTGGGGTGCCCGTGAATCCCGGTGAGGAGGGCTGTGACAAACAGCGCCTTTGTTCCCCCTTCATCTGCACATTTGTGTGCACCTGAGAGAGTCAAAACTGTTCCATGCGCCTTGGAACACTTGGCCTTAAATAAGCCTTTGCAACAGCTGAAAGAAGTCCAGTGGGGAAAGCCTGGATCGGAAAGGCCACGTGCAGCCAGCTGGCCTGCAGCAGCCGCCGGGCTGACCTGCCCGGTTCTGTGCATTCGGAACATAACGGAAAATCGACTGCTGGGGTCCCATGCGGTCGCTGAAAATGAGCCTCTACGCATTAGCCAGGTTTCTAAGCGCAGTTTGAAGGACAAAAGTGCAAAGAAAAAGAGTGTATGAGTTAAACAAAACCACTACATGATTGCAGCTGCTCTCTGGGCAATGGGGGATGCCCAGAATCCCCCACTGTTCAATTATGAAACACTGTATGATCATACCACATGAGCTACACCTTCCTAGAATACCAACCCCATCTCTTCTTGTTCTGGAGAGGTGAAGGTTTGTCCGTGACGATGGAGCTGGGGAGCGCCCAGGCTGCCTTTTACCCCCCCGAAGTTTCAGGTGGAGCTGAAGCACCAAGGCAACATCCACCGTATTTTTACCTTTGACCGCGTGCTCCGCCGGCTGCCTCACAGCAGGAGCATTTGAGGACGTTGCCTTGTTGCTGCAGGTGAGGGGAGGCCCCTGAGAACCCCAAACCAGCCCCCAAATTGCCTCTTCACCGCTGCTTCCTCCTCACTGTTGGCACTAGATCCCTACAATGTCTGCACCTGTGGGCAGCCCCGCAGCACGGAGGGGCTGGACAGGCCCTCCAAACCAGGGCGTGATCCCGCAGGTGTTCCAGAGAACCCAGGAACTGGCACAAAAAGGCTGGGAAGCAACAAAATAGTGTTACTTCTATCTGGGGGGATTTCTGAGGTTCCAGGGGCCGCGGTGGGATGCTGGTGGGCAGTACGGTTTCACCGGGGGAATTGCATATGTGTGAATCCCCGATGTACAGACACAGCCGGCCGTCCTGGTGACATCCGAGTGAGGATGGAGCTCCGTGGTGCAGTGTTCCCGCATGTCCCTCTGCCCAGGGACCGCTATTCCTGTGACCCGCCTGTGCCGGCTCACACAGAACGGGAAGCGCGTCCCCGGTCACCGGGCGCCAGGCTGGGAAGGGGCTCTGAACAGCAGCTGCGGGGCAGGAACCTCGGGCCATCCCGCTCCTCTCGGGCCGACGCCAGTGCCGGCACCGGGTGCTGGGGCCTGGAGGCGGCTCCCGGAAAACCCGGAGCTGCCTGTGGCCGCACTTACCCCACACAGGAGCCCCACGGGGAGCAGGTCCGCGGGAGACCGAGCTGAGCCGGGTACCGACCGCCGGTCCTGGTTCCCGATCGCCGGTCCCGGTTCCCGATCGCCGGTCCCGGCTCTGGCCGCTGCCTGAAGGACTCGAACCGCCGGAGCCGGCGGCGCTGAGGCCGCGGGGCTGAGGCCGCGGGGCTGCTTCCTGCTTGCTTTCAGAAAAACTACAAAGAAACGTCTCTTTGCACCAGTTACTCCACTTTTTCACGCCAAGTCCCGCGTGGGGAGCTGGAAGCAGCTCCAGCTGCACAAGCGCGGCTGTTTTTCCCCAGCGTGGTTTTCACCCCGCCGGGGCTGGTCCGGTCCCCATCGAGGCCGATTCCCCCCGGGGCCGCCGGTCACTCCCGCCCCGACCGGAGCCCGCGCTCCCCGGCTGCTCTTCTCCCCGGCAGGCGCAGCGCAGGAGGCTCCCCGCTTATCCCCAGGCCTTTCACAACCGAGCCGCGGTCACCTGAGACTCCGCTTCAGCCCCACGGCCGCGCCGCGTTCTGCGGGGGCGGCCGCGATTCCACAGGGGGCTGCACGTGGACCCAGCAGCTCGGCCCAGTCCCGTGCGGCGCAACCGCGCTCACCACAACCCGCCCTGCGCACCGCAGCACCGGCAGACGCGGCAGAGGCGACAGATCCGCTCAGCGCGACCCGCGCTGCGAGCGCCGCGACCCCGAGCGCGCCCACGGCGCCCGCGGCAGCGCGCCCGAACCGCGGCACGCGCAAAGCACGTCATGCGGGGGGCGGAGCGGCGCGGGGGCCGGAGCGGCGCGGGGGCCGGAGCGGCGCGGGGGGCGGAGCGGCGCGGGGGGCGGAGCGGCGCGGGGGGCGGAGCGGCGCGGGGGGCGGAGCGGCGCGGGGGGCGGAGCGGCGCGGGGGGCGGAGCGGCGCGGGGGGCGGAGCGGCGCGGGGGGCGGAGCGCCGCGGGGGGCGGAGCGGCGCGGGGGGCGGAGCGGCGCGGGGGGCGGAGCGCCGCGGGGGGCGGAGCGCCGCGGGGGGCGGAGCGGCGCGGGGGGCGGAGCGCCGCGGGGGGCGGAGCGCCGCGGGGGGCGGAGCGCCGCGGGGGGCGGAGCGCCGCGGGGGGCGGAGCGCCGCGGGGGGCGGAGCGCCGCGGGGGGCGGAGCGCCGCGGGGGGCGGAGCGCCGCGGGGGGCGGAGCGCCGCGGGGGGCGGAGCGCCGCGGGGGGCGGAGCGCCGCGGGGGGCGGAGCGCCGCGGGGGGCGGAGCGCCGCGGGGGGCGGAGCGCCGCGGGGGGCGGAGCCGGGCTTCGCACGTGCCGCGCTCCCGCGGCCGGGCCGGCTCCGTCCGCCTCGGCCCCGGTCTCAGCCCCGGCGCGGCCGGTGCCTCCGCTCGCTCCTTCCCGTGCGCTCCGCACCGCGGCCCCGGGCCGGGCAACGGGGGCGGCGGGGCCGGTGCTGCCTGCCCTGCGCGCCCAGGACCCGCCCCCTCGCTGCTCACCGGTGTCCCCAGAGTGCCCTGGATCGGGGTTGTGAAGCGGCTGACACTGATCACGCTGCCGCTGTTGCGTCCCGGGTTGGTGGCGGAGGTTCTTGCCTGCCCATTCTGGAGCTGTCTTGGGTCACCTTACTGGGTCTTCCTGCAATGTCCTGACACCGGTGCTGCTGAAAAGCGGGAATAGTTTGAAAGCTGTTAGAGCTCTTTCTCATGCAGAATCTCACCTGGCTGCTCTGGCTGCTGGTGATCACTTGGAACTGCAGCTCTTTATCGCTCAGTGAACGTCGCTGACAGTCAGTGTATCCCTCTTGGTGGGAGAAGGGAATGGCTGGTGTAAAACCCACTGTTGGGATGGCTGTCAGCAGCACGAGGAGCAGCAAGATGCTGGTTATCCTCAAAGGAGCAATTGTTAGACCCTTATTTAAGGGCCATCATCACACAATCGGGTCTTTTTGGCATAAGCGGGCTGTCCAAAGAACCACCTTTCCCTGTAAACCTGTTCAGAGAGCACAGAAGTGGAGCTTAAGAAGCCCGTGTCAGCAGATTCACGTTTCATTGCTAAACCACAAGACTTCAGAAAATAAAGAATTGAACAAAAGCAGATGCAACACTGAGGCTCTGAGTCTTGGGTACAGTTTGCAGGGTGCTTAACTCTCTGCCCACAAAAATGAGGGGTCTGCTTTGGAAGGCCAGTAACGCTCGTGCACTTCTCGCGCTTTAACTGTGAGCTGCCAGCCCGGCTGCAGAGCTGCCAGCCGCCTCGCGCTCCTGTGGCGCCAACGCAGAGCGGGCAGGATCGTCCCCTCTGTCTCCTGTGGCCCGGCCGTGTCCCGCGGCGCCACACGGGCGCTGCCCGCCCCGCCGGTGGGCGCCGCGCGGATCAGCCGGCGGCAGCGCCGCGGGGTCACGGCCCCGGGACACACCAGTTTCCTCCCGCAGCAGCCGCTCGGTGATGATCTAACCGCTCTAAAATGCTTTAAACTGCAAACGCAGCCCGGTTTCCCCACAGAAGACATCTGGTGCAGAGGAAGCCGCCTTCCTTGGAGGACGTGGAATCCCGTGTGTGAACTCGCGTTACTCTGAAGGGCTCCAGCTCAGTGTCAGCAGCACAGCGCAGCTGTCCGGGGCTGCGTCGCGGCTGCAGCAGGAGAAGACGCTTCCCTGCGTGGGGACGAACGCGGCGGCAGCTCCCGGCGCTTCTGCGTCCCGCGGGGCCCCTGGCCGAGCCGCGGTGCCGCAGGGGCTCGGCTCTGGAGCAGAGCGCTGCCTCCGCGAACAAACCGCTGTACGAACACACTGGAGAGCACATAATAGTGGCTCATTATTTTTAATTTATTTACAATAGCCCTAGTTAAGTTACATGCATTCAGAGATCTGAATGGGAAAGCTTCTGGAACTTTGTACACTCTCTGTGTGCTTGGAACCACCCCACGAGTTCAGTAACGTTAACCTGACACAAAGCAGGCTTTACAAAGCAAGATCATTTTTCTGCTTTGCATGGTACAGGGAAAACATAATGACCTTCCCTTCCTGGAGACAGATAAAGGAGGTCTGAAAGCGTTTAGTGAGCCGCTCACTGCCCTTCCAGAAACTCCGCTGGCAAAAGACAACGTTGTCCAACAACAGTTTCCAAGTTCGGGATCTGAGCTCCCGTCCAGGCACGAAAGAGTGAAACTGGGTGGTTTTTAGGATTAATGGAGAGTGTAAATTTAAAAAGGAGGAGGGCAAATGGCAGATTTGAAGTGCTCAGCAACAGGAAAATCAGACCATTTTCTTTAGGTACCTAAACAAGATTTTTATGGATGAAACCGGAACAATTTCTACATGTGTCACCATTCTGCCAAGTAGCGCTGGTCACAATTACGTCTTAGGTCCTGAGTTTGCAAACTGTGACACTACTGTGCACTTAAAAACATGGAAACATTCTCAGCTACATAAATAACATTAATCATCAATATAGAATGTGTGAAACAGTTTCTCGGGATGAGGACCATAGTACCTTGTGACTCTCGCAGTCAGCACGTTTCGGGGCCTCCTGCCGCGCTCCCAGCGCCGCTCCCCGTCCGCCCCCTCGCTGACGCCAGCACAGCCCCACGTCCCCACGCAGGCACAGCCCCACGTCCCCACGCAGGCACAGCCCCACGTCCCCGCCCTGCCCCATGTCCCCACGCAGGCACAGCCCCCTGTCCCCACGCAGGCACAGCCCCACGTCCCCAGCCCTGCCCCTGTCCCCACGCAGGCACAGCCCCATGTCCCCACGCAGGCACAGCCCCATGTCCCCACGCAGGCACAGCCCCATGTCCCCAGCCCTGCTCCTGTCCCCACGCAGGCACAGCCCCACGTCCCCAGCTCTGCCCCGTGAAACCACAGAGGAAATCTGGACCTCCCTGGTCCTCTCCTCATGGCCACGGAAAGTGCTTTGCAGTCCTCAAGGGAAAGGTGCTAACGGGTTAGGAAATATTGCTGCGCAAGTCTAAGTGATCCAGTTGCGGTTTCCAGCCAAGGGAAGTGCAGGAGGACACGCTCCTCACGGGGCTCAGGCACGCATGTCGCGGGCTCGTAAGGCACAGCAGCGGTGTGAGCGGCGAGCAGACGGTCCCTGAGCTGCAGGAGCGGTGCTCAGAAGGCAGCCGGGTGAACGTGTTCGCCCAGCACACCCCTGGAACGGGGCTGCTGTTTTCAGGCACGGTCAGCGCTGGTGCAGCGCTGCCCTGTGACTGCAGGGGACCAGGGGGAAGGACATGAGGTGGCACCATCCACCGGGGATTACGATAGAAAGCAACCACCTACAGCAGTTTGGGCTCCTTGGCATATGAAACAGTGACCGGTTTCCGAAGGGCTCCCTAAGCTCCAGGTAAACCAGGCAGTGCAGCTGCAGCTGCTCAGCTGATGGGGCTGTGAAAAGAATCCAAGTGTTCGGCTCGGCAGCAGAGACGAGCCCCCGCTGTTACCTTCTCAGCACAGAACCTTCCGGAGCTCACCGTGGTGTCCATTACCTGGGCATTTATCAGCTGGCCGAGCCGCCAAGGGAAGGCTTTGAGTACCCTGATGAGGGACAATCACTCAGTCTGACCCTGTAAGAACACACCACGGGGAGGGTACAAAGGCCGTTGACCGCCTGCACGTATCCGTGTGTGACACACACAGGTCCCCTGGCACACCACAACGGAGGCGCCAGAAACCGCGCAAAGGTGAAAGGCAAACAGAGGGAGCGGAAGGACCGCACCGCAAAAGTCACCTGCCATGTTCTTACCCATTGTCTACCAAAAGAAATCCGTAGTAATGGTGCAAATACAGGGAAAAAGAAAGGGATTTTAGCTCCACAGACTGAGAGCGGTTCATTTGGCAGTTATTTGTCTGAAATTCTTAAAACACTACGTTTTATGGGATGTGTGAAGGCGACATTGCAGTTAAGGCATTAGCACATCTGGGGTGCAGATTGATTTCAAATTCAGACATCCAAAGTTTACGATGCACAGACACGTTGTTGTTCTTTCGCAGGGAGGTGACCAGTGCTGCCTGTCACGACTCCCCACCCAACGCCCGCGGTGCGGGCAGGTCCGCGGCCAGCGACACCCAGCTCGCCCGTGCCCTGTGAAGAGCCAACACCGAATGCTGCCTTGGAGCCAGCGTTTCGGCCTCTCCAGCAAGAACGCGTCTGGCTCTTCATTTGTCCATCAGTCTCTCTCTCTTTGCTCTTTATCTTTTTCATTCTTAGTAAAATTCACGGAGCGGTGACACGCAGCACCGCGGTGTTGTGTGGTGCGCGGTTCCCTGTTAAAGGGAATGTCAGTTTAATCCCGTCGCGGCCGCCTGCCCTGCTGAGGACGGCTCCGGTCCCCGGCTCTCGGCAGCAGGCGCTCCCAGCGCGGTGCTGCCGGCTCTGCTCTGCACGAGCAGCGTTCTGGCCTCCGTAGCTCCATCCCTGTGCAGGATCCATCACCTGGCGAACTCGTGGCCCACCAGGGAAAAGCTGAGTCCTAAAGCAGGCCCGGACACGACGCTTTTCTCTCTCCGTTCGGCTTTACTCGGCTGCCGGCAGCGACCGAGCTGGCTGCTGCACAGCGAGCGACGGCCTCAGCTCCCTCGGCGCAGGAAGGACCGCGACACCCAGTTAGCACAGCCGAGTCTTACACATCATTAGGTCACAACTATTTCCCAGCCGGACTGTTTTTCATCTGAATTAGTGAAAATTAAGAAGTAGTCCTGGCCATGGCAAGCACACGTTCTAGTTCCTGCGAGACATTAGCTGCTCCAGCTTAGGAAATATTATTTTCCTCCAAAGTGGTGGCAAATGGACCGACCGGCGAGCAGGCAGGGCTGCCCGGTGCCAGCCCGGATCCTGCGGTGTCTGCACGGCGAGGACGCTCGTGTCCCGCGTTGGAAACCGGCACAAACGGCAGCGCCGCCGCCTCACCGGCCCGGCCAAAGTGCGCTTCACCCCTCGCTCCCTCACAGACAGAGGAAACCACATCAGCAACAAACACACACACGGTACCTTTACATCCACTATCATTCTGCTCTGCTGACATCTAATTACTGATTATAGGCATGTAATCACTGATTATCTCTAGACACACCACCTGTTTTTGCCATAGAGCATCAGTGTTCGCTCCCGAAGCTGGAGGCAGGGAGGCTGAAGGCAAGACCAGCTTTGATCTGCAATGGTTGATTAGGTCAAATGCAACACCATGGAAACAAGGAAATCTCAGCTTAGTCCTCAGAGTCCTGCCCAGGAACACGAGCAGGCACAGAGGGGAGCAGCTGGTGATCCCTGGGACAGGCTGGAGCGAGACGGCGACATTGGAAAGCAAGCCAGCGTTCGCCATCTCAGCCAAGGCCCAAGGTGGAGCTGCCGAGGGAGAGCAGCGGCCTCCCAGCCTGGAGAGGATGGCGGACGGTGTCCCCAGGACGCAGGGAGCAAACAGCGCGCGTGGAAAGAGACGGATTCTGAGAGGAAGAGAAGCGGGCAGGGAGGCAGCACACGAGCTCAGAGGAGCTGGGCTGGCTGCTTGCGAAGTGAATCTGGCACAAGCCTGGCAGGATACTTTGGGCTTCAAACTGATTGAGAATGGCTGATTTCTTACGTTAATCCATCTCACCCTAACAGTCCACGCCATGCCAGACAGCTCTTCAGCAGCTGTAGTCTCAGCTTTCCCCAAACCATGGTCCCCAAAATGCCCGCTGACCTGCAGCCTACAGGTGCCTGCAGGTTTGCTTGGCAGCTCCTGGAGCGGCGTCTCCGGGCTGGTCGCAAACCATGTCCAGCTTCAGGCAGGGCTGCAGCTCACCTGGCGCACAGGACCCAGGTCCCAGGAGCTCCTCCTCATCAGTTCGAGTGGGTTCAGTAGTTACACGGACTGTATCCAGTTCGGAACATTTCGGGGTTTCATATCGATGCCGAATCTGTACTTCTGAACCTCTTAAACACATTACATCTGTTGCCTTGTGAGAGCTTTATCTCTGGCACCTTTTGTCTCCAATAACGTCGTGTCTGACCCAGTTTGCATCTGACTGTGATGCCAGCAATGCCACGAGAGTCCCGGGGCACCGAGGAAGGGACAGCGGCCCTTCCCTAGCGAGCAGCTCGGAGCACCACAGAGCTCTGTTCCGACCCTCTAACCTACCGCGTCCAACAGTTCAGAAACCGGAGCACGGTGACGGCAGCACCGGCCCCTGCCCCACCTCTGCCGGCAGAGACGGCAGCTCACCAGTCACCTGCCCTTCACAAACACGCTGTTTCTTGAGGAATTAAATATCTCTGACCTCCACCTCTAAACGTAAGCAGGACAAGCAGATTTTCTTGTCAAGTTTGGCTCTGTTGCTATTTCTTTGGTGTTCATCCTTAGCCCACAGGTCCCTGGGCACATGAAATGCAGTGCTGGAGGCTGTGCTGACAGGGCTGCAAGAACGAATCAGCAAAACAACACCGTTTATCCGGCAGCCTCTTAAACCAGGACACGCCGGTGCATCAGGGCTGCGGAGCAGGAGAAGGCAGCTCCAGCTCTACCTGAAACAGAACAAGAGAAACCCAACTGATTTCATGATTGCTACTTATCCTGCGTGCAATAAAGGGATGCAGCTGTAGCGAACCCGTGGAAGTAGGTGCAGCTGAGGAATCAGTGTTAACCTGCTACGACCACTGCCCTGCTGCTTCTCAGCGCTTCTCCAGCTGAACCTACAGGGCTTAGAGGCAAACAGACTATGAAACCAGACATGCATTTATCATGCTAACAAAGTTATGCTGTTTTTATGTCCCTTTCATGCGCAATTAAAGATCTGCTGCCTCCAGGCCCAAAGGAAAACCAGCGTAAAACCATTTTGTATTGATTTAACATAAGGAAGGAAATGTCCTCACTCAGGACATGGCTCCTTCGCTTGAGCTTGTGAGCATTGGTGAAGGAGGGGGTCGGATCTCACCTAACGTCAACAGATTGTTTCCTTCAACAACACAACATTCTTCGAGTCTCCTGAGCACTGTGCTGGCAGCTTTGGAGCCCACGACGTTTCCCTCCCACCCCCTCAGCTTTCTTTAGAGCCTGAGTAACTCCAGAAAAAGAGACAAGAATAAAAAGCTGAGCGCTGAGTACTGTGACTTCCTGGCATGCCTTGGTTCCTGCCCAAGCCTCCGTGCTTCTCTGGGGCGAGCGGGAAGACGAGCTGACACACGGTGCCAGGAAGCACCGCAACCCGGCCGGCTCCCGCCAGCCCGCTCGGCTCTGGCTAGTGACCAGCTCACGCGTTGAAACACGGTGTTTGATTTCCATTAACCGATAAATGCCCATGAAAATCATCTGACTAAAGAAATCCAGATATTTACCACTGCTACTGAAGTTATCCTTTGCTTGATAAAATCCACCTGTAATATTTAGCATTGTGATTCTGCTTCACTAGCAGTCTAAAACAAAAGTGAGAGCCAGTGGATTTCACCTCATTAGTGCAACAAGGGAAACACAACAAGATCTTTACCTCCTGGCGTAGTGAGCAACTTCCAGCGGCACAGGCAACAACATTATGTGAACAAGAAGCCACAATGTGGGACATGCTTCACTGTTTTAAAATCCTTTTCTGCTTTTATTATAGACAGAATGATGCTGCCTAGAGCATCTGGACACTGGGAACCGGCACAGAATTTGCCAACAGAGGACGCAGAGTTTATCCAATTAAGAAGCTGCCTGCCAGCCTGACAAATGGAAAATGAATTAACAGAATCACAGAATCATCAGAAAATACCCAGCAGAGAACAACGGTGCCTTGGCAGCAGTGGGAAGGATGACCTAATATGACTTCTCTGTCAATACTTTTGCTGTTGGAATGATTCAGTTGGCAATTTAAATTCCCCCTCAATATTTAAAAGGCAGCACCTCGCAAGCGGGCAGCGTCCCGGAGGAAACGCCGTGAAAGCTGCAGCGCGCGCCGTGGCGCCCGGCGGCCGCGCAGCCGCCCAGCGCTGGGCACTGGAGCCCACGGCTCCCCGCACGGGCTGGCGGAGCCGGCTGGGGCTGTGCCAGCAGACGAGAACAACAAAGGAAACCAACACGGGGCTGAGTGCGCGGACAGGAAAATGCCCACTCCAGACAAGGGGATTATGTCCCATCTTATTAACTAATCCTTTTGCAGAGACGGATTTGCCTAAAGACCATTTCCAAGAAGGCGGCACCACTCCCCCATTCATAACTAGTGTGGTTCACCTTGTGACACAACTGATTTCCATTTGAGTGCTGCTTAACAAAACCAGTTCTTACTCAACTAGAAAGACTCAGTCTAGTCAGACATAGATTAGAAGCTTGCCAGTACAAAACATAATTTCCATAAAACAAATGCTGTTCCCTAAACCAGAACACGGGCCCATTTCTTTTCATTCGAGGAAGAGCAGCAGCGCCCATCTGGTGGGCTCGGCTCAGACTCCGGAACGCCGGGGCATGCTCTCTCGTCCTGGGGTCAAGACGCGAACGCGGTCCCGGAGCCGAGGAAACGCTCCGCGGGCCGTTGTGCTGGCTCTGGCGGGTCCCGCAGCAGCACCCGCGTGCGTGGGGTCCTGCTCCGGCGCTCTCCGTGCCCCAGGGGCGCTGGGCAGGCGGCCGGTCCCTGCTCTGTGTCTCTCATCTACTTTGCACAGACCAGTGAGAGATCTGCTCTGCCAGCGGGATTTGAAGATGCACCGCTCACGACTGTTTGCCTCAGAAGCGTTTTTGTCAACCAGCATATAAACGTATGATTTAAGGAAAAGAAAATGGGCTTAATTACAGGGGACAGATATTTTGTCATTCTATAATTAAAAGCTTCAAATCTTATGAGACACACATTTACAGAAATACAAATAATGCATTCTGCTGGCCCAAAGTCAAGGCTGTTGCAGCGGACACACACTGAACCCAAACTTCAGTTTTCATGGTATTCTTGAACTAGAGGCCTTACAACACCTAACAAAAAGAATCTTAAAAGTGAATGGCAATTTGAGAAAGAAGATAAAGAATCGTCTTTTATACAGCTAGTAACTTCCATTAAAGGTCAGATTTTAAAGCCTTCACTACTTAGAAGAGCCCCTGTACCGCTTTACTGGTGCAGATAACTTCAGTGCAAGCATCTATGCAGCAAAGAACCAGGGAAGATAAACATTAGAATTAGGATTTGAATAAATATTGCTATTAAAGTACAATGCTGAAACTTTTGTACATTTGCAGAACCAGACAAAGGCCAGGCCCCGTTCCAAGGAATTTTAATTGCCCATAAAGCTACACAACCGTATGGAGAGGTCCCAACCAAAACAAGGGGTTCACTCCGACTTCACCGTGGTTGGTGCACAGGGCCACGGGGCAGCGTGCGGCTCCGGACACGCTGGTCGTCCTGGTTTGGCAACTAGAAGCAGGGGCTCTGCTCACTGTCTGCTCTGGCCTCCGGCTCGGCAATCAGCAGACGTGCACGCTTTCCCCCTCGCTCGGGGAAGAAGGTGGCTGAGATGGTTTTCAGCTTCCGCCCAGAGGATCCAGCTTGCAGCGGCAGGAGGATAAATCTGTTCGGCTGAGGCAGTCCCTGGTGCGCAGCCGCTCTGTGTGCATCTCTTTGGGCAGTATCGGTGGCTTCGCTGCTGAGCACCTGGTTACAGAGAGAGAGTTTGCCGGGAGAGCAGTAGTAGAAGAAGCTACAAACCAAGCTCATTCTGGTTATTTGAAGGGATGTGTCCTTCCTCCCGGCGCATCCCCGGCGAGCAAGCAGCCGGGCTCCGG
The DNA here is from genome assembly GCF_963082525.1 of Nesoenas mayeri. Classification (NCBI taxonomy): domain Eukaryota; kingdom Metazoa; phylum Chordata; class Aves; order Columbiformes; family Columbidae; genus Nesoenas; species Nesoenas mayeri. The sequence continues at coordinate 405,806 of NC_137556.1, forward strand.
CGCAGGCGTGGAGCCGGCGTGACAAGCTCCGTGAAGCCACAAAGGGCAGGTGCATATTGAAGTCCAGGTAAATTCACAAGAGCAAACAACATTAACCCTCTTTGGTGTTGCTTTAGAGAAAGTAAGGGTAGATGCTGACCAGGTTCTTATTCTGCTGTGTAACACAAAGCTCTTAAAGTAACTCGTCCAAGTTTGCTGACTCACTTTGTTTAAATGTGGTGCATCCTCTCTTCTCCTAACCCTTCAAGCCTGAATAATTAGTTAAAAATTCCAGGTCCTGGGGATTGTTCCACTTAGGTGGAGAAAAAAGGGACAGAGTTAAGGACAGTGGTACAAGTCCAGTTACAAAAGCAGACTGCTTCCCCGAGTGCAGAAGGAAGGAAACAATCCCAAACCGTTTCCTCCTGTAACTTCAGTCTGCCGGCCAGTGCTTACAGGCTCCCTCCCCCGCCATAATCACAGGGTCATTGTTTCCCAAGATGGGTCAGGCGCCATGTGATTTTTTCCACTAGTGAGAACCACCAGTCCTCAGAGGACTGGCAGACAATGGCACCGCTTTGCTTTCACTGGAAAGGTTGGAAAAAACATAACTGACATCGCGTAACATAAATATGTGGTGTGGGAAATTACTGGACAGGATATTTAGCCCAGATACTATGTACACTTGGAAAAAGAATTTAAAGTCAAAATTCCAGTTTCAGTTGTGTGGCAGATTTCACAGGCTGCTACTCAGTTGCAGCTGTTAATGTATTAAAGACCCAGCCTTGGCTGTCTCCGTGTCCTTCAGGCATTCTGTACTTTTGAAATGAAGTTGCAATGGAGTTTTCAAAGCAACACCTTAAATTAACCGATACACGGAGCGCGCTTGTGCGGTTGTGTCTGGTTGTGTTTGCGACATGCAGATGCGTGCACACGCGTGTGCAGTGGAGCCCGTGTGCCGCAGAGACCTGTGCCCGGCCAAAGCGCCCACCCGGGACGGCGGCCCCGGTGGGATGACACGGCCTCGTGCCTGGGACCGAGCGCCCGTTCGCGAGCAGCACCCCGGGACCCGCGGGGACCAGGACTCCGGAGGGGTCGGAGACACGTCCTGGGGACGCAGGCGGTGGCACCCGGCAGCGGCGGCCCGGGGCTGTCACCAGCACCGCGCTGCATCGGGCAGGCGGCAGCCCCGGGCTCGGAGGCGGCCGCCCGAGTCCCGCCGTGCACGGGACCGTCCCTGAGCGCCGCCGCACAACGCGCCCTGTCCCGCCAGCGCCGGCGGCAGCGCCGGGACCGAGCTCCGCCACACCGGCGGCGGGAGCGGGAGCGGACCCCCCGCCGGCAGCTGGACGCAGGCGCCGCCCGGGAGCGCAGCTCCGCACCGATCCCGCGGGCGACGCCGGTGAGCGGGCCCGCCCTGCCCGGCCGCCGGCCCCGCCGAGCCCGCCCCGCGCCCCGCCCCGCCGAGGAGCCGCCCGCGGCCCCAGCCCGGCCCGTCCCGGCGGCGCGGAGCGGAGCGGCGGGCATGGCGGCGGCCGGGCGGCGCGGCGGCGAGGAGCTGCCGGTGTACCTGGCGCGGCCGGGCACGGCGGCGGTGCCCCGGCAGAAACGCGGCGGCCTCTTCTGCAGCGTCGAGGGCGCCTTCGAGAGCAAGACCCTCGACTTCGGCGCCCTGCGCGTCGGGCAGCGCCGCGCCCCGCCGCCCGCCCGCCCCGAGCCCGGCCCCGAGCCCGGCTCAGCCCCCGGCCCCGGCTCGGACGCCGCCGAGGAGCGGCTCCAGGACCTGCCCCCCGCGGACGACAAGGTAGGGGCCGGGGCGGCGCGGCGGGGGCGCGGGGCTGCTCCGGGACCGCGGCGCGGGGACTCGGGGCGGGGTGGGGCTGCCGCTCCGGTCCCGGGCGCGGGCCGGTCCCGGAGGAGCCGCGGTGTCCGCGGCGGGGAAGGGGGAAGGGGGAAGGGGGAAGGCTTTGCTGGCCTGGTGTGCGGGATCCTGCTCGCGGAGCGGGACGGTGGCGGCGGCACAACCGAAGCGCCCTCGCCGCCTTACCGGGACTGGTAAAGCCGAGCGCTAGAGCGGCCGACTTGGTTACTACAGTTGCTCTTTTTGTGCCTGTGTGAAGGGATCCCGGCCTCTCTCCACACCCCTCCGCCTCCTCAGAAAAAAAAAGGATTTTGGAGTTGTGACTCCAAACCAGGCTGATCCTCCTCTCGCATTGACACAGATCAAATACCTCATCCGAAGTGAGGGACGTGACGTTGATCTGGAAGTGGGAATGCTGTCTGTATCATCAGGCACAAAGCTGCTCAACTCATGCAAAACTCAGAGTAACAGATTAATCCAGCTCCACAGCACAGATCCTTCTGCCAGAGGTGGAGACTGCTTGCCCTTTTGGTTCTGGTCCCATCAGTGTGAGCTTGGCAGGAAGATGATTAACTTCATAGCGTTGAGTAAATTCCTCAGTGAGATTTCAGTGAGCCTGTTGTTCATTTACATGCGAGGCAAGTAAGGCCGTAGCTGGCCTCTTGGTCAATGAGCTCATTTGGGGCTGAACTTTTCATTAAATAGTTGTCTTATGGGCACAGTTTTTCAAGGGTGAGCAGGGCAAGTTAATAAAGCAAAAATCACTGAAGGGAATAGTTAGCCTGCAGCTTAGTCTGGAGAAGTGGTGCGGTTGTTCTGCAGAACCCCCGGCTTTGGTGAACCTTGGTGAACTGCAGACGTTTGTGATCTGGAGGACTAACCTCCCCAGCCAGGGCCTGACGGAGCAGAAACACCTGTGTGCGATGACCAGCCTGCTTTGTTTTGGGGAAAGCACCGGGCTGTCCTTCGTGTCTGCTGCCTCGGTAGGAACTGCTAGCTGGGGAGGGGCTGCTTTGGGGTTTCTTCATCGCACTAGAAGTTCTTCAGCTTGTGCACTTTGATTTCTTATGGTACGCTATTCAGCTGCTGTTCTTGACTTTGCTCCTTTACGGCCTGTTTAAGAGAGTTAGGAAGAAAATTAACGTTTTTCCTATCAGTACCAACCTTGTCCGTATAGTTTGAGTAGCAGCTGCGGAACTGACCTCTGCATTAGTAATTTTATGCTGCTGGTTGTTGGAAAAGAAACTCACAAGGCTGGTCTGCAGGCTTTGCTGTGAGCTTTTCTTTATTAGCTGTAGCAGAAATACGGAACAGTCTTGTTCCCTTTTAAGGTCTTATGTAGATTGCTGTCTCTCGAGTTTGGTAGCTGAGGTTTTCCTTCAACAGCTCCTCTCTCTTCCTGAAGATTTCTCCTCCTGGATTGCTTCCCCTGAGGCCTTCCACACGATACGCATCAGCAACCAAAGCCCTTTTTATCTGCACATCTTGCCTAAGAAGGCGAGAAGCTTAATGTATAAGTGTTCTTGTGTGTATGTGGCCAGAAGGAATCGTATGACTCGGTTCAAGCTCGGGAGGGTCCAGCAGTCCCGACGGAAACGCGGTTGTGCGGACGGAGCCGCGCTGTGTGCCCGCACGGCCCGGCAGTTTGAACTCTTTGTGGATTCTGACAACACAAAAGCTCTTTTGTCAAGGCAAATCGAACTTCTTTGAATAATTTCTCAGATTAACAGAGAGAGAATTTCAGTCATCTACCCTGGACCAACTTGTTTATTAGGAAAGCTGAGAGTAAGAGACTAGCCTGTGCGCAGGGCAGGCACGCAGTTGCATCTCCTATTTTTTTTGCAGTCAACAGGTTATTTCAAGCACAACAGACCAAGACACTTCTTATTTTCATGAACTACAGTTAAAACACCAGCATTTCTGCAGGAAGACAACTGCAATGTGTAGCTGCCGGTGATAACACGTGATGTCAACCTGCAGTGTAATACAGGCCCAGGTAGAATGTTTCAGCCTCACTCCACTTTATCACAAAGTCTATTGGAAGGACAAAAACTGAGCCGTGGATTCGGGCACAGTGAAGCCGTTATTATGCTACAGCAAGGGATGAAGCAAGAGCCCGCTTTCCCCGGTACGAGGATCTGCTACAGCAAGGCTTGTTGTTGCAGAACGCTTAAGATCTGGAGGAACAATGTTGAGGGGCCAGATTCTGCTCTGATCTCTTCACAGAGACCTTATTTAACAAGAGCGATTTAAGTCTGTGCAGGTTTCTGTCAGTAGTAGCCTGTGTGGACTCTACCTTTGTGAAGTTTCCTGCAGTTTTCCTCGAGAGCTGCCATGCCCTTTGTCTAAGCAGAGTGAACTGCAATGCTTATTTTATGACAATGAAGTCAGAGCGCTTCTTCGTAGGTTGCAGACAACACCCTCTGAATTCTTGTGTAAGGGTGTTCGCTGAGGGCTGTAGTGTACGACTAACCGCTGGAGAGCTGCACCGCTCGCTTCGAGGGGTGGGGAAGGAGCTTTACACGGCAAAGCGACGGCTCTGAGCCCCGTGCCTGGGAGGGGGGTAAAGCAGGAGCCCCCTCCAGGCACCTCCTCGCTGCTCAGCTGTGTGGAGACCCTGCTTCTTCTCCTCCTGTTCGGTAACACAGCTCATATGCTCGCCCTGAGACGTCCTGTCCGTCCTGCTGCGTGGTTCTGCAGTGAAGTCGTCATTTCCAAGGCAACTGGCTGTGGTCCCACAAACATGGGATTGCAGCTTCACCGCAGGCTGGGGCAGCTCCATCAGCCCAGCGCCTGCGGAGCGGGAGGAGAAAGAGGCTCCCGCCCTTCGCAGGAGCCAGGGGCGTGAGGGGGACTACGGGGCAGCAAAAGCAGCCAAGGGGTCCGTCCCCTCCAGAAGACCCCTCAGCTTTCTCCTGGGGGTAGCCAGTGTCACATGTGCCTCGTCCTGTCCAGTTATGTGACAGCACTTGGATTCAGTTTGGGATGAATCCTGGAAAGACACTCTGGGCTGTACCCTGCTCTGTCCGTGCCGGCGACACGGCCCCGAGGCCGCTGCCCTGAGCCGCAGGCGTGCCGCGAGCGTGGCCGGCTGGCACCCGGCCCGGTGCTCCCCGGCTCGGCCAGGGCTGGAGCTGGTCCCTGGAGGCGTCTGTCTGCTGGCAGCCGGCCCGGCTGTGACAGCCGCGCTGCTGAGCGCACGAGCGGGACGGGAAATCCCTGCGAGCGGGGACGGCGCGGTTCACCAAAGCAGCGTCGGTGCTGGGAGCGCGGCAGCGGGCAGCCCCGTGCCGGGCAGCCCCGTGCCGGGCAGCCCCGTGCCGGCCCCTCGTGTGGAGCCAGCAGCAGCCTCGGGCTGAGAGCAGCGTGTTTGCTGCTTCAATGGCAGAAGCAGCTAGAAACACAAGTTATGATTTCCCAGAGAAAGCATCATCAGTACCATCAGGAGGAGCAGACGGGGATGGAAATGGAAAACCTCCATTGGCCCCAAACATGTTTGCTTCCTGTACCTGTGGCTGGTGGCCCTGTCACAGCCCTGTCACAGCGTGGCTTCCCATCATCTCCTGTAGGACTCCAGCTCTTGGGCTTCAAGGAGAAGTCAGAGGAATTGTGTGGCCCCACTGCAGCACCTCGCTGGTCGGCTGTGCAGACGTTTGTCCGAGGGGGCCAGGAAGGAGGGTGAGGGTGGGGGAGAGCACGAGGGCCACTGTCCCCTCCGTTGCTTGGTGCTTGCCGTGGATGGCAGCCTGTGCAGGAGGCTGCACACCCTGTCCCCAGGGTGGCTGTAGGGCAGCTGGGCTGGTGCTCGGGCAGGGATGGGGATGCTGGAGCTGTGTGTGATCAGCTGCAGCACAGAGGTGTCACCGTGAGCTGCCTGCCAGATGTCATTCAACTGACAAACCTCTTATGGGAGCCAGACTACATGAGCTGTGTGGATGTTTCTGGTTGTTCTCACAAATTTCTCTGACTTTTGAGATGCCCATTTTAGGAAAAAAAGGAAAACAATGACAAATTCTGAGTAGGGAGATTTGCAAAGCAAGAATCACTGCTTTCTCACTTGGAAGAATCTTTGTTGTGCTGGAAACTCCTCTGAGCATTTTTATGAACAGTTGAAAGTGTCAAATGCAAACTTCAGTAGGTTTAAATTGAAATGAAAATTGTGGTTTGGCTGCAGCAAAATAGTTGGCTCTGTCCAAGGTAATATTTTCCTTTTCTTCTGTGTAACATGTCGGTGCCTCCAGTGGGCCACAACAGCCCCGCTCTGCCGGAGCAGCGGCTGGGAGGAGTGCTTGCTCCTGCTGCCTGCCGGCCGTGCCGCTGGCAAGGCGGACGAGGCTTGTGGGGGCTTTTGTTTCCTAACTCGTGGGTCTCGCCGGCAGACGGAACTGCCGGGACACGGGTCTTCCAGGAGGATTTGGTGGAGCCCCCGGGTTGTAGCTCAGCAGCTTTTCTGTGTCACTCAGCCAGTACACAGCTCTGCTCCTGCACCGCGTGCTTGGCAACGGCCTTGTCCTGAGCAGGGTGGGAGCAGGGGGAGCAGGGGGAGCAGGGTGGGAGCAGGGGGAGCAGGGTCCAGCAGGGGGAGCAGGGTGGGAGCAGGGTCCAGCAGGGGGAGCAGGGTGGGAGCAGGGGGAGCAGGGTGGGAGCAGGGGGAGCAGGGTCCAGCAGGGGGAGCAGGGGGAGCAGGGTCCAGCAGGGGGAGCAGGGTGGGAGCAGGGGGAGCAGGGTGGGAGCAGGGGGAGCAGGGTCCAGCAGGGGGAGCAGGGTGGGAGCAGGAGGAGCAGGGGGAGCAGGGGGAGCAGAGGGGGAGCAGGGTCCAGCAGGGGGAGCAGGGGGAGCAGGGTGGGAGCAGGGGGAGCAGGGTGGGAGCAGGGGGAGCAGAGTCCAGCAGGGGGAGCAGGGGGAGCAGGGTCCGGCAGGGGGAGCAGGGTGGGAGCAGGGGGAGCAGGGTCGGAGCAGGGTCGGAGCAGGGTGGGAGCAGGGGGAGCAGGGTCGGAGCAGGGTGGGAGCAGGGGGAGCAGGGTGGGAGCAGGGGGAGCAGGGGGAGCAGGGTGGGAGCAGGGGGAGCAGGGTGGGAGCAGGGGGAGCAGGGTCGGAGCAGGGTGGGAGCAGGGGGAGCAGGGTCCGGCAGGGTGCTCAGGGGCTCTCGCACAGCCGTGCTTTTGCAGAGGGCTTTTCTCGCAGTGGGTCCCGCGCAGGCCAGGTCCCTCGGTGGTGCCTGGGGCTGGCTCCTGGCACGGGCACGGGGTCAAGGCAGCCCAGAAGCAGCTGAGCTCTCCTGTGTGGAGGGAGGGGACTTGGAAATGGCCTGACCCTGCACGCAGCCTGTCAGCTGGGCTGCCAGCACTGGAGCGTGAGCCTGCAAATGGGCTGGGCGGATACAGCTCCATAGGAAAACCGCGTGGGGCTTCAAGGAAGGGCGTATGGATTGTTTAGTGGGAAGCTGTGTGCATCTGTGGTAGAAGCAACTTTTGTGCGGTGTCACTAGTGACCTGGAAGGAGAGGTACAGCCCGTGTGCAGGTGGCAGTGATGTTGTAAATGCTGGCTGGGGAGGAACGATCCCGACGTGGTCTTGAGGACTCAGAGATGTGGGCTGGGAATGACAAAAAGAGGTTCACCTCTGAAAAGTGCAAGCAAACGGACCTAGAGAAAGAGTGTTAAACAGATGCCATTGCAAACAGCATCAAAGCAAGGAGGTTTTGTGATGAGACCCAGAGAAGTAATTTCATATGTGGCCTACTTTGCAGAGGTGGTCTGGGTGGGTGCACAGCTGGTCACTGACGGGCAGCTCTGATCCCAAGGAAGACCACAGCGAGACCAGCTGGAGCCGTGTTTGCTGCGTCACTTCACTTTGAGTGAGAGCCTTCCCTAAATAGACCCCTTCCATCACCACCTCTGCAAAGAGGTGGAAGGTGGAGAAAGCTGGTTTCTCTGCCGGGGAGCAGTTGCTAGGGATGGCTGGAGGAAATGGGAGGAAGAAACAAAACACAAACATGCCAGCAGCCTTCCTGGAGACAGGGCTGAGAAGCTGGAAAATGTAGCTGGACCTTGGCTTGTTCAGCTGAGCTGGCTCTTGGCTGCAGGTCGGATCCAGCAGCATCTTTCCCATTGCTCTGCTGGGAACAGCCGAGCTCCATTTTCCAACACATGGATTTGGATCTGGTAACGGGTATTTCTATTCAACTGAGGGGCAAAAAGAAGTGGTGCTGAGCAGAGAGCTCAGACCTTTCTGGTCCTTGCTCTGCGTGTCAAAGGGACAAGCTGTGTCCTGTATTTCATGGACTCGGGCTGCCCTGTCCGCACTCTGAGGGAACTGAGTAACTCCAGTGGAAATCCAGCCCCAGCGCACGGAGGGAGCTGAGCGTGGAGTGGAAGCCCTGCCCCCGCAGGCTTGGCCTCAGTGTCTCGCCAGGGCCAGTCTTTTGGGTGAGCGATGTCCTGTGGCCCAGGTGCAGCGGGAGGAGGGACGGACGCGGCTGCTGCAGCGGGCGCAGGCATCCCCAGCGGGCTGTGCTGTGTGCCGCTGTCCCATCGCAGCAGGCAGCACGACACCCAGGAAACTCGCTCCCGTCCTGGGTGCTGGTGGAGGTCAGGAGTCCCGTACAGCGCAGACTAAAGGGCTCTGCTGTTAGGCTGTTCTCAGTTGCCCTGTGTGGGCAGCGCAGGGTGGTCCGCAAACCTCAAGGTGTCCCCAGGGCCCGGGGTGCAGACTGATGTTTCGACAGGGCTGTTGTTTCAGTGCGTGCTGTGGACACGCTGGAGTCACTGTGGGCTCCTGACAGTCGAGGGCAATCCCGTCCAGGGGCTGCTGCTTTTCCAGAGCCCGTGTTACATTCTGTGAAGCATCGTCTCAGGCTCTGGAGCTGGCTCCTGGGGATTTTGTGGAAGGCATTGCCTTCAGTCCAAAGGAGAAAGGAAGGAATGGTCCTGAAATGGCTCAGACTTCTAATCCTTAACAAGACTGCAGTTAAATTCTGGCTTGAACAATTACCTGCCCTCTTGTCAGTTTGGACAGGCGATGGGCATGGTGTGGGAAGCCAGCTGTAGTGGAGTGACCGTAACACCTGCCTGAAAACATTAAGTGCTGACCTAGAAGTTTAGTTTGTTTCAGGCTGTACATCTGATGATTTCCCTCCTTGTTTGCACTGCCAAAGCCCCAGTGTATCTTCTGGCCAGGAGAAAACTGAGGAGAGTTGCTCCACTGTGGAAAAACTTGTGTCACCGTCCCCCATCTGCCTCGTAGAACGTGGAGGCTCTCCTGCTGCCTCCCAGCAGACCTCACGTGTCTCCAGCACCAGCAGCTGAGCTTCAGATTCCTTCCCATTCATGTCTGCTCCAGAGCGGGAGTTGGAAAGGCTGCAGAGCTCCATGTTGCCTCTGGGACATGGTGTGGACGGTGGGAATGATGCGAAAGCCAGCGCAGTTTGAGCGTTTCTCAGGAACAGAGCCATGGGCTCTTCCCAGTTCCCTCCAGCGCTGGCCCTCAAGTGGAGCATCAGAGGCTGGGAGAACTGGAGCCAACAGCACTGAACAGCACGGTCATCAAATGTTTGTGAGCACTCGTGACTTGGAGCCAGACCCCCACAGAAGTCAGGGTGACCCGTGATCTCAATGGGAAGGGGACAAAGTGTGTGGAGGAAGAGCCACAGCTCTGGGTCAGCAACTGCCTGCCCCAGGGGTGTCACAGACGGGCGCAAGGAAAGCCTCTGCAGTCTGCGGTGACAGTTCCTGGTGCACTGGGCTAGGAGGGCACAACCAGCCTCCTGACACAGCGTATCCTGCCAGAGGTTCCATCTGGAGCGGGGGCACCGCTCAGTGTCTGTCCCTTGGGTTTGCTGTGCCCCGCGGCAGCTCAGCGCCTAAGCCTCAGCTGCCAGGAGAGAAGAGGGGATGGTTCTGTGGTCAGCAGCATCCTGCTCTGCACGGACAGGCACCGAGCCCGGCTGCTGAGCATCGACAGGCCGTGGGCAGCACTGGGTTTGTTTTGGCAGCACATGCCTTCTGCTCCGTTTCCACGCCGCTGGGTTTCCTCGCCACGCGCCTGTCGCCCGTGCGGCTGTCCACAGACGCGTTCTCCCTGTCCGTGTTTCTGAGGTGGTTACGAGCTGTAAGAGTACTGCTGTTTTTAAAGAGCTGTGAAATCGACCATCCTCTTGTTGAGGATGTTTTGAAGCATGTGAGTAACACCTTGCTGGCTGCACCTGGGAAAAAGCAACACAAGAACTGTTTCCATTTTGAATGTTCTGGGCACAGGGCAGCGTGCTTTACTGTGTATGTGTGCAAGTGTCACATAGCAACCAGGAGGAAAGCACATCTCTTCAAAAGAAGGGTCTGAAGCCACCGTGGCTGGCCAGCATCCAGGGGGCTGATGCAAGCTCAGCTCTTGAAACTGTGCAAATACACAAGTCAGCAGCCTCTGTCTGCATAGTAATTTTTCAATTATTAACTAATTAACCGCTACTCCAGACAAACTAACGTGGTACCACCCAGCACAGGGACCCTTAAACTTTCTGGAAAATGGATGAGTGTAGTTTCAGGAGGTTTGGTGACAGGATTCAAGGGTTTTTGTCACATCCCAGCCCCAGCCCAGAACCTGTTATTGAAGCATCGCAGTGTCGTGGCAGGAACAGTGGTCTGGTACTTCGCCTCCTCCCTGCACCCTCAGCTGCAGAGGCTCTGGCGTAGCCCTGCTCCCCGTCCCCCTCCCGGCATTTGCAGACACCCCCTGCCCGTGGGTCCTGGGAGGGAAAAGGCTTTCGGGTTCTGCCGGAGGGCACCAGCGCACGGGCAGCAGCACGGGAGCGGTGGGGAGGGAGGCAGGAGCCTTGGTCCAGCAGGGCCAAGCGACCCATGCAGTTTTGCAGATATCCTTGTAGTCCTGGCAGTAATAAGTAGGTTATTGAGATGCTGCTGACTTACTTTAAGCTGGTGAAAGGTTTTTGGGTAAATATGTATCCAGTAAAACTTGGTAAGAGCTGCAGCAGAAGAACACACAGGGTAACAAACTTGCTGAGTAACAAAAGCTTTGGGCTGGGTTACTGAGCCACTGGAGACATCAAAGCTTGTGGTAGGGGAGGGCTGCCATACCCACCTATGTACTTAAACCATTCAGCAAGGAGAACAAACAATTAGTGCTATTGATGGTGACCCTCTGCTGAACCTGGCAGCAGAGTTCGTGCTCCAGAGAGCGCTGCTGCCATCACCCTTTCCCCAGAGCTCTGTGGCAGCTGAAGGTGGCTGCAGCGCCAGGGTCGTGCTCTGACGATGCTTTGCCCCTGCATGCTCGCACTGCTGAGCCGGGTGCTCCTCACGCCCCTGCAGCCATTGCAGGCAATAGCGAGGCTCTGGTTCAGAAAGCAAATTTAAGGGAGCATTGAGTGTTGATCATTCAGGTCAGATGGCTTGTTTTTCTAGCAGGAACTAGAAATCGGATCTACAGCACTGCCTGTGCCAGGTGTGGCTGGAAGATTTGGCTGGTGGATGACACTGGAGGGTCTGTAGGAGGATCTCGCTGATGGCGTGCAGGGCTCTGCATGTAAGAGCAGTCACAGCCGGGAGAGAAAGCGAGATTCACGCCTCGCCACGGCTCCGCGGGGCAGCGGACCTGCCGGCTGCACCGTGGATCATGCGGACAGGAGAGGGCAGACAAGTTCTTCCCATCGCAGCACAACCCCGGCCCGCCCAGTCCTGGGGTGCTGCCAGTGGGCCCCCAGCCCCAGCATCGTCTCTCTCAGCACGTCCTGAATGCTTGTAAGCAATTCCACAGTTTAAACCTTCCTACCAAGATTGCAGCTCAGGAAATACAGCAGTCCTTAGTGCTGCCAACACTCATAGTGTTTACATAGGATACATGATTTCTGGAGCCAGATGCATAGTGCATTTTACTATTTTTCAAATGTTTGCAATTCTTGTGCTTGTGAAAGAAAGTTCAAGGGGATCCAAGTGCACTCCAGCAGTACCAAATAACTCACTCCTTTAGAAAGCTCTTTCAGTTGTACTCACAATTATTACATGGAAAAGTTTCAGCCTGCAGAGAGCCCGGTTTGTGGCCTGCTCCACCAGGTGCCCTCCCTGTGGGCTGGACACCAGTGCACCCCAGCCCCATGGGCATCTGTGTGGCCCCTCTGGCCACCCCAAACCCGGGGAGGCACGGGCCTGGAGGCTGGGCTGTGCCCAGGGCTGCGTGGTGGGCGATGATGGGTGTGTGGCACTTGGTGCGGTGCCCGCTACCTGGCGTGCGGAGGGTGGCAAGACCTGCACGATGCACTGGGAGTGGCACCCAGAGTCAGTAACCCATACCCGGTGCGCTGGGAGCGGCTCCCGGAGCCGGTGGTTGTGTCGGGGCGCCCCCTGGCGGGCGCGGGCGGCGCTGTGGGCGGGGCGGGGCGGGCCGCCGTCCCCGGTAGCGGCTGGCACGGCGGGCGGCGGGCGCGGGTTCGCCTTTGTGCGGAGGGCAGCGCAGGCGGCGGCGGGACCATGTCTTACCAGGGCAAGAAGAACATCCCGCGCATCACGGTGGGTGCCGCGGGCGGGGCGGGGCTGGGGGCGCTGCCGGCGCCGAGCGCCCCGCGGTGCGGCCGGGGAGCGCGCTGCCGGTACCCTGCGCTGTGGGCAGACAAAGAGCCGCCGCCCGAGCAGGTGTCCCGGCCCCGCCGGTGACCCCGGGCTGGGCAGAGCCGCAGCCCGGCGGGCTCAGTCCCAGCCGGAGCCTCTGCGGCGGCCGCTGCCCGGCGGCACCCGCTGCCCGGCGGCACCCGCTGCCCGGGCATTGCCCGCGGCCGCGCCTGGAGCCGCTCGGCCGCCTCCCGCAGAGCCGACTCGCCGGCGGGCGCGGTGACCACCCGCCGGCAGGGGCGCAGACCGGCCCGGCAAGCCCATGGCCCGGGCGGGGCGGGAGTCGCGGGCGGGGAGCGGGCTCCCGCTGCCGTCCCGCCTGCCCGTGCCGCGGGCGGCCGCTGCCGGGGTGCGGCTGGGCCAGGGGCGCGGGTGCGGCGGGGTCGCCGCTCTCCCGGAGCGCGGGCGGGGCGGGCGGCAGGAGCTGCTGCGGCCGGGCGCGGTCCCGGGGCGCTCGGGCGGGGACCCGCTCCAGCCCGAGCCATTCTCCCGCATCAGGTGCAGCGCGGCGACCACACCTCCCCGGGCCCGGCCCAGCCCCGCGGCGAGCAGAAAGAGCCGGGCTGGCACGGCTCGGGCGGCGGGGCAGGGAGCGCCGCTCCCCGGGGGCTCTGCTCGCCTCTCCCGGCGCTCCGTGCTCCGGCCCGCGCCTTCCTCTGCGGGGCGCGGCCGCTGTCCCCGGGCCCGCCCGGAGGAGGCTGCCCGGGGCTTTCTTCTGGGAAAGCCATCACGTCTTTCATCTCGGTGATGGTTTTCTGCTGGCTTTGTGTAGCTCTTTGTTTTCCCCGAGGATGGCTTTGGACCCTGGAAGAAAAACAAAGCACTTGAGCTTCATTATTCTTTTTAATGTACAGATGTGAAAAAAACGGTCTCAAAGAAGCACAAAGATTACAAAAATCATCAACCGCTGTAAAGAGAAATTCCTTTGTCAGCTCAGACTCCATTGCTTTAATAAGCAATATCGCTGCTTTACACATGTTGCCTTTTCTGTATCCTTAGACCACCATGCTGACAACAATGTTACTGCTGCAGGTGGGATTCCTCTCGTTTTCTACAAGAGCCTTTACAGGACACTTCCCTGATACACAGGACTTGTTCCTGCTCTGCTGGGATCCAGCAGGAACTTTCTTGCCTCAGTGGTAACAAAATCTCCCGGGTTGCTTTATTCCTCCCTATTAAATGCTTTCCTCAGCCTGCAGAAGCTGCTGTTGCAGGCAGCTCTGTCCTGTGGCTTCTGCAGCTTGGTGAGGACGCTTGGGACGCACCTGCCCTGTTCCTGGGCAGGTGGAGGAAACGGCTCTGGAATTCCCACCAAATGACCCGTGTGTCTGATCCTATGCTGCGAGGCCTAAGGGAAGCAATGCAGTGAAGTCAGGTGTTGGGTGGTCTTCTCCATGTTAATGGAATGGCAAAAAAGAAATCTTAGCAATGAAACCTCCTCTGTCCCTTTCTGCAGAATGTGCCCCCCGGGCATTGCTCTGATTGTTTTTTCCTCCTTCCTAGATTTCTGCCCCGGAGTCTGTTCTTGTATATCAGACACACGGTGACTTGGGATGGCGGGTTGTCAGCTAAGCTGCGCTTGTTCGTAGAGAGGTTTTGGGGACTGCGTGGTGCCATTAGGATATAAGATATCTCAGGGACCTTTAAAGCATCTAAGGCATCACAGCCGAGGGAGGTCTGGAGTAGGGGAGTATACAGAGAATTGTAGGAGCCATCTTGTGCTGGCAGGTAACTCGCCTATGGGTCTCAAAGCTCGCGGCACTGCAGCGATGGCTGAGCCCACAGGTGGAGGGGCGGTGCCCTTCCTCGCGTCTGTCACCAGGCAATGGGCACGTTGGACTTTTGTGGAGGATGTAGTAGAAATCTGAGCATTTTTACGTTACTTTCTGACAGCTATTGTTTGCACTGTCTAGTGTGATTCTGGAGATGCACAAACACTCCCTCCTGGTTCCACTTGTCCTCAAAAGTGCTGCAGTCAGAATTTGTAGTTAGTTTCTGACAATAATGTCTGAAAAAGCACACCTTGCCTGTTGTATCTGTTTACAGCAATTTCTGGTCTTTTCTAGGACCGTCCTTTTGGTGGAGAAGCCAGGAGCATGAGTGAGGGTACATGAGTGTGTGTGAGATAAATTGCTGTGGGAATTCTTTCCAACCCGCACTGGCAAATCCTGGTCAAAAGCTGCGTACAAGAGCGCGACAGGCAGGACTGCAGCACTGAAGGAAGACCGGAGAGTCTGGGCACATCTGATGGTCGCAATGTGGAGAAAATGTGGGGAAGGGAGGTTAACTGGGCCTGTTGCCTTTCTCAGTGATGGCTTCATCAGCTTGGTATGGCAGTGCTGCTGCTCAGCGTGCCTTGGGCTGTGCCCAGCTCAGGACAACACTAGTCTCAAACCGTGTGCGTCCATTGAGAGGCTTTTTATTAGTTTGGAGATACAATCAAAATACTTCCCCTCCTGCTGTCCACAGTATGTTTTTCTGTCCCCGCAGAAAGAGCAGCGCAAGACTAAAGTGGTGAAATGCCTTGCCCTGGTTTCACAAAGTAACTGAGCTGTTGGTTGAACCAAAACAGCCCAGTCTTTGTGCTGTGGTCACAAAAACCTTTCCTGTCCAGGTAGGCTGGGGTTCCCCTATTGTTTCTTGGTGTTCTTTTCCCATTCAGCTACCCTGTCACAGCCCACAAGCACCATCTGTGGTGTCTCTGGCACCTCTGAAAACAACGGGGTCTGCGTGGGGATGGCCAGCATGTCGTGTCACGCACGAGTGGGGAGAAAAGCCCCAGTTACTGACTAGACAGATTTCGGTAAAGTGGCACTACCAGTACGGCATTTCTTACCGCGCCACAGACTGTACGGAACTGCTGAGCGTGGCTGGCGGCTGTCTGTCTGTCTGTCTGTCTGTCTGTCCCTGTGATTCCAGCCCGGGGTTTTCCATGCTCCTGGGTGGTACATGAGTGAGGAGGAGACATCCAGCTGCTGATGAAACACCGTTGCAATTAGTATCTCTTCTTTGATAAGGGGAGAGCAGTAAAGCTATACACCTGTGGCCATGATACCCTAATTATGTCCTTGTGCTTTGTAAACAAGGCGAGCACTATTCCTGTCTGGGTTCCGCAGCCTTCTGGAAGCTGCTGTCTCCCTTCTGCAGCATCACACAGAAATGTTAAGAGATCCCCTGATATTTTGGGATCTCAAATGATCAGATGGTGCTTAAGAGCATCAGGAGCAGAGTGTGAGCATGAGGGAATGGGTGATGATTTTGAAAGCTTGATCTCAAATGCCAAGAGATGGAAAGACAGGGAGTGTTCAGCAGAAAGGCTTCCCGGCCGCGCAGGGGCGTTGGCGGCTGGCGGTGGTCCCCGGTTTTGGCAGAGGTGTGCCGGAGGGATGCTTGCAGGCTTCATCTTGTAGGGCAGCACCTGCAGCTGCAGAAACAGATGCTCATGAAAGGTACCACATGGGCGGCAAATGGGCTGTCGCTGCTGCACAAAGCCTGGGTGAGACACAGCGCTGGGGATCGGGCCGGCACGGCCGGTGCCAGCGTCAGGCAGAGCCGCGGTCTGCGCGGCACCTCCTGCTCGCGCTGCAGCGTGCGGCCCGTGGCGCGGGGCCGGCCCCGCTGGCGCTGCCGAGCTGGCAGCACGGCCGGTTCGCGCCTGGTGTGTTCCCGCGCCCGCAGCGGTTCTGCGGCCGGAGGAAGGGTGGTCCCTGCCGTCCTCCCGCTGCAGCGGCGCTTGTCCATCCGCTCACAGGGGCTGGTGACACAGCCTGACACGGGCTGGCGGGGAGACGTGGTGGGTGTGGAGATGCACAAATGAGCCCTGGCAGGGCAAACAGTGCATTTATTGTAATCTGAGGCTGCTCTGGCAGTGTGTGCTTCGGAAGCCTGTGTATTAAGTCAGACTTGTTTCCTCATATCTACTTCATTCTCTTCCTTGCTTATTCCCCTGCCTCTTAGCATCTGGGTGCACTCCAGAGCCTGTAGATGTGGCGTAACTGGGATTTTACGTATTTTACTTTATTACATGCTTTCCCCGTGGTCGGTGGGTAGGTGCTGGTGCCGCCTGTGCCCTGCACAGGCAGCTGGCCCGAGGCCGGCCCCGAGGCAGCGCCCCGGCCCCTGAATGGCAGCCTTGTTCCTGTTCCAGCCACGATGGACCTCACCGTCCTGTGTACTGAGAGTTACACTGAGCAGCCCTTCACATCTGGCACAGAATGACCATTTGTGTGTGTGGGCAGGCATATTTTCGGAGTTCATATTAACAGTTTATTCAGTAATTGTCAAGTACCCCAGATGCCGCCTGTGCCCGTCACATTTGTGTGCTGGTTGTCATTTGTTAGAGCCATATGCCCTCCCCTCTGGACCCCCTTTGACAGCCAAGTTCTGGCAAAGCCCCTTGTCGATGTGCCAGCTTAGGTGAGGGGCGAGGGGAGCTGGCTCCGGGTCTGCTTGTCAGGGATGACGGTGGGTGGGATGGGAGGACGGGAACAACTCGCCGTGCGCTTTTCCAGGTGGGCGGCGAGGCTCCCGATCGATTGGCATGAAGCTGAGCTGGGTGGGGAGAGTGAGTCCCCATTGCTGGGACGCGGGTTGCTGGTCGTGGTGCAGCTGTGGGAAGGCTCTTGCCCGGGAAGCGAGGAGGGACCGCGGCTCTTCCCCTGCGCCGGCGCTCAGCTGCAGCCCGGTTGAGAGTGCTGTGCATTCTGAGCCTTTCCCCACCCAGTTTCTTTGTCTTGACTGTGTGTGGTGAGATTGCTGTAAAAACCTCACCGCTCTCCGGGCTCTGGCTGCTGCAAGCCGCAGGGACACGGGGGATTCTCTCGCATCCTTCTGTTGCCAGGGATTACCATCACTGCGGTGATACTTCCAGAAACCCCAGGGGCAGCAGATGAAGAACAAATGCAGTTCCCTTAGAGGAATTAATTGTGCCAGAGCTTCAAGGGTGAGGCTGGTGCAAGCGCCGCCGAAGGCTCCGCTCAGCCCCGCTCCAGCTGGGCTGTGGAGGGAGGGCTACGCACACCCCAAACCGGGAACAGAGAGGAAAGCAAGCAGGGGAAGCTTGAGAGCTGGAGGGTTGTTGGAGGCGTTTAAGCAGCCAGGAAGACCGTGTATTCTCTAGAATGGCGCAATCAGCTTGTGTCACCCACACACATGGTGGCCGTGAGTGAGATCAGGCTGTTTGCCCTGTGCTGTCTGCAGCTGGTGTTCGGACTCATGCAGGTGGGGGCAGAAAAGCAGGACCTCAGCCTGCCCAGCTCCCCAGGATGGGGTCTGTTCCCCACAGGACAGTGTCCCTTCTCTCCCATCAGTGTGTGCTGGGTTGTCCAGGTCCAGAAACATGAATACAGGAAAAGCATAAGAGCAGTTCTGGTCCAGGTGCTCCTCCCATCAGGCTGCACTGCCTTGGAGGAGGCTGCTGGCCCCTTCGGTCAGTAGAAGAGAACAGAGGAGGTGGTAAATGATGAGGCAGGAATGCAGTTCAGTGCCTCCTGGGTCTTGTGTAGACCTGTGATGTTGTGAAACACCGCAGGGACCATGCCGAGCATAGGGGAGGAACAGATTCCACCAGCAGATGCACCATCTTCAGGGCTGCCTGTCCAGCTGATGGTCTTTGCAAGATGAGAAATAAATTCTCTTCTGTAATGCAACTTATTTTGCATGATATTTGGGTAAGATTGAAGGACATGCCCTTAGCAATGAACTTGCTGTAGATACTGGTATGTGGCTTGTGCTGCCTGCAGGTTTATGTGTGTAACGACCTGGTGCAGGAAGCTTTTGACTTCTGTCGGTATGTTTTATGGAAGCACATTTGCTGTGTCCCTGGTCCCTCTCCTCTGAACTCGTCCTGCCTTGGTGATGTTTCTGGCAGCACCTGTTTCATTCAGAAACTGCCCTACGAGTATGATTTTTTCGATCCTTGCTCCCGTCCCGTTGTTCAAGCGTCGGTACAGATGTGAACTGCGGTGTTGGCTGGAGAGAGCTGTGGTGCCGTGGGACGGCACCCGCGACGGGCGCCGGACCGCCCGCGGCGAACCCCCTATGGCCGCTGCTGACAGCTGCTGTGTCCTTCCCTTCGCAGAGCGACCGTCTCCTTATTAAAGGAGGAAGGATAGTCAACGATGACCAGTCATTCTATGCTGACATTTACATGGAGGATGGCCTCATAAAGTAAGTATGGGACTTCTAAAGTGTATTATCACCCTCTCCCCTTAAATCAGCTTCAGGTTGGATCGTTACTGCCTTTTTGTGGATGTAGTCTGCACCCAACTTGCCATCCAGTAAAACTCGATGGCCACCCCGGTGAGGGGCTCAGCTCTCTGCACACGCTCGATTGCCTGGCGAGTTCAGGTCGTACCTCTGGTGACTGAATTGCACTGGAGCTGGTGACTTTGTGTCATGGTGTCCATGGTACAACAAATCTGGATCTAGTTGCCCCAGAAAACAGGTTTACCTTGGACTCCTGTGTTAACAGTGTGAGCACGGATGAGCCTGCACGAGATCCCAGCTGTCAGCACTGACAGGACGGCGCTGTGCTGCGGGTCGTCTGCATCCTGCAGGCCAGCCTTTGAGTCCCCCAGCTTTTCACCCGTGTTTCTAAGGTGCAGTAACAATTCCATTGTTTAAAGGCTGCAGTTCAAATGTGGTGAATGTACCACATTGGGACCAGCCCCAAGTTGCGTGAATTGAAAGAACTGTGATGGTTTATAGCAGAGGGACTTGAAAAGGCATTGATCGCTCTATGGAAAGAGGAAAATACCCAGCCTTTCCAGGGTGGTATATTTTAAAAATCCAGCAGCAGAGAAACACTGCAAGAAGCAGAGCTGTGTTCTGATGGGGCTGTTTTTAGCTTGTCGACAAGAGCACTCGGGATTGACCAGCGCCCGCGCCCGGGCCGGGGTCAGAGCCGGCTGCAGGTCCCGCTGTGGCGCAGGCTTTCCAGGTGTCCCTCGGCACGTCACGTCTCGCCTGCAGCCTGTCCGCCGCAGAGCTCCATTGCCTTGGAAGGGAAATGCTCTCACCAGTGAATTCTGGTAGGAATAAAGTGAGCAATTGAATTCCTCTGCTGATGGATTCATCTCAGTACAAGCAGTGGAAAGAGGTGCTGTTTATTGCTGTGGGGACACTGGAGCAAGCAGTTCTGTCCACAGAACTTTTGTTATTCTAAGGAAAAAACTCACAAAATGACTAAGGTTGAATAAAGTGCAAAAATGGAATTTGTTCCTCATTTGCTTCCTCAGTGTGCCAAGGAAACTAGAAGTTTTCCACTAAAACCAACTTGTCTTTTATCTTGATTTATCAGGGAAGACTGGGGAAGGCTGGATGAAAATAGGATTTCTGAAAGAAGAGATTTGAAGGCTGAGTGCTACATATGGACAGATAAAGGGATTGAGGGGGCGGGGGCCGAGCGAGGAGTCCCGAGGTTCGGGCGGCACGGCGCGCAGGAGGGCCGGGTGTCTGCGCGGGAGAACGCCGTGTGCTAGGACAGCACAGACTCCAGAGCGCTCTAACGATATTTTAGGTTACGAGTAGATGTATACTTGCACCTTTTAGGTTTCCAGAAGGTATTTTTCGATAGCTGGGATTTTAACCGCCTTCACCACAGCGTGGGGCCGCTGGTAGCACAGGGGCACGAAGGAAAGGAAGCGGAGGGAGGTCGTGGCAGGGGAGGACGCTGTCGCGCTCCTTGGGCAGAGCCGGGGCCGGCGCTGCCGCCAACCGCGCCTGCACCGGGCGAGCTCCTGCCCGCTCCCCTTTGCCCCCTGAGCAGAGCTGCACGTCCCTGCTGAGCCCTGAGCTGGCCTGGCTGCTGTGGCATTATGCTGGGCAATCATCTTTCTCTGTAAGTAAGCCTCAGACTTGAGCCTTACTTACGGTGGGCAGAGGGACAGCGGAGAGTAGAGATTAGGGGTGCAGCTTACTGGAAGCAGAGCTGGTGCTGGGTTTGCGAGCGTGCAGTCTGGTGAACAGACAGGACTGCTATGCTGGACAGGCTTGCAGGAGCCCAGCTTCTGAGTGTGGGGCGTGAAGTGTCCCGGGCAGCTTCTCAGCGCACATGCAGAGGTCTGCGTGCCATCAGAGCATACTGGCCAGTGGCCCGGCCCCGCGCCTGCCCCAGACAGCAGGTGCCAGCGCAGACACCGCCGGAGCAGCCGGACAGATGGCAGCTGCCCCTGGACTGTGCAAATCGTAGGTTTAAGCAAAACGGACAGTCCCACCTTGCGCTGCAGGGTGAGGTGGTTTCTCTCCGCTGGCTCTGCAAGCCCAGCGTGGGCCTGGGAAGGCCCGCGGCCCCGGCCTGGCTGCTCCCTCGGTGAGCCGCTCGTTGACCGCGCGGTGGCTGCTTTTCCTCCGTGTGTGCTCACCATCCTGGTATGATCTCATCAGGCAGATTGGAGACAATCTGATTGTCCCTGGCGGGGTCAAAACCATAGAAGCCAACGGGAAGATGGTGATCCCTGGAGGAATTGATGTCCACACTCGCCTGCAGATGCCATACAAAGGGATGACAGCTGTGGATGATTTCTTCCAAGGGACGAAGGCAGCCCTGGCTGGTGGAACCACCATGATCAGTGAGTGCGGCAGGCTGGTCCTGTACATGACAGCACGCAGCGCTCTGGAAACGTTGCTCAGTTATTTCTTTTTGCTTTTATCACTCTTCTTTGTTTTAAAGATCCATGACAGCGTGCTCATCTTTTTTTGTGATCTCTGTCAGTGTGGTCTGGGGAGTGAGGAGCGGGATGAATATTTGGGATCCATAGTAATACTGAAGTGGTGGGACTGGAGATTTGCACAGGTCCCATTTCCCCTGCAGATCCCGTGTTCTGCAGTCACCGGAGCCCCTGGGACCCTCAAAAAGGAAAAAATGGCATAATTTTTTCCCTGTTAAATAAAAATAGGGTGGCATCACGCTCAGATGACTCTGAGCAAAGGAACAGAGCAATGTGCTGGCATCCTGCACTGCTCAGGAATAAACAGTGCTAACGAAAAAGGAAAGGGAATGCGGAGGTCCGTCCCTGGAGAAGGCCACGGCTGTGCGCTGCTCTGGGGTCCGGGGCTGCTGCGCACCGGTCCCAGCTGTGTGCACTGCAGGCGTCTGGGGCTGCGGGAGCAGCTGCTGGCCCTGCCAGTAAAGGACAGGGTTTCTACCCCTGCCTCTGCTGGTTCTCCCGTGGCGGGGCACGGGGATTACGTGGTGGGCAATAAAAGGCGCATTAGTATCGCAGTGTGGGCAGAGGCTGTGTTAATGGCGTGGAAGTGGGGGTGAGGCAGGACAAGGCCCTTCAGCTTTCAGCCGATCCCTCAGCAGCAGCCTGTGAAAGCCCCTGGTCCTGTGCCAAAGGCCATTAAGCAAAGGCTCTGTGTGCTTCCCTGCCGATAAATGCGCTTGGAGGAGCCCCGGCACGTTGTGGAGGTGATGGGCGCCCTTAGACAGGCCCTGAAGCTGCCGAGGAGCCGAGCGGGGCTGGTGGGGATGGCTGGCAGCGCCAGGGCTGCGGGGGCGGCGGGACGGGGACCCCTGCCCACCCGCCGTGTCCCCGCAGTGGACCACGTGGTGCCGGAGCCCGAGGCCAGCCTGGCCGAGGCGGTGGAGCGGTGGCGCGAGTGGGCGGACGGGAAGGCTTGCTGCGACTACGCGCTGCACGTGGACATCCCGCGCTGGAGCGACCGCGTGCGGCAGGAGCTGCGCACCCTGGTCCAGGAGAAAGGTTCGCTGCTCCCTCGCGCGGGCGGCCCGGCGGGAGGAGGGCGGCATGGCCGGGCTGCTGTCCGTCCTCTCGCTGTGAGTGCTGGGGGGTCCGCGCGGTCTGGGCTGAGCTGTGCCCTGCGGCAGGGACGCCCCTCGCCCCGCTCCTGCTCACCGCTCTCCTCTCCCTCTGCCCCAGGAGTCAACTCCTTCATGGTGTACATGGCCTACAAGGATTTGTACCAGATGTCGAACACGGAGGTGAGACCCTTCCCACCGCGGCGTGCGTGTGAGGGGGGCGGCGGCCGTGCTCCTCGCTGCCCGGGTGGCGGGGAGGGCGTCCCAGCGCTGGCCGGGTGCCCGCGGGGCGCTGGAGGTCGGGCGTGGAGGTCACCGCGAGCATCCGCCGTGGCCATCGCGCGGCTGGCTCGGTGCCCGCCCCAGGCGCTGCCGCTGCCCTCGGCCCTGGGCCGGGCGGCTCCAGCGCTCGGCCTGCTCCATAGCAGTTTTCTCTTGTCTCTGTTTCAGCTCTATGAGATATTCAGCTGCCTGGCAGAGCTGGGTGCCATAGCTCAAGTTCATGCTGAAAACGGGGATATAATCGCACAGGTAACTACTGTTATGTGGGGATGGAAAATCTGCCCCAGGCAGATTTGATGTGGGACGTTAGCGAAGTGACTCCAAAGCTGCATGGACATCTTTTGCAAGGTGATGTCTTTGCTGCTCGGCAGTAATATAAAATTTACCAAGATTTTCTGCTGTGAATATGTGATGCTTAAAGAAATCTGAAATAGTGAACTAGCGATTATCTAAATGGAGGGGTAGACCATCACATGTGGTGCATTCACTCCAGCTGCAGCTCTTTTTCAGTGTGGAGAGGCAGAGACCTTTGCTGTGCATGTATTCAGCTGAGAGGGCTGAAGTGTATTGAAAAGAGGAGTTTCTCCCTGCTATAGGCAAGCGGGCAGCTAATGGAGCTGGGTTTGCAAGGGAGGCGTCACAAGGGCTGTGGTTTGGTGTTCAGTGGATAGGCTGTGCTGGCCTGCTGTGTTGTCATTGGTGCTGGATGAGGGAAGGTCCATATGTTTTGATGGTCATGAAGACAGAGAAGACATTACACAGTTATGCTCTGCGACTACTTGTTTTTTTCTGTCATTCTTGGGAGTATGAACTTAGAGGTCATTCTTCAAACATCCTCTCAGACTACAAGAATCAGTTTTTCTTTGGGCTTTTTAGAGCTGCAGTGCACAATTGAATGGCTCTTTTACGTGAAAACAAAGACTGATCAGAGGAATTGTCTTGGCTAGAGTTTCTTCTTCAGCACCAGCCTAAACACAAAATGCCCCCAAACTGTTAGCTGGTAGCACTTCACAGCGCTGGGAGTTGCTGCTTTCTGCCGTGGCTGACTGCAGCATCACAGGCTAGGGTGGCCTCAGCGCCTTGCTGGCACAGCGACGTGGTGCTTGTGGTATCTGCTGGTGCTGATTCCCAGAAAGAAGGCAGAGGATTTGTCCTCTCCATTCCCCATTTCAGTCCATTTTACTTTTGATGCCCTGGCCCCTGTGCGTTTCTCCAGAGTTGGGTCAACACAGGAGAGGAGTTTGCAGGGGAAGAGATGTGAACGGATACAGGAGGTGAGCAGAGCTCCAGACTTGAGACGCTGACGTGCTGTAGGTGGTGGGAGAGTGCTTTGTGGTGGGCAAAGAGCAAGATGTGAGGACAGGATTGTCGAGTCTTTGCTTGCACTTTCCCTGTGGCGGAGAAGGTGTCAGAGGAGGTAACGGGCAGCACTTACCTGCTGTGCAGCCTCATCCTTTATATGCTCCTGCACCAGCTGTGAACACATCTGCTATGGGTGCTGGAGTCACACAGCTCTTTTGCAGGTTGGTGGCATTATTTAATGCTCATCCTATTCTCAGTGGTCTACAAGACACAAGAAAAAGTGCATAAAACTGCTTGCTTACAGGTATTACTGCTGCTGTGCATCCACTTCACGGTCCACAGCACCTCCTGGAGAAACGTTCCCTGTTGTGCAACTGCTCGTGGCTTCTGTACATCAGGAGCAGGTGTGGGTGGGAGGAGAGCTGTTCATCGCCACAGGCAGCAACAGCACGTGGGCAAAGGTGTGAGGGTCCGAAGAGCCCCGAGTGCCTGGGTCAGGGCAGGCCATGAGGTCCCCCTGTGTGTTTCCTTTGGCCTCTGTCAGAGGGAGGTGTTTGAAATGAGGAAATGCAGGAGGAATCTCCAGAGCACAGACAGAAGACAGACAGGCCAGTGCGGGAGGTGCATGCACCACGCAGTTATCCATGGTCCTTATTTATAACAGCAAAATACGGCGGATAGTGTTAATACAGGAACCAACACTCCACACCACCAGCTTTATAGAAACACAGGACAGGATGCAGCACTTGCTGATATCCAAATGGCTAAAGAACAGCACTAGGGACCCAGGAGTAACCTTGGGAGGAGAATTTTTTATTGCCTTTAATGATTATTTTCACATTAGTTTCTACTCAGACTACTTGCTTTTTGGAAGAGGAGCCAGGAAAGGGGCTCTGAACATGAGGTGCTGTTCTTGGAGCTGGGGAGTTGTACCCTCTTCTTCCGCCCCGTGCTTGTTTCATCAGAGAGGCTTCAGTCCTGTTTCCCATCCACCCTCCTCTCCCTCAGAGCCCTCGAGGATGCCGCAGCCGCTCACCGTGCACGGTGGCCCGCAGGACAACGGCTGGTGACAGTCCTGCGGGAAGGGCTTGACACGCGAGGGATCTGCTTTTCTGCGTGGCTGACATTTTCACAGTGTTGTAACGTCCCTCTGTCCTTCAATACCCTAGGAGCAAAGCAGGATGTTGGAGATGGGAATAACCGGCCCCGAGGGCCACGTGCTGAGCAGACCAGAGGAGGTAAGATGCCGAGGATGGTGCCAGCCGTGCTGCGCCAAGGAGCAGGGGGCTTGGTGCGTGTGGTGGGGCCAGGCGAGCATTGGGGGGGGTATGTTTGTACCTGCAATCCTGCTTGTTCATCAGCTCAGGAAAGAGTGAGGTGCACATTCGTGGCAAATATATTTTGGTCTTGCTCAAGTCTCCCAGCAGAGACAAGGGCGTCTGAGTCCCCCAGCAGTTCATCAACAAAAAGATCTGTATGGCTGTAGCAGCCTTTGGGGCTGGTTTGGGACATTTGTCTTCTAGAGGTGACTCCATGGGTATGAGAGACCGGAGGAAAATCGAATGGCAAGTTTGAGTTCCTCTGAAAGTTCACCGTTCACGTCTGTGTGAGTGCAGACAGATTCCAGCCTCTTCCTGCTTAATCTCTGCTTAGGTTCTGAAGTGCATTTCAAAATCAGACAGGCAAAGCCATTGGTGGATGGAGTGGGAGGAATGGGGGGGGAAATTTCCTGGTTACAAATCATTGTCAACACGCTAATTAGATTACTTCTAATTTTAGCTTGCAGGGTATTTTTCTGTTTGGTCCATTAATCTGAGTTGGGTCTAATTTTAGACATGTTTTCTTGAGATAGCTCCCTGCTGAGAGGTGCTTTAACTTTCCACAGTGTGTGAAAGAAGAAAACAATAGGAATTTGGTACAATAGCAAAGCTGAGCAGGGGAGCGCTGGGTAATGGTTGGGCTCGATGATCTTAAAAGTCTTTTCCAACCTAAACGATTCTATGGTTAACCAGTGGTTATTCCCTTTGAAGTATGAGACTGTAAAGAATTTTCCTGTACATGGAAGAAACTCAGTATCAAATACAGAAGATTAGGGTCCCTCTGTGTCAACTGCCATTTATTTTTATTGTTCTAGACCCATTGCCACTAGTTGGCAAGCTAACCCACAATTACGGGATGCTGTGGTTGTGCCAGGATTTGAGAACTGTCCTGTTATCATAAGACAGCACTCCGGTTCTTCTCCAAAGCTGGCAAAACACTGTTGAGTGTTTGATCTCGAAAAGCCATTAAAGTGTAAGGCTAAAGAGAACAGTGCAAGAAGGCTCTAGGTCTGTCCAGCCACACCCAGAGCTCATCGCATTTGAAAATAAACAGCATCCCTCTTCTAGAACATGCTCTACATGCGAAAAAGTGAAGCAGAGCACAAATGACCCTGCTACTCCCCATAAAGCCTGTGGGTTGATGGCAAAGCTTTGGGAGAGCGGTCCGTAGCTCCTTGGGTCTGCCCTGTCCCGGAGGCGCCTCAGTGGGTTAAAGGTGTGCTCTTCTGTCGGGCGATGGCTTGGTGGGGCAGGATGGTAACCTGCTGCGAAGGGAATGTTTTCCTGTTTACATTTCTGTCTAAAGAGTCTTCAAGCAGAAGAGAAAATCCTCTTTTCCCTGTGCAGCAAACAGGCCTGTGGCGGTGGGAATGGTGTGGGGTGCAGGGACGTCGGTGTACAGGGGTGTCAGGGTGCAGGAGTGTCAGGGTGCAGGGGCGTCAGGGTGCAGGGGTGCCGCTGTGCAGGGGTGTCGGGGTGCTGAGCTCTGCCCCTGCCACCGGCAGAGCCTGGCCCATGGCAGCGGCTGTGTTCCCTGCAGCTGGCAGTCCTGGCCTCCCTGGGGAGCCGGCTGATTGGTACATTGACTTTTTAAGGCTTCTGTTTTGAACTTTCTCATGCTGAAGCTTGAAGCCAAACTAGAGCAAGCACTTGGAGAACCTCTGGGGTTGAGCTCAGGCTGAGCACAGGCTGATGTAATAGTCCAAAGATATTCCTTGTGCTGGAAATCCACCCTCTGCTGACGGCAGAACGCTGGAGCTCGGGGGGTGTCTGCAGGCAGGACGAGCAGCAGCTGCAGCGCAGCCAGGCCCTGCGGTGAGCGGCCTGCCAGCGCACGGCTCGCTGCGCCCCGCTGCAGCAGAGAGGTCTGAAGGGGAGACCCTTTCGCTGCCTGGTCAGCCCGTGAGCCATGCTGGCAGGCGCGGGCAGCAGTCCCGGCGTCTCTGCTGTCGGGAGAGCTGGAAGCAGGCAGTGGAAAAAGCAGGAGCTGCGGCTCTGCGCTGGCACCGAGCAGCACTGCCCTGCCCAGCGTCGCGTGGCTGGAGCCTGCCGACGGGCTGGGCCCTGGAGACGGGAGCTTCTCCCGTCAGGTCTCCCTGGTTAACCCACCCCGGGGACGTGACGGGTAAGAGTGAGGGCACGGATGTCAGCAGCAGCCGCGCTGTGCCGAGGGGAGCCGGCGCTCCTGCCCGCCCCGCGCTCCTGCGCAGCCCCCACCCTTGTCTCTTCCAGCTGGAAGCAGAAGCTGTGTTCCGGGCCATCACCATTGCCAGCCAGACCAACTGCCCTCTCTATGTGACTAAAGTGATGAGCAAAAGCGCTGCTGACCTCATCTCGCAAGCCAGAAAAAGAGGTGAGTGGCAGCTGCTGCCGCACACAGACTCGCGGCCGCCGCCGCCGTCCCGGACAGCTGGGTCAGGCCATCCCTGTGTCCTCATGACTGTTTTGCCAAGACCACCGCTGTGCCTTGAGTGCAGCCCAGCGCTGCTTCTGCTGGGGAGCAGCTGGTTCAGGCCTGTGAAGGGCACGGGGACACTGCAGCAGGCCACATGAAGCCAACTCCTGCTGTCACATCAGGTGACATCAACATGTGAGTTGCAGGTAGGAGCAGGGCTTTAAATGCCAGTTTGTCTGGGGCTGTGAAGGACTCTCTGAGGAGACTCATCCAGTCCATGTGCACGCGATTTGGGCTGCTGCAGGTAGCTCTGTCCTGCCTGTGAAGTGCTGGCCCCATGAGAGTGCCTGGGTGGCTTTTCAGGTGACTGGAGGCTCCGTTTGTCACTGGCAGCGGAGCACAGGGACTCCCATACACACACGTGCACGTCCACAGCCATGATCAGTGAGGCCCTGTAAAAGGGAGGCAGGGAGGAAATGCAGAAAATGCATCTGTAGAGGGGCTTGGTGAAGTTGTGAACTGTGGGATGTAACCACGACTGTCTCCCAGAAGCATTTGCCCAGACTATAAAACATTTTTGGAAAGACAAGCGCAATTTTTCAGTCCACATCCTGGTTTACCAGAATGATAAACTCTGCAAAAAGCCCTTTGTCACCAACTGCTGCCCCTTCCCATGGCCTGTCCTGGAGTCGGGACCAGAACATGGGTGAGCAACAGGAGAAGGTGCCATGGCTGGCCTAAGAGGGGGTGAGCCGAGGGATAAAGGAGGAAGGATGCACAGGGGTGAGGATGAAGGACAGTGTGAGAGGCTTGGCTGTCGGCCCCGCTGGGGTCTGCCTGCCCTGCTGCGGCTGTCACTTCACATCCAACCACCTGTCCCTGCTGGGTGTGCCGGTGCTGCCGGGCAGCTCCGAGACGCCACTGTCACTCTTGGGCCAGAAGGCAGCGGGACGATACGTCCCTGCTGCAGCGCAGGGACACCGCTGCCCGCAGGACGGGAACGGGGCCTCGTGTCCCCGGAGCGTGGCCGGGCTGCTGGGAAGCCGCATCTGCCGGGTCACCAGCACCCCAGTCTCTCTGGTGTCTCTGTGGGACGGCTCCATGGCTGTGCCATGACACCAGCAGCGTCTGTGCCCTCAAGCGGGAGGCGCCCGTGCTGGTGACAGGCAGGGCTCCTCCTCACGCCAGCGTGAGCCTCGCTGTCCCTTCTGCCCGCCCAGCACCTGGGGTCCGAGCAGGCAGCGGGGAGCGGCCAGACGTAGCTCTGGCTGTTGGTAGTGCTGCGGAACAGAGCACAGCTCCAGACGCCACCAAGGCAGCGTCCTTTCTGTCCCTCTTTCCAGGCAACGTGGTGTTCGGTGAGCCCATCACGGCCAGCCTCGGCACCGACGGGACGCACTACTGGAGCAAGAACTGGGCCAAGGCTGCGGCATTTGTGGTCTCTCCTCCTCTGAGCCCCGACCCAACAACACCTGACTACATCAACTCCCTCCTGGCCAGGTGAGCGGCAGCTCTGCTGGGCGATGCTGCCCGCGGGAAGCGCGGACTCTGGCCTTGAGTAGGGAAGGAAGGGGTTAAGGAGAACCTGGGCAGCGTAGAAATTAGTCCGACCTGAACCACCTCACTGTAGGTGTTTAATGAGCTGACTGATGAGAGTGGAGGGAGCACAGGTCAGGCACCGTGAGCTTCACATCAGTCATGAGGAATATACCAGGACAAGCAGTCATGAAGCATTTAAAATGCTTGCAGAAGGCAAAGAAATGAGGAGCAGGTAACACAGACTTGTCAGCGAGAGCATTCACAGGACTGAGAGGCTCTCGTGCAGGTGGGGAGCGGCTGCCGGGGCCGCGGTGGGGCAGGAAGGGTGCGGCGGTGGCGGGTGTCACGAGCGGGCGGCGCCACCCGTGGAGCCAAGGCAGAGGGTTTCTCAGGACGTGCAGAGCGCGCGGCCTGCACGGGCGGATTGCGCACACCTGGCAGGGGTGGCGGATCGCTTGTTCACCCCGAAGGCAAGGGGTGGGGAGGGGATTTGCTGAAAATAGAGAGCAGACAAGAAAAGCACTTCAGCAATTTGCTTTGACCTTTCCCAGCTCTTCTCCATCCTCTCACTGGCGAGGCACGCGTAGCAGCCGGGGACGCACGTGTGACTCGCGCACCCTCCCACCCCGCCTTTGCACGTGGGCACTGGTCTGTGTTAGCCAGGGGTGCAAATGGAAATGACCTTTGAGGTAATACTGGAAACATCTCTGAGGAGATGAGCTCAGCCAGAGGTGTGTCAGCAGAGGGATGTTGGCAAACCCTGGGTCGTGCCATGGTGCAGGTGCCATGGCTGGCCTAAGAGAGATGCTGCTGCATTTGGGGTCCGAATATGCAGCTCACCCTGGATTTTGCTGTGGTGAACAAGCAAGGTGTGCCTCTGCTCACTCTGGTTGTGTGAAATAGGGGCAGGTCTTAGGGAATGGCAGGGAGAAGTGAGCCCGGCTCCAGGACTGGCTTTCTGATCCTTCCCTTCCACCTCAGGCTTGCCCCAGACCTCAAAGGAGAGGCAAGAATACCGAGTCCCTGCAGCCAGCGGTGTCTGTCCTGACGCCTTCCTGTGCTGTTTTCTGTGCTGAAACACTGTCTGCGCCTCGAGGAGGCGCCGCGAGGCTCCAACTGGGCCGGCGGCTTGTTTTCTTCCACCGGGACAAATCTGGTGGAGATTAGGGAGCATGTTGTATCGTCAGGCTGGGCCTCTGGCTGTGCGGTCAGTCAGACATATGGCAGAAGTTATCAGAGGAAGATGGAGATTACCGGTGGATTAGGGCTGGTTCAGAGCCCCGAGCAGAGCCCTTGTGTCCGCGCCGTCCCGCGTCGGGGAGCCCGGTGCTCCGGGACACTTGCCCTGCGTGGGCAGCGCTGGGCACGGGCCTGCGCTGGTGTCCTTCCCTTGGCCCAGCAGCGGTGCCTTTGCGGCGCTGCCCCGCGGCTCCTCGGGCCCTGGCGGCAGCTGGTGGCTCCGGGAGCCGTGGGCAGCGCTGGCTCTGCCCGGCCCTGCCTCCGCCGTCCTTGTCAGCAGCGGGACGGGTCAGGGCGCCTCATCCGACCGGTGACCCCTTCTGGGCAGAGGGGTCTGGAGAGCAGCGCTGGGCAGCCGCTGCTGTAGAATGCTGCACTGGCGCTTTCCTGGGCCTCCTGGAGGGAGCTGCTCCTGGGGCCATCGCTGCCTTCATCGCACCGTCAGACTTACACGTGGTGGTGGGCTGCGGCTGTCCCCGGGTGCAGCAGCTGGTGCGACACAAAGGGGCTGTCAGGGACACTCCTTGGCTGGAGAAGCCTCTTCCTCCCCATGTGGCGGAAAGGCTGCTCTCCCAAGCAGGCGTGAGGTGTCTTTGCCCTTTGTGTTAGTGCAAATACTGGAGTCTCATGTGGAAGGACAGCTTTTGATACAAAGGCCACCCTGTTCCCCGGCAGCCGAGCTGTGGACTCCTCTGGTGTGCAGGATGGTGTCCGTGCCGCGGGTGCGCAGCGCGGTGCAGCAGAGCTGCAGGGACCGGCTCCGCTGGCTTCTTCAGACTGAGGGGCTGTAGAAAAGGATGCAGAGTAAACTAGAGCTGAGTCAGGGCTGCCTGTGCCCAGGGGAGATCCCGTCCCTTGTGTCCCTGCTGTTGTCTGACCGCAGAATGACTGGTGATGCTTTTGTTACCACCACCCCTCAGCGGTGACCTGCAGGTTTCGGGAAGTGCCCACTGTACGTTCAGCACTGCGCAGAAAGCCATTGGGAAGGACAACTTCACGGCGATCCCAGAAGGGACCAACGGCATAGAGGAGCGCATGTCCATCATCTGGGACAAGGCGGTGGTAAGGTGGCGCCGGGGAGGGCGGAGCGGGCAGAGCTGACGGGCCCCTCGGACGCCCGTGTTCGCGCCCCGCAGCGCCGCGCACCCCCGGCACGGCTCCTCTCTGGCTGTGGGAGTCGAAACAAGGCAGAGCGGTAGCAGCAGCTGTCAGGGGTCCAGGTGAACAGCCAGGAGCTGTGACTGTGCCCCCGCTTCTGGGTCTGCCTGTGCCCACAGTGAGATCAGCCGCGGCTGTCTGCGCCTCGCCAGCCCGTGGCTTGTGGGAGCGGGTCTGCTGCTTCCAGGGGCGCGCTCTTTCCCTTTCCCCAAAAGAGCACTTGTTTCTCTTTGTGTCTGAGCAGGCCACAGGGAAGATGGATGAAAATCAGTTTGTGGCTGTGACGAGCACTAATGCTGCAAAAATCTTCAACCTGTACCCACGGAAAGGGAGAATAGCAGTGGGTTCAGACAGTGACCTGGTTATATGGGATCCTGATGCAGTGAAGATCGTCTCGGCAAAAACCCACCAATCTGTAAGCCCTCTGCTGCCTGTGGGGACGCTGGGGGGGCTGAGGGAGCAGCGCGTGGGGGTCCCTGGGTGCTGAGAGCTCTGCCCTGCCCAGCAGCTGGGACGGCGTCTGGGCTCCGGGCAGCGCCAGCTGTGGCTGGGGTGGAATATCTGGGAGCCCTGGGCTCTGCACGAGGCTTTTCTCACTCTGCTGTGCTGCTCTTCTCCTGAGCCTGGCCCGTGCAGGAGTAAGTAAAGACACGCATTTCTCCTTATCTGGGTTCCTCTTCCAGGTACAAATTTTTCCTGGTGTTGCCAGTGTACTTTGTTCATGCCTTACCTCAAGCCTAGGTCATGCCCTTCTCTGTCGCTGGAGTCCTTGCTCGCACCAAACCCTAAAGCAGCAGGTCCTGGTTCATGCTGGGGGCTCTGGTGGTTCTTGGTGTGATGGACTAGTGAGCTAAAAGAGGCCTCTGGGGCAGGCAGGGCTGTTACTGGTGTCCGCTCCCTGCACTGATGACTTAGGGAGTGAGGTGTGGGGACTACACAGCCCTGAGCGGGCAGCGCTCGTGTCCCTCCTGACCACCATCCCCTGGTTGCTGCAGGCGGCTGAATACAACATCTTTGAAGGGATGGAGCTGCGTGGCGCCCCGCTGGTTGTCATATGCCAGGGCAAGATCACGCTGGAGGACGGGAACCTGCACGTGACCCAGGGGACTGGACGCTTCCTGCCCAGCAGCCCTTTCCCTGACTATGTCTACAAGCGCATCAAAGCCAGGAGGAAGGTGAGCAGACAGGGATGCCAGGAGACAGACTTGGGACACCGTTAGCCCCAGTTGCCCTTTTCCCTAATAACTGTTTGGTTTTCCTCTGCTGTTCTCACTGGACTGTAACCCAAGGGGTAGCTGAGGCCGGGGTAGATAGCATTGACCATGGGGATGGTGTGCCAGCACTGGGGGCAGATGCTCCTCTGGGTCAGCAGCAGGTGATGCCTGCCCTTGTCGCTGTCCTGTTGCGGCAGGAGTCTGGAGAGGAGTGCTGAGTTAAAAATGAGGACACTGGGCAAAATGGCCTTGTCCTTCCCATCTCAGCAGCAGGAACGCGCTGAGGGATTCCCTCTTGCACCAGCTCTTCACTCGCTGCAGGGCGGGAGGGCAGGGACCCGTCACACGGGCAGTGGGGCTGTGCCCCGCTCAGCGCTGCGGGGAGGGCTCGGCGCTGCCAGTGTGAACTGCTGCTGCGCTGGGACTGGGGAGCCAAGGGTGGCTGGAGCCTGACACTGCCAGGGCGGGGGAGTGTCACTGTCCTCTCCTGTGACAGATGGCAGAGATGCACGCCGTGCCCCGGGGCATGTATGACGGACCCGTGTTCGACCTGACCACCACCCCCAAGGGCAGCACCCCTGCAGGCTCAACTAGGGGCTCCCCCACACGGCAGACACCCCCTGTCAGGAACCTCCACCAGTCTGGATTCAGCCTGTCAGGTGAGCACACGTGGCAGCTGGGCCGGGAGAGCACAGGGCCACTGGCCACGCTGGGCTGGGGGCTGCTGGGAGGGGGCCTGGGACCAGCTGAGCACAAGAGCGGAGCATGGCAGGGCGAGACCCTCTGCGTCCCTTGGAGGACAGGGCCAGAGCTGGCTCTGTACCCTCTGCATCTTGCAGTAGAAGCGAGGAGGACTCGGCTGTGGAGGTGCCAGCGCAGCATGGGATCCTGCTCTCGCTGCATGGGTCTGCTTGCAGAGGGGCCTCTGCAGAGACCTTCAAGCCGCTGCTGCTCTCAGGGTTGTTTCTGGGGTGGGAGAGGAGCCAGTTGCTGCACTCAGCCTTGGGAGGCCCTTCGGCAAGACCCCTGACCACCCCTCCTGTGAATACAGTGCTCTTAACTTCTTTTTCCCCCTTCCCTTGGTGCTTTCTTGCCCCCTCCCAGGTACCCAGGTTGATGAAGGCGTTCGCTCAGCGAGCAAGCGCATCGTCGCACCCCCAGGAGGCCGCTCCAACATAACCTCCCTGAGTTAAATATCCCTGCGAGAAGGAAATAAAAACCCTGTTCAAGCAAAGGAAGAAAAATGGTACATTGGTGTTTAAAAAGGAAAAGCAAATAAACCTGTTCTGAAGAATCAATAAGCCTCAAGCCTTATGTTTCACAAATGCTACTTGCTACCTAGCTTTAAAGATATTGCTTCATTTTGTTTTATGCATAGCCTTAAAAGTCTGTTGTTGTGGGTTCGGTTGTGTTTTTACTCTTCCTTTTTGTATGCATGCCGCTCAGACAGGTCGCTCGGGTCAGTGTGGTATTGGTGTTGAACGCATGTAGGATGCGGGAACAACCTGGCTGGTGTGGGACGGGGAGGGCAGGTTCACGGAGCTGGTGGCGCAGGTGGGTCTGTGTCGTGTTCATGTCCTTCGTCTCCACCCAACGCTTGTTGGTGTTTCACTATGAGGCCCATGGGGGAGCCCACATCATCCCTAACAGCTGTCACAGTGCCTCATGTAAGGAGTTTTACTACTTTGTATACTTTATTAAAAAAAAATGTTGTTCCTTCAAAGAACTGGTGTTGCTGGTTGGCTCTTTTCTCGCGCGGGCTGCCGGGCAGGGGTGCTGCGAGGCTGCGTCGAGCGGGGCTCCCGGGGGGCCTTGAGGTGTTTAGGCTGAGGAGCTGCCGGGATGGGCTGGCAGGTGGGACTCGTGTGGCACTCAGCGCTGCAGGTGTCCGGGTATCGGCGCACAAGGAAAGGTATCGGCAGAACAGCACGCTGCGCGTGCTTGTGAAAGTCAGTTCAGTCTGCCTGTCCAGTCTCTGGCCACTGCGGGCTGTTGAGCTGTGCTTGTCACCTGCGTGGTGACAGGACCCGCTTCTGCACAGCCCTGCCTGGACACGCTGTTGGGGTTGTCCCCGGGGGCTGGCGTGGAGGCTCCTTTCTGTGGTTCCATGGGCACCGGTGAGTTAAACACTCCCCTTCTGTGACACGGTGTTTGTCAAACCGAGGGTCATGCACAGCCTTCGAACGCTTGCAAGGCATGTAAAAACCCAACTTGATCGTTTTTTAAGTATTACAAAAATTGTGTCAATTTAGGCTGTGCTAAAGAAATACACCTCTTTTTATTCCTTAAGTGTTTGACCTTGAAATATTTATTTCCACATGCCTGCAGCTCAGGCAGGATGAGCCGTCCATGCAGCAGCCCCTGAGCGGCCGTGCCGGGACGGTTGTGCCGGGGCAGGGAAGGCTGCTCAGACTTACAAGTTTTGTGAAGTTCTGCTGTCAAGTAATTAAAAGAGCTTTCCCTGTTGCCTTGCAGTGATCAAGCTGAGACTGTGCCTCTGTTTACAGAGGAAAAAGGGCAAGGAGAGAGGGTTGTACAAGTCTGGGGAATTGGTAAAGATGCGATGTTCTTACCATTTGAGTACTTGAGTACAGCGGTATTTATGCAGCAATAGATTTTCCCAGCGAGGAGCAGGGTTATTGCCCTTATCTGGGGCTCCAGATGAACAGGTTTATGGGGTGACGCTGGCAGCACCGCGCGCCGTGACGCTGGCCAGCCAAGCCAACGGTAGACGCTGGGTGCAGCATCCTTTGTCATGGTCACATTCCTGCCACCAAGAAAAGCGAAATAACAGGACTGGAGCGTGACTGACTGCGGCAAAGCGCAGAGGTAGCACCTGCGGCCGCTGCGCCCGCCCGGGGTGGGAGGCAGAGGGAGCGGGTGTCCCGGCGCCCGCCGGGGCCGTGGGCAGCGGAGGACGAGGCCGGCGCCCGGCTCGGTGACGGCGCGTGGGTGGGTGAGCTCCGGCGGAGGCTGTGCTGCTCTCAGAGGTCGTTCTCGTCGTCCTCCCGGTACACACCTCTGCTTTTGGCCAGGGTTGTGGTCTCCTGGGTGTCGCTGTGGAGGTGTCTCGCCCTTGGGGAGAAAGGGACGGCGGAGCTGTGAGGGGGAGCCCAGGCCCGGGTCCCTGCGGGAGCCGCCACCCGCCCGCAGGAGCCGCCTGGAGCCCCTGCAGGAACAGGGCAATTAATGCAGTTGGTGGCTGTGGCCTCCAGCTCAGGAGCAGCAGTGCCGGGTGGGTCCTCAGCAGATGATGGCTGGACCAGCCCCCAGGACCTGCTCTCCTCAGCTACCCGGCTCTGGGCTCCTCACCCCCACCCAGACCCCGGCGCTCGAGTCCAGAGCCTCTGCTGCTGCCTCCCTGTCTACTTACTTCTCTCTGTTGAAGACAATGAAGTCCCTCTGGAGCATCTCTAGGTGCTTTTGAAGATGGCAGGCCTTTCACATGCAAATAGAAAAATAAAGAGATGGGGAATGCATTCACAGTTGACAAAGACAGACATTACA
Organism: Nesoenas mayeri; assembly: GCF_963082525.1. Taxonomy (NCBI): domain Eukaryota; kingdom Metazoa; phylum Chordata; class Aves; order Columbiformes; family Columbidae; genus Nesoenas; species Nesoenas mayeri. Next base: position 441,979 of record NC_137556.1, read on the forward strand.
AGGACAGTTTCAAAGAGATACAGAGATATCTGCAGGGACGGAGCATCTTCAGCACTGCAGCGGGAGGACGGCACTGAGGCTCTCGTACGGAACTGCTGTTGCCTTCCCCCAACGGGATGTGGAAGAGTCTTGGTCACAAGGGAAAAAGCAGCCTGGTTAAGCGGTCTGCTGTGGCCTTGCTGGAGGACAATCAGGTTCCTTGGGAAATGGGAGAATTCTCCGACAGCATGTTTTCACCCGCATGCCCTCACCTGGGAGGAACTGCCTTTGCTGGCGTCCTTCTCCTTCTTAGCCAAGCGCTTCTTTTTCTTGTGAAGAGGTTTGGATTCTAGGATCATTTCTTCCAGTTCGAAGGCTGGGTCGCAGTTCAGTCTGCCTTTCTGGAGGGAGAGAGGGTGGAGAGTCTCTCACAAATGGGACTGCATCTGGGAGCTGAGTTGTGTGGAAAGTAAAGCTAATTACAAATGCACCCATAGCCAGAACACCTGCTGTACTTCTTACATATTTCATCAGGGCCCTCAGCCAGGGGACACTGCCAAGGTGTGGCAATTGCTCTTCTTGTGCTCACTGCTTCTACCCTGCCCTTCGGCTGCGAGTCTGAGCCGTGAGCACGGAGCCTCTGCTGGAGGAGCACAGCACCCTGCAAGGCTGCTTCTAAAGCAATATGTGTGCACCCACCACAGAGAAAACCAGCAACGGAGGGGGAAAATACACACAGTTAACAAATATTCTCAGTGGAGGCCTTTTGTTTGGCTGCAAAACAGTCGGAGTAACACTGAACACAACAGTCCTTGGGTTATTTTCCAAAAAGGTTATGTTACTTCTGTGCTGCTTTAACCCAATTAAAAAAGGATCCGGAACACTAATCTACTGCTATGTGTTATTTTACTATGACCCGTGGCTTGTTAGGGGGAGTCACCGCAGGAAGACACAGTTATCCTGGTGGGGCAGGTGACGCCCAGGCTGCGGACGAGCCCGCGCCTGCTCGCTGGCGTTTGCGGAGCAGCTCGGAGAGGCGGTTTGGGGCCAGGGACATTGTGAACAAGGCAGGTCTGTTTTGGGACACCTGCACTTGTCATCACCTCCCATTACTCGTTATTACATCCACGGGAGAGTGAAAACGTTGCCCTTGCCTCTCTTTTCCCTGTCTTACCACATCGATGCTCTTGTACGAAGCTGCCGAGCCGGTGCCAGGCCCGAAGGCAGGCTCAGCAGGAACCTTGAAACTCCGATTGCCTTACCACGGGAACGAATCCTGGCGTTATCCTTTTCTGGAGAACAGCATCCCAGTTCACATCTGACAGATACGGAAAGTCCTGGACATCTTTCAGCTGACAGAAACGCTTCTCGGGGTTTGGCTCGAGCAACTGCAGCGTTAAACGAGAGAGGCAGGACAGCGAGGCTGGCTATCCCATCGCCTGGCTATCCCACTGCTCGGCTATCCCATCGCCTAGCTATCCCATTGCCTGGCTATCCCATTGCCTGGCTATCCCATCGCCCGGCTATCCCACTGCTCAGCTATCCCATCGCCTGGCTATCCCATCGCCTGGCTATCCCACTGCTCGGCTATCCCATCGCCTGGCTATCCCATCGCCTGGCTATCCCATCGCCTGGCTATCCCATCGCCTGGCTATCCCATCGCCTGGCTATCCCACTGCTCGGCTATCCCATCGCCTGGCTATCCCATCGCCTGGCTATCCCACTGCTCGGCTATCCCATCGCCTGGCTATCCCACTGCTTGGCTATCCCATCGCCTGGCTATCCCATCGCCTGGCTATCCCATCGCCTGGCTATCCCACCGCTGGGCTATCCCATCGCCTGGCTATCTCACCGCTGGGCTATCCCATCGCCTGGCTATCCCATCGCCTGGCTATCCCTCTGTTTGGCTGTCCCATCGCTGTGCCTACCACACTGGGACCCTGACGCTCACCACCGGGCGCCATCTGAAGGTCACTGACACTCTGCACACCATCTGCAGTGAATCCCTACCGCACCGCACCGCGCCGCAGGTACATCTCACCTTTCTGATCAGCGACACCATGCCGCTGGACCAAGCCACCGGGTACATCACTGTAGCTGTCTTGAAGACATGAGCAATTTCATTGGCGGAAGTGTTGGAGCGGATATGATACGGCCTCTGTGAAAAATGCCGCAGGGAAAGCATTTTAATTTGTCTGTTTTTTTCAGATTCCTTGGGAAATCTTTTTAGAGTACAGGAGCTCCAAAACCATCTCTCTGCACTCCTCAAGCCTCCTGCTGGAAGTCCCTCCCAGCGTGACCACGGCTCAGTCGAAGTGAACAAAGCACTCATGTCAGCATGAACAAGGACATCACCAGATGTTCAAACAGCAGCACAGACAGAGGGCGAACCCTGGGCCCCCAGCCAGCTCGTGTCGGCTGGGCCGGCCCGGGATCCCAACCCGCAACGGCTGCCGCCGGGTCCCCGCCGCCCGCTGCCACCTCCCGCTCCCCGCCTGCCCTGCAGCACGATTTACAGCCGCCCCGTGTTTCCATTTGGAAAGATTTGTGATTCCTAGATTTTTATGGTATTTCTGGGGTCCAGGGTGTTAAAAATACATTTGAAAAATAGCATCTGTAAACTGTGAGATCAAATCAGATGCATTGTGCTTAGCGTGTCCTGACACTAGGTGGACCTCCAGGTCTCCCCTCACTTCCCCATCGGTGCCACCATTGTGTTTGACTCCTAACAGCATCTCTACTCCCATCGTTAGAAATGGTGCCATCAAGTCAAAAGCCATTGCAAGGACCAGTCCCGCAATTCATTTAACAGTACCAGTGGAAAATTCAAATATGATATTAATATGTTTAGAGAGAGCACATGGCTTTAGTTACCCAGCAGGTCAGACAACCATGGCCCCTTCATGTATCTTAACTTGATCACTCACAATTTGCAATACTCAAAGTCATTTGAAAATCTGTTATTTAAAATTGATTCATGAAAACATTTTTTAGATATTCAGCAAAAACTTATGATAGAGTTTCTTAAAATCTTGTTTTGCATACTCTTGTACTAAAAGAACTTTCCCAGCCTCACAAGGTTTAAACAACCTTAGCTTAGAAGAAGGTAATTCAAATAATTTTGTCCCATTCTTTTTACTCAGCACTTCCAAACCTCTAATCTAACCATCTGTCTGCAAGGTTCCCCCAGCCTTACCTGAGTTACCAACAGAACACGGATGTGACAGGCAGGGCATAATTGACACATCGTGGTTTGCTTTTGCTCAAACTGCCCGGTCTTATTTTCTTATTACGACAGCAACAAGAATTTGTTATTGGTTTTTTTAAGTCCTTTCTTTCCTCGCAGGAGGGAGCTCCAAGTGAACCCTGTTGCAGCCCGCGCCTCAGAGCTGTGACTCCTCAGGGTTTGGTTTGCTCAGCCCGCGCCCCGGGGCTGTCACTCCTTAGGGTTTGGTTTGCTCAGCCCGCACCCCGGGGCTGTGACTCCTTAGGGTTTGGTTTGCTCAGCCCGCACCCCAGGGCTGTCACTCCTTAGGGTTTGGTTTGCTCAGCCCGCACCCCAGGGCTGTCACTCCTTAGGGTTTGGTTTGCTCAGCCCGCACCCCGGGGCTGTCACTCCTTAGGGTTTGGTTTGCTCAGCCCGCACCCCAGGGCTGTCACTCCTTAGGGTTTGGTTTGCTCAGCCCGCACCCCGGGGCTGTCACTCCTTAGGGTTTGGTTTGCTCAGCCCGCACCCCGGGGCTGTCACTCCTTAGGGTTTGGTTTGCTCAGCCCGCACCCCGGGGCTGTCACTCCTTAGGGTTTGGTTTGCTCAGCCCGCGCCCCGGGGCTGTCGCTCGGTGCTGCTCGTATCGCCGCGGTTCCTCTTGGAGCTCCCACTGCGATCACAGGAACCCTGAAGATGTGTTTTCTGCCTCCTGTGCTGCAATAACCCTTAAAGCCTTGAGTTCAGCTCGGCCATTCCCTCCCCATTATAAAGCATTAACCCTCCCAACAGAGTGTTCAAGGAAAGAGAGAGATGGGGGTGCGCACCGTACCCGGGTCCTGAGCAGCTCGTAGGCAGTGATCCCCAGCGACCACCAGTCCACGGCGAAGGAGTAGCCCATGGGTTTCATGGAGCTGAACATTTCAGGGGCTGCAAAACGCAGGAAAAGGAAAGTTGGCCTCACCGGCAACTAGCACAGCGGGAAACATTTCCTACCATGCTAAAAACCCAGACAGGCATTTCAGTTCCTCTGGGCCTTATTCTCCCCGCTGGTGAAACGGGACTGTCAGTAATTTCTGCTTCAGTGGACTGCTCCAAAACTTAATTAGTTAACGTGTGTAAATGATGGGATGGCCTTGAGAAACAGGTGTGCTATCACCTTGTAACTGGAACATTTAACCTGCAATAAACACAATGCAATTCATGTGGATTACAGAATGCTTCACAGAATTCCTATAATCACGAGGAGAATCACCAGACCAAATTAATTCCCTACGTTGTACAAAGCACTAGAAGTCCAGCAGCTCCCGCGCTGCTCCCCTCCGCGGCACCGGCAGCCCCGGCGCCTCCTCCACGCTCCTGCGCCCACAGAGGATGAGCTCCCTGTGCTGACCCACAGTAAACGTGCTTTGGAATAAGGACTAACCCTAGTTCACAGAATCCAGGTGGAAAGTTGGCCCAAGCATCTCCTCACGCCCAGGGAGCCCCCTGCCCTCAGACGGATCTTCACCCGCGAAAGCTGTTCCCGTCCCACTCAGATCTCTCTGTTCTTGAAGCGCTTCAGTGCGGCAGAGCCCGCGCACAGCCTCGCACGGTGAGCAGAGCAGCTCTGCAGAAACACTGATGTGCAGCGTACACCTGGACACGGTGCCCACCACATGCCTGGCAGGTAAAACCTCATTTTAACTGAACGGAGCCCGAGAGCCACAGCTTTTTATGAGGAGGTTACCTGCTAATAGTGGGTGGAGGCGCAGACTGAGATATTCTCTTGGCCAATACATGTCCCTTTCGAGATTAAGGAAAATAATACTGTAGAGTTCTTGCGTGAGCTGGGAAGCAAGGATTGCTATATAGACCAGAGCAGGGAGCAACGCTTTCTGTTTGAGCGTGCGTGCCTTTAGAAAAGGATCACACCCGCGACGGAGGGTGAAAGCTCATCTGGGCAGAGCGGAGGCGCCCCGGCGGCTGCTCTGCAGGGACCCCGCGGGTGACAGCTGCAGGGAGGCTGCATTAGCTGGGTCTGACAGACAGTGCTGCTGCATACCAAAGCGTATATTTCGTGTGAGAGGGGTTATTTTAGCTGTATAGAAATGCTTCTTAGTATTTTTGTTCCACTTAGGAAAGTTGAATTTATGGCTACAAAGACTTTGCTATGTAATGTTTGCACAAGAGTTCTTTAAGCATTAGATATTTCTCTGGTTCATTACCTCCACGCTCCAGCCCCAATTGCTCGCAGCTATGGCAATGTCGTTTTGCTTTAAGCTAACTGTGCTTGCATGAGCAGTAACCAGCGGCCTCTCGCTATCTGAAAAGCCAGCAGCTACGCGGATACGGCTTGTAAGCAAACGGTAAGTTTTCTGCGGTCCCCTTACGAGGGGCTGCACGTGCTGCACGGCGCGGCCCCAGGGCACTGCAGCCCATGTTTGCAGCACGCGTGCTCTGCTCTGCGTGTGGAATCAGCAGCCGGACGGGCGTTTTCCAGCTCGCCGCGGTGTCACCGGCGCCGCTCCCGGCAGCACCTCACCCGGTTGCTCCTCATCTCAGACAATCGCGCGCGTTTTGTCGCTCACCGGGGAGGAAGTGCTCAAACTCCCGTCAAAAAGGACTTCACGCGTCTCCCACCACAGCTCTCAAATCAAACCCGTATAACAGCGATTCAAGAACATGTAGTTGTCTTTGGATCTTACCCATATACGGCTTCGTGCCAGCAATTGTGGTGACTTGCACTTCTTTGGTCAGCATCGTGGCAATATTGAAGTCAGTGATGTGCACGTGTCCTGAAAAACAGAGGTTAACGCGTAACTTGATTTGCTTTAATTTCACACTAGAAACAGCTTTGAATCAGAAACTTAAATGATCTATGGAAAGGAGTTTCCAGGAAAAAAATATTCTGATTGGAGAACTGATAGAAAACATTGCTGCTTACAGGTGTCTTGTTAGACCCTCACTTACCCTTTGGGGAACAAAAACATGGAGTTCTCCAAGTCATTTAGCAATGATTGTTTTGAGTCTTCCTGAATTTGGAGGGAAGGAGAACTGAACTTTTCTCCCGGAAAAGATTCTAGCAGCACGGGTCCTCAGTCCGAGCTCAGCCCGGTGCTCGGGATCCAACGCGGGCGGTCTCCCCCGGCCTCCTGCCGCTCTGCCGGGGCCCTGAACTCGCCCATCCCTGGCAAAGCCAGGCTCCTTATCTAAAGCATCAGATGTTTTGTACGTTGTGTTTTGCAGACTCATCACCCTCCTCTGCAATAACAGAGGGTGGCTGAAGTGCTCTTGTTTCCTCTAACCACAGAGACCAAATCAAAGTGGCTTTTCTGCCGATGGAGATACTGTGACAAGACTCCCTTGGTTATTACCTTCAACAGCGAGAACACACACACTGTACAGCGCCCGCCGGGTGGTCTCTGCCCTCTGCCCACCGCACAGCGGCGGCAGGTAACGGGGGAGGACTCACGAGAAGAGGGTGACACACAACTGCCTTGTCCTCTGCGTCCTTGCACTGTTTTTCTTTCATCTCTAGCTCTCATTCCACTTCCTAGGAGCTGTTTTCACAAATGCAAATCATAAAGACTTATTAAGGATTTGATATTCCAAGCACAAATGTGCCTTTCTTTGTATGCATCTTTTAAACGATTCACTTCAAATAAATCACAAGTTTTGTAAACTAGCCCACTTGGGAAATGACCAAATCAAGTCACTGAGGCTGAGGAAGGCGGCTCCGGGTGGCACAACGATGAAGAGCGACGGCAGCGTCACGGGCCGGGCGCACGGGGCGCGCAGGGCCGGCAGGCACCGCTGACCCGGGGGAGGCGCTGGGAGCTGCTGCGGAGCTCGAGGGTCACCCTGCAGGGCTGACGTTCTCCCAGCTGCTCAGCACCTCCGACCGTAGCCCTGCAGCCAGCGCCCCCAGGCACACCATCCTGCCCACAGTCCGTCCTGGCTGCCCGGAGCCGGTGCTTTCAGATCCACCCTTCAGTTCTGCATTATGGCAAAGAATGTTCTTATTACATCTAGCATCTGCTACCACATAATTCCTTCACCTTTTTAGAGCATCTTTTATGCAAAAAATATGAGGCTTCAGCAGATTCAACTAAGATAACGCTTTGAAGACTATGAAAGCAGAGACACCAGGAGCTGTGGGGTGCGGCGGCTCTTGGACAGACCACGCTGTGCCTTTCTTACCTGAGATTAGAGACAAAGGGCACGTGTGCAGTGCCTGCATTGGCACGAACTCACCCATCTAGTGTGGCCCTGGAGAGCCTTTCGGCAGCAGTACAAGAAATAATACCGAGCAAAGCCGTTTCAGCCTCTTGCAAAAAACCTCTCAGCTCTAATAGAGACGAAACAGGGCTTTCCTTCAATTTTATTAGACAAATGACCTGGCCAAAACCTCCTGATTAATTAGCCACAATTCCTGGAAGCTGCCATCTGTTATATTATTTTATTCCCAGGTGAGCTGTGCTGTCATCGAGCCCAATCAACAGACTTAACGTTAAAGGAGGAAACCACTTTGTGCTTGGAATGACTGTTGAAGGTGGTCATCTGCTAAGGGCTGTTTCATTGTGGGACCTGATCCAAGTCTCTGGTCTTGAACAGCTACTTTATTTATTGCACAGAAAGATGTTTGCCTGATATTCCACTTTACTTATGGCTCTCTTTAATTTCTTAGCTGAAATGGATAAGGTAATACAGAAAGTCCCTGCCCAGGGTGACAGAGGCAAACACATGAGGTGTGTGTCGCGTTGGTGACAGTCACAGCAGGACAACTCATTTCAAGGTGTGTCCAACACCTGCAGGAGGCTCCTGCACAAAGGTCGGATGATGCGCACAAGAGTTCCTGCAGCCCCAGGGATGAACACCAGCACAAAGGTGCTGCAGCTCATGACAGACACAGGCGCCTCTTGGTGTGTAAGTCTGAGAGGGTGACAAGTTGCAGGTGGAAAGGTCTCCCAGATGGGACGGACAATGGGCCAAAGAGAGAGCTGGGGGGCAAGAGAAGTCTAAAAAAATGAAGGACTGAAGTCTGATTGCTGAAGGACTTTGAGTGCTTCGCACCCTCAGGTGACTGGTCTCAATCAAGAACATTATAAAAAATTGATGTCAGCAAATAGCATCTATCCTGTGATTGCAGCTGTGAAAGCCTGGTGAAGGGAGAGAAGAGGGAGTGGGGAGCTCAGCTCCATTCTGTGGGGAAAGAGAGACTGAAAAACAAGCACAATCTCCTAAGCTAAATATAGATAATCATGCTACAATAACAGCGGCTCTGGGGAAGGACTGAACGGTGCGTGCACAAAGCTTTCTGTATGCATGAGAGGACACACCTTTGCTGCCATGGATGAAGGGAAGAGGTACAAGCAGTCAGAGTCAGAAGGACACTGAAGTCAAGGGTACATCCAAAGAAAATAACTGAAACCCCTGGAACAGGCAGTTAAAACATCACAGCGAGCAGATAATAGTCTCAAAAATGAACCCAAATTGCAGTGTCATTATAGAAGTTCCTGCTGAGCTGAACGCGACCGCAGAGACAAGCAGATTTTTTTCCCTGTTTCTCCCCTCTTTGGGGGATGCTGACCTACGTTTCCACGGCTCTGGTGCTCCCAGCTCCCTCTCGGGTGGCTGTGTCAGCTGGCCCGCGGGGCACAGGGGCCAGCGGAACACGGCGACAGGTCACCAAGGGTCTGCTGGTGAGGATGGACGGCAGCAGCCCCGCACGGCCCGAGGCCGGGGTGGTGCTGAGGCCAGGGTGGTGCCGGGGCGGTGCCGAGGCCGTGGCTGGACCAGCAGGTCCTGGGCATCGGTGGGCGCTGGCGGGACAGGGAGGGAGGACGAGTCTGTGCATCAGTCTGCGCACGAGGCAGCAGCGCCGAGCGGGGCCGGACAGAGGCTGCTGCACCGGGAGGCAGAAGCAGCTCTGCTGACAGCTCTAAATAAATAATTAGCAGCACTTTGAAATTGGAGGTCATATGCAAAACAGGTGGAGTCTGGGCTCGGGTGCTGCCAGGCAACTCTGGTCACGCTGCGATTCCTTGCGAGCTTCAGTATCTCTGTAACAGCCCCTGAAGGGATGATGAATCCGGATGTGCCTTGTCCCTGCACTGGCTTTTTCGCTCTGAGCGCCTTGCTGTAGTTGCTAATTAAGATTTCTCAAAACAAACCATTTACACGGATTTTCAAAAAATATGAAATGACAAAGTGCTTTCCTAATGAGTTAAAAGCCAATAGATATCAGACAAGTCTTCACTGTGAGAGCATTTACCAGGACAAAAATAATGTGCCTAGAGAATAATGTAAGAATACAGCTAGAGCTTTGCCTCGGGAAAAGACTGAAGAAAAAGTGATAGCAACACCTATAATATAACCAGCCCAGGTCTTAAAACAAGGTCTGCTAGGCACCTGATCACCAGCAGCACCATGTGTGACCCCTGCAGCACCTGCTGGAGACACGGTATGCCAGCCAGAGGAGGCGCCGGCCGAACACCGAGCGTGAGTCGGAACACAGCACTGCCCTCACAGAGCAACAGGCAGCAAAGTGCAAAGGGACGGTCCCGTTCCCCACTGAACCGAGCGGGGAAAGCAACAGCGACTGAGAACGGCAGGCACCTCATCGTTAACGTGCATGCCCTGTTTCTGACTCTGCTTTTATGCTTATGCACGACCACAAAGCAACTGGCACTTACCATGCTCGTCCAGTAAAATGTTGTCGGGCTTGATGTCTCTAGGAAAAAAAAGCAGAGAAGGGGAGACACCATTAGGCTAGAAGAGTGACAAGAAACAGGGCTGCGGTCACTTCAGGGAAGGCCGGTTCTGGGAAACATCCTTGCAGGGACATGGTGCCCTAGAAGGTGCCATTGCTGGGGCTCTTCGACTCTGATATTCCTGCAGGCTTTGACTTAAGCAGAAGAGAATAATTGCAAGGCAAGAGCAGAACAAGGGGTGCAGCGCCACGGCTGCGCAGGACGCTGCGCTTTGTCCAGCAGCACCCAGGCAGTCCACTTGCAACGCCAGAGCTGCTTCTGTTGTTTCCTTCTTTTTACTTCTTAGTCTGTCTCAATACTATATCGAGAGCTGTTCCCCATTTCCTCAGTAAAAATAAAATTAGATTAACATCTTCGTTCTAGAGACAAAAAGGTTCCTCACAAGTTTTACTCCTGAACAGAAACAAAAGAACAAAATAATAATGCCTACAGCAGTGCTGCAGGGAAATGCTTTCTGCTGAAGGGAAACAACGTACACCTGATACGCCACCTGTGTCCGCCTGAGTGACTTTACAAACCATTACCTGGCTTTAATGAGCTAATTACACCAGTCCCGTTCACCTGCTGCCACACTGAGCCAGGCCCGCAGCCTGGCGCACTGCCAGGGCACTGCCAGGGCACCAACCGCAGCGCACTGCCAGGGCACCGGCCGCGCCGTCCCGCGTGACCCGCCCGCCCGGGGCTCTGGGAGACAAACGAGCTCCTCCAGTTTTATCTTTGGAAACGCCGTCACTAAGATCAGGTTTGAACTCACCCAGGCACCTGGAACCAAGAAAAGACTATGTACCTGATTATCGTGTAGCAGCTTACAGTTCTCTGGCATCTTCTCACCCAAACCAGCGGGTTACAAATACCAGTCCCTGTCCTTGTGCCATCCCCGTCACACAGGGACAGGCACCTTGATTATTTGTATATTTATTTTTTAAATAAACTAGCTATATAATTTCCTAGCCTGAAAAAATTAACAAATATTCCTCACTCTTCTGTATGTTGGTGGAAATAATTCCAGCCATGGGTCTGTGTTTGCTGCCTCTGCACAGGTTTGTTCAGACAAAATAAGCAACCGCTTGCCTGGCTCCTGATGTTCCCAGCTCCAGATGTTGCAGTGCCATTGACTCAGCTGAGTTACTTGATCAATCTAATACCGTCCCACTTGGTTACAGTGTCAATTAAACAACTTACATTACAGTGTTAATTAAATAACTTGCAAATTTTACAGACTGCCATGCATGTTTTGTTGTACTTGATTCACTTTAAACACGTATAGCTGAGTCCCACCCCATTTGTTCGGGCCAAGCCAACAGTGTCAGGATGGAGCCCTCGCTGCCCAGGACAGACACAGCCCAGGCTGCTGGTTTGATTCATGTTTAATCCATGCTCATCCATTATTTGGTGCTGGTGAGCAGGTGCTGGGCGCAGACGGCCGGCGCAGCGTTCCCGTCCCGCACATCGGGCTCGTGTCCCAGCCCGTGGCAGAGCCCGCGCGGGCCGGTGGACGGACCGCCCGCCACGGCAGGTGCAGCGGCTGCAACCCACACAGGGACCACACAAACCAAGCAGCATGAGACCAGACTCCTGAGAAAGCAGCAGCCGTCCCCTGGGCTCCAGCCACAGCGGAGAAAAACCTCCCTGCTGCCCTGGGGCCCTCCCGACGCCGCGGCACGCCGAGCCCCAGCCTCCCCGATGCTCTGGCACACCGAGCCCCAGCCGTCCCAACGCCGCGGCACGCCAAGCCCCAGCCGTCCCAACGCCGCGGCACGCCAAGCCCCAGCCGTCCTGCTCCCACAGCCCAGAAATGGCATCAAACGCTACGGACACGAACAGCCCTGACCGTCAGCAGCCCTTGAATAGCATGTTCCTTCCCTTACCAACAACCATAATTGTTTCCATGTAAAGTTTTGTACCACGCTTTGTTTTTACACCTCAAAAGAATGCTCTTCTGGAGTGATATTGGTAAGTGAGATAAGCGTTTCCCCAACTTTATCAACCCTCTGCTAGCCCCCCCATCCATACCCTCGTTAGCAGCTGCTAAGTCAAACCCTTGGACCCCTGAGGTTGCAATGCCCAGGACCAGCAGCAAACAGCCGCACGTCTGTCTGTGCACGTCTGTCTGTCCGGAGCCAAATGCTGCCTCTCTAACCAGGGAAAAGCTCTGCCTCCTCTGTTATTTTGAATGTCTTCAAATGTGTGGGAAGAGCAAATATTTTTTCACTGGCCACGAAATATCTTGGTGGCAAAAAAGAAACTCTCACCACTTCTAGGGAGCGATTTAAGCTGATACAAAGGAAAAAGCTGCGTTTGGTCCCCTTCCCTGACTTTCGGTGCATACAGGGGGGAGCACAAGGGAGACGCCCTCAAGTGTGACAGCAGAGAAATTCTGAATGCTGACGTCGGCCCTCCCTGGAGGAGGATGGATATTAACGAGCTACAGCCAATTAAACCTACCAGAGACAGCCTCTTGCAGGATCAGCAAACAAGTCAACTATGCTATATGATAGCTATCCCAGAGGGAGAAACAACATGCTCCCTGTTGTATACAAAGTGCTTTTCCCTAGGAAGCCTGGTGTTTTACATAAAAGCAAATGCACGTGGGGGAATACTTTGTTCAGCTCTTAAGCTTCTATTTGTCCTTTCCCAACAAAGAGGAACGAGTAGCCTGCCGGAGCCCGCGCGCACCGGTGCGCGAGGCGCCCGCTGACCTGTGGATGATGTGCCTGCTCTGGAGGTAGTCGAGGGCCAGCACCAGCTCGCAGATGAAGAGCTTCACGGCGCCCTCTTGGAACCGCACGTTCTGCTGGAGGTGGTAGCGCAGGTCCCCTCCGAGCAGCAGGTCTACAACCATGAACATATCTTCCGCGTCCTGGAATGAGTACCTGAACGGCAGAAGCACGGTTCAAGGATGAGGATATTAAAAAAAGACAAGTTAAAAAGGGACGTATGCTACATCGGGGAGTGCTCCTAATTTCTTTGAACTTTTTCACTTGGTAAATAATAATTTCAAGACCTTTCCATGCTCCATTTCCTGCTGTGAATAAACTCCTACCACCTACATTCTCAAAATAATTGAGATTACAACAATTTAGCTTCAGATCCATAACCAAGTCGGAGCAGCTTGTATGAACAATTAGCAACAGGCCCCTAGAAGAACAGGAACATAATGTTTTTATGCTGAACTTGTTACCGTTGGCCACTTGAAAACCAAAGGCGCATCCAAACCCAGCGCCCGCCCGCGGGCTGCGGCTCGTTCCCCTCCCAGCGCCGCGAGGCAGCCGGGCGGCAGCTCTCACCGTGTGTCAGGGGCTGGGCAGCGGTGACCGAGGGCACAGACCACGCGTTTTGGCCTTGGGGAGGACCCCAGACTCACACCTGAGAGTTCAGCTCACAGCACTCATGGTACAAGAGATTTCAGAAAGGAACACAAAGTTACTCAAAGATTTGTGACCTTTAGCCTCATTTTTTGTGTTTAGCATCGATACGTTTCACCTCATTCCAAAAATAAATCCAGTATCTAATAAATGTAGTTACCCACCCCGCCAGAAGAATCCTATAACTATGGGATATTGGCCGCTGGATCATGTAGTGTCTGAGAGCACATACCTTGAAATGTTGCTGGCGTCCTAATGAAATTCACCTGTCAGGCTCTAACAGTAAAAGAGGCTTATTTAAAATCCCTTTCTACTGGCACACTGCGGGAAAACGCTGAACCAAGTGAAGGGCAAGAATTAGCGCATCTTTTATCACTCCGCTGGTCAATCCCACTGCTAGTGGTTGAAAAAGAATTATAACAGAGCACGTAGGCTGCATTTTTCAGGTACTCTCAGAGGAAAGAGACTCTTTTATGTACACATTTCCCCTACAGATATATGGGTTTCTGCAATAAAATTTGAGTGGTATTATTTTTCTGTCAGTAAATTCAATCATAAATTGCTTTTATCTTTGCCGACGAGCATCAGTTCAGTGAAATATCAATAAGGTATTAAGGCAGGCTGTTTAAAGTACAAAATAAACCACAACATCAGAACTGGGGGGTGATGAGAAGCAGGCGGCGCCCAGAGAAAGCCTGCGGACCGAGCGCTGCTCGGCGATCGGCCCCTGCTGCGCGAGGGACACGCCAACGGCCGTTACAGCCCCCAGCGACAGCCGCCGGGAGGAAACCGCGGGAACACACAAACCGGCCCTCAGACTTGTCTGGGGGTCAAGGGGTTAACAATTCATTAATCAGGATTCCCCGAAAGCAGAGCCTGTGTCCAACACGGCCCGCGGGACCGGCCCGCGGCGCGCACCCGCTCCGCAGAGCGCCGGGACGGCCCCGGCTCGGCAGCGGCACCGCAGGCGCGCCCGCACCGTCCCGCGCCGCGGCGTCCGGCTGCCCCGGGGACCGGCCTGCGGCAGGACGGCGGGCAGCTCTCCGAAAGCCGTCTCTGACTGACCGTGCTGACTGAGCCGGTACACGCAGGGGCAATATCTTACCATAAATTAACTAAGAAGGGGTGTTCCAGGCCCTGCATAATCTGCAGCTCCTTGAAAACATTTCTTACTTCATTACGCTCCACACACTTCTGTTTATTCATGTATTTCATGGCATACATCTTCTTGGTATCGTTCTTTTGCACAACACAGACCTAAGTGAGCAAATCAAGGGATAAATCAGAGAAGATCTGTCAGCAAACTTGGGCTCACAGAGCCCGGTCACTCGAACGCTCTCCGGTGGCTTCGAAGTCCACGCTGCCGCGTCCCAGCTGCACGCACCGCCCTGGGCATCGCCGGTAAACCCTCACCCGGCTTTCGGCCAAGGGAGAAAGGTGAGGGGAAGGGATTTATCACAGACAGGAGATGGGGAACAAGTCTACACTTTTATTAATAGCACTTTATTTAATAGCACTCGCTAATCTCGGTTGTGTCCGTCCCTCACACATCAGCTACTGGCTGGAAGAGCCTTTTCCACCACAGAACTACAGGTTAGAAATGGGGGAGCAGCACCTGATCTCCCCCTTCTTGGTAAGTTCCATTGAGCTCACAAAGCACCTTGGGCTTTACTGGGGCTTGAATTTTAACCTTTCTTATATCCCACCAAATCTAGAAAGAAATGCTGCTTCGGTGAAAGACTCAGAGTTCCTGAGCCTGCACGAGGGGACAAATGACCCTCCAGAATTCTGTCAGTGTACGCAGGCATGGAATTCCATAACGACAGAAAAATAAAACCAGCCTAGAACAAACACTGTGTTTCACAGAGAAATATCCCCTTAAAAACTGCCAGGCCTTTCATGTTGGTTGTAGCTCCTTATTAAAACTGCATCATGATGTCCAGTTCAGTGGGGAATCTTAGAAAATGCTTATCCAGAAACATAATGCAATTCAGCTCATTTGATTTATCAGTATTTCATTTTAATCTCCTGTAATATAATTTGCAGCTACAGAATGGCTGAGGAATCGGGCTCTGGTTTTTTCTTGGTCACCGGGAGCCGAAGCTCAGGTCAAACCCACTGACAATGGACGGTTCCTTTCTTTACTCTCACACGAGCCTCTAATTAACTCATTTCTCAGGACGGGTTCAATTCTTTACTCTCACATGAGCCTCTAATCCACCCATTTCTCAGTCCCGCTTTCAGCTGCCCAAACGGTGATTAGTTCACAAGATACTTACTTTTCCGAAGCTTCCCTTCCCAATAGCTCGCAATATTTCAAAATGGTCAAAGGTGACTGCAAGAAAGAGCAAACATGCAAATATTAAATGGCTGATCAACCGTTTGATGATATTACATTATCTCTACTTTTCCTCCATAAGAGAAGAGCTGATAAAAACAAGGGATACCCCAGCAACTTTCTGTTGCTTTTGGAAATTTTGGTGCTGTTTAAAACCTGGTGTTTAACAGGCTCTTTTTCTTTGAGACCAGCTGCAAAGGCAAGTTCCCTGGGTTGGCCGTTTTCAACAGCAGATCGGGCAGGGAACCATCAAGGAAACGTTACACTCTGCCCTGCCCGTTAACCGTGGAGGTCGCATCGTATTCCTGCTGCAACCAAACACAAAGACATTTATACCACGTGAAGACGTAAACGGGCAGCTGGGTCAGCGCACCCCTGTGGTGCTGTGCACAGCCGCCGGATGAGCGAGCCAGGCGCGCACAGCAGCGCTGAGCACCCGCTCCCGGAGCACCCGGGAAACGAGCGGCAGCTCCGCAGGCCGAGCACCGAGACCGGGACGAGGACGCCTCCCTGCCCCTCCTGGTCCCCGCTGGAGGAGGGGCTGGGAGGTGACACCTGCACAGCGGGGGAGGTTGTTCTGTAAGGGCTAATCTGAAGGAGCCCACATATCGAGTGTTTCTGGTCAGCCGGTATGAAGCTGCCTGTGTTTCATCTCAGGCAATAAACAGATCCAGAGAAACAGCAAATCAATCACTGCTCAGCAAACTCAGATTAACTGTCCTGGGCTCAAGCGCTGCTGCCGGCTGCTGGACGAGGCCCCGCGGCAGCGATCCCCGAGCCAAACGCTCCGAGCCTGGCAGCGCGTCTGAGCGCCGCAGGAGCCGACGGTGCCAGCGGCGCGGGCGAGCGCGCACTCGAGCGTCAGGAAAAGGCCTCTGATGGGTTTATAGTAACTCACCAGCTTTAACTGGTGTGACCCCTTCACTGAGAGATACCACTGATGTGATGGGCTTGAATCGCAGAGTTAATTTGCCTCGTGCTCCTCAGGTCCCCAAAGGTTTTTATTAGGAGAGATGGCCGGTGAGGAAGCTGTTGTTAATCACTCTGCCACGGCGACAGACAAATCCTCCTCGTTACAGACTGGCACGTGATACCAGTCAACCCTTTTCTCCTTGGGCCACGTCCTGTCTCTAAGCTAAGACAAGGACAACAGGACACACGCCTACTAGGTCCTTGCCAGCACACAACTACAGGGAAGCGTACTCATACTTTGCTAGTGGACTTTTTCTTTAAAAATAATACATGTATTTTCCAAAGAAATCAACCAAGCAGAGTTTCATTCAGCACAAACACGATGCAGGAAGGTCAAACTGCCCCTGCCAGACGGGCCCCGAACCTGCCCGAACCGGCTCCGCAGCACGGGCTGAACACAGCGCTGCCACCCGGGCGGGAGCAGCACCCGCCGGGTCCCCGCGTGCTAGAACAGCACGCTGAATTGAAAACAACTGTCTTGTCATTGCTGTAATCTTGTCAGGTAAGGTGCCACAATCTAACCAAAGCAAAGTTTATGGTTTCCAGTTATAACACCTGGAAAAAAGGGCTTTTAGGTAGAGAAGCCCTTTTTCAAACCTGGAATAACACAGAGGTCCAGCCTGAACGTGTAAACACTCTCCACCTCCTTGTCTTTTAATATTAATGTTTTCACTAACATTTTAAACACGAGTCTATAACTGAGCTGGTCGTAAGAAAGCTAAATTGCACACTTTCTATTTAAGGCTCTCAAACTGGGTACGATCGTGTCTCTCTGTTTCAGCTCTCCTACCAGCCCTGATTTTCAGTCTCACTTCCCAAGAGTACTGGAATTTGTGGTGTCCAAATCAGGAGCCGAACACACGCTCTCCATCCCGGCTCCACACCTACAGCTTCCACAAGCCCCGCTGCGCCGCCTGACGGCACCTCGAACAATGAAAAAGCCAAAGCATTTGCCCTTCAGAGACAAAACTCGTGTGATGTGCCAACTCAGACGAATTATGTTTAGGAGATGCCAAGGAAGATAATACAACAGCTATAAAGAACCAACTGAAGCATAACCATGAAATACCATTTTGAAAGCAGGGTTGCACTTTTAGACCCAGGTTCAAGGAACAATATTTAGATAAAAAATACAGAACGCAATTAGCCATGAAAAACGTTCTCAGCAGAGACAAGTTAACCCTGCCAAAGGCCCCGGCTCCACCGAACAGGTGAGGTCGATGCTTCGGGGCCAGGGCCTCCCGCGCCCGTCCCCCGCACGGCTCGCACCACTCGCACGCTGTGTTGAGACTCGTCTTCCTTTCGTCACTGAAATCTCCTGCATTTTTATGATGTTTCCTCTCGCCTTTCCTCCTCTGCTCTGCAGCCTCAGGAAACCGGTGCTACCACAGGATCGGGAGTGACAGCGCAAGTCCCTCCATACCGAGGACGGTTCAGTTTTAATCGAAATTAGAATAAGGACAGGATTGTGACATCTAAGTTGATACAGTCTCTGTTCACAAATTTGGCAAGATAATGGAAAAGTTAATAGGGGACATTTGCATTTCAGGTGAATTTCTCCGCCCTCAGTATATAAAAATATGACTAATTTGAGGAAAAAAATGTGCTACCACTTTTTAATGTTGGGCACAGCCATGAAAGCACAACTGCACCAGTGCGGACACTATCTGGGTGACCCCCGAGCCTACAGAAACCCAACAGACCAGCGGTGAACCACTCGGGGCCTCTTTCCTCAAGGAGCCGAGTGAGACAGACTGGGATTCGGCCAGCGTCCCCCCTTCTCCCCTCACACCCAGTCATCAGGATTGCATCCTCCCTGACTGAAGCTCTTACCTTTGGGACAGCACTTTACGAATCATCTAGGTTCTTATACATTTTGCTTTTGTTTCCATGCATTTGTTTGTATCTACCTATGTGTTTTATTATTGTACGCAGATGAAAGCCCATACTGGCAGTGAACAAGCTGACTCATGCAACAGGAAATATATTTATGGAATAATCTTTTAATGACTGTCTCTATAATCTTGGCAGCACAGTGACACCGGCCCCCAGCACTGCCCTCAGCACCGTGCTCCTCTCCAGCCCAGCAAGCCCGAGCGCTGCTCTCCCAGTGCCAGCTGGGCCGTCACCAGGAGCCCCCAGCTCCGCGGCTGCCGCGCGGGTCTACTTGGCGGCCGCCCCGCTGGGCCCCCAGCAGGGACGGGAGCACGCGTCGCTCCCACCGCACTCCACACCAGCCCCCCCGTGCCGTGATCTCCAGAACAAACCTCCCCTGCCTCCAGAACAGCGACATTTCTTCTCTGCCTTCGAACCCCTGGCAGTGTCCCAGGGACACCCCAAACCCAACCCTGCCAGCAGCGACCGTCCCAGCACCCGGCTGCAGCGAGGGCGCCACGAGCCCTCCTGGCAGCCGAGCGCGGCTCTGCGGGACCCACGGCACGCGGCTGCCGCCGACCAGGACGCAGCTCGCCCACCGAGACCTGGGGGCATCTGCAGCCCCAGCACAGGAGCTGTGGTGACCCCGAGTCAGTCTGTGCACGTGGACTTTGCGGTCCCAGGCAATACAGGGAGAGCTCTTACCATCTTCGTTTCCATCGAGGGGTGGTGACTGGCTGGAGGTGTTTGCTCCCATGGCGCGTTCAGCCCCGGCTCAGCTCTCTCTGCTTCTCTGCGGTAAGCCGGTGCCTCCAGCGCGCTGTCATCCGCGGTCACTGCCAGCAGAGCCAGGCAACGTTCTGCTGCTGCATCCTGGAGGGGGCAGGAGGCAAAAATTCATCGTCATTCAGCATTAAGAAGCATTTTGCAGCTTGCAAATTTCTCACTGGAGGTTCACTGCTCTGGAGACAAAACTGAGTGTCAGGGAAAAAGTGCATTATAATGGACTTTACTAGAGAAAGCCAGTAACATCATAACCTTGTACCTGCTGCCCACTGAGGGACGCGCAGAAATAGACCAACAGACCAAAAGATCCGAGGACCTGGCTCATGTTTGCTGTATCATCCAACACACTACATTTTGTAGCTTCCATGATCTTATGACTGATTTAGAGATGATAAAGTATAGCTAATTGTAGTGAGGTCAATATCCAAAATAAAAGGACACAGTGACTTGGCCAGATAAAACCAGACAGGCAGTTTTGACTACTAAGGTCACGTGGAAGTGTAAAAGCTATATGAGAAGAAATTAAGTGTCAACCTTTTGATTTATACTGTTACATAAGTCTTTCATTTGGAAAATGAAAGAAAATCATACCTTTTTTTTTTTTTTTAATGGAAAGATGTCATGGCAAATCAAGGTGTAGTTACCATTCAGTTTCTTTAAAAGTTTGTTTGGATCTGAGCAAGAAAGGAAAACCTTCCGAGGTACGGTCCACTGCCGGCTGCAGCGGCTGCTGCTCCTCACCCTACGGGAGGTCAGGTCTGTCCACCAGCCGCCCCGGGGCTCCCCCAGCACCGAGCCCATCAGAGCCAGCACAAAGACACCATCCCTCCAAAGTGTTTTACAGCCTCCACCTCCACCCGCCAACACTGCTGCCGCGGTTCATACGGATCTCACCATGCCCAGCAAGGAGCAGGCGAGTTTGTGCTTCCCAAAAGGCCAAAAAAACCCAGTGCAAACTATTAAACTAAAATCTCCATTTCTCATATCAGAGAATTGAAACAAGATCCAACAATAAAACAAATGAAGCAGCAAATGTTTGCAATCCCTATCTGTGCCTCTGAAGGGAACAGATTGAGCCTTCAGTCTGAAACAAAGCCACAACAGCATCTTTTTTCAAGCCCCAAAACTTACACTTCCGAGGAAAAACGCACCTTCAGATGTAACGGCCATAAATCAGGCTGGGTGACTACAGAGCCTCCTCGGAAGAGGACCACTGCCTCAGAGGGGGTCACAGGTAATTTCTTTCCTCATCTCTTCATTGATTAAGAAGAACCCGCTCAGAGGCAGAGGTGCTGCTGTTCTGTTGAACAGCTGAAACTGGGCGGAAATGCAGCAGTACGTGACGTTACCCCATCATTTCTGTCCCAGAGAAACTAAAGCCCATTTTGAATTCTTCCATAACCACCGCTAAGTTCCGGGCGGACAGGAGCGGGTGTCGCGGGTGTCACCTCGAGCTCTGTCCCCGCTGGAGCCCTCGCTCCGGCAGCGCCGTGCGAACCCGCCCGGACCGCGCACCCGCGGCAGCCGGCGCTGCGGACCCCGACGCTGCGGCCGGCGGCATCACCGGCAGCGCCCGAGCGCGAGGCGGGTCAGCGCGGGGTGGTGCAGACCCCGCTCCGGGAGCGCAGCCGAAGCAGCACCTACCTCGGGAGGGGCGGGAACGCGGCCGAGCAGCCGCCGGCCCGGGCGGCGACAACTTGCGGGGCGGCGGCAACCTGCGGGGCGGCCGGAAGAGGCCGGCGTCGGCGGAGCCGCCGCAGCCGGAGGGTCCCGGAGGGGCCGGAGGAGCCGCCGGGCGTCCCGTGGGTCCCGCCCCGGGCGGAGTTTCCCCTCGCGGCGCGGGCGAAGGCGAAGCCGCACGCGTGGGGACCCGCGCGGTGGGTGTCGCCTCCCGCCCGCAGGAGCCTCAGCCGCGCTGCGGTGACACCTGCGGCCGGCGGAGGGACAGCCTGCTCTGATCTGCCGGCACAACGGAAAACCTTCTGCCGCTCCGAGATGTGCTGCCGAGCTGTTCCCTGCGCTGCTGGTCAGCCTGGGGTCTGCTCCTTAACGCAAGGGCCGCCACAGGTCTGAATTGCCTTTGCTAAGGGGAGGGTCGGGCTCGGCAGCTCCAGCCCCGACGCCCAGGTGCAGCCGGTCTCACAGCAAGAGTTAACTCTTCAGGAGGGGCCAGTCCCGCCGGGCACTGCCTGCAGCCCGGCCCCGCTCACGTTCCGTAACGCTGATCACCGCCCGCTCACACCTGCAGTAAAGCGACGTCCCTCTGAGCACAGCCCGAGCTGCTTTGCTCTTTGTAAGGTCGAGTCCCAGCGGACGTGCCACATCCTCTGTCTGAGCGCGTTCCGATTGGAAAGGATCTTGTCAAAAAGCAGACACCACGTTTCCATCCCGTTGTCCGTACCTTTGGGCACGGACTCTCCGGCTCTCGGGAGTGCTTGGAGCAGGCTCGGGCTCCCGGGGCTCCTGGGGAGAGCAGTCCTTGCTCCAGGACAGCTGGAAGTCAGAGGAATTAGCCCATTTCATTCTCTTTTACTATTTTATCTATTCAGCCAGCCATGTTTTTGTTTCGAGTACCAAACTAATTTCTAACAATGGCTTACAAAAATAGAGACATTTAGCCATACTTACAGTACATATTTCCCAGAACCCCTGAGCTCTAAAAGAAGTGAAATTATACTTAGCAGCCATATCTCAGCTGTTACTCTCTGGTGAACTTTATGTTATGTCTTTCGTGTGTCAGATGTTAATATCCACTGCTGGCATCTCTCGTGGTTAAAGTGGGCTCACTTTCACGTGGGTGCCCAAAGCTTCTACTGAATTAGAGGTATTTTCTACGCTTTGCGGGTGAGTGCTTGTTCAAAAGTGTAGGCATCGATGTACACATTTAATCGACTTTGAAACAAGGCCCGCAGTTCTGTCCTTGGCCACAGCGGGTCACTGCGGACCCGCACTGTCCCGCACTGTCCCCGCGCCGCCGCGGGCACGGAGCCCTGCTTGGGGTCACGGGGGGCCGGCGGCTCTCGCCTCCCCGTCCCCGCAGACCCTGCGGCCCCCGCAGCCCCCGCGGCCCCTGCAGCCCCCGCGGCACCCGCAGCCCCCGCGGCTCCTGCGGCCCCCGTAGCCCCCGCGGCCCCCGCGGCCCCCGCGGCCCCTGTGGCCCCTGCGGCCCGTCCCTGCTGCTGGCGGCCCGGGGGCGGCCCGGAGCATCCAGGGCTCCCCTCCAGCAGCTCTGTCCCCCCACAAGCACGGAGCGAGGTTTTTCTGGATGGGCGAATCTGCCCCTGGCTTTACCCCGTCGAATCCATATAGAAGCAAGGACTCATTTATTCCAGCTGAGGATCAAACTACTGTCTATTAATAAACAAACTGTCATCCTGCCCCAGGGGTCAAGCAAGAACATTCCTTGATATTCCTCTGATGGGCCCTTAAAAGTCATGAGAGATGAGATTTGCTTAAGAAAACTCACGATAGGAGACTTCTCCAAGGACACAGCTTCAAGTGTGACAGTGCACAAAAGGGTTGTTGTCTCCAGCAGATCACGTGAAACAGTGCCAACATCACACGTTGGCTCAAACAAAAGGCTTTGGAAAGCTCTAGGCAGAGATGCATAACCTAAACAATGAAAAGCCCTTTGAGGGTTTGGAGAGCTTTCTCAGTTTGTGTTTGACAGCTGTAATTGCTACCTTTATCCTCAAGATAGGGGCACATAGAAGTTAACTCTGTCTTATGGTCACACGGTGTGTAAACCGGTGGGCTGGGAAGTAGAAAGTGTTCCCAATCCCATTCCTTTTACCTGGTACATATCATAACCTGACACAGCGGGCAGTGTTCTCTGTGCGGTCCCCAAGCAGTCCGCAGCCACACTGACCACAAACTGGAAAGAAGACGTTGCTGTGGCGGTAGCAGTGGCTCTTTGTCCCTGTTTGAGCGCGGGGGATGACGGGGCATTAGTATTCTGATGGGCAGCCGTGGGCACGGCGCCTCCTGACTCGCAGCACTGCCAGCGATGAGCCAAGCGCGGGGACTGACTCCGGTGGCACCGTCTCCAGAGCAGCGCGGCCCTGGGGCGGCGGAGCGCACAGACGGGCCGTTCACAGCGCGGCTGCACGCGCTCCGAGCCCAGTGTCAGCTCTGCGCTGCGGGCGGAACGATGATAACAGGTCAGTAAATAGCTCCCTTCGTGCAGGGATGGCTGACATTGGTGCGCCAATTGTTCTGCATGTGTGTGTTTGTTTGAAAAAGGACAAGCTGTATACAAACGTGAGTGTATCTTATCTGCTTTCTGCATGTTTCCCTGGCAGGTTTTGGAGAGCTCATGCAGGATGTGCTGTGGTGCTTTAGTCAAGTGAAAGGAACTGCAGATATTGGGGTGACGGAAGGTAAGTTTATTTTCCCTCTTGTTGCTGTGATCAAAAAGAAGTTGTTTGTCATGTACATCTTGCCCAGTCAACATGCAGGGGCTTGTTCACGTGTTGTTGGAAACTGCTGGCAAAGCGCTAAGTCGCACTCTTCATTTCTGCCTTCGTTACGTACTGATGCATTTGAAAGAGATGAGTCTCTAAAATTAGCTATTGATCCAGAAAATTCACTTGAAGGCATTATGGCTTAATCATATCAATAGTCTTTGAAATAGATTTCCTTTTCATTTTCAGCTGTTATTTACAGGATTTTTCAGGGAATTACGAGACAGCCTTTCCCACTACAACATCCTTCACTGGAATCAGTTGGGTTCTGTTTCTGGGTAACATAAGTATAACTTGGTGCTCATTCTTGTATCTGGAGTTAAAATGAACAGCAATGGATATGGGGGGGGGCGGGGGCGGGATTGTTGCAGACAGCTGGGGATGCGGGAGCTTGGGACGCCCACTTCACACCCAGCAGCGTCCAGGGTGACCGGTGCTCCCCGGTCACTGGGGCACGTCTCTGTGCCAGCACATCTGTTGGGCATTTGGCCAACACGGAGACCGCAAAACACGGGCAGTTGAAATGAACACATTCCATTTTCCTGACTTTAAAGGTGAATTTTTTCATTCAGTTCCGTTCCTTCTACGATTGTTCTGGCTTAAACTTCTTACTGGGCATTTCCCTACACTTTCTTATTCTCATTTCGCACTTTCATTTTCCTTTCACTAATTGCATTGTCCATTCATCCATTAATTCCTTTCCATTTCACATTTATTCCCTACATATTCTGTATCCCTCAAGGATAACTGAAACCTTTACGGTATCCCTCTGAACCTGCCCTGTCCAGGCAGTGGTTTTGTGCCATAGTGAGCCCAACGAACAGTGATCAAATCCCGTCTTCATGTGTGCGGAGCAGGTCGGTTTGTGGTACTGCAGGGTCCTTCTGCATTTGCGTTAAAGTTGTGTCTTGTTTTGTCTGGAGTGCCAGAGGCCGTGAGCCGCGTTCCCAGGGATCGCCTGCAGATCGCATGACGGACAGGCCCCCACTCGGAACGCGGCACCGGGGATGCTGCTCACCAGGACCCGGCTGCACTGGCAGAACTGCGCCGTCCTGCCCCAAACCAGGATGCCCAGTTGCACTGGCAGAACCGCGCCGTCCTGCCTCAAACCAGGATGCCCAGTTGCACTGGCAGAACCGCGCCGTCCTGCCCCAAACCAGGATGCCCAGTTGCACTGGCAGAACCGCGCCATCCTGCCCCAAACCGGGATGCCCAGTTGCACTGGCAGAACCGCGCAGTCCTGCCTCAAACCAGGACGTCCCTATCATGTTCACGAAGTTCCTCATCTTCACATGCTGAAGAGCCTGCCTCCTTCAGCAGGGTGGATTGTCCTTCTGGCTTTCAAGTGATACTTAAAATGCTGCCAAGAATAATTCTGTGTTAATTCTCTGATAGTACTCTTGCCCTTTTCCATGCGTGCATAAAGCTGCATGAACAGAGATACACAGAAACTTTCTCCTCTTGTTCTTTCCTTGTTTATTGCTTTCCTTAACTTGGAATGTGGCATAGCAGTGTGTAGTACTTGTCCTGATGAAACCAGTGGTGCCACGGGTCCTTTAACCCGTGAATGAATGAGCTCTCTTGTGCATAGATGGGAGGCCCAGGACATCTTTCAGCTGCTCAAACAAACACTAGTTTCAGTGTTAGAAATAAAGTAGATGATGTTGCTGATCGCTGTTGTGGTGCCACAGTGTTTTGAATTATATTTCATTTCTATTAACAGGGAACAAGTTCTAGACATCTTGCTGTATTTTGATATATTGATAATTAGCAGTGTGGTGTAGCAAAGGGATTGTTGCAAATAGAAGAGGTGGGATTTCCTCTGGCGTTCCTGACCCCCACGGCCCGCAGTGCGGAAGTGCCGTGGCCATGGGGGCTGCCCCACGCCGGGGCGGCGCGGCGCTGGGCATCCCGCACCCGCGGGTACGGCCGGTGCTGTCAGCCTGGTCAGGCGACAGCAGACACACAGTACACAGCACACACCCGCGGCACATCGGCGACGCAGAGGAGGGCGAGGTGGTGCCTGGAACAGGACACGCTCCTCCCGTGGCTGCGGGAGGTGAGCAGTGTCTCCAGAGCTGTTCTCACACGGGCTGACCCGGGGTGGCCCTCGCCTTTTTAGTGGCATCCCAGCTCCGGATAGTGCAACTTGCTGCTTGGAAATTCACCTTCCTTTCCAGGTTTTGTTGTACCCTTATGAAAGTGATACCTGAGCCACTGTGATCATGACAGATAAGTAACTGCAGTTTTCGCATCTGTGATGTACTTCAACTATGCCTACTGCACCTACCTGCCCTCTGTCACTGCAGCTGGAGACGACAGCCATCACTTTCTGAAGTAAACCCGCATGCAGTTTCTGGGTGCAGTTCAGCAGCAGTGAAGAGACAGTTGTTTACCTTTCCAGGCTAGTATATTAAATAATCTGACGTGCGAGTTATACATGCACACATAAAGTGACTTTCCATGAAAAGTGCTTTATAAAATGTAGTCTCTTTATTTCATACCTTGTTTCCTGGGATGTACTTGAGATACATGATAGCACTGGATCTTCAGCCTTCACTTCTGTGTGTGCAGAGTGAACATCACCTCCGAGCAGGAAGGGTTCACATTGCTCACAACCCAGACCTGGCTTATTTTTCCCCCACATCCAGACGCAGTATTTTAAATAAAGATATTAAAATGAAACTAAAAGCTTCTCTCTTCACTGGCAGAGGTACAAATGTGCTTGTGCTGTCATCTCCCAAAGACAGTAGAATTGGAAAGGCTGTGGCCAGGTGAGGAAACCAAACAGCAAGCGGCCCCAGTGCTCCCCAAGGCAACCACAGCAGGCAAGAGCCACAAGTGCTTTGGTTTTGAACCAAAAACTCGTCAGTAGAGTAATTAAACAGCTGGAAAAAGGGGGTGTGAGCATCAGCAGCTGATCATATTGTTTCCTTTCAACCTGCCCTCTTGATACTGTGATATTTTCCATTATGTGCACCTGAGCAGGCTGCAGCAGGGCAAGTTTGGAGAGTGCTTAGCTGTGGGAGATTCCTTCCTTAAAAAGTGGGTTGTGATTGAAAAAGCATTAGAAATATTGACCTAGATCTGTTCTACTTCTCAAATATTGCAGGTTCAACGGGTATTGGTGAGTCTGAATTGAGAGCTCTGCCTCCAAAGCATCTGTAATATAGCAAACTGTGTTTTCATCCTGTGTGTTAATTTGCACACTGTGGTTTGTAAGAGCCTTTCTGGTGGTTTGGGTTTTGGTTACTCCTCGGTCTGAACACGCGCTGTGACCGCAGGAGGCCGAGCGTGGGGCTGCGGGGACACAGAGCCAGCGAGACCTCCGTGCGGAGCTGCGGGGACACAGAGCCAGCGAGACCTCCGTGCGGGGCTGCGGGGGCGCGGAGCCAGCGAGACCTCCGTGCGGGACCGCGGGGCTGCGGGGACATGGAGCCAGCGAGACCTCCGTGCGGGACCACGGGGGCGCGGAGCCAGCGAGACCTCCGTGCAGGACCGCGGGGCTGCGGGGACATGGAGCCAGCGAGACCTCCGTGCGGGACCGCGGGGCTGCGGCTCGCTGTGTGCCGGGAGAGCGACGGACTTGCCGAACACGCGTTACCCCAAGCGCTTTTCGGACCTGCTGGCTCGTTCCCGCTGCCCGGGCAGGGGAAGCGCCCTCGGGCTGCGCAGGGCTCCGCGCCGCTTCCGCGGGCACCGGCGCTGCCAAACCGCTGCGCAACGCCGCCGAGCCGGGCGGAACGGAGCCGGGCTGCGCCCCCAGGCCGGGCTGCATCCCCCAGCCGGGCTGCACCCCCCAGCAGGGCTGCACGCAGCCGCCCTCCCGGCGCCCCGGCCGGGCCCGTCCGCGGGGCTGAGGCTGCTGCGGCGCGGGGCTCCGCGCCTCCCTGCGCGCCCGCGGTGTGTGCGCGGGCAGGACGGGCTTGTCCGCGCTCCCGGCCCATGCGGCGGCCGGGCCGGAGCGCTGCGCTGCGCGGTGCCCCCGGGCCGGCAGCGGAGCATGGGCCCCGGCCGGCCGCCCCAGCCCCGCAGCGAGCCCCTCCGCCTCCGCCATGTAGGCTACCCGGGCACCGCCAGATCCTCATGGACTGAGGAGGGGTTCCGTTATTTTCTTCTTTATTATTATTTTTTTTTCTTTCACTTTTAAGCTTTGTATGGTTTTATTTTTGTGTGTGTTTCGTTATTTTTTAACTGCCGTTTCGGAAGATGAAATGCTTCTCGCGCTACCTGCCTTACCTCTTCAGACCGCCCAGCGCCATCCTCTCCGCCAGCTGCCACGCGGAAGGTACGCGGGATGTGCGCGGGGGCAGAGCCCCGCGGAGCCGGGCGCAGGGGGGAGCGGCCGCTGTTCGCTGTTTGTCGCGGGAGGAGGCTGGGAAGGCGGCCCGGTGGAGCTGCGGGTTGTGGTGATGGACAGAAGGGGAGGGCGCATTGGAGAAAGCGCCTCAGGCGGTGGACGTGATGTGATGAGCAGGCAACACGCTGATTTCTTTGCTGTGACCTGTTCTTGCTCATTGGCATCCAGAATTGCCAGTCCTCCTCACAGCAAGGCGTGTGGCTCAGGATGCAGCGTAGTCCCTGTGTTTTGGGAGTGTTTGAAATACTGGCTGCCTCGGGCGCACCAGCACAGCCCGTGGGGCGCTTGCACGTGGGTCAGTGCCGCGTGTTTGAATTCAGTCCGCTCAGCAGCACGTGGGAACACGCTTGTGTCCCTTTGACCTTAAAGGTGCACTTGTAGCTTGGCTGAATAGTAGCAGTTTGACAGAATTTTAGCCCCTAGTACTATCTTTTGGACCCTGATTGCTACTCCTGAACTGTAGCTGAAGAGGAATATTGCTGTAGAAGAGCATTTATGCACCTGTTACTTAAGATGTAGACCGGCTCTTTGGGTCTGCCTGTTCCCACTGGTGTGCGTTGGAAATGGATCTGATGTATCTTTTGACGTGGGATGTGTGCTGTGGGCTTGCTGTCATTTATTATTGGCTGGAGAAGGGTCAAACAGCAGAGGGATTGGGGCCTTAACAGGAGTGTGTGTGTTGGTGTTGGGGTTGCTGAGGACTCCAGTGGGGTGATGTGACAGCTCTGCTCTGGCCCTTTGGAGGCTCCAGTGGGGGTAGTGTGGCGCTGGGGATGTTTAATCACTGATGTTTGAGCTAATTTTAAAGCTTAGTTCAGAGGTGCCCTTAAGGTAGAGGGTTAGCTTTTTAGGGGTCTTAAACATGAAAGCTCAGCCAGAGGCACCTTAAAACTAAGCTCTGTACCTTAGGGGCACCTCTAGGCTGAGCTTTTGACCTTTGGAATATTTTTGAGTGATGCACGTAAAAATAATTATTTCCTTATACACTCCAGACAGTGGATTCTTCTCCGGGTGACCACAGAAAGTACGTTTGGGTTTTACCTCTTGTTGTATTTAGATCAGTAGAATAGGCCAATTAACTAAGTAAAGGAACGTCTGCTTGGGAAGTGTTTAAAATGCATCTTAAAGCTCCTTGTTGCAGAAGATAAGCGGTGGAACGGAGCAGCCGCGGGGACCCGCTGGTGGTTGCTGGCTGCTCTGGCTGCCCTTGGGCTCCACTCGACGTTTGCAGAGCAAACCCTGGGCTGGGTGCTGGAGGGATCTCGGTGTGGCCGGACCCCGCAGCCAGGAGCCCGGCATGAGCCTCAAATAGCCAATCTTCTGTTAGTTCTTTTTCGAAGACTTTGTTATTATGGCGCCACTTACACTTACCATTAGTCTGCCAGTTTTGTCCCAGCTGGGGTGGCAGGAGGATTTATTTTTGTGGTGAGTCATTCCTATGTCTTCGACCCCAGTTAATCAGGCGCTGGCAGTTGGGAACTTCACTGGAGTCCTGTATTACCCTGCAGTAAACCCCACATAAATTAAATATAGAGCAGCACTAATACTACAGAATGGTGTGTGCATCAGAGGTACAGTAACATTGTTAAGCATGCAAATACGGTTTGGTGTAACTAATAGTCCATAATTACATGAAGAGAGGCCATTAGTTTAAGGCTGATGGAGGAGAACACTGAGTTCAGATTGAGCTTTCTGCAATAATTGCATTTCCTGATTTAGCTGTTCTTGAATTTCTCAGTCTGAATGCCATATCAGCCCTTGCTTTTTAGGGAAGAACATCAGACTTGCTCTAATCTCAGTTCTTACATTAATCAGAACTTGCCCCATGTGCAGGAATCCAGCTGCCTCATCTGTTCTTTCCGTACAGCTTTTGAAGGCTCCGCCCGTTAAACCCGCGCTGAGGTGCGGGCTCTGCCGCAGACGTGGGACCAGCCGCGGCACGGACAGGGCGGCCGTGCCCGCTCGTTCTGCCGGTGCCGCCGTCTCGCGTGTTGCCGGGCCAGGGGGCCTGGGGACAGCGTGTGACACGGCCGGGCTGTGGGACCCTCACCGGGCGCTGCCGCTGCCCGCTTTGCCAGCAGAGCCCGCTGCCCGCGCCGCGTCCCGCCGGTAACGCCGGGAGCTCCCGCCCCCGCCCCCGCCGTGCCGCCGCTGCCGGGGGCGCAGCCCGTGCTGCCGGGGACGGGAACCCCCGCTCCGCCCGGCCCGCTCTCCGCGGCTCCGGGGCGGATGCGCTCCCGCCGGCCACCGGGCGGGGGCGGTGCCGGTCTTGCTGCTGGGGCCGGTACTGGGGCCGGTGTTGATGCTGGTGCCGGTACTGGTGCCGGTATTGATGCTGGTTCTGGGGCCGGTGCGCGCCTCGCGCCTAGGGGGGGCAGCGGTGGCCTCGCCGGGCGGGGACCCCCGAGCAGGGATCCCCGGGGCAGTCTCCGCTGGTGCCTTCAGAGCAGCCGGAGCGCCGCTGCCCCCGGGAGGAGAGGACGGCGCGGGGGCGAGCCCGCCGCTGGCAGCCGGCCGTGGGGTGCCCGGAACGGGGCGGGGAAGGGCTCCGGGCCGCAGCACCCGAGGGCTCCTCTCACGCTGACACGCGGTGCAGGGGCACTGGGCGCCGTGATCGCCGGGACACCGCCCGCGTGGGACGGGCGGGCTGGGCGCCGGGTGCCCGCTCCGCAGGGGCCCGGTGGGCGGCGCTGCCCGGCGGGGCTGCGTCCGGGGGCCGCGCTCCTGCCCCGCGTCCCTGCACCGCCGCCCCGCCGCATGGCCACAGCGCTGAAACGGCTTTCCTCTTCAATAGCAACGATTGGTGCCGGGGGGGATTTTATCAAAACCACTTCAATTGTAGATGTTCCATCCTATCATCAGATTTTGAAACTGATTTTTCTTCTCTCCCAGGTTTTGTTGGGAAGTTGTCCCCATCCCACTCTTTTGCTGATCAGCAATCCCAGCGCAGCCATCCAGTGCAAAGGTTTCCTGCAATTTTTCATGTAAAACCAGCACCAGCTAAAGAAAGAGCCGAATTTAGAGCAAATTTCCAAGGCTCTAGAGATATTTCTGTTATGTGACTGTATTCCACTCGCTACAGATGGGTTCAGCCGTAGCTTGCCAGAGTTCTTGTGTCATCTATTTTTAGTTAGTGCTTAAATCAGCACAAAGGTACCTTCTGTCATCCCTCCCACTCTGAAGAGACCTGATTGAGGTTGCAGGGTTGCACAGCTCGAAATGCTTTGGCGTGGGAGAGAGGGAGAGCAGCTGGCCGGGAGGCTGAGCAGCAGAGCAGATCTCAGTCTGTGGATGGCTCCAAGTGGGGTTATTTTAAGCACTTTTGGGGAAGGTAGGATGGTGAGTATGGTCAGGATGACCTACTGTGAGAAGAACCATAGAAGTTGTCTTTATTTATTGTCCCCGTCACAGGCAGCTTTGCCCACATGTCGATGGGGTTGCGGGGTCTGTCCTTGTGCCCGGTGCCCATGGCGAGGCCGCACGTTCCCCCGGCGCCGCGGACTGCGTTCGGCACTGACCACGCACGGCTCCGGGGCTCTCGTCAGCCCGGGGTGTGTTCGGCTGTCCTGGGCTGGCAGAGCGCATGGTGAATACCCAGCAGCTTCCCCACCTTTGCACGTTCTCTCCACTGAACCCCCCAGCAGTGTCACAAATTACTGCGCTGGCAGAGGTCGTGAAGGGCCACGAGTCCCCCCGGTGGACTCGAAGAAAACATTCACAAAAGCAGCAGTGTGAGGTTTAACATTTCTCCTCTCTGTAGGCAGCTTTGCTGAAGCAAGGTCGCCAAAATGTCTCAGCAACTCCTTCCATGTTTTAATGTTGTGGTGAAGCTGCTATACACAAGACCCTGTTCTTACCGTGAAAGCCTTGTGTTACACCAGTGACTATCTGACAGCAACCCGGCAAATTGTGTTTGATACTATACTAAAATCATTTTCTAATGTGGATTATAAAAGAAAAACAGGCTGTCGTAGGCTGATCTTGCTATATTTGGGAAATAAATGCACTATCAGCTTTGTAAAGCCATATGGTGGATTTATTCACAATCAGCAGTTCCTTTCAAATGCAAGTTCATGGCATTGAGTGGTGCATTTTCCAGGATACAGCTCAGCACTCTTTCCTTTTCCCAGGGTGTGATTTGGTCAGCTGGCCGTGGCCGTTCACCGCCTCTTGTCTGGGCAGCCTGTGCTCAGCAATATAATTAATCACTTACATAGCGAGTTCTTACAAACACCCGTGCACTTCACCATCAGCTTTTGGCCCTGCACACGTTTGTTTCTAGTGCTGCTGGCTGCCTGGTTTTTCCTCCTTCCCATGCAGTGTGTCATAGCGATGTGGCTTTTAGGGCTCGGGTTCCTCTGGAAAAGGGGCTTGTAAGCCCATGCCTGGAGCATGTGTCTGGGTGGCCACCAGACCCGCTCTCTTCCATTGCTTCTGGCACTTGCTCCTGCTCCATCAGATGTGGCCAGGGCCGGGGTCTGGGAGGCACCGGGGACACAGGGACATCGCGTGGTGCCTGTTGGGGCGGGACGGTCTCAGCCGAGGGAGGGGAAATGGTGAGAAAGCCACAGAGCGGTCGAGGGGATGGTAGGGCAGTGGTTCACCACCGCCATGCAGTTGTTTGGCAGTGTGATGGAGCCTGGTGTGGCTTCCCCTGGGGTGCAGAGACCCCCTGCAGTTTTCTTCCCTTGGATGCTCCTTCTCAGGGCGGCGGGGTGTCCGTGCACACACGCTCCTCCGTGCAACCATGCTCATCCGTGCACACACGCTCATCCGTGCACACACGCTCATCTGTGCAAACACGCAGACGCACGTGTGCGGTCCCTGTCAGTACAAGCTTGCATGCTGGTGGTATTTCTCTGTAATCTGGTTTCTTAGTAACCTGCCTGAATTGGAAATTTCACAAGAAAACCAATGCATTCAAAAGCAGGAGCTGATGAGAAGGCTTCCCTTTTATTTTTGCCTTAGTTCTGCCTTTAAATTCAATGTTTCTGAAATGAAAGAATAAGCAACTCACGAGCAGATGGCAACAAACCCACCATGCTAGCCCATGAAGAGAAGCCATTGGGGGTGTCTTTTGACGTGATGCCACGTAGTTAGATGTTATTCTGTTGAAAGAGGCTCATTGACCTGACTGTTTAACCTGCCGACACTTGGGCTTCTCTCCATCCACACTGTTAATCCAAAGTCACAGGTGACAGAATAATTGGAGAAGAAAACAAATAACCTGATTGATTAAAACCAGAGGCAGCGTAAGGGCAGAAGTGTTTGTTGCCTGGGGAAAACAGAGACAGTCATGGTCCCTGTCCGGTCCCTGTCCCCAGTGTCCCTTGTGTCCTGTCCCCTGGCACCACCGCGGCCATCGCTCCCGTGTGCCCCGCACGAGGCCCTGGCGTGCACCGGGGGGTCCGGTTACAATCTTCTGCTGCTTGGGCTGCCCCCACACCTTTATCTTCTCCTTTTTCTGCTGATTTTGTAATTTGTTAAGGGCAGTTGTCCTTGAGAGGAGAAGCACTGCCGGTCTGCTGTGCTTCCCATCACTCTCTTTGTTGTCTAAGCTTAAAAGCCATAAAATTCACACTGGTGAAATTTCATGAGTGTCAGACTGGGAAGAACTGGGAGAACGGTTCTGATAGGATGTCATGGCTGTGTTTTTCTGGCACAGGTTATTTGAGGTCAGGAGCGAGGGGAACATCGCAGTTGTACTCTTGACATTTTGTTCCATAGATCTGGGTTTCAGGGAAACGGAGCAGTGCAGCCCCCTGCGTTGTGCTGCAAGTTCTGTACGAGGGCGTGTGGACAGACCCGAAACAGACTCTGCAGGCTGCAGGACTGCGCCCGGCGCCGTCTGCTGCTGTGCCGGGTGAGGGCAGGCCGGGGAGCCGCAGCGAGGGCTGCGCTGGGGCCGAGACCTGGGACCGGGGGCTGCGGGGCTGCGGCGCGGGGGCTGCGGTGCAGGGGTTGCAGTGTGGGGGCTGCAGGGGCTGCAGTGCTGTGGTGCTGTAGGGGCTTCGGTGCTAGGATGCTGTAGGGGCTGCGGCGCTGTAGGGGCTGCAGTGCTGCAGCTGCAGGGGCTGCGCTCACATCCTGCCACAGCGGTCAGCTGTGCTGCACACACACAGTCGGGAGGGAGATGCTGATGTGTGTGAACTCAGGGCGGTCATGTCAATTATACTATTCAAATGTCTTCTTAAAATTAGCACCATCGCTTGTTTCAGGGCAGTAGTTGTGGTGAGGCTGCGTGCAAGCTGACACCCAGTTTTGCATATTTATTGCATGAAGAATGGGGCGTTCAGTGTCTCATGGCTGAGAACTGCACTGAATGTCCAGAGGACGCGCCGATGGATGGATGACGCTAATGCTGATGAGTCAATTACTCTTCATGCATGAATGTTTCTTCATTTAAATGTTCAGAAATCATTTAAAAACATGACAAGAATTAAATCAGTTTTGTTTATCAAATTGGATTAAAGTAACTGTGTTCCCACATGGATGGGGGCAGCTGGATTTCGTGTTACTTTGCCTGTTGTTCTGGCCTCATCTTGGTGGGGATAGTTGTATGGTTTAGGAAGCAATTTTTTGTAAAGGAGAATAACAAATCTCAATGGGCACATCATCGCTTTTCCCCGCAGACCTTGGTCTCGTGTCCGAGTCGCTGTTACACGGGGTTCGGGAGGAGGCGCTGGGGGGGCAGGTGCTGGTGTAACCGGGCAGGTGCTGGTGTAACCGGGCAGCGCCGGGTCTGGCCGGCCCGGCCTTTGAGGCTTCTTTCCCTCAGGCATTTTATAATCTGTTTAACATAACACAGTCGTTTGTCTTGTTTGCTGAATACTTAACAGATGGATTTGTGGTTTTCGTAATTGCTATATGAACATTAATAAGACGTGATATCTTTTATTAATTAACAGTTTTCCACATGTGTTTTTCTGAATGACATGAAGTAGATTATATGTAAATATTGGTGACATACAAATATTAGTTTTACAGCATTAGCGCTGGGAGAAGTCGTGCGAACTTTTAAGGCTCCCGATGGTGTCCTTTTATGTTCTCCCCTGAGCTGTACTTTGTCATCCCTCTCCAGGGTAGCGCCGTGCTGGGTTTATGTTCTGTTAAAGGTTGGTATCTCCTCAGCGTAAAGGGAGCACAGACCCAGCCGGTGTCCTAAGCCGTTCTCTATATTTATCCTGCCTACGTGCTGTTCTGCCATCCCATTTATATTCTTGTATGATGCTCACATCCCATCTTTCTGGAGGTTTCCAAAAGCGGGTGCAGCCGTTTCTGGGAGCTATTGCCATGAAACGGCCGAAGAGCAGAATGGAAACCGATTCCTGTTGTCCTGGGGCCAGCGAGGGGCTGGGACCGCGGGGCTGGTTTGCACGGGGAGACCTCCGTCACCCCAGCCCTTGTGCTGGGCTCCAAAAACAGGGGCTATTTCTGTTGTGTAATGGGGCAGCCCCTTCTGTCCCGCGGGGACGGGCGGGTCCCAGGCGCACACACGGGACGGGGCCCCAGCGCCGCGGGGCCCCGAGCTGACGTCGTACCAGAGGCACCTGGAGGTGCCGTGGAGGAGGAGGAGGAGGAGGCTGGAATCGGAATGCTGAATTTCAGGCGTTGCAGAGGAGGAAGGTGGTGGGGACGGGGCGGGAGGACGGGCTGTGCCGAGGGCCGTGCCGCAGGGCTGCAGGGCTGCAGGCGCTCCCGTTGCCACTCCAAGTCATGGAGAAGCAGCGTTACTGCTTGAATTTCGGACCACGTGCATGTAAGAAATGCTGAATGGGAAAAGCGTAGCACTCCCTGACCCTCTGTTAATGCTTAGATGCTTCCAACAGGAACACAAATAATGTAAGCTGAAAGGCTCCATTGTAAAGGGCTTCATTTTATAGGACGATGTAGTAAACAGGGGGTATCATCAGGTAATGGCGCTGTGTGAAGGCAGGTGAGACACGAGCGTGGCGCGGGGGTGCGGCTGCTGTCTCCTCGCGCTCCCGCCGGGTGTCCGGGCTCCGGCGCGGACGGGAGCGCCACGGGCGCCCGGTGCTGCGGCTGCCGGTGGGACCCGCGCCCCGCGCCACGGGCGCCGCTGGCTCACAGTGCGTCATGGTCACTGCTGGTGATTTTTCCCATACCAAAATAGTTTCACGTTTAGAACACGTTCCAGGCTAAACGGAGCGTGGCGCGGCTGGGTTTCAGGCTGGGCTCGCGGTGATGTTCGCTGCCAACAGCCTGAGCCCGTGCCAGGGCAGCCGGCAGGGACGTGGTGCCAGCTGCACCTGTGCTGGCTGCTGCTTCGGGACTGTCACTGAAAATCTACAAGCTCCTGCGAATGCCGGAACAGCCTGCGAGTAGCTCAGCGCCGGCAGGCTCTCTCGGCTGGCCGGCGTTCGATAGCGCAGCCAACAGCTGCTTTGCTTCGCCTTACCCCGTTGAGTGTCGTCCAGCACCCTGGTTCTGACACCGGGACGCCCTCCCGGTGGCCGGAACCTCAGCGGCCACGGGCGCAGCTCGGGATCGCGGCTCTGCCAGGCCGGCAGTTTCCTTCTCCTCAGGGAATTAACCCTGTCTGCCTCAGTAGCTGTTGTGCTTTCCATTTTACAAGGGTGGCCAAGCTGCATCCGGGTGTTCTCTCCTAGGTGACATTTGAGGACAAGCAGAATGATTTTTATAGAGTAATAATCCCAGCACCAGTTCGCAATGCTGTAGAACTTCTTGTGCTTGTGTTACAAGACACAGGCACCTGGTTAAATTTATACCACGATTTCATTACTTTTTGATGTAGTCCGTGTTCAAATTAAATTAAGGCAGCAGAGTAACTGCAGTTCAGGATATAAGATTCAGAATGACCCAGATGTGTTGGTGCCTCATATTGGCATCCATCCTTTCAAATAAAATCCACCTTTGGAGCCATAAAGAATTTGACATATTTAATGCTAATTTAACAGAAATATATGCTAAATAGTCATTCTCATGGCAGGACGCGTGGGGAGGTCCGGGACGCGTGGGGAGGTCCGGGGTGCGTGGGGAGGTCCGGGACGCTTGGGGAGGTCCGGGGTGCGTGGGGAGGTCCGGGGTGCGTGGGGAGGTCCGGGGTGCGTGGGGAGGTCCGGGGTGCGTGGGGAGGTCCGGGACGCTTGGGGAGGTCCGGGGTGCGTGGGGAGGTATCCGAGCGCTCAGTAGGAGACAAACGTGGCTTTTTTCTGCGCTCGAGCTGCTCCCGGTTTCTCCACTTCCAGCTCAGACGGTGCAGCCGACGGACAGGCCCTTTGCACGCTGGTGCTCGGTGGGTGTTCAGTAGCTTCCCAGGCTTTTCTTTTAATTGTTACTGTGATGTGCGATTGTCGTCTCTCCGGTGGAATTTATTTCTGCCTTTGCCTTGATTACTGAAACTTTTTGAGCAGGAGAGTGATGGATGAGAACTGGGTTTTGGCAGCTGGTCGACACAGACGTGCATGTTCACACAGATGTGCACGTCCATACACACGTGGGCGTTCACACAGACGTGCGCGTTCACACAGACGTGTGCGTTCACACAGCCGTGCGCGTTTGCGGCCCGGCTCAGAGGAGCTGTTCTCAAGCAAAACCCGCTCCTTAGCATAGACTGTGCTCAACTGGTTCTGATGCACTGGTGCTGTAACATGTGGCCTTAATCTTCAGAAATGGCAAATCCTATTTACTGTGTAAGTATTTAAGCTAATTATATCTCTGATGTGAGGAACATGTGACAAACAGTTCACACTGTATCCTTTAAAGGACATTGAAGTCTCAGACCCTCATGAGATATTCTGTGCCTCATTCAATTTTTGGGGTATCATATGTGTTCTGCAGTGTATTTAGCAGTAACACAATTTGGTAATATAGATGCAATTAGTATATTATGGCTAGATCATCCATAAAGGAAGAAATAAGGGACAGCAGGGTTTTCCTGCACGCGCTGTGTTTGCATTGCGGTTGCACAGTTACGGTATTTGTTGCATTATAGGAGTGATTTGGTAAACAGAAACATAGTTTGTGTTCAGAAGAGCTGCGTCTGAAATCAAACCTGAAAACGTGGTTAAGAGAAGTTGTTGTTTCTTACCTGATACATACATGTCCCAGTCTGAACTCGCAGGAAGTTTCCACTCCGCGTTAGCCCTGGCAATCGCAGCGGTTGTCAGTTATCACCGCTTTCTGAAGAGCGGAGAACAAACTGTGGAACCTTGATCATTTAGCACAAGAGCGTTTCTTCTTCCAGATGGTTCTGCTGCAGTCACAGCTACTGAGACGTGCTGGCGGCGCCTGGTGCTGCGGCAGCGCCCGGGCCGGGCTGGCGCGGGGAGCTCTGTGCCCGCACGACCTGTCCTGCACAGAAACGCTCCACGTGCAGCACCTGGCACCATCCGAGCAAAATCTGTGTAGTTTTGCGCTGAATAAAAGTGTCCCGCGAGCTCAGTGGTAGCTATTGGGCATGTGCAAGGGGACAGCAGCGTTTGGGCTGGAGAGAAACCGCGCAAGAATCTCCCGAAGGCAATGAGCGCTGGGTGGGGCGGCTCGAAGAAAGGGCAATAGCGGTAAATAGGCAGAGGGAAGCTGTTTTCAGACATCTGCCCTTTCTGGTGTAAAATTCTTAGTGGGTAAAGAGTAAAAGGAAAGCAAGGCCTGGTAAAAGCCCAGGAGCTGGTCTGTGCGGTTGAAGATCCGAGGGAAGGCGCTGGGAGAGCAGCTGCTCCCCGCCCGGCCGGGTGTGCGGCAGCGCTCGTTACCGTGCGCTGTTAATCACGTACAGCTTGTACCAGCACCGGGAACGGTGCGGAGCAGGGCGGGAGGCCAAGGCGATCAATTTATCACACGACCTTTGGGAGGCAGAAGTCTTCGCCTGCTTTGCATTCAATGAACTGGTTCTTCCCGTCCCTGCCCCGCGGTCCTGACCCCTGTTCTCCGCGGTTCCTGACCGAGAGGCTGCAGCTCGCCCTCTGCGTCTGACCCGGCGGCTCCATTTGCTTGATCTTGCTTTAATCCAGTAAAATATTTGTCTTCCTGAAGTCATGCTAATTCAGGTTCATGTGATTGGGACTTCACCCTGGATACGGGTTATAGCTTCCCCAGCTTTCTTATGAGGCTTATAGCTGAAACTGTGAGAAACCGACTGCCTTGGTGCGGTGAGACCACAGCAGCGTCCTGCCGTGGGCTGCGAGAGAGCCGAGGGCGATTCCAGACAGGCGGGGGTCGCAGGAGCCGGGACCTGCCGTGGGGCTCGCGCATCCCCAGCACCCTGTCTGCGAGCCGAAGGACTTGGAGCAATCCCTGAGCACATGCGGAACGGGATGTGACGAGAGAATCGTACAAGAGCTCTAGGCGCTTTCCCTCTCAGAACGTTAATTCTACGACGAGACCTTCACTCAGATCAAAACCGAGGTGCCTTTGGTGCGAGCTGCAGGCGGCCGCTCAGCGCCGCGCTCCCGCGCCGAGATGCGCTGTGCGTGGGGGCTGCTCCCCTGCGCTGGGGGGTGCGGACAGCGGGGCACCCGTTGCGTTGTGCCCGTAGCTTGGTAAGTCTACAGACACTCCTTGGAGAAGGAACCGGAGCTGCCGGCCCTGTACCCGAGCGGGGACACGGAGCCGAGTGCTCCCGCTGCCGCCAGAGCTGCTCCGCGCAGCCCGGCCTCCCGCGGCGTCCAGCGCGCGGTGGTGCTGGGCCAGCGGTCTATAGATCACTCTTACAAGTTTAAAATCAAATTTGTTATTTAATAGTATGTCGAACAGTTAAGAAAATTAGGCTAGTGTTCTAACA
Source organism: Nesoenas mayeri (assembly GCF_963082525.1). Lineage (NCBI taxonomy): Eukaryota > Metazoa > Chordata > Aves > Columbiformes > Columbidae > Nesoenas > Nesoenas mayeri. The sequence goes on from NC_137556.1 coordinate 481,841, forward strand.
CAGACCAGTAATTATGAAAATAGACTTAGTACTCATGGGTATGAAGGTAAATTAAATGTGGTGGAAGAAGTTTTCTGCTGAGCATAGAATGGGAGGTTTTATTCAATTATTCTTAACACACTGCTTAGGTCCCCCAGAAACCTGTGTGTGGGAGCTCTTAAACCTGTTCTAATTGAAGCAGAAATCAGTGGAGTGTAAAGTGTCCTGGCTCTTCCAGAAATGTCCAAGTATATGACATGGTAGACACCAGGGGGTTGGAAAACAGTGACAGCTACAAGCTGACCTTCGGCGAATTTAATCTGCAAATGGATTCCTGCTTAGGACAGCTAATGCTTTTAGTTATTGTAAAGGCTCGTTCCTGGATTTTTAAAAGCTGAGAATAAATGGATTTCATGATGCAGCTCCTATGCGTATTGCATAACAAACAGGTGGCTTGCGGATGTATTTATGTGTTACAGTATATTGAAAAACTTTGCAGGACTTATGAATACATAATCATCATTCTTGCACAAAATAATTCTTCTAGTTAATAAAGGAGAAAGGACTTGGCACTTGTTGAAGTGGATATACACTGAGGATGGAGCCTGCTGGAAAGAAAGGGAAGGAGGACGAGGGTTTGTGTTTACATTGCTTAGCTAATATTTATAATCATTGCAGGGCTTGTTATTCAGCTGGGCATTGCCTTTTGGCTGAGGCTTGCCATCTGGGAGCCCAGGGGAGGATGGATATGGTAACATTTCCTTATTGAAAACTGGTCTTTTCTGTCATTTGGATTGTTAAGGTCGCTCCTGTGTCTTACACGCCATGCACAAGTGCACACCTGCAGGCAACACATGTCATAGCAGAGGGAGTGTGATTCCTGGGTGCAGGGTTTGGGCTTGGTTTTAACCTTTCTTTTCCTTCTGTCTCCTGCTGGGGGTTCGGATCCTTCCCTTCCCCTTGGAGATGAGACCACAGAGGTGTCCGCTGGCTCCTCCGCGTCCTGCTGGGCCGTGTTGCGATCTGGTCCCTGCTCGGTGCTGTGCACAAGGAGCTACCAGCGGCACACACGTTCTTTTTAAAGCGAGGTGTTACTGCTGTGCCTCCTTCTGGCCTGCAAGAGAGCGTGGGCAAATGCATCTCTGCTCTTTGCCACGGAACCACGGCCAGGTCCTGTGCCTCGTCACAGTGAGCAGGTTCAGACTAACCCGTGGATCTCATCCACTGCAGCCGAGTGCAGTGTCAGCCACAAACACAATGATTTGCTTAATTTAAACATGTGCCTGGTGATTATAGGAAGGAACTCACATTCCAGAATAGTTCCATGAAGGCTTTGGGCATGGACACTTCAGGTTCACACCTGTCTGATGAATGCTTCCAGCTTGTCACATCAGTGATCCCTGTATTGATGAATGGCCTGTGGTGTGATGTGGTTGACTGACAAATCCTCGAAGTTATGTGTGTGTATGAGTGAGCGCTGAGTTCTCCAGGGTGCAGCTTTACAGTGCCTTATATCATCCTCCACATGACAGCGTCGGGCAGCGGCTTGGGGAGGCAGGCGGCTGAGAGCCGGGGGCTTCACCTTCCTCACGGGGCAGGAAGAGCTTTCCCTCTCTCCTGCCTCCTGTCCGAGGGACCCACGTGCTCCTCCAGAGGGGAGCGGCGGTGGCGTGGAGTGCCCTGTCCACCAAACGTGCATACCGGAGCTACTGGAGTCCTCCCGCCTTCTCGCTCAGAGATGCTCTCTCCTGCACTTCCCCTGAAATCATCAGCTCCCAAGGAGGAAATGCAGTCCCAGTAGAATAATAGCTTAGGCCATAAAATCTTGGACCTTCCCAATGAGATTTTAGTTATGATACTACAGTTAGGAGAGGAAATAGAGCTGCAGTGCACCTCTGTATTTACAGTGTTATCCAGCATCTTTGTCCATTCCTTCTGCATCCCTTATTTCCCCTCCAGTCCCAGTAACAATAACTCTCCACACTGGTGTGGCACTGGGCTGTCAAGACAGTTCCAATGGTGTGACAGTGTGAGCCTGGAAGGGCACACATCTCATCACCGGTGGACTGGCTGCCTCCATGGTCTTTGCTGCATCCCCTGTCCCAAGACACCCGGTCCTTACAAGCTGTGCCTCTTTTTTCTATAAATTTCTATAAATAAGGGCCTGGTGTCAGGCTCCGGCTGTGTTCTTGTGGCTCCTTCAGGCAGGAGCTTCCTCGGGGGCAGGAGCATCTCCAAGCGGGAACATCCCCCGGGCGCAGGTGCGTCCCCGGGCAGGCGCATCCCCGGGGCAGGGGCAGCGCCGCGCTCCGCCCGCCCGGGCCGTGCCGTGCGGAGCCGTATGGGAGGAGCCAGCGGGCTCCCCCGCCCCTGCGCCCCCCCCTCCGCCGCCGCATTTCGCGGCCGGCCGCCGCGGAGCAGGGCGCGGGGGGGGATGATGGATCCGCGGCTGCGGCTGCTGACGCCCCGCGCCCGCCAGCCCGCTGTCAATGGAGGAGGACGTTGAGACCCGCAAGATCAGCAGCAGTTTCCTGCGAGACCACAGCTATGCCACGGAAGGTGAGCGAGTGCCGCGGGGCGGCGGCCGCTGCCCGTCCGCAGCAGGTGGGGGCCGCCCCCCCAGTCCCTGGCATCCGCCCGCATCCCCCCGCATCTTCCCCGCGGCTCCTCGGGCCGCTCCGGCGGGGCTGCTGCTGGAGCCGGGGCCGGGCGCCGCTCCTCGCCGGCCGGGCCGGGCAGCCCCGCGGCGGTGGCGGGGGCCGGGGCGGCGGTCCCGGAGGGTCCGTGCGGGCTGCGCCGGCCCCGCTCCGGTGACTCAGCAGCGCCGGACCCGCTGGATTCCCACCGCCCTCCCGCCGGGCCGGGCGCCCCCGAACCGGGCATGCGGGGTCCAGCCCCCCGCACGCTGGGGCCGCCGCGCTCGGCCGGGCTGGTCCCTCTGCGGCTGCGGGGGCAGCCGCCCGGTACCCGGCTCGTCGGTGCCGCGGCCGCCGCCGAGCCCGAGAACCGCAGCCGCAGCGCCCTGGGCGCGCAGCCCGGGGCGCCCGGAGCCCCGGCCCTGCCTGGCCCCTCCGGGAGCCCCCGCGCCTTCACCCGCCGCTGGGCGCCTCCAGCGCCTGGGGCGGCCGGCGGGAGCAGGGAGAGCCCGGGCCGGTCCCCTGGCCCTTCCCCGGCGGAGCGGAGCCCGCGGGGCCGGTGCCGCTGCCCCGCCGGGCCGGGCGCTGCTGCTGGCTGCTGGGCTCGCTGGGAGCTGCGGGATGCGGTGGGCGGGCGGCTGCAGAACGGGCTTCATTAGCTTGTGACTACATTAGTGGCTTCCGCAGGTAGCGTGTGACTGTGTGCGTGTGGTTGGGAAATACGGCAAATACCGGTGCAATTCTTGTTACTGGAGTTAAATAGTTGTCTCAGGGCTGGTTTTCCTACGTGCTTCTGCAAGCAGAAATACGTATTCTGACTTGTGTGTTGCAGAGGTGAGGAGATGCCAAAACTGTGAGACATGGATAATGTCATAGCCCTGGCAAAGCTCATGGGTGCATTGGAACATGGTTTCCCGTAATGGCTCGGGGAGCGGAGGAGATTGTGTGGCCATGTTCAGTTCAGGCATTGGAAAGTGAGCTGCAGCCTGCACATGATGCTGCAGCCTGCCACAAAGAGGCAAGCTCCAGCAGCCAGGGTGGTGATGGAGGGACGGAGATGTAGCAGCAGCTGCCTCTGCTGCCGTGCCTGACAGCCAAGGAGCTGGTGACTTCACATCGGCTCCATCACAACCTCCTTTTGCTCCCTTACCTCAGGAGGAGAATGCAGCTGCTGTAAAGCAAAATCAACCTCCCCATCCCTCCCAGTAGCACTGACCCTTTGCATGAAACTTCAGAAAACAGACTCCACACCAGAGAATCTGAACAGGCTTATTAATAGCTTAATTAGTAGCTGAAGAGGCTTTCCCATACTGTTTCATTCTCCTAAGGCTCTAGAGGAAGCCAACATAGGACCAGACTTCAGGAATTTTGTGACTCCAGAACAAGGCTAAAGGAGGGTTTATCTAGCAGAAAACTCTGCGGCTTGATATGGTAACGGAAAGCTCTGGATAACTGGTGATCCACAGAAAATGGTCACATGCAGTTTGGGTTGCTTGTGTGTAGCTGAAACGCAAGTGGCAGCCCCAGGACGGGGTGGGGGGGTTGCCCCAGGACGGGGGTGGGGGGGTTGCCCCAGGACGGGGGTGGGGGGGTTGCCCCAGGACAGGGGTGGGGGGGTTGCCCCAGGACGGGGTGGGGGGGTTGCCCCAGGACGAGGGGTGTTGCCCCGGTGTGTCCCGGACCTGGCTGCTCTCTTCGGGTGTCTCGTGCTGCAGGGCCACCTGGCGCACAGACACACAGAGACCACGCTGGCTTCTTCACAACCAGTTTGCCAGCACGGGGGTGGAGGGAAGTTTTGGTGGGGAGGGATGGTGCGAGGCGCTTCCTAGAGGGCGGTTTGGTCAGGATGGGGCTGAGATTCCTCCTGTACTTCCCAGTCACCTGGCTGGTGTTGCCTTGTGCTGCGGTCCATGGAAGGGTGAACTTGCCATCGCTGCACTGTAAAGGCAGCTGTAGGAGCCAGCAAATAAAAAATGGGTAGGTAGCTGCCCTGTTGTTACCTGCTGAGAACTCTTGCTGCCCGGCTGGGAGGGTGGAGGGTTGAAGTGAGCCTGCGGTGAGTTTAGCCCCAGACGCCAGGAGGTCTGGGTGTTTTCCATCTCGAGAGTTCAGTGATAAGATCCACTCTGTGCAGTAGTTAGTGGTGAATTTCTCCAAGCTGTAAGCAGGCTTTTGCAGAAGAGTCTTGTGTGTCACACTAGAAAACCCCAGCAAAGCCCTCACAGAAATGAAGCAGCCAGAAGGGTTAGTGCAGCAGGCACCGGCTGCGCAGGGCGATCCCCGCGGCCGCGGGAGGAGGGACGGGAGGCTGCTTGGCTGTGCCAGCTGGGGGTGTCTCTTCACCTCACGCTGTTCAGGGTTTCTGATTTTCCACACACTTGTTCTGCTAGAGGAAGGCTGAATGCACTTGGAAATGGTCGATATCGCTAGTGGGGAAAGAATCAAGGAAGATAATCCGGTTTTATTTTTTCTGTATGTGAAAGCAGAACGTGTCTAAAACGATGTGGTTGGTAACCTGTCATCCTTTTAAAAAAAACCAAAACCCTTCCAAAGCCTGCTCAGAATGTGAATACTTGCTTTGGAAATGAAGGTGTCTCTGCTGTGTCAACTGAGGGAACAAACAGGGCTCCATGATGTGGTTTAGTGAAGTGCTGGTGTCACTTAAATAGGTCTGGTATTTTTATGCAAATGCGGGCTGAGGATGGTGTTTCAAAAGCGCACACTTGACTGCCTCCTTCGTGTGCGGTGCTCCGAGTCCTGCTAATGAAGGAGAGGCCGCCCTGGTGCGAATTCCCCTCTGGCTGCCAGGGAGCGAGAAGCTGCAGAGGTGCCGTGCGCGTCCCAGGGCGGCACAGAGTCCGGCTGGGTCGCGGAGCTGGGGGCGCTGGTCTCAGGGCCGTGCCAGGGGGGTTGTTTGCTGGCTCGGACGTCGCGGCACGGCCTCAGAATGGCGGGTCTCGTGTGAAGAATGCCCAGAAAATATGCTCGGTTTGTTCTGCTGCATAAACCCATCTTGATTCGCATTCTGCTGAGTGCCCAGTCAAAAGTAGGACAAATTGAGACTATTTGAATACAAACAAACCGTTTGAGTAGCTTCCACTTTGAGATGTGCTTGCTAGGGATGTTGAAGGGCCCTTCACTTCCTGCAAGGCTGACCCATTTCCAGTAGCTTGCCCCAAAACACCCATCTGAAGTCTCCAGGCTGTGGGTGTGACCGTTCTTGTGTAGCATTGCTGTGCTGGGTAGGTCTCTGGGTCCTCTCCGTGGCTCATGGTTGGGCAAACACCAAACAAAGGAGGCACGGTGTGAACGCTGGTTGTGCGCTCCCTGCCCTGCGGAGCGGCCGCTGTGCCGAGCCCTGCGCTCAGCGGCTTGGGTGGCGCAGGAGCCGTGGCTGCGGTGGCTCAGCCCCGCGGGACAGCACCTCCTGAGTGAGGGTGTTCTGTGTGCGTAGCCACCTGCTCCATGGCAGGGCCGGGTCGCCGGGAGAGGGGAGGGATGCCGAGCCGAGAGCAGAGGGATGCTGAGCCAGGAGGAGGGATGCCGAGCAGAGAGAAGAGGGGCGGGATGCTGAGTGCCGTGTTAGCCTGGGGGAAGTGGGTCCCTCCTGGGGCAGGGGTTATGGCTGCAGTGCTGGCTTGAGGCCGAGGCCAGATTGGCACTGCCTGTCCACAAGCTGCGAGCTTGGCCGGGAGCATGGCCGCTGTGCGTGTCCCCCTCGGCAGGGCGGGATCCTCCTCTCCAGCTCTGTCTCCATCCCCTTCTGATGCTGCCGCTCCAAAGAGTGAGCTCGCAGCACTCAGCCCTACAACAGTGGTGGCTGGGCGACCCTTTTGCATGGAGACATATTCTTTAATCTCCTTGAGGAGTGTTTCCCAAAATGAATAGATTTTGCTGTTGAGAAATCTATCATTAAGCCTTCATTTCCTTTTCCCAGTTTAATCCTGTTATGCCCAGCTGTAACCCCCGTGGCTCTCCCAGTTGTTCCCATCCTGCCTTTGTCCCCGTCCCGCATCGTGCTGCGGGGAGGAGCTCTGATGTCGGTTCTGCTCTGCCCCGAACCCGGGACGTGGCTGTGCCTGTCGCCCCCGGCACCGCGATGGGTCCTTTGGGTACCCGGGAGCCGTCGGATGCGTGAGCAGCCTCCGCGTGCGGCAGAGCACGAGTTCAGGTTCTTCTCTTCTGGGAGAGCGAAGCAGCACAGGCAGTTAACACCTGAGCAGCCGGGCGCCTCCCGCCGGGAGCGTGTTCCTCCCCGCGGCTCCAGAAGGAGCTCGGGGCTGGCCACAGCCGCAGCCTGGGTTGTGCTATGCTGGCTCCCTGAAGCTTTTATACTTTCTGGGTCAGTTTGCTAAGAGCTCTCTGTGGGCAGCGACAGCGGCTCTTAAAAAGTCTGTGTGTAGTGCCCAGAAAAGCCTGAAGTGAGATGTTTTCCCGCAGTGCTGGCCTCAGGGTGAGAGCTGTCGGGTGTTCTTGTTGTCACAAATGATGTGAGTTGCTGTTTGGGGATCATCTGGATTGGGATTTAATAAATCCGGGAACCTCCTTGAAGTTGTTTTATCACATAAGTACTTTGATTACGAAACATGGTCCCATCTTTATGCTTTTTATTTATAAACATGTACTATGTTTAGAGCTCTTTTCCTCTCCCTGAGCCTGTGCTCCAGCCAGGTTGGAAGGACCCACGGACACGTCTCCTTCTGTCTAATCTGCGATCACTGCGAGGAGGGCAGTGTAACTCAGCTGTTTGTAGTGCACTGCGTCAAAGCCGCTTTGGGCATTCTTTAATCCAGGGATTAACAGGAGAATAGATGTGCCTGGGGACTCTGTAATCTGGGGATTACGGAGAGGACCAGGAGCCGGTGATGATGCAGATGGGCTGTGCAAGTGCCCATTGCTGGTGATGGCACCTGGGGGGGTGGCACCGTCTGCAGCGATGGGGCTTGGCGGGTCCCCATCGGGACCTGCTCGGCGCTGGGGAAAGCCGGGTCGCTCCCAGCAGCCACGGGGAGTGCTCTGGCCTTCAAACCCGGCGGTGCCCCAGCCCTGCTGCTGTAGGGGTCTGTCTGCTCCGGGGACCGGCTGCGTTGGCTGGAAACCCACCCCCGGTGTTCCCGCCCGGCCTGCTGCGGCTGCTGGCACCGGGCAGCCCCGTCCTCGGGTTTCCAGAGGGGTCTGGGGTCCCGGTGACTGGTGGTGGAGGTCCCAGTGCTAACACAGCAGCTCTCCCCATGCCCCTCCCGTCCTGTCCCCTCTGTGCCCCTCTGCTTTGTGTCTCGCCTTTGGCGTGCGTGCGGTCTGCAGAACGCTGGTGTCTCATCAGAGGGTTTGCTGGGCAGGTGGGTGATCTCTGTGGGTCACCGTGACCTTGTTGTGCTTGTGCTGCAGGGCTGGCAGGTGATGCAAAGCATTTAGTGCTCCCGCTCTTCCCGCAGCCGCGGGCGTGCGTGGGGCTGCGTGCGGGGGCCGGGGCGGAGGCGCAGGGAGCGCCGGGGGAAGCGTCGGGAGCTCCGCGGAGCAGCCGGCAGGTGAAGGGGGGACTTCAGAACCCTCCATGGGATAGTCAACCCTTGTGGTCTTCTGGTATCTGCAAGAAGAGACTGGACAAGGTATGGAAAGCTGTCAGGTTTACTGAACACAGAGGGACCACCTCTGGCTGGGAAGGCCTCTGAGCTGAAGGTTGTGAGAGGGTGGGAGAGTATTGGTGGTAACACGTTATGATGTTGCCTTGTTTGTGTGCATTTCCTGTTGGCTGGAGGTGGAATACTGGGCTGGGATGTGCTTTTGGTTTGACGCAGTATGGCCTTGCTCCTGGACAGGGTTCTTGTGGTCGCTTGTGTGAACGAGAGTCTGCAGACCCCAAATGCCTCCTCCCCAGCGAGTTCCTGTGCCTGGCAGGTCAGCAGGCGCTGGGGCTCAGTGGCGAGTGCTGCGGCAGACCAGGTCATCATCAGCACTGTGGATTCCGGGGGTCACAGCAGAGCTGTCCTGCTGCCGGGGCTCGGTGGTGCTCGGCTGCGGGAACACACATTTGTGGAAGAGACCCTTAGAGAGAAGTCCCAGCTGCTGGGGCTGCGGGAAGTGCCACTGGTGTGGGCTGGTGGCTCCCGTCACCGCGGTGAGAGGCGTGCACCGGCTCGTGCAGAGGTGGGACCCGCGGAGCCGCGCACGTAGCGGTGCCGAGGTGCGTTGACGTGGCAGGGTGCTGATCAGGCAGGTTAAAAATAGCAGCTGCTTCCTCCCTGCTCCTCCCGGTCTCGGCTGCGCGACTGCTCATGCCGATGTGCTGAGCAGGCACAAAGGCCCGGCTGCAGCCGAGCGGTGCCGCGCAGCCCGGTACCGCGGGGAGATGCCGGCGGTGCTGTACAGCCGTGGGGCTGGAGCAGGCATCTGGGGTGCCCAGCGACAGCGGAGCTGCTGCACAGCAGGTCTGCCTGGAGCTGGCGGGCAAACTCCAGAACACCCACTGACTTCTCGTCTCAGCACCTCTGCACGGTGCTACCGTGACTCCTGGGTGCCCGGCAGCCCTGTGCGGTGGCACCTGAGCTCCTCGCAGCCCTCCCAGCGTCCCCCCGGTGCTGGGCCCTCGTGCAGGGCAGGCCCGGCACCGGCGCAGGCACGCCGCGCTGCCGGGAAGGCCGGGGGATCCGTGGCCGTCCTGCCCCAGCACCTGGGCACCGCAGCCCAGACGTGGACACACGTGTGTTGTTCATGCGTTGTCAGAAACGCTGTGCACAGCTTGCGTCCCTGCTGCCCTTCCCGATAAAGGCGTAACTGAGCCGTCAGACTCAATGTCTCCATTCAGAGCAGTTCTTCCAGCACCAGTTGTTATTTTTCTCGTGATGCCTTGTGAGCCTGATTTCTTGAGGGGAAATGTTTGAGGGTCTTTGAGTGGTTTTGTTCTCCCATAGCAGCCGCAGTCCCAGACGGAGCGGGAACGGTGCTGCCTGTCCCACCGTGTGCCGCTGGCACAAACCGGTGGAACCCGCTCTGCGTGGCGGTGAGTCCTGGGCGCCGCTGTCGCCCCTGACGTCCTCGCGTTGTTCCCCATCAGGTTTGCAGTTGCATCCAGCAGTTAACTGAGCTGGGATGATTTCTTGCTCCGCCGTTGGTAACTGAACACAGCAGATGGCTCCTGGCCTGGGCGAGCTGCAGCCCCTCTGCTTGCCGGGCACCACGTGGACGAGCAGAGTGAGGCGACAAGCGCGTGGAACAGTCCGAGGAAGCACCCTTCGTGGTGCTTTACCTTTTTGTCGAGGCTTCCCTGTAACCTGTGTGTTTTCCATGAGCAGTGCAGACTTTACACTTCCTAAGTCAGGCTGAAGCTTGTGGGGAGCTGTTGGGCGCAGCGGTGCAGCGCTCCGGGCAGGGCTGGCCCGTCCCCGACCCCGCGTGCTGTGGCGGGTGCTGGCGCTGGCTGGCGGAGGAGCCGTGCCCCAGGACGCTGCCGCTGTCTCGTCTCGGGGATGGAGGCTCTGCTCAGTTCGTGGAGGAGCCGCTTGGTCCGTGCCTGGAGCAGGTGTGAGAGGAGTCCCGAAGTGGCCGCCCCTCCTCGGTGAGGTACCCGCTGCCTGCCGGGGCAGCCACGGTGCTTCTGGTGCCTGTTGGTGTGCGGTGAGCAGAGTGACAGCTGCCGGGAGGGACAGACGGGCTGTGGCCCCCGGGCTATGGGGGCGGGAAGGGAGCCCTCCTGGCACAGCATCTGGGGACCAGGCAGGTGGCTGTGAGATTCCTGTGGTTTTTCTGGTTTGCTTTGGGTTTTGGTCTTTAGCTCCTTACGCCTCCTGCAATCGGGCCCTCGCCGCAGCTCCAGGTCACTGTGTTCTGGGATAGCTTACAGAGGGGGTACTTTGAGGAGCCCTGTGTACCTTGGGAAGAGAGAAGAACGCAGAACAGCTCAGGAGCTTTTTCTTGCGGGTTTGTCTGCATTGTACAGAATTGCTCTGCAGCCTTTTTGTTTCCTTCACAAACTGTTTTCTTGCTTGCTCGTGTGCAGCAAGTCAGCCGCTCAGCAGCGTGCGATGGACCCAACGCTGTGCTAAAGCAGATCCTGCAAATAGAAATAGAATGACTGAATAGTAATAGAAAAACTGAAATAGAAGCCAGAAACCAAACCAGACAACTAATCTCCCATTTCGATCTTCTCTGTCCTGCATATCAGTTGATTCCCTAGTGCAGTCATAAACGACAACCATTATCTCAGCTTCCCGAGTCTGCAAACAAATTGCTGTGATTTTCCTACCCTTGGATCAGTCCGTATCCATATTCTCTGAATAACAATAAAACATTAATGGAGATAAAGACTGTTATCTCCCTCATGTCTATTTTGTCATTGGAATAACAACTTTAAATGTTAAGAGTGCTGAGATTTATAGATGCCAACCCTCCTCAGCAAAAATAAATCATGTTCCATAGTGCACATTACCATTTATTGCTGCTGTATTATCTGAAGCCAGAGTGGGTGTTAACCCTGTGGTAACATCCTCAAAGGGGATTTTAAATAGTTTTGTAATTTGATTTAAAGATTCTATTGGCTGCCTGGTTTGGCCTGCAACTCATTTTAGTGCAGAGTATTGAAGTGGAAACTGCCCCAAAGTGCTCCCCAACAAGTGCGGCAGCAGGAGGAGCCCCAGGTCCTGACATGGTGTCAGATTCTGCGAACCCAGCCACACACGTGGCTTCCCGAATATGCTCTTTGCTAAGGTTTTGTAGACGTTGGGAGACCGCTGGGTTTTTTAGTGTCATCTTGGTGTTTTCATTCTTGCCACAGAAGTCCTCAGTGGCATGGGCGTTGATAGCAAGGTGACCGCATTTGAGTTGTTATTTAACAGCCGCCAGCCCCGGCATGCTGACCCGCTCGGGGACAGCGCCGTGTCCCCACGATGACAGTCGGCTGGCTGGGTGTCCCAGTCACCCCGGTCACCGTGGCGCTGCGGCAGGGCCAGGGCAGTGCGGGGACCCTGCCCGTGCCGCTGTGTCACACGTGGCCTCGGTGGTGAGTCCTGAGACGTTGCCTTGCATCCCCTCTGTCGGCTCTGTGGGTAAAGGAAAAGCAGCCCGACGGATGGAAAGGAGCCTGTCTGCACCCATGGGCTGCTGACAGCTGGGGTCTGCAGCGGATCACAGCCCCAGCTGGGATGACACGTTGCTTCGCTTGTAGGCTGAGTAAACTTTGGGGAGTGAGGAGGGGCGGGAGGTGGGGAGTGCAGAGCAGCCGTCCCTGGGGGCTCTGCCTCCCCACAGAGCTCAGAGCCACGGGCCCACAGCCACCCGGCGTCGGGGAGCCTGTGTCTGCTTCAACACCTGGCTCCTGCCCGTTAAACTCGCTCAGGTGCGCGGTGCAGAACGCTGAGCGCTTGTACTCCAGTGTTCATGGCACAGCTGCCACTAAAACCTCCTGCCAGGAGCGCGTCTCTGAGTGCTGTGCATTGGGGCATCCAGCCCCCGGGAAACGGCTGGAGAGCCGCGGTGTGCGGGCATGGGCTGCGCGGCCAGCACCGCCCGCTGCGGAAGCGGGAGCTCTGCCCGCAGGTCCCCGGTGTGCGGGCATGGGCAGTGCCACCTGCGGGAGCTGTGCCCACAGGTCCCTGGTGTGCAGGTGTGGGCAGTGCCACCTGCGGGAGCTGTGCCCACAGGTCCCTGGTGTGTGGGTGTGGGCAGTGCCACCTGCGGGAGCTGTGCCCACAGGTCCCTGGTGTGTGGGTGTGGGCAGTGCCGCCTGCGGGAGCTGTGCCCACAGGTCCCTGGTGTGCAGGTGTGGGCAGTGCCGCCTGCGGGAGCTGTGCCCACAGGTCCCTGGTGTGTGGGTGTGGGCAGTGCCGCCTGCGGGAGCTGTGCCCGCAGGTCCCCGGTGTGCGGGTGTGGGCAGTGCCGCCTGCGGGAGCTGTGCCCACAGGTCCCCGGTGTGCGGGTGTGGGCAGTGCCGCCTGTGGGAGCGGGAGCTGTGCCCGCAGGTCCCCGGTGTGCGGGTGTGGGCAGTGCCGCCTGTGGGAAGGGGAGCTGTGCCCGCAGGTCCCTGCTTGGCTGCTGTTTAGGGGTGTCTTGGATGGGGAGGGTGGCCCTCGGGGCAGGAGGGGACCCTGTCATGGCTCTGCTGCGGCATCCCATGGGAACCTGTGGAACAGCTGGGGGTACTGGGAGAGCCCAGCTCCCTCATCGCCCAGGTGTTCTGCCATAAAACACTGTTATGGGTCCTGGGTGCTGAGCGCTGGGCTGTACAGCTCTGCTGCGCTCTCTGAATGTCAGAATGAGAGCTCTGCACTGAGAAAATGAGGCACCTCATGTTTCCTGAGTGAGCAAAATGGCTTTCATGACCATTGTTGGTCTTTGTTCTGCTGAGATAACAGGGTTGTCCAGGAGACAGGAAAGGCTGTCACCCAGCCACCTGCAGCAGGAGGTCATCTCAGTGTTTTTGTGGGGTGTTACAAAAGGGAGCTAAGCATTTTACACTTTTAATCTGAATTCTCTGAACACTTATAGGTAGATACATGTAAGATTAATTCCTTTCCAAAGCTACGTGTATCAAGTGATTTCTGCCTGTCTGGCAGGCAGGGGAAGCCTCTGTTATGAGCAGGTTGGTGGCTCCTGGCTCAGGACGCTCGCCGCATTGGAGCAGGAGGTGCAGCCGGCCGCGGGACGCTGCGCCCGGCAGGGCTGGAACCCGCTCTGGTGAGCCGACCGTGGAAACGTCTGCGTGGGACGGGAGGGGGAGGACTGGAGATGTGGTTTCTGAGAGCCCTCCCTCACAATCCCTACATCCGCTTGGCCTCGGCTGCGGTAGGATGGCAGACCCCTCATTACAATAACAGCACGAGCAGTGGTGCTTTGTAGCTGGTTCCCCACTGGAAATCTCTGGCGAGCAGCAGTGGTGTGCCAGATGTCTGCTCGCGATTGCCTCTGCTTGTGAAGATCGGCTCGGGGTAACGCTCTCAGCTGGAGGACACAAACAGTGACGGTGTCCAGCGGTGCCATGGTTTGTTTGCCTGGTTTCTTGCCAGCAGCCAGATCAAAAGCTTTGCAAGCACCTCTGCAGCAATTACTATCTGCAAAAAGTCTTTCTGTTAGAAGCCACGGGGGTGAATGGGGATCTGCACATCTCTGAGCAGTGGCATGCAGCTGAATTTGGCTGGGTTCTGGAGAGCATGTCCCTCCGCCCAGCCCGAGCTGTGATCTCTGGGCTGTGGATTGGTGCGGCCGCCAGACCAGCGTGGTCTCCGTCTGCTGAGACGCGGACATGTGCTGGTGCCGTGCGGGACGGGGTCCTGACCGCCCCGGCAGTGCTGAGTCCCAGATGTGCTGGGCTGGAACATGCACCAGATGACGCTCTGAGTCTGGTTTTGGCACCTGCTGCGCTCTGCGTGTGGGAGCAGAAGGCAGCCTGGGCGCTGGGCAGTGGGCTGGCTGCGAGGGGTCCTGGTGATGTAGTGTTTTCATTAGGAATTGTGCAAAATCCAGCAGCTTGCTGTTACTGGTAGAGTGCCTCCAGCTAATAAGGGGTTGTGAAGCTATTTTCAGCAATGGAAGTAGTGAAGGAACATCCTTTATTAGTCATCGGGCATAACAATAAAGTCAAAGGTCAATTCTTGTGGCATTAACTGTTTTAGTTTGCCCAATGTTCTGTTTGCGATGGGATCACCTCATAACTGGGGCTGTCTGTGGAGCCAGATCCACTTCTGCCGCAGGCTCTCGAGGCGGTCGGCGCGGGGCCCGTTGGTGGCAATGCTCCCTGCGCCTGGCTCGGGGGTCCGGCCGGGGTTGGGCGCTGGGGAACCCGCGCCTGGCTGTAACGTGGAGGGGAGAGCAGCGGCTCCTGTGCCTTGTCCGGTGTCCTTCACCAGCAGATCTCAAAGCATGTCATAAATGAGACCAGGCCTCTAGCTCATGTTCAACAAATGTATTTGCTGGTCCTTACCCACTAGTTCCTTCCAGGCTGGGCACTGGTCTCGTCAACGCTGCTTTGGTGTTACCTGGTCTGTACGGGGCTCTTAGGAGGAGACAGTGGAGTCTTGTCAGGGCTGAACATTTTCTCTAATGTAAGCGCTTTCTAATTAGGATGTTTATGAGTTAATCACATGTGACACTTTGTTTGCTCCCTGCTGCAAGCCTGAGATGTGTGTGAGGATGTGGGAAAGTGGATCATCCTTTTTTTGGCTTTGTGTCACCCTAATGCGTTATCTCCATCTGGTCATCTCCTCCCCGCTCGTGTCCCTCAACTGGAGGGAGGTGTGTACCAGTGGCTATTAATAGCTGAATCCTGCAACAGCCTGCTCTTGCAGATGGGATTCTTCAGCGGGAGCTCCTGCACCAAGCCTCTTTCTTGCTCTTTTCCTTCCCCAAACCTGCCTGTTTGCAGCTCTCCAGCCCCGGCAAGGCAGACGTGTCCCCGCCGATGGCAGCAAACGTGTCCCTGCCGATGGCAGCAGACGTGTCCCCGCCGATGGCAGCAGCAGAGCGGTGTGGGGTGGGATAAGCCTCTCCTGGAGCAGGAGGACGGACGCTGCACAGACCCGTGTTTAGGAGAAACTGCTCCAAACTGTGCTCGTGTCCCTGTGCTTCACCTGCTGGGGCGGGTGGATCCTGCTGCTGGGGTCCTGGGTGTGCTCTGCGCCCTGGCCCGGCCCCAGCAGCGGTTGCTGCGGGGAGCGTGGCCGGTGCTCGGCGCAGGGGCCACCGCGGCCGCCCGCCCCGTTCCTGGCCGTGCCGTGCTTGGCGATGGAACGTGTGGCTGTTCCCTTCGCTGGCCGGACATGATCGTCATGACTGCGGTCAGGAGCCGTGCCCTGGTTTGAAGTATCACCGTACAGCTGAATTCCTGACTTGTGTGGCACTTTGTTCTCTGTCTTGCCAGATCTGCTGCCTCACCAAACCTCTTTCTTTCCTTGCAATCTGTCTCTGACAACGTGCGAAGTCATTGACAAGGTGACGAAATCTGGTGGACTGGGATCTGCCAGGAAAAGAAGGGTTTTTTTATCTACATATGCAGTCCCAGGCCTTCAAGTGCACCACCGTGAGCCCCTGTGCCATGTGTGGTGCCGTGGGGCGGGGGTGGCTGCACACAGTGACCACCGGGCTGGTGGCCCGTGGGTCCAGCGGTACCGTCTCAGTGCACACGGAGGCCTCTGAAGAGATGTGGGTGATAATTAGCACAAGAAGAATACACTATGATATTGTCCTTGTGATATCTCCATTGGGTGCTGGATGCAGCTCACCAGTGTGTCCCTTCTGCCTGGTTAGGAACTGCAGGGAACTGCTGGAGAGAGTCCAGCGCAGCCACCAAGATGCTGCAGGGAGTGGAGCATCTCCCTGTGAGGAAAGGCTGAGGGAGCTGGGGCTCTGGAGCTGGACAAGAGGACACTGAGGGGGGACTCATTCATGTTTATAAATATACAAAGGGTGAGTGTCAGGAGGACGGAGCCAGGCTCTTCTCAGTGACAAACAATGGTAGGACAAGGGGCAATGGGTGCAAACTGGAACACAGGAGGTTCCACTGAAATATGAGAAGAACCTTGTTCCTGGTGAGGGTGTCAGAGCCTGGCCCAGGCTGCCCAGGGAGCTTGTGGAGTCTCCTTCTGTGCAGACATTCCAACCCGCCTGGACACCTTCCTGTGTAACCTCATCTGGGTGTTCCTGCTCCATGGGGGGATTGCACTGGATGAGCTTTCTAGGGCCCCCCAACCCCTGACATCCTGGGATTCTGTGATTCTATGGCCGGTCGCTGGGGCTGCGGGTCCCGCCAGGACCCGTAGGAGCTGCCGAGGCGGTGGCCGCTGCTCCGGCCCGCGTCAAGGCGGCCGCGCTGTCCTGCTGCCCTTTACACCATCTCTCAGTGCGACAGGACACTGAAACAGGAGCTCGTTTCAGCTGTTGGACGCGCTTACCTCCAGCACGAGAACTCTAATAGACAGCTTGGCGCGATTGTCAGATTTAGCTTTTGTTATGCTCTTGGCAGTGCTATTTGGAGGCTGGAAGGCTATTTTAGGTATATTTAATTACAGTTTTTTCTTGCTTAGCAAATAGCTGCTGGTACATCTATTAACCTGTAGTGAAAAATGTTAAAGCAGAAGGGAAATATTCAAGGCATTCTTTTGTCCCATCCCCCTCCAAAAGGTGGGGAAAACAATATCTATATTTATCAGCAGCCGTTGTTTTCTGCCTAGCAGGGTTTGCAAGCAGTTTACTATGTGCTTTTCTTTTACTTTCCAAAAGCCATTGATTTTTGCAGTGTTGCAATTAGAAAACAAGAAGCCTATAAAATGATGTTATTCCTGTATTTTCAAATGGAGTTTTGGTCTCCTGCTGTCTCTTTATTGGTTTCCCCGCTTTCCAGCGCCGCTGCACGTTGCTGCAGTCAGCATGTCGCAGTTGGCCTGTGGAGATCCGGGTCTTGCTGGTGTCACTTAAAACCCAGACAGCTTTGCTACAGTGTCCCTGTTCCCGGGCTTCCCGTGCGACAGAAGCGCCGCTCCGGGGCCGGGGCTGCAGCTGCACTGGCGGGAGCGCTCCCCTAATCGCTTCCCGTAGTTAAGTTCTCTGGAAACAGAGTTAATCTTCTCAGAGCGTGTAAAACCTGACCCGCAGCCTGAGCAGGCAGAACCGCGGCTGTTTATAGGCACCTTATCCGAGGGTAACGGGTCCCTTCCCAAACCAGCAGCAATTAGTATAATTAGATATTCCTTGTCCTGAGCCAGGGGTGTATAATAATGAACGGTAACCGATATGGCAGCTCCGTACTGCAGGTTTCAGAGGTTCGAGGCGGGGAGGGAGCCCCGGCCTGTTCCCTGACCTCCGGCAGGACTCGGCCCTGCCGCGGTGGGTCCGGGGCTCTGCCGCGGTGGGTCCGGGGCTCTGCCGCGGTGCGTCCGGGGCTCTGCCGCGGTGCGTCCGGGGCTCTGCCGCGGTGGGTCCTCGGCTCTGCCGCGGTGGGTCCTCGGCTCTGCCGCGGTGGGTCCTCGGCTCTGCCGCGGTGGGTCCTCGGCTCTGCCGCGGTGGGTCCTCGGCTCTGCTGCGGTGGGTGCTCAGCTCTGCCTGCCAGCTGCTTGGGACTGTGCAGGGGCTTTGTTGGCTTTCTTAAATTTAGTTTAGGTTAACATTTTCTCAGCCCTATGGTGCTCAATAAGTTGGGCAAAGAGAAATGGAGGAGACTTTCCCCAACTCTTTGTGTTTGCATAAACACATTAATAAACTAATTGACCAAATCCTGGCTGGCTGGCGGAAGCATTAAGCTTGCTATGGGTAGCTGACTTGAACCATATGGTTTGGTCCTAAGGCTTCTTGGGGTTTTCAGAAGAGGTTCCAAAAGTGCCTATTTGCATCATCTTGGAATATTGACATTCCAAGCACAAATTGTTTTGCATAATTTATTACTCTCACTGTAGCTTTGCTCATACTCTTAAGTTCAACTTCAACGTACTGCATCCTTGCTCGTAATTATTTATATGCAGCAAAACAAAACAACATGAAGTGCCACCCAAGCATTGCTATGTTTCATTTGGTGGAGAAACTCAAAGTTCTTTTGTAGCCATAAATTTCTTGTTTGTTTATTAACAGCCAAACTCAGAATAACAATAACCTTTCCAGCAGGCATTAACATTTGCTGTTCCTGGAACTTAGACCAGTCAAAGCCAAGTGCTTATGGAAAGCAAATATGTGTTACCTGGATGATGCCAGGTGCTCTCAGTCAGCTGTTTAATTTGGACAATTCAGGCACATTTGTCAGTTCCACTTTCGTTTGGAGTGAGATCCGCTTGCCGGGGCTCGCCCGCCCCTCGGTGCAGCCGTGTTTCAGCTGCAGACAGCGGCGGGGATGTTCCGCTGTGACAAGACTGTCCCTTGCGTTCCCCAGTTTACTTGCGCTACAGCACTGCAAAGATACTGTTCTCCTCAGGGACTCGTAGCTCAAGGGTCGGCTTTTGCCTCCCTTTCTGTTTGGGGGGCTGCCCGTCGCTCGGGGGTGCTAGTTGCTCCTGCAGCTCGTTAGCAGAGATGGAGCTGCCGCAGGTGTGCTGGGCATGGCGAGGATAGGCCGTGCTGGCCGCGGGGCTGGGGACAGTCCCAGTGAGCAGGTGCTGGGGTGGCAGAGAGACTGCCCGGTTGTCTTTGCAGCAAATACTGTATCTGAAATCAGAAGTGTGGGTGAAACGTGCAAAAAGCGACTAGGCAGCGCCCTCCGACAGGCGTGAGCGGTGAGGTGGTCTGGGGCTGGGACAGGAGTTGAACTTGGTGATCCTTGTGGGTCCCTTCCAGCTCAGGACATGGTGTGGTTCTGTGAAGATCCCCCGTAGCAGCGTGCGAGGGATGTCCCGCCAGCGAGGCACCGCCGTCCCGCTTCCCTCGGGGGCCCTGGCTCGCGGGCTGCGCGGCTCCGCTCGGCGTGACCTGCGTTTCCTGCGGTGGGCTCTGCCCTGGCCCGTGGACTGTCACAGCAGCCATGCGGACTTGCTCTTGTGATCCGCATCCCTCCCATCCTTGTGTGGATGCTAACGAAGGTACTAGGGAGACGTCAGCCATTACAATAGGGTCTGAATAAATCTGTGTGCATGGATCATTGAGCTTCTTTGTTGTAAAACAAATGGCCTGTGGTCAGTTAATCATATAAAGAAACATCTCCCAGACCTCATGACATTATTCATAAGTCCTAAATCCTTTTGCAGTTTCATAAACAGAACATCTGTTAAAATATGGAGAAATTACAGTCTGGAGCGGTTGTTGGAAATGTGGCTGCCATGGATTGCAGGCGGAAAGGAGCAGGAGAATTTTTTTTTGCAGAAGCCTTATCTCTCCACCATTTGAACGTCCTTCTCTCATGAGCCTGCAGGTCTCCTGTGCCAAATGAGCCGTGTCACTGTGCCCGTGCCGCCCTGCTTGGGCGCTGCGGGAGCCCCTGGGGCGGGAACCCCGCGTGCTCGGACACCCCGCGGGCAATTGTCCAGGGAGCCGCTGTGCTTGCCCGTGGCTGCGTGACCCTGGGCGCGGTGCCGCGGCTGGCGGAGCCGCCTGCCCGCTGCCCTGGGGCGGCTCTGCGGCTCCGTGAGCAGGGCTGGCACAGCCCGGGCCCCGCGCGCCGGCCGCGGCTGCTCCCCGCGCTGCCGGTGCGCCCCGGCGCGCCATGCGCCTCGCGCAAACCTTCCCTGCCCTCCCGGACGGGCCGGGAGCTGTCCCGCTGCTGGGTGAGCGCGGGGACCCGGAGGGGTCCCGGCTGGAAAGGTGGGACAAATCAGGCAGAGAAGGGGTGAATTTGCATGTGGAAGCAGCATAAAAGGAATCAGAGCCAATTAGTGGATCAAAGGCAGAGAAGCTGAACCCCAAAGAATGGGTTTGGTAAAGCAGGGCACTCTGGAGAGGATTAAAAATAGGTGTTAATGAACCAGGGCTGGGCTGTTCAGCTGTAAAGTGGAAAAGGAAAATAGGATGCTGGTGGGTGCCTGGAGCTCGCGGGCACCAACCTGGGTGCCCTGGGTGAGGCGGCCTGGCAGAGCGGCTCCATGTGAGCCCCGAGCGGCGGCTCCGTGTGAGCTCCGCGTGGGCCCCGAGCGGCGGCGCCTTCTCTCAAAGGGCTGGAATTTACGTCTGTTGTTTTTCCATCATGATTTAAAACCCCAAACCAATCTTAACTGTGGCCGTCCCAATTTACAGTTCGTGTTTCAAGAAAGTGGCTCTTATGTCTTGCCAGCCCTCAGCACGTTCACTTGTTAAATTATGTATATGCTAATGAAGTGTGAAAATCAGCCAAATAACAACTCCCTGTAATCGCTTAATGTCCCCAGAGCATTGTGGCTTTTTTATTATTATTATTTTATGATTTGTGACCCATTCTGAGTCATGTTTCTGCGGGGCGTTCTTCCAACAACTGAGGTTAATTAGTATTTTAACTTTTTCCCCTTCTGAAAGCAGCCCAAACGTGCTCTCAGCCTGCCGTGCGGTTTGCGTTTTCCCTTTGGAATGGAGTAATCTCCAGATTTTCATTACAGGGGGGAGCAGCTTCCCAGCACAACTGGCGCTGGGGCGAGGGACCGCGTCGGCGCGGGGCGCCCGCAGCTGCTTGTGCTGCGATGGCCGTCTAGGGGGTGACGCTGCTCCTTGTCCCCGTCCTCGGGCTGCAGCACCGTGTCACCTCGCACGGGGACAGCGCAGCGGCCGCCTCCAACCTGCCCAGAGCGTTCCCGCGGAGCGTTAAAGCGCCCGTGGGCTGCCCAGCTCTCCGGCCGCTGCCGTGCGGGAGCCTGCAGCAGCGGTTCTGCCGCACGCAGGCTGTGCCGACCGCCAGCAAACCCCTGGAAGGAGGATGCTGCAGTGACAGTGTCTCATCGGTCACCAGGAACTGCTGTTCCTGCCTCCGGGCATGAACCAATGTCAAGTGCCGCGTCCGCACGCTGCAGCGTCCCACCGGGGTGGGTGTGCGCGGCTCTCGTGGTGCCGGTCCCTCTGTGTGGCAGAGACCGTCCCAGGTTCGTTAGCGCCACGGGGCCCTGCGAGCTCGGAGGGGCCGGGCTGGGCTGGCGGCGGTGCCGGTGTCCCCAGAGCTGGGTGAGCTGGGGCAGGGTTGGGGTCTGCTCCGTGTGCCGCCGCCTGGCACACCCGGTGCCCGGGGCCGGGGTCGCGGTGCTCGCGGTGCCGCGCTGGGCCCGTGCGTGTGCGCTGGGGTCCAGCTGCTCCCCAGAGCTCTCTTCAGACCAGGCAGCAAAAGGAGTTCTCCACCTGTGTTGTGAAGGGGCTCTGACTCTTGGGGAGTTATGTATTATCTGTGCAGTGCCCGGCCCGATCATGTACCAGGATCATTTTCTGTTTGTCTCTGTATTTGTCACTAGTTTTAAAGTAAACAAATCAATTTTCCACGCACTCCAGTTGATTCTGCTCCGTTACTGTGTTATAAGACCTGACTAGGAACAACCAGGTTCAGCTGTGACTGTGGTTCCCGCACTGTGGCACCTGAACAATGTCAAGATTCTCTCAGTCTGACAATTTTGTCCAAAGTGTTTTGTTGTAGCAGTGCCGGGGGAAGCACCGCGTTTAGCTTCAGTGATACGGCCCCGGCACCAGAAACAGAGCTCCAGCAAGGACCTTTAATTCCCTGTCAGAATCAACTTAATTAAATCCCATCTGACTGGGAAAGGATTTTCATTGGATCTAATGAATGTCCGTGCTTCCATTTGGAAGCGTATTACATCCCGGAGTTTACTTTCTGATAACAAGCAGGGTTTGTCTGCCTGTTTCCACTAAGGTAGATTAAAATAAATCCAAATAAATTTTCCTTCCAAGAGGACAAAATCCATGGTAGAACAAGTAATTAAAACTGAAAAGCAAGGGGTGGGGGCTGGGTTGGTGGTGGTGCGGGGGACAAGGCGCCTCCAGCATCTTCCACGTGCGAGGGGGTTCTCAGAACCGTCACCCGCAGAATGGACACGGCAGGTTGGTGCTGGGGGGGTCTGGGACGCGCATGGACCCGGGCTCGGCTGGGGACGGTCTGGAGCAGAGTGACCCACTCGCACCCCCGTCCTGACCAGAACCCTGGGAAGTTTTGTGGGGTCTGTCAGCAGAAAAGTGGGGGAACCTGCTGAGCTGCAGAGCGCTCCCGAGGAGACCGGCCGCTCAGCTCGCCGCAGTCCTGGTGTCTGCACACCCGACTCGGTACAAATGAGCAGCCTGGTCTGTGCGATGAAAAGGCCAGAGGGTGGTCAGCAGGTGCCTCTTGTCGTGGGTCACTGGGGGTCCTTCGGTGCTCACTGCAGACACTGCTTGCAGATGCTGATGATGGGCAGCAGCCCAGCCAGGATCCAACCATGGACATCTTTAACCTTAAAGACATTGGTTCTCCCATGTTAAAGATGAAGTCTTGTTATCACAACCTAGCAGATTCTAAAAATAGCGTGACCGTGACATGATCAGGCGCAGATTGAGTAGTGATTTATCACTGGTGGCAGAAAGGTATTCCAGCAGTGTATTAGATCCTAATCTGAGTCAGGAGATGAGCAGCACAGCCAGGTGAAATTCCCAATCAGTTTCAAAAAGAAACACTTGTTATTTACATTTGTGGTTTGTAAACTGAGTATTTTTCACTTTCTCTCACTTCCCAGCTCTCGGACGGATCGCGGGGCTCGTCCCTGCCCGTGTCACACTGAGCCGGGCAGGCCTCTGCAGAGCCCGGTGCCCCTCGCGTTTCTGGACCATGACACCCAATGATGCTGAGCGCTGCTGGGTCCAGGAACGGACCAACGCTGCGGCCCGATGTCAGCAAAACATGCAAAGTTCAAGAGATGGACTTGTTTGTAGCTGTAATCTCCTCCTTTCCCTGCTGCACAAATTATTTCTAAGCAATTCATTTCAGTGGCTCAGGACATCACTTAGTGAACCCAACACTAAATTGAAAGAAAGAAAGTTTAATTAAAATACTGCATGGAAAATGTCTTGAGACAAGCTGTTCCAGGGGCAGATTGAAAGTGATGGCACAGACATCCAGCTTCCGTTGGAAGAAACGTTAAAGTAGGCAGAAAATGTAGTTCATGATGGGTTCTAAATGGAGCAGACAGAATGCGTGCTGGGGACTGGCCCGTGCAGGGGCTCTGTCACGCTTTCCCGGGTTAGTGCGGGTTTTTGCACTGCTTGGTGCGGGGTCTGTGCCCCTGGGCGGTGCAGCCGTGGCGGTTGTTGCAGAGCCTGAGCACCCGGTGTGTGGGGGCGGCAGAGGGAACGGGGCATGTCCTGAGCGGGACGTGGCACAGCACCGGTCCCCAGAGCCGCTGGGGATGCTGGCTGTGGATGCCTGTGGGCCATGTCACCTCCTGGGGAGGGGACGTGGGCTGCAGGACAAGCACGAGGACCTACAGGTGATGGTATTGACTGAGGGGCAGGAGAGATGCCCTCAGTGTGGCACTATGGTGGTGGATGGTGACGGGGCTTGTCCCGCTGGCCGGTGTGGGTGGCTCCGAGGGAGCAGGTGCAGCCCGGTACCTCGGGTGGCGCCGCCGGCACCGCTGGGCTGCAGCTGCTCGAGCCCAGTGTAAAATACATCCTGTTGTGATGCCTTCCTGCTTGATACAGCCCCAGATGTTGGATTAAGCCATCTTTAGCTGATTGAATTCAAATCTATGCAACACATGCCAGGGCCTGTCTGTACATAGCTTTGGTGCGTTTGCTTTCCCCTAAATAAAGAATTAGGATACGAAGCACATGTTTCAGCTGCCAGCGCTCCCTGGGGGCTGCGGCGTCCCCGGTCGCTCCCCTCGGGGGCAGGTGGTGCAGGGAGGGCTCAGCTGCTCCTGGGGAGGATGCTGGTTCCCTCTTTGCCAGCTCCATTCCCGCTGTGCTGGGAGGAATCTCTGCAGCGGTGCTGCGTGTGGTGCTGCGTGTGGTGCTACATTTGGTACTGCATGTGGTGCTGCGTGTGGTGCTGTGTGTGGTGCCGCCTGTGTTTTCAGGCGCTTCTTCCAGGGGCACCAAAGCGGAATGGCGGGACAGAGAATGACATCAGTGCGAGGTGATAACAAAATTTGGTCATAAGCAGAAAGCAGCTGCTGCAGGTGAGAGGAAGCCTTGCTGCTTCCAGATTTCACCCAGCTGACATTTGGGCACTTCTAATTCAGATTTTTCAAAGATCAATAGGTTTTGCTGGTTTGCCTCGGCAGCGCCTGCACGCGTGCTGAGTTGGCGGCTCGCAGGACAGCGGGACTCGGGTCAGGCACTGGGGAGAGGCTGCGGCGGGGGACGCTGCAGGGGTGCTGCGGGAGCTGCCACGTGCAAGTTTATTTCCTCTAGGTCAGTAGCACGAAATGATCCTTTGCTGTAACAAGGGCAGAGGAATTTGGAATGTGGCAGTGTTTGTAGCGCTGAGGTCTGGGAGAGCTGTTGCATTTTGGGAAGAGCGGCAGCTGCTGCTGGCTCCGCAGCACCTCGTTGTTGCGACAAGAGGCCGCGCACAGGCGGCGGAGCTCGGTGTCGCGTCCAGCCCTGCCGGAGCTGCCGGCAGCTCCGACCTGAGAGAGACCCTGCGCGAGCAGGGCCTGCGGTGGGGCAGAGGGCGGCCTGGACTGTTCCTGGCGATGGAGCTGCTCAGTCGAGGTGTTCTTCCAAAAAGCGTTTCCTCCCTCCGTGCTGCAGCCCTGGCCCGTCTGGCTGTGCCGGGCTGTGCTACGCGGTGTTGGCGAGCAATGGCGTTTCAGGGCATTTTGCTGATGATACCAGATCATTACTGGGCTTAATGCAGCGGAATTGATTTCTGTTTGCCAGGCTATCATTCGGCTCAGCAGGGAAAAATCAATGCAGATCCATCACGTGCGATTTTGCATGCCATTAGATCCCAGTTTAACCTCTGCTGTGCTCTTCCCATCCGCTCCCCCCGCGCAGGACCGCAGTTCGGGGGAGGATGGATGGCCCAGCTCAGCCCCGCGTCACCCTGGGAATCGCACTTTGCCCGTTCGGGTGGGACTTGGGTGGCATGTCCATGTTCCCTTCTGGCTCCGTAGTCCTGTCCTGTCCTCCATAGCCCACCTTCTGTGTAGCCGAGGGGCCCTGAAGTCCTGTTTTGCTTCCTCGTTAACGCTTTGTCCCTGGAAGGGAAGAAGCCGCGTTCAGGAGTCGGATCAGCCGTTCGCCGCCTGCCCGGGTGCGGACCGTGGGCTGCGGCTCTGCTGCCGCGCTGGGCACGGGCCGGGCCCTGCTCCCGCGGGGACGTGTCGCGGGCAGCGTTTCGCGGTGCCCTGGCCGTCCCGGAGGAGATGAACCGTAACGCTCCCTGCGGCGGCCGGCGCAGCGCTCGGCTGTTTGCCAGCGCGGAGCCGGGGGCTGGCCCAGGAGCGTTTGCCGTGTCCTGAGCGGTCAGCACCGGTGACAGGGGCATGGCTGGCCTGTTGGCATTGAGACTGGCATCTGGTTGCGTTGGGTTTGTTTTGTTTTCTTTTTTTCTTTAGTAAATCTGAACTTGCAAAAGCAAGAGCAGGTTGTGGTTGCTTTTAAAATGCCTTGCAGTGTTCAAGCTTGCATGTTGGTATTTTCGTGACTGCCCTTCAAATTCTGCACGTCTGCATTTAAAGCTCGACATGCAGTGTGGATTCCTCACTGGTGGCAGCCTGTGCGTTTCAGAGTTATTGGAAAACCCTGCTCTTGTGTTTATTTATTTATTTTAAGAGAGGCAGACAGAAAGGGAAACCCAAGGGAACTCTTTTAAACAGTGGAATGCAAAGAGTCTCACAGTTTCCTGAGCAAGAGAAGACTCACAGGGTGTCACTGGTGTTTGGAGCCAGGAGTGCTCCTCGGGGGCTGACAATGGTGCTGAGTTCAGTGGGAATGTGGGCTTGCATCCTCCTCAAAGCCCCTTTCTGAGCTCGGGGTCCCCTGTCACAGGACGGTAGGATGAGCAGACGGTGCTTCACCCGCCCCGAGACCCCGCGGAGCCCGTGGGCAGGCTCGTGGTCCCGCTCTCCCGGCTGTGTCCTTCATTTCCCTGCCTAAGCCCTTCAAGTTTTCATGGCCTCCTTGTGCTTTCTTCATCCACCCGAGTGGTTTCAGATGCGGGTTCTGTTCTCCAGTGAGCACACCCGTCAGCATCGCGTCCGTTGTGCCGCCGCGGCTGCTGGCGCGGGGTTGCCGTGCAGCCCCTCGTCACGTTCCCGCGTGGGAGCAGCATCCCCCTCTGCCCTCTGCTCGAGGGGCTGACCGGGGGGAGGAGAGACGTGTTTACAGTGAGCTATTATCTCACGCTTATCAGCATTAAACTGGATTTGACAGCTCATAGCCTGGGATTTGAGTGGTCTAAATCCTTCTTCGTTTGGCAGCCTGGTTTGCTGTTATTTATGGTGCTTCCCCATTTATTATCGTCTGCAGAGCTGGAGGCTTTGTGTGAGGTGCCATCCGCCAAGTGATTTATACAGACAGGAGAGGAATGGGTCACCGGGGCCGAGCTGCGGTGCCCCTGCACACCGGCAGGCGCTCAGTGCCCGTGAGCTGCGGCAGCCGGGCAGGCAGAGCTGGGGCTGCCAGGGGAAGGCAGAGCTGGGGCTGCCAGGGGAAGGCAGAGCTGGGGCTGCCAGGGGCAGGCAGAGCTGGGGCTGCCAGGGGAAGGCAGAGCTGGGGCAGCCAGGGGAAGGCAGAGCTGGGGCTGCCAGGGGAAGGCAGAGCTGGGGCTGCCAGGGGAAGGCAGAGCTGGGGCTGCCAGGGGAAGGCAGAGCTGGGGCAGCCGGGCAGGCAGAGCTGGGGCTGCCAGGGGAAGGCAGAGCTGGGGCTGCCAGGGGAAGGCAGAGCTGGGGCTGCCAGGGGCAGGCAGAGCTGGGGCTGCCAGGGGCGGGCAGAGCTGGGGCTGCCAGGGGAAGGCAGAGCTGCCCGTGGGACCCGTGGGAGGAGCTGGGTGATGGTGGCACCTGCGCACTCCTGGTCCTGGTCTGAGCGCCAGAGGAGACCAGTCCCATGGCAGAGCAGCCGCAGGAGTGCCCAGGATCGGGTCCTTCGTGCTGCTCTTCCCGGGCTGCCAGCGTGTCCCGTTTCGCGCCGGCAGGGCGGGCTGTGCGGATCGCACAGTTCCTGTTTTTCTGATAAAACTATAATGCTATGGTGCAAATCAAATCCCGTCTTCAATATTTTTAGCATGAAAGCGTGCAGGAGCACGGATGCCAAGGGAAGGGAGGACAGCAGGTGCTGGCGGAGGGGAGGGTCTCCATGGAAACTGTTTTCTCTAAATTCCCACATTCGGGGCACTGAGCTTGTAGGAGGTGATGGAGGAAATGAAAAAGCAAAAAGAGAGGAGCTTTTTTCCTTTCTGGTGTCCCAAAACTGCTGTAGGAACCTCAGGTGAAATGGGTGTAAGTTATTGATCATTTCAATGCGAATACATGTGAATTCTAGTCAATAATCACGCTGTCCTCTCCGGTGCGGTGGGTGGGGTGAGCAGGCAGCAGCCCCTGACCTGCACGGCCCGGTTTGTCGGGAGCAGGGTGGGGTGTCGCTGTGCTCCCGATGTCACCCCCGGGTCTCCCCGCGGGTGTTCTCCGGGCCCCGCAGACCTCGGGGAGCAGGGGCACAGCGGGCCATGCTGCCCGGGTGATGCTCCCACCCACGGCGCCAGGTTTTGGGTTGGGTTGAATACTTCTGCTCACAAGAGGGTATTTTTAATTGCTGGGTTTTTTAAGGTATGAAAGCGTGTTGTTAGCTGGGCTCTGTTGTTCCCCTTGTCTGAAATCCTGAGGGCGGGCGCGAGCGAGCTGTGGCTCTGGGAGGGTCTGTGTCCGTGGGGGCAGCACCAGGTGCCCGTCGGTGGCGGATCCGGCGGTGCCGGTTCCCGGCGTCTCACAGCTCTGCGGACGTGGTGGTGCCATCAGCAGCAGGCGCTGTCTGAAGAAGTCTCACTGCAGCAGGTTATTTTTAATTCATTGAAAAGTGAATGACCTAAAACCAGCAGCTGGCAATGGAGAAGATTAAATAGTGCAAACGAGATACATTTTCAACCGAGTAATTTTAGAAGGAAAACGCGTGGCTGGTGCGAGGTGCGCGTGGGCGCTGCCTGGCCGTGGCCTCTGCAGTTCCTCGGCCGCTGCAGCAGCTCCTGCCCCAGGTCTGTCCCCGCGCCCGCTGTGTGACACCTGCTGGCACCCGGGACACCACAGCGACGCTCCCTGACGGGGAGGCCACCTGCTGCAGGGACCCACAGCCCTGCGGGGACCCACAGCCCTGCGGGGACCCACAGCCCTGCGGGGAGCGGGGCCCAGCCCAGGCTGCTGAGCCAGGCTTGGTTCCACACGCCAGGTTCCTCAGCGCTCGAGCGTGTTCGTGGCCGTGTGAGCTGCCTGCAGCTGCGCCGCAGTTACCCGCGAGAATGGGAGATGGCTTTTGGCCTGACCTCTCGGGGATGTGTTTTTTCTTATATTTGTCAGACCCAATGTCCTTTCCTTGAAATTGCAAATTGGTTTTTGGTTCTGCAGGGTCCTTGAAGTCTGGCGGGTTGGCAGCAGCAGGGGTGGGATTTGCCCTGTCTGGGTGTTCCTTGCCCACCTGAAACAGGTGTTTAAAGTTGCTGTCCTGCCCTTTGGCAGACATTCACTGACTGTGGTGATTGCAGGAAAGAACCGTATCAAGTGGATGTGCTGTTCACTTACATTTTACTAATTTAATTTCTGAGGTTCTACTTCAGTGCAGCCTCTTTGCAAAAGTTTCCCTCGTGCAGGACACTTCAGGGGTCCTTGCCAGTCCAGCCCACCCGCTGGGCGAATCCCGGGTTAAAGACCGAGGTGGCTGTGAGAGAGGTTTGTGTTCCATAGTAGACACTTGTTTAACAGCAGCACCAACCACGTGTCCAGGCTGCTCATTGCTTTGTTCCATCAGACCCGAGTAACGTGGCTGCAGGTTGGGTCGTGTCTCGGCGCAGGAGGGAAGCACCAGGTGCGTAGCGCAGGGGACGCGGCTGCACCGATGGGGACACGGCTGCACTGACGGGGGACGCGGCTGCACCAACAGGGGACGCGGCTGCACCGATGGGGACAGGGCTGCACCAACAGGGGACGCGGCTGCACCAACAGGGGACGCGGCTGCACCGACGGAGCCCGGCCGCCCAGCCCGTGCTGGGTGCGCAGTGGGGATCCAGAGGGCAGAGGCTGTGCATTGTATTATCTGATGCCTTCACAGATGTAAACCTGTCAGCAGAGATGTGATCTGTTAAAATAGGTTTTAGTGAGTGTGCAAGAACAGAAGCAACCAAGAAGTACGTGTAGATTACATTGCCTAAGGGAAACCAGAATACAAACCACCTCAAAACCTTCCAGGACCTGTTTTCCCAGCTGCAGAAAGGGAACGGTATTTAAGTGGTAGTTCAAAGCGGCCGAGAGGCAGAGCCGCAGCGGAGCGCGCAGCCCGTGTCCCCGGCCGCGCCGGGCTCTGCCTGACCCGGGCTGCGCAGCTGGTGGGGCAGCTGGGCTGCACAAGTGAGGGGACGGAACTGCAGGTCCCGTCAGCCAGCATGGCGGGAAGGAGCCGGCGTGGTCACAGCTGAGCACCATTCATTGCAGAGTCAGCCTTGCACCCAGCGCTGGGTCCCGAGCCCGCGCTGGTGCGTCCCCGGCTCGGTGCTGGCGCAGGGTTGTGCTCCCGGCAGCGCGGGACACCAGTTGGGCAGTAATTGCTGTGGAATTAACCTCCGACATTCTTCTAAAAATAGGCCAATAAATCCAATCAGTAGCAGCTCTCCCGCTTGCTTTGCCTCAAGGGCAAACACTGCAGATTAAAGCATTTACAAGTTATGGGTCTGTAACCGTTTCCTCGCTTCTGCCCATAACCACAGCCGAGCGCCAGTGGCTGCTCAGGGGTTTTGCCTCCTGGTGATGGCACTTTGGTTTGTGGGGATGGGGAGTGGCATGGGCATGGTGGCTTTTGGGGTGGCAGAGGGCTGAAAGGCGTCACTTTAATGTACCTTGATAGACAATGGGAGATTCAGCAACAGCCAGAGAAAACTGTTGAAGGTGCTGTGGTCACCCCGGCTGCCCTGGCCCGGTGGGGAGCACAAAGGTGCCTTGGGCTGCCCGCTCCCTCCTCCGCGGGGAATGAAACCCCTCGTGCGGGCACCATCGGGAGGCACCGGGTGGCACCAGATGCTCCTGGTTCCTGGGAACTGGTTGTGTCACCCAAAGTGGTGAGGCAGCTCCCCAGGGTGCGAAGGGAGCGTGCCGTGCTGTGCCATCCCGTGCTGTGCCATCCCGTGCCGTGCCGTGCTGTGCCATCCCATGCCGTGCAGTCCCGTGCCGTGCTGTCCCGTGCTGTCCCGTGCCATCAGCAGTCCCTGGGCTGCGTTGGGCCCAGCTGAGATGGAAACACCCTGAGTTCGGCCGTCGGGGCACAGGGGGGCGCGGGGGCAGGAGCACCGAGCAGGTATTGGTTTGTGACCGCCAGGGTCCAAAATACTGTGGCCATTTTTATTACAGGCAACAGAAAAAGGAGGTTTCCGGAGGTCCCGGGGGGATGAAGGGCTGACAGGCGCGCGGCTGGACGGGAATGGTGCTTTCCAGGTGCCTGTGAAAGCCTGTCTGCCGCTCCCTAAATTGTCTTTGTCTTCTTTGCAGCTGACATCATCTCTACAGTAGAATTCAACCACACCGGAGAATTACTAGCAACAGGGGACAAGGGGGGCCGTGTTGTGATATTTCAACGTGAGCAGGAGGTAAGTGCCAGTGAATGCAAAATGTCCCTTTTATCCTTTTAAGAGAAGCTTCCCGCTGTTCCCTAGTCTGTCTGTGTCAGTCCTAACCTCGGGTTGTTCCTGGCAGACTCCAAACTGAAAAGCGACTGTTAACATAAGCAGGATGAGGTTTCATCTTGTGAAACATGCTCCAAAACCACGTTACCTTTCCTGCGTGGTTTTGCTGTGGTTTTGCTGCAGCTCCCTGCACCCGGGTGACTTGGATGGGGCCAGGACATCTGAGCGTGCCGGGCTGTCCATCCCATTGCCAACACTACCCAAAACCTCCTCACACCACCAGAGTGGCCAGAAAGCCTCAACTGACGGAGCCATCGTGTTTCTTTGCTGAAACGCCTCACCTGGGGAGATGTTAACAAACCTTTTGAGGTCACAGTCTGCCCAGCCTCCTGCAGCACTGGCCCGGGACATTCCCCACCATTGCCAAAACCATCCCAGCAAGCTCGCTGGGCACAGTGCTGATGCCGTCCTGGCGAGCTGGTCAGGCACGGTACCAATGCCATCCTGGTGAGCCAGCTGGGCACAGTGCTGATGCCGTCCCGGTGAGCTGGTCAGGCACGGTGCTGCTGTCATCCTGATGAGCTGGTCAGGCACGGTGCCGATGCTGTCCTGGTGAGCTGGTCGGGCACGGTGCCGGTGCCGTCCCGGTGAGCTGGTCGGGCATGGCACACGCAGCGTTGTGCGGTCCGAGCCGGCAGGAGCCATCCTCCCCTGTGGGTGTTTGCTGATAATGGAGTGGGATGAGCCAGGCTTGGCCATGAAAAATGTCATGGCCCAATGACAGTTTCAAATTTTCCTCAAATTTATAGCCTCAAAATGATTTCTATATATGCTGGAGAGAACCGATCGGTTAAAGGTTACACGCATAGATGCTTCATCAACCTTTCCAGCCATATTCCATTTCTCATTTCTCTCTCTTTTTATAATTCTACTGCTTCTCTTGAACTGTGAGCTTCCCGGCGTCACAGCAGGTGTGTCCCGTCGGCTCCTGCTCTGGAGCGGTCTGGCGCTCAGGACAAGTGGGGCGTCACTGCCCAAATGCATCGTTGGCGTGCGGGAAGTTCACCTCTACAATAGTTTTCATTTAACGACCTCAGCCCCGCCCAGGGGCTGGTGCTGGGTGGTTCAGCGCTCCACGTTTGCAGATACTCGGTCCCTGGGGGCTCCGGGGGCTGCAGCTGCAGCCCAGCTCTGGGTGCTGGAGTCTGGGTTTATATTTGTGCCCCTGTGGCGATTGCTGCTGACCCCGCGCTGTGTTGCCAGCGGCTCCTCCGGGGCTGGTTGCAGTGCCCGGCAGGAGCTGGTGCCCGGTCCCAGCCGTTCGCCGGGGACGGCTGCTGCGGTGGCTCCCTGCCCGCCCCCTTCCCTCTCCTGCCCGCTCCGTTCCCGCTCCATTCCCACTCCCTGCCCCTTCCATTCCCGCTCCGTTCCCACTCCATTCCTGCTCCGTTCCCACTCCCTGCCCGTTCTGTTTCCACTCCATTCCCGCTCCATTCCTGCTCCGTTCCCGTTCCGTTCCCACTCCATTCCTGCTCCGTTCCCGCTCCCTGCGTGCTCCGTTCCCGTTCCATTCCTGCTCTGTTCCCGTTCCATTCCCACTCCATTCCCGTTCCGTTCCCGCTCCCTGCCCTCTCCGTTCCTGTTCCATTCCCGCTCTGTTCCAGTTCCGTTCCTGATCCGTGCCCGCTCCCTGCCCGCTCCGTTCCCGTGGCGCAGGCGGCGGGCAGCAGCCGCGGTGCCGCGGGGCCGTGCCTCACTCTCAGCGCTGCAGCGGCCCCGTGCCCAGGTGCTCACCGTCCCGTGACAAAGAGCAGAGAAGCCCGGAGCCCACAGCAGGTGTTCTCCTCCTGTTCCCCTCCTGCAGAGCAAAAACCAGCCCCATCGCAGGGGAGAGTACAATGTCTACAGCACCTTCCAGAGCCACGAGCCGGAGTTCGATTACCTGAAGAGCCTGGAGATCGAGGAGAAGATCAACAAGATCCGATGGCTCCCGCAGCAGAACGCAGCCTATTTCCTGCTCTCCACCAACGGTACGTGGCCGCGGCAGCCAGACGGGGCTCCTCTGGACTGTTCTTTTGGGAGAAACATCTGCAGACAGCTGTCAGGACACGCGGGTGCGGCGGGAGCGCAGCCCGGCAGCCTGGCTGCAGAGCTCCTTCCCGCGCACGGGCTGCGCCCTCGTCTCCTGTTCCACAGCACCTGCTCCTGAAAGGGCGGGCGGCCTTTCCCCTTCCCCGCCGACGCCTTTTAGTTGTTTGGGGGTTTTTGGATCTTGGGAACTCTTTTTTTTTGTTTTTTCCCTCAAAAATCCACAGCTGGTTTGTTTCAGTTTCCACCGTGTTTGGCTCAGCAGTTCATGTTGTGTTCAGATAAATGCCAGGAGGATCCAGGAATATTACTTGGGATGAAAGGGACCTTAAGATGGATGTGACTTAATTACTTCAGGGGAAAAGGGGGGGTCTAATATTCTTCCATAACCAACTTACTTTGTGTTATAGAATTGACTCTATTGATCATTGTAATAAAATTCAAAGACTTATTAAACTCATTTGGGGGGGTAATCATTGAAATGCAATGAAGATTAATTATAGCGCATAATGTTCTGTTAATTGAGTTTTTAAATAGTTTTTTGATTAACAGGGATATTATCTTTCCATTTGGGATGATGCTTCATATGCTAGCAGGTTATCAAAATTATTCTTTTAGAAATACTCCTGTGTTACGCTGCTGCTTTTTGTTCTTACTGTTATAGTAACATTAGATATAGAAATCCCCTGAAGTAAGGCAGGTTAATAAAAAGAAAATTAATGGCACTCTGTTGGAACTGCCGTGTAAAGGAGAAAATGAAGATGAATGATACGGTTGTGTATGAAACCTGGTAGAAGTGACGATAAACTACCGACAGAGTCTCTGCCAGCAGAGAGGAAAGAAAACACCGCTATTCAGAGTAAACCCGCCCGTTGTGGGGCTGTTCCGCTGCCCCGGCGGGCCGTGGGGCAGCCGCGGGGCTGGTTCGGGCTCTGGGGTGCGTGGCTGGGAGGCTCAGGGTGGCACGGGAGCGAGTCCTGGGCCGTGTCCCCTCCACGGGAGCTCCGGGGCAGCGCGTCCCCGCCGCGCCGGGTGCCCGCCGCGGGAGCCCGCCCGGAGCTCTGCCGCGCGCTCGCAGCCGCGCTCCGGCATCGGCCCCGCTGGAGGCGCCTCGATGCGCCCGGCGGGCTGTCAGTCCGTGCGGAGCTCCCAGCGCCTGCTGCCCGCTCGGGCACTGCGACCGGAGCCTGGCACCTGCAGGGTGACACCAGCTGCAGCCGCCGCGGCTGTCCCTGTCCCTCTGTCCGTGTTTCGAAGGGGCTGGTGGTGTTGGGGTCAGCAGGGGCGGCCAAGGGGTGTTTGCAGCACAAGGATCAGAGGAGGAGAAATGGAGCAGGTGGTGGGGATGGAACTGGGAGAGCTGGTGCATCCTTGGCACTTAACACCTTTCCAATTACTAGACGCTAAGGTAATTTGGAAGTTAGTCTTGCAAAGTAACTGGTGACCCCGGGATAACTGCCGAATGAGCTGGGAAGTGTAGGAGGAGAAGTCCTGTGTGGGAGTCTGCTGTGGCTGGCGCTCCGTGGGAGCGGCTGTGGGGAAGCGGGTCCGTGTCCCTGCGTGTGCACGAGTGAGTGACACGCACGTGGCGCGGGAGGCGCAGACGGGGTGCAGCGCTGGCGTGGCCTCCCCGCCGCCCCGTCCTGCTGCCAGCACCTCGTCACTCCGCGGTCACTCGGCCACGTCACTCAGTATATCGAACGCCAACGTTCAGGGCATGACCTCTGGGGCTCCGAACCCTGGGAAATCACTTCTCCTGCTAGTTCTCCATTAATGCAATAGTTCTGTTCTGTTGTCCAACCATCTCCTTACATCTGGAATAACCGTCCCCACAGCTGTCTGGCAGGAACAGGAAAACCGGGGCTTTGGGGGTAAAGTGCTGTGGTGACAGGTACATTTTCTGTAACCGCTTCCAGCAGGTTGCAGGTGGGGACACCGCAGGGCTGTCCCTGTCACAGGAGCCAGCCTGACGCTCTCCTCTCTCCCGCCCCCAGATAAGACTGTGAAGCTGTGGAAGGTCAGCGAGCGGGACAAGCGACCCGAGGGATACAACCTCAAGGATGAGGACGGCCGTCTCCGAGACCCCTCCATGATCACCGTGCTACGGGTGAGTGTGGGGACACCGAGGCTGCAAGGAGCCTTTCTCTTCAGGGGCTTGGATGAAAATGGCCACCGGTGTCACCTGCGTGCGGTGTTACTGGTAATGCCCTCGGTACGCGGCGGGTGGGTGTCGGGGGACAGGGACTGCTCCTAGTCTCGGGTATGACGCTTTGGCTGGTGTGTGGATGCGGGGCGGAGGAGGGAGCGCTGCGGCGCGGTGCCCAGGCTGCGCCGGCTCCGGGCAGGTGTGCCGCAAGGAGCCGCGGTTTGGTTCATTTGGGGTGCCACGAGGAGCCGCGGTTTGGTTCATTTGGGGTGCCACGAGGAGCCGCGCTTTGGTTCATGTGTGGTGCCCTGAGGAGCCGCGGTTGGGCTCATGTGGGGTGCCCTGAGGAGCCGCGCTTTGGTTCATGTGGGGTGCCGTGAGTAGCTGCGGTTTGGCTCATGTGGGGTGCCACGAGGAGCCACAGCTTGGCTCATGTGGGGTGCCGCGGTGCTGCTGCTGCGCGCCCGGCGTGCCCATCCTGGCGAGGAGGCGGTTAATGAGCTCTGCTTAGTGCATTTGTGATCGCACCTGCTTCGGAGCAGGGCTGCTTTCTCTAAATGAGTTTTCCTCTCAGCCTAGGGAGGTTGAAACTGGCCTCCCAAATCTCCTGTAAACACCCAAGGCTGTGTTTTCCGTTTATGGCGAGGGGTTTGGATGCACAGACCCCATTAAGCCCTGTGCCCCGGGAGTGCGTCTGTCCCAGAGCGCTGTGGGCCTGGCCGGGGCGGCACACGGAGGCGGCGCCCGCCGCTGGGCACCCATCGCTGCGCCCGCGGCAGCTCGTGGCAGCGGTGCCGGCAGATCTGCTCTTCTGCAGTGCCGCCCTGGGCCGGGCGGACAGCTGTTTGTGATATTTAATTAGCATATAAAGAGCAAGCTCAGGCCCAAGGCGCGTGTGCCCTGTTAATTCAGTCAGAGCTCACCCTGTGCCTGGGGATCTCAGTGGCGGGTACAGGCGGCGGGTACCGGCAGCGGGTACAGGTGGTGCTGCAGACCTGCGCCGGCAGCCCCGGCTGAGCAGCCTTGAAATGCGATGACCAGAACTGACCTTTCCAATATTTTTTTGCACTGCTGGTGTCTGGACACGTAAAAACAGTGTGCGGGGCAGGGTTATCAGACAGGTCTGGATTCTTTGACTTGGAGTTTGGTAACATGGCCGCGCTTCTACACACTTTTGCAGGGGGAGAAATAAGAGATACCTTTTCAAGCACTCACATCTCTAAGGGAATGTACTTCCAATGAGATCAGCATGAACAGTTCAGGGTTTTTAACTTCAAATAAGAAAAATGTTTGTTCTTTGGGGTTTCTGCAAACTTATTTCAGAATGGGGGTACAGATGGTGAAAGTTGCTTGCAGTTGATGCTCAGCCTTATGTGAGAAACCCTTGGGAACTGGCCCTGGTTTTTCGAGTGTTCGTGGAGCCTGGCGCAGGTGCAGGACCGGTGTGGTCCTGTCCTGGCGCAGGTGCAGGATGGGTGCGGGTCCTGTCCCAGGACGGGTGCTAGTCCTGTCCCAGGACGGGTGTGGTCCTGTCCCGGTGCGGGTCCTGTCCCAGGACGGGTGCGGTCCTGTCCCGGTGCGGGTCCTGTTCCGGTGCGGGCGCAGGGCTGCCCCGGGTGATGCGGGGCTGCAGCAGCGGCTCTCGGGGCTGACGTGTCGTTGCTGCTTCGCTTGTCTCTCTGTTCTGTCTCTTCGGAGCCGGCCCCGTTGTGGTCACAGCCTTTAGGAATTTTGGCCTGCGCTGTGTCCCGTGAGATGGCCGAGTCCTGTGGGGCTGTGCTGAGGTTTGTGTCGCCGCTCGGTCCCAGTGACGGGCAGCTCAGACCCGCACGGGTTGGCTGGTGCTGGTGGAGGTTCAGTGACCGCACCATCGCGGAGCTGAGCCCGGAGTCATTTTCCCGTGTACCGACTCGTGTTCCTGCGCGGTGTCCGGAGCGGGAGCAGCCGGAGCAGCCCGAGCAGCCGGAGCAGCCGGAGCAGCCGGAGCAGCCGGAGCAGCCGGAGCAGCCGCGGCTCCGGCGGGGGGAGCGGGCTGGGATGTGCCGGCCCCGCCGTCCCGCAGCCACATGAGCCCGAGGGAGGGTTATCGCCGGTTTGACGCGGGGAGGCGCCGCCTTCGCCGGGCGGGGAGAGGGGTCGCGGGTAACGTGCGCTGGGAATGGGCGGCACTGGCTGTTCTGCGGGGGGTGCCTGCTGAAGGCAGAGGGAAAAATTAAGACATATTTTGTTTTAAATGAAAAATGACTGTCATGCCCTCCCCCCTTCCTGAAAACAGGAAGTAATTTAATTTATTAGAGGTTTATTTTATTTGACAGCCTTTCTATGTACTTGATGCGGTTTGTTACACTGAATTACCCTTTAATAACGGGTATATATAATACCAGAGCCTGCCCTGCAGGTTGGCTGGGTAATTGGAGCGGGGTGCGGGAGGGGGGCTGTGTACGCTGAGGATCGCCGCGGCGCTGCCGCCCGCCGCGGGCTCTCCTGCTGCCGCAGGCGCGACGTCCCGAGCCCGCGGGCGCCGCCGGCCCTGGCGCCTGCTCCGGCCCCGAAGTGGTGATGCTTTCAGCTGTACACACTGATTGCTGATACTCTTAAGGACAAGCTTGCAGCACGTGGTTAGAAGGGGCATGGACACTTGCTGTTCTCTATATTCCAGCGCAGATTCTGGCTGCTTTAGCAGATAGAAAGTCCCACCTTAACAAAATACTCACGAATGACCAGGTTAGCTCCTCTCATGGGGTTTTACCTGGTGACGGACCAAGTTCCAGACTGGCTCGGAAGTAACGTTTGTGAAATCGTGTTGGCTGGAGCGCTGATCTGCGCTGTGCGCGCGAGAGGCCGGGCAGCGGCGGCCCCGCAGGCTCTGGCACAGACGCGGCTCCTGCGGCACCGCGGGGACAGGCTGGTGCTGGACCGCGAGCACCATCTCACGGAGCCGCGTCCTCTGCTGGAGCTTCTGCTGGGCTCGTGCCGGCGCAGCCTGTGCAGCTGCCGAACCGTCCCTCTGCACACCCGTCGCGTTTCCGACGGTCCGAGTGCCGGCGTGGCCCTGCGATCCTGAGCGGCGCGCGAGCCCGCGTCCCCAGATGGCTGCGCGGAGTCCGTCAGCGGCAAACGATGCATCATTGGCGGTGTCAGGCTGAATTAGCAGGCAGGCTCGTCACATCAGGCTCAGGCTTCGAGCTGGCAGTCCCTGTGCTCTAGTGTCACTCGAGCTGGCTGTCACACTCCTGTCCCCCCCTCTGCAGCCATGGGAAATCTCTTTGGGCAGCACACAGATAATATACACGGTAATGAAGTAGCTTCAGGGAATGTCTCGCTGGCAAGCGGGAGCGCAGACTGACACCTTTCTGGGGTATTAACTTGCCTCCAGAGCGTTCTGTCTGAAGTTATTACTGACGCTGCTCCTCGCAGCCGCTGTTCTTGCTGCATCTCTCCATCCCCCAATGTTCACGAGTTATGCTGCTTCATCCAAAGGCGTATGTGTGTCCCCTGTTCCCTCTGTCTGTCCCAGCCCCGTGTCTTCCCTCTCCCTGTCTCTTCTCATCTCTTCCCTGTGTCACTTCACTGAGGAGCAATGCAAAAGTTAGAAGAAGACCCCGTGCTGACCTGGCTCTCTCAAGCCGTGTATTTCTGCTCCGGGAATTTCAGACTGGTTAATGGTAACAAAAGGAGGCAGCGGCTTTGGGAGCGGTTTGCCCGGGGCTGGAGCGGCGGCTGCCGCGGCGCTCACGGCGGGTTTGCCCGCGCGGGCACCTCTGTGCAGAGTCAGGGGCCTCCGCGTGTCCCACTGCGCACGTGCTCGGGAGGGCGCGGGGTCCCTGGGGACAGGGTGCAGGGTGGGGGGGGGCGGCCAGCCCAGGCCGCCCGTGGCCATGCTGGGCGCTGCCACGGGTCGGTGGGACAGCCGGACCGTGTCCCTGGGTGCTGACGCTCTGCTCCCGCCCTGCAGGTCCCCGTGCTGCGGCCCATGGACCTGATGGTGGAGGCCACCCCCAGGAGGGTGTTTGCCAACGCGCACACCTACCACATCAACTCCATCTCCGTCAACAGCGACTACGAGACCTACATGTCAGCGGATGACCTGAGGATAAACCTGTGGAACTTCGAAATCATGAATCAAAGTTTCAGTATCCTTTGGTGCGCAGGGCGGG
This sequence comes from Nesoenas mayeri, assembly GCF_963082525.1. Classification (NCBI taxonomy): domain Eukaryota; kingdom Metazoa; phylum Chordata; class Aves; order Columbiformes; family Columbidae; genus Nesoenas; species Nesoenas mayeri. The sequence continues at coordinate 521,006 of NC_137556.1, forward strand.
CGGGAGAATGAGGGAGCTGGACAGGGTGACGTTCCCGGTGAAGGTGAGCGGTGGGGGCACCTGTGTGGACGCGGCGGGGCCGTGTCTGTGTCTCTGTGCCGGTACCCGCGGTGCCCTGTCCCCGTCACAGTTCCTCGGCGCAGGGGCTGCCCGGGGCCGGGCTGGGAATGTCTGACATCCGTCCCTGGGACATCCCCGGGGCTCTGCCCTCCGGCTCTGCCCGTGCTGCCGGGCTGTCTCCGGCGGACACGTTCAGCACTGTGCTGAGCCGCTTCCCTCGGCGCGGGGCTCAGCCCCTTGTCGCTGCCTCTGCCTCCCGGCTGGTGGTGTTCCTGAAGTTTGCCGCAGGGTCTGCGTGGGGCAGGGGAGTGGGGCCCGCGGGCGGTGGGGAGGACAGGTGCCTTGGGGAAGAAGAGAGGCAATCTCCACTGTGCCCTGCAGCGCGGTGGCGGGCTGCCAGCCAGCCGCACAGACGAGGCCGTGCCGGTCACCCTGTAACTGCTGCACCAGAAACAGTGACAACGGGCACTCATCATTGGAGGTACTGGTGTAGTGATTCCTACCGAGAAACCCCCAGGGCACGTGGCACATTCAGGCAGCTGGAGAGGATTTCGGCAGTGACAGGCGGGTGCGCTGAGCGCTGCTGCAAGGTGGGGCACGTCTGGGAAGCAGGCGAGGAGCGCTGAATTTCGGTAGCACCGCGGGGGTTTAGATGGCCGGAGGGAGCTCAGCCAGAGTGCAAGTGCAGCTCCTTGACTCACTGCCAGACATCGTGGACATCAAACCGGCCAACATGGAGGAGCTGACAGAGGTGATCACGGCCGCCGAGTTCCACCCGCACCACTGCAACACCTTCGTCTACAGCAGCAGCAAAGGCACCATCCGGCTGTGCGACATGCGCACCGCCGCGCTCTGCGACCGCCACGCCAAGTGTGAGTACACCCCCGCGGGACGGCCCCTCGGGGCAAAAGAGCCCAGAAAAGGGAGCGCGGAGCCCAGCCTGGGCTCAGGTCTGCCCGGCCGCCTTGCCCGGCCCCCGGCTGTGCCGGGCCGTGGTCCTGCCCGCGCCGGGTGGTCCTGCCCGCGCCGGGTGGTCCTGCCCGCGCCGGGTGGTCCTGCCCGTGCTGGGTGGTCCTGCCTGGCCCCGAGGAGCAGCTGCCCCGGGATCCAGCCCCAGGTCTTTGGGTGCACGTTACAAACCCCCCGGGGACATTTCGGCAGCCAGGGCCCGGGGTCGCTGCGTGTCGGTGCACGGTGACCGCGGCACCGTCAGTGCCGGAACACAGGGAGCGCTGCTGCAGAGCGGGGTTTCCTGGAGGCCACAGGGACTTACACACCAGCTGTTGCTTTGGAGCTGCAGGCGCAGCCTGATACCGCTCTTAAACTGGAATAAAGTGGGTGCAGAGAGAGGAAGGTTCGGTTGCTGCCTGGAGCTCTGGAAATGCCGAGCAGCAGGTTCCCGGCCCCCGAGCACCGCGGCCTTTCTGTTCTCGCGTTTCCCGCCCTGCCGCGCGGTCCTACCGGGGCAGCTCAGAGCGCAATTAAGGAGCCAACAGAACTCGTTTTCCTGGCACTTCAGCAGCAGAAGTGCCCGCAGTATTTCCCTTCCTTTGGGCGCTGCTGTGTCCCGCCAGCCCTCGGCGAGCACCGTGACCCCGGTGACGTTCCCTCGGGGCTGTCCCCCCGTCCCTCGGAAGCAGCAGCCGCAGTCAGTTGCAGTTCAGCAGATGTGTGAGTGGAAATTGAGATGGTTCATCAAAGTTCAAAATGAAAAGCAACATTGGCTTTTGGAGGCGAATCCTCCAACTGAGGCATTTAATAACTGTCCATATTTAATAGAAATGCAGAAGACAGCACTGCACGTCCAGTCAGGTTTATTTAGATAGATGCAGTGTGCTGCTGGGGCCAGCTCTGGTTATTGTGCTTCCCTTATTAAATTCTGTTTTCCCGTTTTATGAGGTTCCTGCCGTCCCGGCTTCATTTTGAGGCGTTTCCTGTTCAACAGGTGATCTGCAATTCAGCGTTTTCTGCTCCTAAGTATCAGCAGCACTTCCCTCTTACTCCTGTACGCTGAACGCCTGCAGCCTTGACACGCTCACACACGGTGACGGCGCCGCTGCAGCTGTCAGAGCAGCCGTGATGGCTGCAGGACCTGCGGCTTTTGGGCTCACCCAGACTGCCTCAGATCTGCAGTTCCTCTTGTTGCTGTCGCTTTTCTTATTTAAAACACCTGCCATGTTACCAGATTTCCTGCTGGTGATTAAAGGACCCGCAGCTGGGTCCTGCGGGCGGTGCCGCCTCTGATTGTGGAGAGATGGTTTTTACCGGCGCTGTTGTCTGTGCCGCTCGGGTGCGCGGGCAGCGCGGGGCTCGGTGCGGGGCGGGAGCCCGAGCGGATGCCCGAGCTCGGGGGGTCGGGGGGTCGTAGCGGAGCTGGGACGGGGCTGCACAGACGCGCTGGGAACGGGTTTGGGGTGAGCCCGGGCTGGGGTCCCTGCGCTGCCCTTGCTGCAGCTCCCTGGTGGCTTTTTAAAGCCGTGCTTGCTCAGTTATGTTACTTTGAAATCAAATTTGTGAATACATTTAATTTAGAACTTCATCAGTCTCCTTCAGACGGTTCAAACTGTGATTTACTCAAAGACTGATCAGATTAAATCTGTAGGTTGCAGTGGCTATAAAATATTTACATTGACTTTCAGTTATGCTGCACATTGATTTCTGGAGAGAGAAGTGACAGGCAAGGCTCTAAATCTTCCGGGCTCTGCGGTGCTGGTGATAGATTGGTCTCTGACGATTGCACGCGTTAAAAACAAAGGAGCTTCAGCTGTGCAAGTGAAGTCCTTAAAATGCGTTTCCTGGTCTGGGTCAAGCCCGGCAGAGGCCCCAGAGCCCAAGCGGAGCCTCCTTGGCGGTGGGGACCCCCGGCCCGGAGCTCCCGTGCGGCTGACGCGGGCGCTTGTCCTTCCTCCTCCGCAGTTTTCGAAGAGCCCGAAGACCCGAGTAACCGGTCGTTTTTTTCTGAGATCATCTCCTCCATCTCCGATGTCAAATTCAGCCACAGCGGCAGGTACATCATGACCCGGGACTACCTCACCGTCAAGGTGTGGGACCTGAACATGGAGAACCGGCCCATCGAGACCTACCAGGTGAGCGGGGCACAGCGGGGCACAGCGGTGCCGCTGTTTGCCGGTGTCGGCCGGCGCCGGGCTGTGCCGGCCAGCGCGGGGCCTCACCCATCCCTCCGTGCCGGCAGGTTCACGACTACCTGCGGAGCAAGCTCTGCTCGCTCTACGAGAACGACTGCATCTTCGACAAGTTCGAGTGCGTCTGGAACGGCTCCGACAGGTGAGTGGTTCGGCGGCGCGGCTCTGCCCCCGTGTCCCCGAGCTGTCCCCTCCCAGGCCCCCGTACGCGAGCACCGGGTGGGCTTCTGGCTCTCCCGGGTGGGTTCAGGTCCTGTCTCCGTTTCACCCACACCCAGCGCACGGTGCGGGTGCGTTTGGCTCCAGATTGCCAAAACCTGGGGTAGTGATCCCTCACAATCACACCAAACCAGCAGCAGGGTGGTGCAAGACCCGCTGACCTGCCAGGATTGCTGCACTTGTTCTCCTCTGAACCGTCAGAGTGAGTAAATGAGGCACAACGGGGCCTAAAGCCCAAATTCCACATCTAATCCAAATCTCTGTGCAGCTGGATACTCAGTTTGCCTCTAAAAAGGTGTGAAAGTCATTCACAGAATCATAGAAACATTTTGGTAGGAAAACCCCTTTAAGATCACAGTTGTTGCCCAACCCTGTCCCCGGGCACCTCGTTTCTCTTGAACCCTGCGAGGACGGTGACTCCAGCGGGGCCCCGGGCAGCCTGTTCAGAGCCTCTTGGGTTCGGGCCAGCTCGGTGTTTGCCGTAAAGCTGGGTCTGTGCGCGGGGGTGTCCTGCAGGGATGACCCGTTCCCTGGGGGCAGGACGAGAGGGACGTGGGGACTCGCTGAGCCGGAGCCTTTCGGCGCAGGACGGGACGGGAGGTCCCGGTTGTGCCCCGTGTCCTGCGGTGCCCGGGCCGGGCTGCGCGGTCACCCGTCCCTCCTCCCTCCTCGCAGCGTCATCATGACCGGCTCCTACAACAACTTCTTCCGCATGTTCGACCGCAACACCAAGCGCGACGTGACGCTGGAGGCCTCGCGGGAGAACAGCAAACCCCGCGCCATCCTCAAGCCCCGCAAGGTCTGCGTGGGCGGCAAGCGGAGGAAAGACGAAATCAGTGTGGACAGTCTGGACTTTAGCAAAAAGATCCTGCATACAGCTTGGCACCCCTCCGAGAATATCATTGCCGTGGCAGCGACAAATAACCTGTACATATTCCAGGACAAGGTGAACTAGAAGGACGAGTCATGCTCTAGGAATCCCGTGTACTGACACTAGTAAACACACCATTTCAAATGTTTCTTTTCTTTCTTTCTTCCGTTTTCCTTTTCCCCCCGTCCTGTGTCCAGCTGTTCCTGCAGGCAGACAGCGCTCCCCACACACCTTGCTCTGTATTTACTCTGAGCGCGGGCGGGGGTGTTGGCGCCGCTGTCCCTGGTGGCACAGGGACGGCGCGGGGACGGCACCGTCAGCCACGGGCGAGCGAGCGGTGCCGCTGGTGCCGCTGAGCGCGGCAGGGAGGGGACACCTGTCCCTGGGGGTTCTCACAGCCATCCCGCTCTGATTGTTTCAAACTCGCTCCAGCCGTTCCGTGTCCGGATCAGAACAGCGTCCCGTTTGCCACTTCTCACATCTGTCTGTCTGTTGTCGTTGTGTCTTTACCAGCAGAGACAGCGAAACCAAACGCGAAAGGGAAAAGTTGAGATGTGCAGGGGACAAGCGCTGGGGGACCTGCTGCTGCCCCCCCGGGATTTGGTGTTGTAGATACTGTGGTGCCTTCTTTGGTATACAAAATACCTTTATAAATGATGCTTCCAAACTGCATTGATTGCAAACCAAATTGAACCGGGGCTTTCTTCTGCATTCGTTGTCTTTTGCTTTCATTATTTTCACTTGTTCTGTTGTCAGCTCTTGCATTTTGTGACACTCTCTCTCTCTTTCTTTTTAAAATTTATTTATTTATTTATTCATTTTTTAATGATGAACAATAAGTTGCTAATTTATGACCCAACCGTCTATTGCTGTTAGCACCTGACTGCTTCCGAGAGAAGCCGTCCGTGCTCGTGTTATAACAATAACAATGATGATAATAAAAGCAGTAACTCCTCCTCTTTGCATGGCGAGGCTGCCCCTTGCGGCTCTAAAGATTGTCCAGGTCCCTCTTTTATTTGAGCAAACGTTCAATAAAAAAAGGAAAAAGAACTACTGAATCAGTCACTCTGGAAGCTGCTTCTGCAACAACAGCCAAGTACTAAAGGCAATGAAAACACTGAGCGCTGTCCCCGCAGCAGCGGCGCGGGAAGGGCGGCCCTGCAGAGGCGGCCTCAGCGCCGTGTCCCTGCGGGGCCTTCGCTTGACCCGAGGGCAAAGCGTCCCCAGAACCGTCCCCAGGTGACCCGCTGCCACCTCCCGCTCCCACACCCCATGAGTGACCTGGGGAGCGCGGGGAGAGCCGGCCGCAGGGAGCACAGAACAAGCCACGGGGCCGGGCTCCTCAGGTTGTTACAAGTCCCGGCTTGCAGGAGCAACTCTCTTAAAAAATGAAATGGTTCAAAAAGAAAGCAAAACAAAAACGAGCAAATGAAGCCTTTTTACAAACATTATTTTCTTTGTTCCTGTAAAGAAAGCGTGCGCTCCAGCACCAGCAGGGAGGTCGTCCCACATGTCCCTGGGCACCCGCGGGGGATGTTCTGCCCGTCAAGCAGCTGTTCTGGCTGCAGCAGTCTGATCAAACCCTCTCATGGAAACCAAACCACTTTAGCTCCTTGCAGACCGACCTCACTCCACCGAACGGTGCTGGATCGAGGCGCCGGGTTCGTTTCTCGTGGCGCAGCCAGAACGGGCAGATTATGAGGGCTGGAAGTTGTCATTCGCTTCCACAAGTAGAGATGAGATGTGATGACTCCTGTGCCCATCACCAGCCATTAAGTTATTTCTAGAGCTTGTGGAGTGAACGTGAAGAAAGGGACAAGCGCCAGCACGGCGAGTTGAAACCGGCACCCTCGCCCCCCCGGCCACCCCTGCTGCCGGGACGCGGGACCCTGCCGAGGGGCTGCGGGACCGGAGCAGCTCCGCGTGTCCCGCACCCCTGCACCTTGCGTGTAACGGCTTTATCCACAGCATCGGCAGATAAATAAATGTTAATGAACATCTGGTCTCCATAAACAAGATAAATTAATAGTAATTCATCCAATGAACAAGTTAACCATATTTTAAAACAGCCATAAAAGATGCATGGCTTCCCGCAGGGAGTGCTGAGTGCAGCACAAGGCATTCAGTTACCGGCAGAGCAGTGCTGCGCGGTGCTGTGCGGTGCTGCGCGGCGCTGCCAGGGCGAGCGGGCGCCCCACGGTGCCCGGGGCACCCGGAGCAGGTGCTCGCCGAGTTCCGGGAGCAGGCTCGGGTGCCAGCCGCGCACGCGCCTCCCGCGCTGTCCGACCCGCGACCGGCTGCTCGGTGCTCGGCCCCAGAACGCGGGGCCATGGAAGAACCGGCGCCTTGCCGCCCCACCCCAGAGATCCCTCAACACGTGAAACTGATGGGAATACTGCGACACCACCATCCTCACCCTCGTGTTTAAGCAGAAGACTAAAGAACTAAAAGAGAAAATAACTTCGGCACGTCCGCTGACCTTGACGCCACTGCCGCCAGTTAATCCAACGTTGCCGCTGCCTCGGGGAGCGTTTCGCCAAACACAGCCACGAATTCAGGTGGTATGACTTCAGTTGTTTGCTTTACTCATAAATTCACAAGTCCAACAAAATCCAACAAAACCTGGTATTAGGCCTGTACAATCCATATATAAAAAGGGTTGGTTTATTGTAGTTCAAATACATAAACTGAACAATCCCAACATTTCAAAATTAAACTTTAGAAACACAAGTTGAACATTCAAAACAGGAGTAATAGTTTACAAGAATTGCCCAGAGGGGAATCCACAGTCTAATCCAGCAGTATGTAAAGATCGCTTTATTGTTAATAAAAGTGTGTGTGTACAACCGTCCTGTTCTGCTCCGGTAACCACCGTTAGTTACCAAGTGTTTCCCACTTTGAGTAAAAATTATTAGACAAATTTTCACTTGGGCAGAGCAACCTGATTTTGCTTCTAATTCATGGACAGGGTAAGGAACAGAGCAGACCTGTGAGCAAATTTAACTTGGTCTCTTAGTCCTAATTCTCTTCTTTCAGTTCTAACTCTGGCTTTAATGGATTTAGTTCCATTTACAAGGGTGAAGCAAGCAGAGAATCGGGACTCTGGTTTCCAGCACGCAGCCGTCGGCAATGGGCGAGCGGAGCTCCGGGCAGCGCCTGCGCCCAGCGCCGCGGGTGACGCGCGCAGCCCCGCGCCGGCAGAGCTCCGGCGCCGCCCACACCGGAGCTTCGCCCGTCACACCCCAAAGAAACCCATAAATACCTTTAACGTGGGGGTTGTGTTGTTGCTCCCCCCACACAGAGACCATTTTATGTTCACAAATGCTGCTTCTTCCTCTGCTCCTCAGATGGTTTTGCAATATACTCACGGTATGTATATGTATAAGCCCGACAGATGGCTCATGCAAGCTTTTGGATTTAACAGACACCCCTGGCTCGGCGTATCTCGTGACTATTTCGTTGTTCGGCGGGTGGGCTCTGAGGCGGTGGGCGGCGGGGGGGGCCCTCTGCGGTCCAGGTCGTCCACATAGGACACGATGAGCTTGCGCCTCTCTTCTGGGACGCAGTCAAGTACTAGATAGCGCTTGTCGTTCTGTAGGATCTTCTCTACATCCTTCAGGTGCTGATCTGACTCCTGGATCAACTTTTTGGATCTGAAAGAAGTGTAAGAAGCAGCAGCTGAGGGCGATGGAGACACCGGCCCTGGCCCCCGCTCCCAGCAGCCGCCTCGGCCAGCGCAAGGAAGGGCACAGACCTGGCTCTTCTGAGCTAGAAAGGTGCCGCTTTAGGTCAGGACTGGGCACGTCAGCACACACTACGCGCAGAAATAAAGGCTTGTTCCTACATTTGTGCTGCATTAGTTAAGCACCATGGGAGACTGGTGTCTGTACAACAGCCTTGAACAGCACTGCATGAACTACACAAACACTAAAGCCCAGAGGGGACACAAACCCAGAGTTTTAAATTCAGCACCTAAATGAGGCAAACTACTAGAATTTGGATGTGCGGTCTCTGTTAGGTCCAGCTCAGCTGAACTGTGTCCACCACGCCAGCTCAGCTCCCAGACCAGTACTTGCCACACGTGGCGCTGACCGGGGGGAACCGCGGCGCTCGTCAGGATCCAGAGAACTTAATTGCACTTTGCACCTATTCTACCAGAACCAGAACTCCTGGTTCTGATAGAAAACGCCCTTTGGTCCATACCCAAGATTCTGTACCAGCCTTAACGTCCCCTGAAACGCCGTGAAAAAGGCAGCTGCTCTGCAAAGCTGCTCTCGGGCACAGCCTGTCAATGAAATCTGCCCACAGAAACCAGGCAGGTTCTGTACGATTTCTACAACCCAAATTTCAATGCATCCGACGTTTCTTTGCTGTCCACGCCCAGTCCCCCGCAGAGCCCTGGGCAGCGCTGGCCCAGGCACCGAGCGCCCGCTGGGGCAGCCTCAGCACGCCCAGCCGCGACCGCACAGCGCAGACCGGCCACGTCTGTTGGCCGCAGAGGGTTTTACACAGGTCAGCAAACGCTGTAAAAGTGCAACCTGGACCAGCTCACACCAGGAAAACACAAAGATCGGCTTGTTGCCATTGGTATAGAAAAGAACAATAAAAGACTGGTCCTTTGTTGCCATTATGCTACGCACCTGTACGTTATAAATTTGGTCTCTTTCAATAGCGTTCGGAAGTCAGCTTTGGCAGTAATGTATTTGTCTCTAATGTATTCCTCAAATTCCCTTTGTTTTTTCTGCAAGGAAAAAGATAAGCTTAAAACACTGAATGCAGATTAAGTACTGCATACAACTTAAAGTACTCAACATAAGCAATGATTGCATGTTAATTGTATTTCTCCTCATCTTTTACACGTTTAATTTAACAAAAATCTCCGTGAACACTGCTATTTGTGTTCACACGAAGCAGAAACGCTCCGGCAGGCTCGGTACCTGCACGGCACCGACACGAACCACTCACCCTGTCACTCGAGGAGAATTTAATGCACCTTGGGTCTTCCTTAATGATTTTTTTCACTTCCTTCCACGTTGATGTCAAAGTTATCTTCCAAAAGAAACAAAATCGGTAAATCGAAAGAAAATAAGATTCTAAGAACACAGAACATAAATATTACATCTGAAGCTTTTAAATATCTCCCAAGCCCACTGACAAACTTGTCGCTGTATTTTGAAGTGTTGGGTTTTGATTACTGATACTACCGCATTAGTATTTTTAATTCATTGATTTTATGTATGTACTTTTCTTTAGTATTTTAAAATGACTTTGTCAGATCAAAGTCCTCACAAGCATCATTTACATCCCAGCGTCTTTCTCTAGTAACATATTTTTGTACATGAAGATGCTGTTAAAAATCACCTACAGAAAACTTGCTTCAGCGTTACATGGCTGTCATTTCACTCTGCCTTATGTTCTTAAGCACTTTTAACCAATGCATTAAAAACGGGGTAAAAACTTTGGGTCATGAGAAAACCAACTGGAGTTGGCACATAACTGGAGAAGAGCAGGACGCGGTAAACCCCCGATACACAGGATAGGTGACAGATCTCCATAGCGTTCCGTGGAACACAAGCTCGGATTCAGCAGTACAACATAGAGCAGGAGCACATCAAAACAGGTGAACTTAGGAAGGTTCTATGCTGCTATTCATTAAGACAAACACACTGCATATCTGAGACAGCAAAATGCCATAAAAAGTATCAAATAACTCAGTGCTGAAGAAACGTAACATCCTGCAGGAGATTAAAGATCACTGATTAGAAGTGTAAATGTAAATTAACTGTATGTTAAACCAAAGTAACACTCAAAATAAACAGATAAGGAAACGTAACGTTATGAAGATGGAAAAGAGGCCCTGGAAATACCAACTAATAAATCAGATTGTTGGACAGGGAGGCAGAAGACGCCAAATCCCAGCGGGCTGGCAAAGGCCTGAGGATTGAATACGCAGAGCTCTTACCGCTGAGGTTTCGTCCAGAAGTTGCCTGAAGTGTTCCCTCTTCTTTTTGGTAAGTGCTTCGATGTGCTCGTTAAAGAGCTTCTCCTTCTCTTCTCTCTCCAGCAAGGAGCCGGATTCCCACCGATGATCCTTGCGCAGAGTCCTCCTGGTGTCAGACCACGACACATCCGAAGAACGGACCTGACCAGAAAACGTTTTGCATACACTTCACTGATATTTCTTATGTTGGCTTACACTTTTTATTTCTCTTGTTTTAAGTTACGGTTCAAATTAAAGATTAAAAACCAACCCATACAATAGCTTTCAAGGCAGAGGCTGCAGCGGTGTCCCCGCAAACCCCAGCGGCACAAGGAGCGGCTCAGCGTGGGTCCAACGCAGCTGCAGACGCCCCGCGGACCTGGCCGAGCATCCTCTCCAACAGAAAACTCCAGCACCCTCCTCTGTGCACAACACACGGAATTAACCACGAGCGGTCTGGAGAGGAGCCGCAGAGAGAACTGTTTCCAGACACATCAGCAGTGTGCAGTGCCTTGTTCCCGACCCGAGAGCACCCTCGGGGAGCTGCTGGTTCATGTTGGTTTTTACACCCCTGACCACAGCAATAAGCCCCTTCTATCCTGCCCCTTATAAAGACTTTGGTGCCGAAATGTGGAACTGAGCACGAGTGGCGTTTGATTTCACACGACACCGGGAGAACAGGCACAGCACACGTGGTGACACTCGTGTCACCAACCCCGCGCTCCCAGCAGGACAGCCCCACGGGAACGCCGCACACACCTCCTGGCTCAGGTTGCACAGAGAACACAGCGAACGCACAAACCGGCACAGACGCGGCACGGACGGGACGCTGCGTTCGGAGCGCACACATCAGGGGACCAACAGCAGCTGACCCGCCAGCAGAGCCAGGGGAGAGCGACAGCAGCAGCACTGAAAACGTGCCACCACCCACGAGACTGCAGAAACGCCTCGGGAACCACACTGAAAACCACCTCCCTGGCACGGCACGCAACACAAATGCCGAGCGTCCTCCTCAGCCAAGGCCCAACCAACAGCAGCGACGGAGACGGGGCGAGAAACGACAGGATTCTAGTTCTATATAAACTTAACCACAATGGCCTAAGATCTTTTGCATAATTCAACCATTAGAAAAATAATGCAACAATGCACCAACAAGCTGAGAAAGCCCGCCCGTATCTCACCATGTCAGACAGCAGCGCTTTGAAGTTCTGGATAGCTTCTTCCCGCTTGTGCTGCTCACGTTCGCGATCAATCTCCTTGGTTTGCTCCGAACGAGCCTTCTGCACCTCCCGTTCTCGTTCGCGCAAACTGGCCTCAATGCGAGCTTGTCTCTCCAGCTCCTTTTCTTTTTCAGAATCTAAATTCTGAAATGTAAGAACAAGCTTTTCTCAATAAAACCAAGACAACGTCTTCCAAATTTCCATTAGACAGGTAAGTAAATTAAAGGGCTATCAGACTAAAGGCATCTTGGAAAGAGCACACTTGAAAGCGATTTGAGATCTGCGGATCACAGTCCTGCTGGAGCAGCGCTGCTGGAGCACTGCGGGGTCCCTCGGGCGGGGAGGCGGGTCCCGCTGCGACGGGACGGGGAAGGGGCTCTGGGGGCGCGGCGCCGCGGGACGTGCGGGGCCGTCCTTCCGCACCCACCTTGGCTATTTTCTCTATGTACTGCTTGAACAGGTCTTCCCTCTGCGAGGAACTGTCCACCGCCTTGTACCGCGGGTCAGTCTCCACTTTGTCCTTCACTTTGCTCCAGCGGGACTGGCTGTCCAGGTGGTGATTAGCCAGCAGCTCAAAGAAGTCCATTTTGATCTGGTTTACAGACACAAACCGAAAGACAACACTTGAGAAAAATACTGATACCCAACAGTTTGTTTTATAAAAAAGGAGTCAACTTACCTCCAACAGAGGGAAGCACATTAATATTACATACCATTACAGTCTAGAGAAATCACTAAACTCTGCATTCAGACACAACTGTGTCTAAAGTTCACTTCCCCTTGGGACAATTTTGCTAAAGCAGATACATTAAGATCTGCTACATCTAAGATGAACTATATTATTTCAAGAATTATTCACCAATACAGTTATTATTTTATTCCAATTTAAGCTTCTTTTTTGAGCTTTATATAATCAGAGTAACGAGTTATTGATCCTACATTATAGCATTTTGCATATTAATATTAGAGAAGCTATGCCACTTGAAACAGGGCTTTAGACAAATCAGCTGTTTATGGATTCACCCTCCAAGTGCACAATGAACGGCAGTAAATACTTGGAGCTGCTGATCAAGAGCGAAGCCTTAAGATGGATCTAACCAATAAAGAATTACTCACATAAGGTAATTAAGTAAATCACATTTAAGATGGATATGCACATATATATAAAAGTCTAAGGAGATGTTTTATCTCCACTTTCAATTGGAAATGGCACATGGGCACTCTGTCTGCACCAGCTACCACGAGGGCTGGCAGGGATCAGTCACGGGTGGTTTTCATCTGCATCCGAACTGCCAGCAGCAGTGGGCGCAGGCGCGGCCGCCGTGCCGTTCCCGCAGCCCTCGGGGCAGCCCGGCTCCCTCCTCCGGCGCGCTGTGCCCGGCGCCGTCCCCGTGCCGCGGCAGCCTGGCCGGCTGAGCCCCGGCACAGCGGCGCCGGGCACAACAGCCAACAACCGCGGACCCAGGAGAGGGGCTGCCCCAGCTGCTGCTACTTCTCTCCTCGTCCCTTTAAACCAGAAGAGCACCAAAGGCAGTTTGGCTGCTCAAGGCTGAGGTTGGTAAGGGAAGCGAGCGGATGGACAGGCGGACAAGCTCTGGCTTGCAGAGAACTGTCACATCCTGACTGTCTAAACACGTGTTTAGTTACAGAATGCAAGAAAACCAGAACCAGCGTTCTGCAGGCTGGCCCACCAACAACTGTAGTTCTTCACAATATTAACATATGAACATAAAAGGCTTTATAGGCTTTTCTTTGCGATCTCAGAGAGATTAAGACAGTAAACAGAGATTAGAAAAGAACTGGTTAGTGCCAGTGGGAAGTCACTCTACATCTACAGCACTATCACTTTTTCCTAAAGCAGCTGAACAAAATGCTAAGCAAACTGTTTATTCATTGTAAAATTAAGAATGTTGTTTCAAAACATCTTAAAACATGCATGCAGTATCAAAAAGATGAAGCTTTCTAAGCCATGGCATTAGGAATATTTGTTACAAATCAAACAATTCCCAGACGTTACTACAGAAGTCTATAAAGTAAGGGTATCAAAGTGTCTGCACAGATCACATCTGCGTATCTGCGCATTGCAGAGGATGAACCGGCAGCACCGCGGCAGAGCCAGAGAACCAGAGCCAGGAGCCCCGGCGGCTGAGCCCCCGCCCGCTCCCCCCGGGAGGCACGGCCCGCTCCGTCCCCTAAAACCCACGGCACCCCAGACCCTGGAGCTCCTAGGGCTCGGGTTTACCTCCAGCCATCTGCAAGTATTGCCATGTGGTTTCCAATTAAAAAAGAAAGGGCAAAAACATCTCAAAACATTGAGTCAAAAACTTCTCCAAGGGATAAGCTCAGATCCCAGCTCCGCGGTGCCGGGAGGTCGCACACACACCCGCGCTGACCAGCTCGGCTGACACCGGGACGGGTGCCGAGCTCTGGACGCCGAGCAGCGACCCTGGCAGCCCCGGCAGGGCGGCTGCGGCCCAGCGCGGCACCGCGGCCGCGGAAAGCGGCTCATCCCAAGGAGAAGGAGCGTCCCCGTGTCCAGGGCAGCTCACCGGTGTCACCGTGTCCGGGACAGCAATGGGCAGCTCATCGGTGTCACCGTGACCAGGGACAGCCGTGTCCAGCTCACTGGTGTCACTGTGTCCGGGACAGCAATGGGCAGCTCACCGGTGTCATCGTGTCCAGCTCACCGGTGTCACCGTGTCCGGGACGGCCATGCCCAGCTGACCGGTGTCACCATCCCAGCCCACTGCACCCGCTCACTGTGACCAGCCCCATCAAGGAGCCCCGGCCTGTGGTGGCTGCGCAGCCACATCCCACCAGCAGCAAAATGAAGCAAAATCAAAACATTATAGAATTTCAAACCCTTACGTTAGAGATTTCTGTAGAGTTGATCCTCCGTAAATAAAGACTTTGGACTTTTAAAACAGACTGAGAAAGCTTCAGGTTAAATGCTTTACATTTTCTTTTTGTTTTAAGGACTTTCAGAGTTAAAGGAAATACGACTGCAAATATTTCAGGTGTATTTAGAAGTCTTTTGGCAGTTAACACATTGCAGGTACAACTCTCATCACTTCACAAGGAAATAAACTAAAAAATGTAAAGTACCGGAGCTGCGGGAGGCTAAAGGCACCACACAGAGATACCAATTCTTTCCTCACTAGGGAATCCCATAATATTTGCGTGTCAGTGATTGACAGCTGTCAGACTGAACTGATTGACAGGCCGCACAGCACATAACTGTAAAGTCTATCCACTTGTTATAAAACAGAATACATAAAATGGTTACAAAAGGCTTTTGGAGAAAAAACATTATTTCAAAAGCAAACAAATACAATCTCCTTTTAACTTTTCAACTTCAGAACAATCATGCAACAACAAACAAATCATCACTTGTGCTCACGTCTTCAACTGCGCTATTAAGCTGCAGGAATGCTTTAACTCGCCACAGTTATAACCCAAATGCAGCATGTGAGACTGCTTTTGAACTACATCAGTTCTCTGAAGCACAATCATTTATTGGAAATATCAGCAATAAGTCAACATTTGAAAATAATTGAGTACAAAATCAAATTAGACCAGAGTACCCAGATTAAAACAAATATGCAAAACCTACTGGACAAGTAAATTGTCCCCGAATCGAATGTGTTATTCAGCATTTTTCGCTTCTATGAGCATTCCTATTAGGGGAAATTTGCAATAACTTTACACTACAAAGTAAGTACTGTAGACTTTAAAATGTCAAAAATGATTATGCTTTAGAGGGTATTTTCTCACTCACACAGCACGCAGGGACATAAGTGGCCGCCCATGTTGGTGACAATATTTGATGCCACTTCTGTGGCAGGTGCTTCCCAGCGGTGAAACCTGCGCCCTCCTATTGACGCTATGGCCAAATGACATTTGGAATTCGTTCATCTTTAATAGCTGGCCTTTCCTTCTAATAAGCAGCAGTTCATACACAAGATATATTTACTGAAAGATCAAAAAGTCACCTAAGTGCCAGCTTTTAGATGGAAAGAGAGGACATGGAAGCTGTCTGAAATTTAAACAGAGTACCCTACAGAGAATGGCAAGTTCTTACTGCTCCACTTAGAGAACAGACAGGTAATGGCCAGTTCTGGGGTTTCCAGCCAAACAGGACAAGAATCCTTTTCCTTTTAATGCTTCAGGATAATATAACTTAAAAAAAAACACAAAAAACAAAATCAGGCATTATTCCAGTAAGCATATACTGTTAAATGCTTAGGAAAATGAAAAAGAGCATGATTTAAGCAAACTCGACTTCAATGTAAGCTCAGTGCTACGCGCTCTAGCGCCAGCGGAGCCGCACGCTGCGGGCAGCTCAGCAGGGCCGGGACACCGGGCGGCGCACAGCGCCAGCCCCGGCAGCGCCGGCCCCGTCCCGCTCGCACTCGCGCCACGCGCACCGCGGACCGAGCCGTCTCCTTACCTTCTCACCTCGGCTCTTCGAGTCTTCTTTCTCCTTCTTTCTTGCCGCTGTGATAAACTCATTAAACAAGGCCTCTCGATCTTTCATCTTTTCAATTGCCTTGAACCTCGAGTCCTTAGCATGCTTGGCTGCAAATTCACTAAAAGTAGTTCTGCAACAAAACGGCAAGTGAACTCATTTGGCAGAGCTGTCTTTGCTGGGAAGCAGGTTCAGCAGAGACAGTTCTGCCAGAATACATGCCGGAGCACCGTTAGAAAATAAAAAAGGCAACACCCTACAGCCTGACTAGAGAGAGAGATCCTCGGTGGACGGACTGCCGCTGGGTTTGGGCACGCACAAAGGTGCGGTCAGAGACCTGCCGGGGACCCGTGCTGGTGTGAACACAGCCGCCTGCAGGAAGCGCAGGCGTACAGAGGAAGATTACGATGCAACCAAGAAGAAATGAAAAATCTCGGTTGTCTAAAAGATCTTCTTTCTCTGGGTTAGCAGCTCAGCCAGCAGTCTGCCCAGCTGCGAAACTGAGCGTTTAACGTGCCTGCAGCCAAACCATGCTAAGAGTTAACCGAGAAAATCACCTTTTGGGCTTTGTCACGATAGAACGCTGGCTGAGGCCACTTTCCTCCTCCTTTCAACACTGCACAGCCCAACCTCAGCATACACGGGACCGAAATACTGCACAGGCTACGGGCAGCCGCAGCGGCTCTGGGCCGCCCACCCGTCACCCGCAGCGTGTCCCTAGCCGTCCTCTCACCTCCAGGGCCAGATTCCAACCTGTGCAGCAGGTACGGTACTGCCACTTACCTCAAAAAAACCACTACTGTGCTTTTTCCAAGCTCTGATGCAAATCTGGCCCCAAGAATACGTGAGACACTTATAATCATACGAATGTTTTCATCACAGCATGGAAATAATTAGACTTGGAAAATCCAGCCTACTGTTGCTGTAGGGTAAATTGAAACAAGAAGAGAATTTGGTAGCTTATTCAAAAAGATTAGAAAGTGAATGTACAGCTATATTGCAGAACAAGAGCTGTTTAAGTGAAGTGGAACACAAACTCTCGAGCGTGTTGGGCCGAGATGATAAAAACCCAGAGCGGCACTCTCAGAAGTACAGCAATATCTTTAGACAAACACTGAAACCAGAAGACAAAGGATAAGATTAAACAAGACAGTATTTCAGCTGGAACCTTCCCACCCCAGCCCATAATCAGATAAGAGTCGTTCCCACCGTGGCACGCTGGAGGGATCTTGGGGTCTAAGGACACTCAGGATAACGTAATAGTCCATGTGAGACTCTGAATTATATATTAAACTTGCTACTGATGAACTTTTCTTAAAACATTTCCATGCCTGCTCTCCTCCAGCCCGTAAAACGAGCAGACAGCTGCCCTAAGTCAGAGTTATTCATCAGCTCGGAAGCCATTTAAAGCTAACGGGCCCTGCCTTGGGAAGCTAACCTCACCAGCTTCCCAACACGGAGAAGATCAAGCTGAAGCAAAACAAACGAGTTGTTATTTCACTGTAAAAGAACGAACGGCAGACAGGCCAAGGGACGCTGGAAGAGAAAGCTTCAGAGCCTGTCTGGTGACATGAGCACGTATGTCATCAACTCAACGGGAGAAAGCTGTGAAACAAACCATTCTAGCAATTAAATCTGGAGTGTTAGTACGTTCACTGTCATCATCTTGCTATTATCACTGCAAGTAGGTCTGAATGGGAGGGGTATATAACAATTTCTATAGTAAAGCAATCAGAACATTCTATCATTTGTAACATACTTTGTAACCAGAAAAACATCCTTCCGACCCCCTCCAAGCTGCAGGAACCTCCCTGGCACTGCCCAGAGCCCACAGATACGCTTAAGAAGCAACAGGGTTATTAAGGAGAACTTGTGGTGGATCAAACCAGACAGCGCGGATATTTCTTCAAAATGGCTTAATACCTAAATCACTGCAAATCACAAGTTGTGTTATTTCCTGGGTTAGGTGAAGACAAGCAGGCAAAAGAAGATTTCAACAACATCTGATGATTCTTCTCCTCTTTGCCCATTTTGAAAGAGGGTGATGTACCTCACGCCACCCGCCATACGTCATTCTGACAGAGCTCACGGATATGAACAAAAAAGCAGCTCCTACCTCGGATTAATCTTTGCTTCTTCCATCATTTTCTTGAAATCCTCCTTGGCCTGCATTATTTTGTTTTTCTTCTCTTTGCGTTCTTCTTCTGCTCGTGTTTTCACATACTGATCAAACACCTACGAAAACACAGCCACCAACACAAAGCATGCAGAGCTGAGGCCATGCGAGCTCCAGGCCAGAGGGAGGACAAACCCCATTTCTCTTATTGCCTTTCCCCTCACCAGAGACCCACAAACCCCATTTCTCTTATTGCCTTTCCTCTCAGCAGAGACCCGATATAGACGAGGAGAGAGACCCTTTGGATTTGACTGCGTGAGTCTCCGCGCCCTGCCCAGCATGCAGTGCACTGCATCTAAATGCGCGTCTGGGGCCGTGACGACGTTTCTGACACGCTCCTCCCTCGTTAGTGCTTTTCTGGCTCACACGCTTACCACAGCGGGTGCTTCGGGCGTTCCTGGAGCTCCCCATTGCCCTACATCGGCTGAAGAAAAGCTTCCGCAGTGAGAATTGGCTTAACAACAAAAATGCGGTTTTGGTTCTCTCCCACTTTTTTTTTTTTTAATATATATGTTATTATTTAAATAAGTATATCTCTTCTTTTAAATATATATATTATTCATTATGTCAATATGTTGAAGAGATACTGATGGTTCTCAGGTTTTGGGAGCTCTCTGTATCCACACAACTTGCACAGAATTCAAATATCAGGTCTTCCAACCACAGGACAAATAACAACTACCAATTCACTTCTTTTCTTGCCAGCTCCTTGCACTGCAGCAAAGCCTCGTCACAGCCAGCCCGCAGCGCCGGCTGCTGCGCAAGCCTGGCACACAAACCAGACCGAGCATTCCCGTACAGCCGGGGAACCGGACTTCTCTTTTACCTGTTTCCTTTCCTTCGGGTTGAGAAGCAAGTAACGAGGATCAAAAACTATCTTGTGTAGCTCTTTCTCCCACGTTGAAAAAGCAGAGACCTTTAATTAAAAAAAGTAACATTTTAACTAATGGTTAATTCTCCTCAAATGTAAGAAACTGTACAGTTTTGCTTGAAAACCACAGGACGTGTGATGGGAAGAGGAAAGGAAGTGACCCAGAGGCTGGCGCAGCACGCTTCAGCACCGCCCGCCGCGGCGCGGCCGAGCACCGCCACGCTGCCACCGCCGCCACGTGGCGCGGAGCAATGCGGGCGCACCGCCAGAACCCCCGAGATCCCTTCTGCTCCTGTCCCGTGCCTGCTCCACACGCTTCAAACAGCTCTGCTACAAGAGGCATTGATTTAAGCATGTCTGAGCTCATCCTAAATAATTGTATTAAAACTACCCCATAAAATCCAGTCACAAACTAAATGAAAGCTGCAGCTGGAACCACCTCCAGTATTCTGAAATTATTACAGACATTTATATTCTAATAGCCTAATTTACCTATGGAAACTGATCGGTATCAACCAGATTTCAAATTTAGTTAACTAAAAGCAAGAAGTTTCCCATTTAAGGATCAGAATGTACAGATTACAGTGGAACTTACAGCTTTTATCGTGTAGGAACGTTTCAAAAACATTAAGGATGTGTGCAGTTTGGGTGTCCTATTTATTTTCAGTGGCAGCTTTCAATTAACCAGCTACTTAACTTGGAAAAACAGGTTAAAATTATTTCAGTTTCTTAGAAATCTAAACTTTGCTAGAATCGTAACACTTGGAAGCGGGGCGTTTTGTACCAAACGCGTGCGTTACGCAGAGGAAGAGACCGGTCTGTTCACGCACAGCACCGCGGTGCTGAACGGCTCAGCATGGAGCGCAGTGCCGGAGCCCCCCCGCAGCCCCCCCGCGATCCTGACCCCTCTCTCCAGAAGCATGTCCTTGAACTGCTTCATCCGCGCCTCCAGCGGCACAATGGCTCTCTCGCGCGCGGCCTTGATCTCAGCTTCCATGGCGGCCTCCTTCTCCGAATCCATGTCTTTGTTGTCATCCTTCCTGAAAAGAATCACAGGCGCGGTGTGACTGCAGAGGCATTGGGGTTAGAACCGAGCTCGGCCCCCGGGTTAGAACCGAGCTCGGCCCCCGGGTTAGAACCGAGCTTGGCTGGGCAGAAGGGATGAGACCTGAGCTGCAGGCTCAACCCGCACAGGCCATCGCTCCCTCAGACCGGCAGAGCGAGAGCTCAGCACCGGGCATCCTCAGCAACTCCCACGCCAACCAACGACTCCAAGGGGTTCACGCGGACACACAACACATTCTGCAGGAGCTGCGCTAACTGCTCAGCACCATGAGGCTCTGCGAAAGACTCTGTCTGTGAAGCCAGTGCAGACTGGAACACCTCACAGCTATTACCACAGAAAACGCTGTGACACTGGTGAAGCCTCCATCCATTCATCCATCTGTCCATCCGTCAGTCCACCCCTGGACTGTGCATTTGTTTGCTGAGAGCGCATGCGCCCCCTCCCAAACACAAACTCAGAGCCCCAGTGGCAACAGCTCAGTGATGGTCCCGCAGAGCACACAACAACCGAACCGGCGAACGCTCTTCTGGAACAGCAGTGTAACCCAGAGCAGGGTGACATACAGCGCGTCCAACAGGCAGAACGGACCAAAAGGCCTAACAAACCTCAAACTTCACAGAGCAAGCACAGAATAATCATTATGAAAATCCAGATTGCCGGATCTTTTGGCAACAAAATCCTCTGCACAGAAATTCACAGGCTAGATAAACAGGCAACAGAAGCAAACTATTTCAGATAAACTGCACTCAAAATATTCCTTGTTTTCAGCAACTTATACCACTTATTTCCATTGCAAATTATTTCCAAAGGAGATGCTGTTTCCTCTACACGTGAATATCAAATCCTGGAGCTCCTGAAACACCAGAGCGCTGCGTCCACCAGCGCCGTGAGTTCCTGTTCGCTCTGTGGAACACAACAGCATCCACACCGCCCAGACGAAAACCTTTCTTTTTCTGCACACATTACTTACTAGCGAAAAAGCAAACTTACTTGCGCTTTTTAATTTTAATGGGCTCATCTTCATTTGCTTCCTCTGTAGATTCATGCTCTTCTCTAACTGCAACAAATTTCAATAATACGTTAGATTTTGTCTCTATGAAAAGTTTGTAAATCACAAATGAAGTCGAGTGTAAAACAGAGGACAACGTGGGCAGCAACACCGTGGAGTGCACAAATCTGCATTCCCACCAGCCTTCTTGAATTCCAAGGCTATAGACACTTCTCCATATGTCCTTACATTTCCTTCACTTATTTAAATGTTACTAGTTTTGGGAATCAACACAAAGTAAGTGATAAATTATATCCAGACTTCTTAGGAAGGCAGTGAGATGGCTCTTACTCAGTTTTTTTCCTTCTTCCATTCCTTTTTTGTGAGGCGGTTCTTGGATAATTTTGTCCACATCGGCTCTTCCAATGAGGTCGTCTGGTCGGTCCCACATGGAGAGCCGGGTGGTCGGGTTGTAGAAGAACACGCGCTCGTCACCCGTCCACACCACACACCTGGGACAGACAGTAACGGGTACCGGCTCAGGAGGAACCAGAGGCAGACAAAGGGGCTGGGATGTGGAATCCATATGTAACGCGGCTCACGCGACGCAGCGTGCGGCACAGAGCCCGCAGCCGCAGCACCCGCCATGGCGAGCGCTGGCAGATGCGGACAGGGCCGGGGAACCAGCGTCACTCGGACAGACACCCCAGGACAGACGTGCACCCGCGGCCGCCCGCGGGACGGGGGAAACGCGTCACCTACCACGGGGTACCCGGAATAGGGGTGGTCGCAACCGGCTTGGCCTTCTGAGCTGCCTTTTCTTCTTCAGTCATCTCCTCCTCTTTTGGCTCCTCGAGGGAAGACCAAGTTACAGGATGGGGCAATGACAGCTAGTTAATTATGTATTATAAAGTAACCAACTTGTTCGAAACAAGCAAATATCTTTGGAAACGATGCTATAAACCAGCTCACAATCACACCTCATCCGTGCTTAAAACACAGGCATTGGAACTGCAACACACAGACAGCAACTGGTCTTCAAAATCTCAATTCAGAAAACGTCTCAGCACTCCCTTAACCTCGACTGCGTTGAATCCTCATTTCAACGCCTTCCTGGACCAGTGTGAATCCCTGAATACAGGGACAAGGTGATGTTTCTCACAAGGAAATGGAGATTTATTCTTCAAATTAAATTACTTGAAACTGAAACACTGAGTATGACGAAGCAAAACCTCTGCAACAACCTTTGCAGCAGAAATAAGCAAACTAGCGACAAGTTCAAAAGTAAAACAGGTAGAACGGTAATAAAACATGGCAACTGAGTTCTGTGCTTCTGGCTGAGTACACTGAAGTCACAGAAGTCAGTATAAAAGCTTTATTTTTTATACAAACACCTTAGCTCTACAAGAGCTACGCTTCCTCGGCATGACAAAGTGCCTCAGAAGAAAGAAGTTAATTTCGTTTACTGCAGTGCAAACACCACAGACATTTTCTAGGATATGTTCCTAACAGACATGGAGAACGCAGCAGCTTTAGGTTTCCAGCATTCAGGACAAGTTTCATTTTCCTGAACACCTTAAAAATCAGTGAGAGAACGCAGGTCTACGTAATCAGCTAACGTTTTTCCGCGTTCTCACTAACTTCTTCGCTCCCATAATGTGTATGTCTCTTCTCACGTAAAGCACGGGCGGCCAGGGGCACAGGCGCCGCCCCACCGCGCGGGAGGGCAGAGCCGCCGCGCTGGCCGTGGGGGGCAAGGGCTTTACCTCCTTCAGCAGCTCCTTCAGAGGTTCTTCTTTCGGCTCTTCCTCTTCTGTCTCCATCGGTAAAGGCTCCTCCGAAGGTTCTTTACTTGGCTCTTTAATCTTCTCTTCCATTTTTTCTGAATAAATGGTAAAATTCTCCTTAGTATTGTAAGAAACCTTCATAGAACCATAACGAATTGTCACAAATACGAGCAGAATGTGACTTAGGGATGCAGAGGGGAAGATCATTTACTTTCTGCTCACGTTCCAAATCTTGGGTTCTGAATATCTGAAATTTAGCATTTCAATGGTCTCACTCTTCCCTGCTTTAAAGTCTCTAGAATACTTGAATTTTCCCTCACTTTCCAGGCTTCTGCAATTGGGATCTTCGCAAATATGTGAGTATGCAAAGTGGAAACACACATTGACCCAAGTGTCACTGACTTGGAAGCTACTGTAGAACCAAATACTCCTACAATACAGTGGGAAACAAACTAATCTTCAGACTAAGCAACCCAAATGGATACTTACAATCAGGATTTCAAAATATTCGTAAGGGAGATAAGGCATCAGAGATACTCTCATTCACCTTTGCAAACACAACCACTGGCGGCCTAAGCAATTCTGCCTAGAATATTAAATAAAAAGAAGTACCTTTTTCTTTGAGCTCCTGGGGCTTTTCCCAGGTGGACTCCAGCGTCCTGTTGTTATAATAGTAGGTCTTCCCGTCGGCGGTTTTGTACTCGGTCCACTCGGAGACGGGCGCAGCCCCAGCCAGCGCGGCGGGGGAGGCGGCGATGGCCACCTGGGGGTGGATCATGGGCACGATGGGGGGCGCCATGCCCGGCAGCACGCCTGGAACAACACAGCACACCGGCCGGGCCAGTGAGGGACGCGGGCGGGCGAGCGCCAGCCCCTCACACACCACACACGGCAGCGCCACGAGCAGACACGGCTGAGGGCACTGCAGAGGCTGCGGCTGAGCTCCCTGCGCGGCACCGTCAGCAACGCTCGCGGCACCGGGCAAGCTGAAAACCTTTCTATCTGAGTAATGTGTAATGGGCAGAGCACAAAGCTTGTTAGCTTTTAGACATTTGCTTTAATACTTCAAAATTTCGTGCTCTATTTAAAGAGTCTTTATTAGATCTCTATAGCTAACAACCATTTAAAATATATACTGTCATTTTAAGAGATATTCCCATTGCTCTTGAAAAAGAGACAAGAGTGGCTTGAATGTGAGCCACGTCATGCAGAGCAGAACCCTGACAAACCTTAACTCCTGACTTTAAAATTTGACATTAATTCAGACTTGCACAAAAACTGCTGAGACTGAAATGATCTCAGGTGGTGGCAGTTTGGTTTAATACTGCTCACTGATTGGAAAAAAATATCCACATCCTAAAGCAAAATGGCAAGTAAATATCTAGAGCAAGCCAGAATACTACACTGTCCAGTATTTATCTACTCGTCCCAACAAAACTGATATACTGAACATACTCTGAATGACAAGTTCTAGAAGAACAAACTGGGTAAAACTAGAACTACAAGGTCATGACTTTGATCTTTTAACATTTATATTAAAAAGTCTGTTTTTTAAACTAAGGGAAAAGCACACATTACACAGTGCCATACGATATTCTTAGTAATTGACTTTTCTTAAATCCACAGTTTGAAAGATGCAGATTTACAGTAAGACACACACGCACACCAACATGCGAGCACAACCACGTCACACGCGTGAGGAACGAAAATCCACACACACAAACTAAAAACTGAGGATGGGCATGGAGAGATACAGTTACTACACAACTCAGCGGCTACAGAAAACCGTGCTGGACTTTCCGTATGGAATAAGCTCACGCTAACAGTTACTTGGGAAAGTTATTTCCTGGCCAAATGAGATATTTGCATTTATACTGGTTTGAAAATAAAGTATATAGAGTCATTCAGTTGGGGAAGCAAATAAATAAATAAAAGATAAACACCAACATTCACTACCATGCCAACTTACAGACAAAACGAACTAAGATGGTTTGGAAAATTACCGGTCTTGGTGGTAGCGACTGTCTTTACATACGGGCAGCTGACTATTTGCATCATTGCTACACCTGCAAAACGGACAAGCAAGCAGTTGGGACGCGGCCAGGCGCTCCTGCTGCCGCCGGGAGAGGCTCCCGCCAAGACACGGAACCGCTTCGCTCCAACAGTTTAAGCCAGATCAAATAGAAAACTGATTTTAAGCTGCAGCAACAGTCTCTGCCTACGTGAAACCAGCTGTTCAGCGAATTACTGGGACGCCATTCAAAAGGAAAAAGGCATTTCACTGGAGACTCAGGGGTTTAAGTTCACTGGAGGGGGAGCGGGGCTGTCGGCGCAGGGCGGTGCTGGGCAGGGGCTCTCCCGCGCCCGGCTCGGGCAGAGCCGGCACGGCAAAGCGGAGCCCACGGGCCCTGCTCTGCCAGCGCCGCTGCGGCCGCGGGGCAGCCGCGGGACAGGCCTGAGCCCAGCCCAGCAAGGCGCGGCAGGGCCAAAGCCGGGGCCAAAGCCGGGGGAAAGCTGAGGGCGTTACGGAAAGGCTGAAGGCGAAAGAAGGGGGAAGAGGAAGGAAAAGCAATGAAGCTGCAAACAGAAGGACACAAGGCTGCACTAGGGCAGGGGCAGCAAGCATCATCTTTAGTTTTCATTATCAAGGCTGTCACGAGCTGAAAAATGCTCTAAAAGCAGCGTTGCTAGCGCTCAAAAAGGCATCGTCATGCACTGCTCTGCTCTCGGGCTCGTTAGGAAACGACACAGAAAGGCCACAAAGAGGGAAGCGTCTAATCCTCTTCAATTAGACGCAAAATTCAGTAGGAAATTAGACAGGGGTAAGGGAACGCGCCTCCAAAAACCTGCGCTGAGGGCATGGAAGGAAACCGGCCGGTCTGGGCACTCGGAAACTGAAACGCTCCAGAGGCTGCACCTTAAACGGCTTCAGTTCCGTCAGCTGAGGCTGCAAATCCTCCAGTGCCAAGTGAAATTAAACCCCTGTGTTTATAACCAAAGTCATTTATATTTTTCTCCATTACAGATCTAGTATGGAAAGCGTAAAAAAAATACTGCCAATTTATTTTAAAAAATATTTGTGACAAGACAGAATTGTAATGTTCTTTAATAATAATTTCAATTATAGAATCCAAAACTAATTTCGTAAAAAATAGAATTGAGACACAAAAACATTGACTCAAACAGCACTGAATGAAGCATTTGTCTAAATTTGGGGGGGGCTTCATGTTACGTACTTGGAAATGAATCTGACAATTCGTTTTGTTAAGGAAGTTACAGCATGTGTTCCAAGTGGGTCAGCATGAATAACGGCATCTGCGGGCCCGCGGAATCAGAGACGCTGCAGCGCAGACATGACCCCGCAAACACCCGAGCTGTTTCCTCTGCCGAGGTCACTCCCAACACACAACTAACTTTGAACGCATGAATTAAGAGAAAGCAGACTTACTTTTTAAGATCTGAGATTATGAGATATCATTAATCAACTCTTCCATTGTTCCATCTTACTACAGTGTAATACAGAGATTAAATTTGAAATCATGTGTCGATGGCGTGTTCACAGCTCTGTCTCTGCTACCGGGGGCAAACTGGCTGACCCTGCGCCTGCTGCCGTCAGCACCAGAAACGAGCCTTTCTGGCTTCACCTACGCTGCCATGAAGGCATCTTCACTTCTCTTCAGTTTCCTGTTGCTGTCAAATATTTTAAAGGTTTCCTTTCTTTTACAGCGTGTATAAAGCATCAGAACCACCTCCAGCCGGACTGACGTGATTCGGCCGTTGGGGGCGGCGCAGGCCTGGCTGCGGTTCGCTCCCGTGTGCCCCGGGCTCGGCCCATCGGCTCCAGTCACTGGGAGGGCAGGGGGGGCAGATCTACAGCTGCTACCGGGAAATTCCTGACAATAATTGTTTTCAAAAATGAGTTTAAGGAGGAGAAGATGGACGTTGTTGCACTGTTTTTCCTTCTGCGTTGCACTACTTTTTGACTGAAAAAACCCAAGGCCAGCGCACAGCCCAGTAAATCCAGTTTCACCAGCACCCTTCTCTGCTGTTCTGGACACCCACGTGTTCCCTGACAGCTGAGCGGGTGGTTAAATCCCTCCACGGCGCTACAGACTCCCTGCTGATCCCTCGCTGGGCGTCGGAACGGGCAGCTGAGGACACCCACCCGGCGTGAGGGCTGAACCCGTCCTGTCCTTCCACGCCTCGCAAATACACAGACATCGGAACTCTCCCTCTGTCCTTCACCCAGGTTTTGTCCAGCTTTGAACATCATGTTCAGAATAGTATTTTCTTCCTGTCTTAAAATGAGTTTCCTTTTCAAGCAAATTACAGATTAAAGTAGCTTTGCCCAGTTATTTTAGAGGACTATCCTAAAAGCAGAGGCAACTCCAAGCTGATCCTCTCTCCTAGTTAGCAGGACTAATACCCATGTTAACTACTTTGCGCTTACATCCTCTACCCAGGCAGCGTTCTGCGGGATTGCTCCTGGCCCAGCGCACCGGACGGGCGCAGGGTGTCCTCCGTCTGCGCAGGATCGGTGCCGGGGCCGCGGGCCCAGCGCCTTGCTCGGCCTGCACTGAGCCCACCCAGGACGCTGCTGCTGCTGCCCGGCCCTGGGCGGACACCGCGGGTACCCCGTGCAAGCGCAGCCCCTGCAGCAGCACAGCGGCAGCTCCGGGTGCGCATTCAGTGCTGCTGCACACTGAAAAACCACTCATTACTTCTGCACTGGGGTGGGAACTCAGCTGAGATGGTAATTAATCAATGAGCAGCCTTACTGACCGCTTTGGAAAACCTCTGCAGCAATTACAAGTTGCTGAGTCCAAAATGTGGCCAGCCCAAAGCTGGTTCCTTACAGATCTAAATATTTTACAAAAACTTAAGAAAATGTGATTTACCAGGCACCAGTGGGCTGCCATCTGACACTTCCTCTGCATGGTTTCGACATCTAAAGCCTACAAATAACACCCTAACGTCTTGCATGCCCTCGTTATGGTCCTGCACTAACACCTCAGCGTTTTGCACCTGCATTCAGCATCGTACTTGAGAGCTGCAAACCAAGAGAACTGGGAACACCCAGCGCCATTTGGGGTAGCGCCTCGAATGGTAATCTTTTCTGCTTACAAATACATCCGTTCATTTGAATTTATTTTGGCCATAATCCATGTCCTAATAAATATTTATGGACGAGACTTGAGCTCTAAATCTAGCAAGTAGAAAAAAATCATGGCAATATTGCAATTAGTGAAATACAGTGCTACAATGTTCTCAGTCACATATGGATCCTGTCCAGCACCTCTCTCTCTTTTTTTTTTAATAGGATGACAAGATAAGACACGTGCCATGAGACTAAGAAGTGTTTAGCGCAATTCTTATCTTTTCCTATCGTCTAAGAGGAAAAGGTTTACATGTTTAAACGCAGCTGTTTTCCCATATCAAAGAACCAGAAGTCAAAAAAATTTCGTTTTCTTTGTTATTAAAAAGTCTGTCTGCTAACCCTGAATTCTTTGGAAAATACTCTGAGTGGAGAGGATTCAGGCAAGTTCCGTACACAGTGGACACATGAGTGCAAACAAATCGACAACATGGACATGTAGCGGACACGACAATCACAGTTTGCCAATTTACCTGGAAGTGGAATAGGCATGCCGGGAAGGGGGACACGGAATGGAGGTACCATTACTGGTGGAAAAGCAGGAATTGCTGCAGTTGGCTGCGGCACTGCATGAGGCACTGCAGGAGGCAATGTCTGTGGGACTGGCTGGGGAACAGTCTGCACAGGTGTAGCAGAAGGAGCAGAGGTTGAAACACTGACTGATGGGGTGGCAACTGAAACACCCGAGCTCGGGCTCTGGTCTTGTGTGGTGGGTGCTGATAAAAAAAAACAAAGAACACCTTGTATCTTACACGCTACAATACACTTGCTGCAAACATACTGGCTCTGTTTCCCAACAGACCTTATATCAGCAGATATGCTTAGATATGTATCATCAGCAGAAGACACCCTTAGACAAAAACCACTTTGCCTTCTCTGTAGCATTAAATATTCACACAGAAAGTCAATTTCCAATTTTACTTTGGCCCACTCTTGACAGCTGACAAGTCGGTACAGCAGTAGCAAGGGCGTACCAAGGACAAGCAGCCTCTGTATCAAATGGGAAAAGATCGTTCTTACATTAAATGAACACAGGTTCTGCTTTTTAACAATAATGGCAGAGCGTGTGCATGACAGTGTCTAAAACTGTGCTTATCAACTGTGAGCCAAGAATGGAAAAACGTCAATTAAAAATGTGGAAATAAGCAAGGAAAGGGAAAGTAAGTGCTTTTGTTCAGAAGCTGCAAGAGCTTTCCTGGTCTTCAGTGCCTCCCAGTGGGAAAATGCGCTACTAGCATCCCATTCTGTAGTCTTGCAGCATGGCCGCAGTCAGCACCGCACCAAGAATGAACGGTGCTGTGCAGTAAAGCACTGCTGAGCAGGAACCAGACCGCCTGGCTCATCAGCGGCCCTGACAGTGGTCACTGCGGGATTCAGTGGCGCAGGAGCTGCTGTGAAAGCGAGCTAATAGCAAAAGAGAAATCACACCAACTTATAACTGCGTTATATACGGACACATACATGTGCATTGTCTCTAGTATTTAATGACTACCAGAAGCATTCCCAATAACATACCAGCATTAACATATACTTAAATAAAGATTTTTGATTTGTGTTTCAGGAAGGGTGCAAGTTCTTAGCACTGCCTAAAATGTAGGGAAACAGAGCAGACAGTCAGTATGCGATTTGTTGTAAGACCTGAGGCAAATCAGTACCAGACAAGAACGAAGCTCAGCCAGAAGTCCCAGGGTTTTTACAGGCCAAGTCTGGGAGTTATACAATTATTTTAAATGACAGAATTTTATCATCTAGGCACAGACAGTAACAGTAACAGTTCTTAAAGCAAAGTTCAGCGGGTAGAACAGGCAGAAGTGGAACAGACTCTCAGCGTCCGATATTAGGAAATCCTGCTCAGAGAAGGTGCACACAGCGCTACCGCAGCTGCAGGGCTGGTTCTCTGAGCCGCCGTTAGCCAGATGCCCAAGTTCACCTCCTGCCTCGTTCCTGCCACTCACCAGAGTCCTTCAGTTACACCATGTTTCAACAAAGTAGCTGAACGCAGTATTCAGTTACCTTCCAAACTAAATAAAAGTCCTAAAATGCTTTGAGCAATACAAAGTATTTGTTGCTCTAAGGATCTGTCCTCCCTCCAGAGTTAACTGAACACATCATTTGGGGTGCGTAGATCTGACTCCCTTTCATACACAGAGCCATAAAGTTTGGGTTAAACGGTGAGTTAAGCATGACTTGTATCACCCGTTACAGGAAGCACATTAAATAATTGCAGGAGATGCACTAGACACTACAGCTGGAGCTGCAGCAGTGCAGCAGCTGCTCCTGCTCTGCACGCTCCCTGGGCCGCTGCAGCCACTGATCCCCACTGCGCAACCGGAGCTGCGGGGCCGCGGCAGCACCGGAGCCCGTGGCCCTGCACTGCACGGACCCCCGTGCTGGCACACACAGGGCACGGCAGCTGCGCCTCCAGATGCTCTGAGGCACTTTGTGAACACATGTACGCCCAAGCACAGGATAAATCGTCCTGTTTGTGTTGTGTGCAGATACTCGGTATAACCGTACGCTACGTGCACGCTGCCTCAGCTCAGTCCTCTTTCCTCTGGAGGTTCCCTCAGTTGGAAAAGCCTTAAAAGCAAAGGCTCAGCCCACATAAATAGCAGTGATCTTCAGACTATTATTCCAAGGTCTGAGGCAACTATAATGGCTCTAATGACTTTCTTTTTCCTCTTTCCTGCAGCTCTAGCAAATGAGCCTTAAATCAGGAGAATAGTACTAATAAAAGTAACACACCAGCAGAATTCTGTCCCTTACCCAGGCAATTCTGTGCTGCCCAGCAGCAGCACACCAAGATCCAGCCTCTGCAGCAACAGAGGCCACTTTGGAAACAACTCTAACTCCTACCTCAAATTAACTTTGCTTCTGACATACCTTTAAAAACAATTTAGCTTTACTTAAAGGGAAAGGGATGAATAATAGCTTTGGGATTACGTGATAACAGCAGAAGAAAAATCTACAAAGACCTAAAGACAAAGGCTGCATCCCGATTCAGTGCTGCTCTGATGGAGTAACTTTCAGACTGGTGGGGGAATGTTTGCGTGTTCTTCTGGATTAAACACTGTACTCTAGACTCATACTCCACTGCCTGTGCAAACAGCTTCCTCCTGGAGACCCAGTTCCCGGTGCGGTACCCCCCCGGCAGCGCCCCCGAGCCGCGCCGGTACTCACTGGAGATGGTCTGCGAGCCCGAGGTGGCGGCGGTGGTGGTGGAGGTGGAGGAGGCCGGCGTGCTGGAGGAGGTGGACGGGGAGGCTGCGGCCGCGGGGCTGCTGGTGGTGGGTGTGGAGGCGCCCACGGCCTGTGCCTGCGCCGCCAGCATCGGCGTCAGCTCCGACTGCTGGATCACCTTCACCCCGTCCGGCTTGCTCCACGCCGACTCGCGTGTCCGCGCGTTATAGAAATACACCTACGATTTAAGAATGTCACATCAAACAACTGCTTATCTGCAGGAGAACCATTTACAAACGGTCCAGTTCCTCCTGTTGTAAAAATAACTAATAAGAGGACAGACAGGGGCGCAGGATTTTACCACAGCACAAGACTGTACATGACAACGCTCCCAGGGCAGCAAACACCCGTCCCCTCGCTGCTCTGGTCACCAGCTCACCTTCCCATCTGGAGTTTTGTTTTCCACCCAGATCTCCTCAGCCGGGGGCATCGCCGGTGTCCCCGGGGCGGTGACGGGTGGCATCCCTGGAGGGAACATCATACCCGGAGGCGGTGGCATGCTGCCCATGGGAGGAGGCATGAACGGCGGTCTCTAGAGATGTAACAACAAGAACGACCATCATAAGCAGAGCTTTCCTTTCTCAGAGCACCAGACAGCACAACTAGACCAAGGCTAATTCTCCCAGTCCCAAGAGCTTCTTTAACAATCTGATGCCACCAGCCCAGAGGTGGCACCTCCTGACAAGCCACCAACTCCGGCAGAGCAGCTGCAGCAAGAGCTTCACATCCGAGATGCCAACAAAAACGTCAACAGCAGGAAAAGGGGCACGAAAAGAAGTGGGGTGAGAGAAAACTGCTCTCCTGAAAAGGAGAAAATATCCCAATGTGAGAGAGAATGGAAGAGCTGCTCCTGAAGAGCCGCCCCTCGGACCTCCCAGCTGCGGATCAGACACACCGGCTACACAGAGACCCTGCCAGTGAAGAAATACGCACATTAAAATCAATTACAAGTAAGCTTCCAATTTATCAGCATAGCAGAGCAGCAGATTTCATACAATCCACTACACCTCGCGATTTCCCATTAACTAAAATTCTACTGGTGTGAATTTAAGAAAAAACTAATATAACCATCAAATGACATCTTCATGATTACATCATCATAAGAAATCCAGCACTGCCCCATGCAGCACTGGTACCCAAAAGCCTGAATGCCTGCTTTCCAATTCAAGGTACATTCAGTTATTTTATTCTACCTGCCTATTTGGACTGTCCTGAAATTTCCTGTGCGTAACAAGTATAGTGAGCCTCTCCCTCTAAAAATGAGTCGATAAAATCCACCGAGTTCTTTAGCTTAATTCTGCATACACCTACAGCTGACCCAATTATCTCCATCACTCCAGTTCGAGCTGAACTCGTGAGTCAAAAGCTTCCCCTCCACAACGGCAAGGCCAGAACAGCTCCTGGCGCGCCCCGCCCAGCCTCGCAGCCCGCACACGCAGGACTGGGCCCCGCGAGCTGCGACCGCGCAGCACACTGCGTCACGGGAACCGGGGACTGGGCCCGAGCTGCCCCACTCCAGGGCGGCGCTCGCCCGGCCGCCTCGGGCACCGGCCACGTCCGCGCTCTCCAGCTGCCCCTGCGCGCTTCCAGAAATTTCCCCAGGACCAACACTTCTGCTCTAAGAGAAATATTTTAAACTGCTTTTAAAATTCATGTACCAACTCTGATTTCTGTTAAATACTCTTGTAAAGGAAGTCAAGAGCACACAGACAAACAAAAAAGCCACTAAGGTCACTATAGCCTTTCTTTCCTTCCTTGCTGATTCTCCACAGCTCCTCCAGCCGGCCACGAGCTCTTTCTCTTCACTGCTCTACAACCTGTAACAAGAACCCAGCGAGCTCATGTCTGTCCTGCTGTTGCTGCTGTCCCAAAAAGGGGCTGGAGGGTCGCAGAGCGGCGCTGGGAGCACCGAGGGGCCCACAACACCCTGGCCCTGCTCCACCGCACCCTCGCCTCCATTGCCACCACAGCACTGCCAGCGCCGCGTCTCCCCTCACAGCAGGAGCAGGATGAGAAGCTAAAAAACAAATATTTGGTGCGGAGCAGAGCACAGTGCTGACACTGCATGAAAAATTCAGCCATGAATCAGAAAGCACCAGAGGAAGGGCACAGTAGGTGGAAATAGTTGTAAATAAATGTAGGCTGAACATGGAAACACACCATGGAACATGGCCCCTGGTGCTGAGTGCAGAGGAAAGGGGACAGAGAGGGGAGCGGGGCTGTCCACATCCCGCACACGGGCTGTTTCAGGCTGCAGCTCTGCAGGACTTTGGTTCGGCTGAGAACCAGGGTGATGAACAGCTCCCGCACAGCTCCCTGAGCACCCCAGGTTCTAATAGCACCTTTACCTTCGAGAAGGTGGAGGGAAAACTGCTATGGACAACACACGCTGGTTCTTCTTGAAATCTCGTGCTCAGGATGGTAACAGCACACAAAATTAAACTTAGGTCTTTGTTCTCAGCCGCTGTGCAGCGCCGTGCGCTGAACCTGCAGCGGGAGCAGCGTGGGCAACGCTGCCGCAGCCCCGCTGCTGAAAACCAGCACAAAGCCGGGCCTAAAGCACCAGGAAACGGCCCACGGCAGCACACTGTCCATCGTGCCCACAGCCCCGCATTTTAAAATACACTCCACAGCACTGACGTTTCTTACTCACAAACGTGTCGTACCTTTCCAACTCCCTGAACCTCTGAAAACTAGGCAGAAGAACTTAAGCTTACATCACCATGAAATACGGACTGAGATCTACCGTACTCAAGCCCAAGAGGCTCGCGCTACCCCTGGAAGTGCTAGGAATGATCTTCAGTTTTAAAAATAACAAAACACAACAATAAACGTAAGATGAAGAGCGTTGTCCCTCTGTCAAGAGTAAACTGATGTCAGCATAAGGGCCACCTGCAGGTGCGCCAGTCAAACACCCTCAAGATATTTTTCCAAGATGTTAAAATGTTATCATTGTGTTGACAACTCCTGGGGCTCTACTAAGGACACATCCTCCCGAACCGAGTGCTGGAACAACACGCACCTCCCTGATTACACACCCACTTCCCAAAGTTGCTGCCTGCCCACCCAGCCAGCCCCGGTGACCACAATAACCACTCATGGCAGGAGCGGCTCACGCTGGAGCCACGCGGGACACGGCTGCAGCCCCCCGGCAGACTGTGCGCACCCCCTGCGCGCCGGCACAGCTCAGATCAGCCCAGAGGCGTACACGTCCCTCCCGTGCCTGCTGCAAGGTGCCCAGAAACCCCAGCACAGCCCCATCCTGCATTCTGCACGGCCACAGGGCACCCACACCACGCCAGGCTTCAGTAACGACTCTGCTGGTGAGCACACCCAACTGCACAACCAAGCAATGCAGAATTGCCTCCAGGAGCAAGAGAGGTTGTGTTTACCTACCACAGGTACGCATTAGTTTTATAACACCATACAGAAGCCGTACGTTTCCTCCATGTCCTGCTATTTTTTCATCCATTTGAATGTCTCTCATTATTTCCACGTGTGAAAACAAATGAGAGAAACCTCTAAATCCCGACTCAACAAACCAAGAGAATGTCCCATTCTTTACCTGTAAGTGTGGAGGTCCCATTGGCGGAGGGATCCCTCCCGGAGGCGGCATCGGAGGCATGTTCGGATCAAATGGAGGGCGCCCGAAGGGGGGGCGAGGCGGTGGAGGGGGACCCCGCATCATCCCAAAAGGCGGCGGTGGTCGCATGAGCGGCGGCGGGCCCCTCATGACTGCATTGGGCGGGGGAGCCGGGCCGCGAAACCTCAGCGCCTGCTGCTGAGCCATCCTGCGGAGGGGGCAAAGGGAAACCAAGCTCGTTTTCATCTGCTGCTTAGCTGCAGGAAATCAAATTCTCACACTGAACAGGGAAAAACCCCAACAAAAATCAAAAGGGTGTGGGGAAAAATCAACATTGAATAAAGTTAAGTGTGCAACTGCTTCACGTTTCTTCTCTTCGGAATCCAACTGTATTAGTGCTCCGCTGTCAGTTTCCACTCACGGGAACAAACAGCCCGGAGCTGGGACGGGCCGGCCGGGCGCAGCCGGCCCACACCGCGCTGCCCGCCGCGCCGCGCCGGCCCGGGCCGCGCCACCCTGACCACGAGCGCCGCTCTGGGCGCGCACGGCTCCGCGTTCCCGGCCCAGCCTCGGGCCGCCGCGCTCGGGCACAGGGAAGCCGCGCTCCGCCCCGGAACCGGCGCACGCCGCCCCGCTGCGCCCCGCGCCCCGAGCCCCGAGCCCCGCGGAGCTGCGACGGCCCGAGGGAGAGCGGGGACGAGAGGGGAACGGCCGCCCCGCTCCGCGCCCGGCCCGGGACCCGGCCCAGCGCCGCCGCACGCGGCCACAGCAAATGGAGGCGGCGAGAGCAGCTCCCGCCAGGCCGCCCGCCCCGCCCCGCCCCGCCCGCCGGCCCGGCCCCAACCCCGGCCCGGCCCCGGCCCGGCCCGGCCCGGCCCCAACCCCAGCTCGGCCTGGCCCGCTCCCCCGCCGGCGCAGGCCGGGCCCGCGGGCAGCGCTGCGGGAAGGCCGCTCCGGGCCAGGCCGCGGCCCCGGCAGAGCCCGCGCCCGCCGCGCGGTACCTGAGCTCGCTGCCGTACCGCTCCGCCGCCGCCTCCCCCTCGCCGCCGCCGGCCCCCGCGCCGCCGCCGCCGCCGCCCCGCTCCGCCATCTCCGCCTCGCAGCGCCGCCGAGCGCAGCCGCTGCCGCCCCGGCCAGGCCCCGCCGCGGCCCATTGGCCGCCCCACACGCCCGTCAGCGCACGCGGGGGCGGTGCGCCCTGCAATTGGCCGACGCGCCCGCCGACTTTGAATGAGGGAAGCCAGACGCGCCGGGATTGGCTGAGCGCGGGCGTCCCGCGCCGCTTGCGACTCGGGTCACGTGAGGCGTAACCCGCAGAAAGAACCGGAAGTGGCCTCGCGCAGGACGGAACAGGCCGTAGGGAAAAAAAAAAAAAAGGACAGGAGCTACACCCAATCAGCGGCGGCACCGCGTGCGCCAATGCACCAATCACCGCCCGCGCCTGGGGCGCGCTCCCGACCACACAACCCACATCTGAAGCGTCCCGGTACGTCACCGGGGGCGGAGTTCGAGCAGCAGCCAATGGCGAAGCACGAGGGTGGGGCAACGCCCTGTTACCCGTCAGCAGCCAATGAGCGAGCGCGGCAGAGGGTGCGGACGGCCAATGGGGAGCTGGTGCGGTGCCTGCCCCGCGGCCGCAGGGCGGCGCTGTGTGCGAGGCCGCTGCAGAGCGCGCGAGCTCGGCGGTGCCGCTGACGTCACGAGCCGCGAGCGCCCCGCGAGCCCCTGGCGCTGGAGCGCACGTGCCGCAGCGCGACCCCGCGCGGAGCCGGGACAGAGGGACAGGGGGACAGGGGGACAGGGGGACAGAGGGACAGCGGGACAATGGGACAGAGGGACAGGGGGACAGGGGGACAGAGGGACAGAGGGACAGGGGGACAGGGGGACAGGGGGACAGAGGGACAGAGGGACAGAGGGACAGCGGGACAGGGGGACAGCGCCGCTCCCGCCCGCAGCTCCGCCGGAGAAGAGCCGGCTTCTCCGAAACAATAAAAGTCACCGGGCCCACCGGGGCCCTCGCGGCGGCGCTGAGCGAAACGGGCGCTGACGGGGTTTATCCTGCTGCTTGTTTCTTTATTCACGTTTTGTTTGATGTCGCTGGTGCTGTGAGGGTTTGTGACAGCTGGGTGGGTGACCGGGGCCCCCCACGTCCCAGCCCGTCCCGCCCCGTCCCAGCGCGTCCCGCCCCGTCCCGCCCCGTCCCAGCGCGTCCCCAGCCCCTCCGGCCCCGAACCCGGCGGGCAGCAGCAGCGGGACCAGGAATCGTCCCCGCTGGCCGGGCCCCTCCCGGGCTGGGAGAAGCGCCAGCTCTGCCCCGCGGGGACGGGCCGTGCAGCCGGGAGCCGCATTCCGCTCCCTCCCCAGCACCGCGAGGATCAGCTCGTTCCGGCGGCAGGGGTTAAACGAGCTGGGACACGGCAGTCCCGCTCCGCCCGCACCGCGGGGCTGCGTGTCCGCCCCCTGCGCCCCTCGTGCCCTTCTCGTGTGCCCGGCTCAGGCTGCCTCGGCAGCTCACCGGGGGCGGGCGGGCAGGAGCAGCCCGAGGCCCGTTCCGTGCTCGGGACAGCCCCCGGTGCCACGCGCAGCCCCCGTACCCTCCGCTGTGTTTTCCCGAAGCAGTTCAGCCAGCAATCCTCGGACCGCGACTCTCGCAAGGGCGATTCATTGTGAGCTGCAAAATGCGAGTGATTTTGACAAATTGGCTGGCAGGATGTGGCTTTTGGAAATAGTACCATTTATTGCGCATAACACGTGCTTCCCCTAGATTTCCTTAACATCTGATTTCTAGTAATGCAATGTGCTGATTGCAGGGACACCGTCACTAATTAACCAGCAGAGTGGGCTCCAGGAGTGCAGGTAGGAGAAGGGACAGAGGAGCCGCAGCCCCTGGACGTGCTCAGGGGACACCGGGGCTGCTGCAGCCCAGGACCCGCCAGCCCCGGCTGGTTCCAATCCCCCCGGGCTGGGGGCACCGCGGGCCGCGCTCCCGGGGCACGGGGCTGGATCCCTCCAGGGAAACCTGAACCTGAGCCAGCTGCAGGGATCCGTGGCTGCGGTGGTGCCAACAGAGCGCCTGTTGGGCCAGCTGGGTACCCAGTTTTGGGGTCCCCCCACCCATGCGCAGCCGCCCCGTGCCGGGTGGCTCGACGCCGCTGGCTCCAGTGTGCCGCGCCACGGGCAGAGCTGCTGCTGCGGGAAGAGCGCTCTCCGTGGAGCACTGCAAGCTGCAGACCTTCCCAACGTTCAGATCTTCACAACTTTTCGAGGACCATTTCTTGTGACGCAGCTGTTGTTGCACACAGGAAGGACGTTTGAAATGCTGTGGCTTGGATTTACTCTCAAATCCGCCCAAGCTCCTGGGTTCCCTGGGTCCAAAGCGAGTGGCCCTTTTCCTCCCCTCGGCAGCTGCGCGCCGCGCCGGTCAGCGCCCTCCGCTGGTTTCCAGGGCAGTGTCCCAGCCCCGGACCCGCGGGCCCGGCACCCGTCCGCGCGCTGCCACCAGCCCTCCTCGTGCCGGCTCACGGACACCGGCATCTTGTCATCCTTCCTTACTGTTCTCCAGATTTCAGGTTGCAGCGTGATTCTGAATTCAGATCGTTGCCCCGGGCTGTCTGCAGGGCCTCTCGGCGGCCGCAGCGCCAGCATCTGCCGGGGAGACCCGCCGGTCCCGCGCCGCACAGCGGGGCGAGCGCCGCGTCCCTCAAGCGGGCGCGCGCTGCGAGGCGCGCAGACACGCGGGGCCGGGCTGCGGTTCTGGCGCGGTCCGGCCCTCCCCGCGCTGCCGGGGCGGCCTTTTCTTCTGCTGGGGCGTTGTTTAATGCACAACAGCAATGACTGGAACGGTGATTGGCTTCACTCTGGCTGATTGCACGTCACAGTGAAACGATTTGTAGGGCAGTCCTCTGACTGCCAGGCTGCTCAGCTAAGGACACCGAAATGAATTTATGGTTGTGCTTTTCGGCAAGGTTTAAATAATTATTGGTTTGGGAAACTATACTCTGGAAATGCAGAGAAAGGAGCGTTCTGAAGGAAGCCCAGGGAGCTGCTGATGAGGAGTCCGGTCCCATGGCATGCACGCTGCGGCCATGGTGCCTGCCATGCCGCACTGCAGGACAGTGCATCGAACTGTACCGCACCGCAGCACACCACATTGCACCACAGCACACCGCATTGCACCGCAGCACACCGCATTGCACCGCAGCACACCGCATTGCACCACAGCACATCACACTGCAGCACACTGCAGCACATTGCACTGCACTGCACTGCATTGCACCGCACAGCAGCACAGTGCTGCACGCCACATCGCACTGCAGCACATGGCTCAGCACCCACCCCTCTGTTTCTGCAGCCCCGAAAGGGGATGATGTTATTTAAACCTTTGATAACCCTGCGGTGGGGCTCATGGGCAGATGTGGGGGCTGAACCGCGTGCTAGCCGCCCCCTGCCCCACTGCAGCCCCTTCCCATCGCACCGCAGGTGTGTGTGTCCCTTGCCAGGCGCCGGGGGCAGAGGAGGGAGCGGGGTCCGTGGGGGTGCCCAGAGTCACCCAGAGTGGGGGGTTTCACCCACACACAGCTCATTGGAGGTTATAGATCAAGCACACCCACCAGAGCTGAGCCAGCCTTTCTGCTTGCTCTGGGCACCACTGTCACCTCCCACGGCTCCTTCGCCAGAGGGACCGTGCCCGGCCAGGCCGCCCCCCGGGGCCTCCGGGAGCGTTAGAGGCCGGTGACCGCAGCAGCCCCGCCGCGGGCCGGGAGCAGGACACGGCAAGGACGGCACGCTTGGCCCCCTCCCAAATTCCTGCAGACGTCCGGGGAAACTTCCCCTGCCTCCAGCCCAGCACAGAGCTGACGCTAATAGAAAAAGACCATTAAAAAGCTCTGTGATATTCTGTTCTCCTGCTTCTGGTCCCTCTCTCCCTTTGTTGCTGCTGGCATTTGATGCATTATTGATGTGCCTCGGTGCTGCTGCTCTCCCGTTTCCTCCACTGCTCCTCCCGCAGCCGCAGCCATGCTGCACCCACACGTCCCGGGGACGAGCTGTCACCAGGCGATGCCCCGGGAGGCAGCTGGAGGGGCCCAGGCCCTGGCGTGTCCCCACGGCAGAGCCACGTGTGGCCCCTGGCGCCGAGCAGCATGGCCTCTGTGCCGGGACACAGAGCTGGGCTCCTGGCTGGCGCGGGTGGGGCTGGACATGGAGATGCCCCATGTGCTTCTCCACTCCGGCGAGGGTCTCCTCCAGCTCCTGACCCCGGCCGCTGCTTGTCCTCGGGTCTCTTCTCCAGCTGAGAGCTGGAGAGCTGTCGGGAGCTTCTCCTCCCACACAACACGTGGCACAGGACACACGGTGCAGGGCACACGGTGCAGGGCACATGGTGCAGCACACACGGTGCAGGACACATGGTGCAGGGGACGGGGTGCGTCACACATGGTGCAGGACACATGGTGCAGGGCACACGGTGCATGGCACATGGTGCAGGGCACACGGTGCATGGCACATGGTGCAGCACACACGGTGCAGGACACACAGTGCGGGGCACACGGTGCAGGGCACATGGCGAGGGCACAAGGCACGTGGCACGGGGCACATGGCACAGACGTGATTTGGTGGGGTGCATGGACCGGGGGCTGCCCAGCCCCAGAAATGCCCTCATGAAGAAGCCCCACAGCAGCATTGCCAGGAGAGCAGGTTGGGGGCAGCTGTTGGAATGGCCACGAGGACAGACGTGGGGACAGTGATGGGAGAGCCCAGCAGCAGTGCCACATCCCTTCCCGGTGAGAGCTGCGGGCTGGGGTGGCCACGTGCAGCCTTGCGCAAGTACGTGTGACCGGGTACTGGGGAAAGGAGATCTTCCACGGAGCACTGAGAATGTGCCTCTTTCCCTGAGAGACCAGAAACGCTCCATCTCTGGGGTTAATATTTAATGAGGCAGTTTTAGGACAGAAGCTGTCTGCTGAGGGACAGGGCGGACGTGCTCTCCTGCTCACACAGTGGTGTGGGGGGCGCGGTGTCCACGGGGCTGATCCCAGGGGACACGGCCGGCGGGGGCAGTGGCGTGGGAGCGCAGGGTCGTGGGGCCGTGGCAGCCCAGACACCCCCAGACATCCCCAGACACCCCCAGACACACCCAGACACCCCCAGACATCTCCAGACACCCCTAGACATCTCCAGACACACCCAGACAACCCCAGCAGCCCTTGCCTGGGGCTGAGGTGCAGGACTCGGGGTGCAGCAGCGTGAGGGCTCCGTCCAGCAGCAGCGCGGTGGGTCCGTCCAGCAGCAGCGCGGTAGGTCTGTCCAGCAGCAGTGCAGTGGGTCTGTCCAGCCGGAGCAGCTCCTGACTCCATGTGCATTCGGCTGCCCGGGGCTGCAGCGAACTGGAGCAGACCCGCTGCCGGGCTCCGCTGTGCCATCCCGGGGAACCGCATCCATGTGAAATCCCAGGACGCCGTGTCTCATGGCCAATTTGCTCAGGTTTCCTCAGTGGGGGCTAATGTGTTTTCCGTGTTAATGTGCCTGCACGTGGCATCCAACCCGACTGCAACGTGGAGCCGCTAACACGACATGACTGGCGCACGGGCCCTGTTTGCGGGGGACAGGGCTGTGCGCATCACTGCTGCTCTGCTCCTCCAAACGGCTTTGGCCTGAACTGACCCCAAATTTACAGCGTTTCCAGTTTCCTCATTAAAGGATGAGGCAGAAAACTCATCCCACTCCAGTGGTGCTGAAAAGAACACTTGCTCTCTCCAAAATATTTCAGGTTCCTTCACTGCTCCCCACCTTCTCCTTAAAAGCTACTGAAAAAAAAGCACAAAATCTGTCTTTGAAAAGTACAGCATTTAAAGAAATACCATTTCTTTCCTAAATATTTTCTTCTGTCTTTAGATTAGAGTTATTTCGAGTTGTGAGGCATTTCAACACCGTTGGCAGCGTTAGTGCTTGGTCACACCACCCCTCGGTGCTGCCCTTGGAGATGTCCCCTGTTCCCCCCCATCTCCATCCCTTTGCAGCTGCCCCTGAGGTTCCCCGTGCAGCAGGGGGATCCAAGAGAGCCCTCCCTTGCTGCCTACCCGAGCCCACCGCCCCTAAACCTGCCCTCCCGTCGCTGCCCCGGCGCCCGGGCCGGCTCCCTGCCCCGGGCGGGCGCTGCAGGGCCGGCAGCACGCGGCCCGGCGGGCGCAGAGCCGGAGCGGCCGGGAGCAGCGGCGGTGCCGGCGGTGGGAGATCCGTCCTGCCGGGGCCGCGCCGCCCGCCCCCGGAGCCGCGGCCGCTGGGGATCACAGAGCGGAAAACCAGCCGAGCAGTAAACAGAAGCTGAGAGGCTTTTTTCAGATGCTTTTATATGTTCTCACTACATTACTTAAAGGAGGATCTGTGAGTTTTGCTTTATTTTTTCATAGGCATGTGGTAACGGTTGTACACTAATCTGTTTTGGCATGTGGGGAAAAACTGAAAGAACTGAGATATCCAACTTCATCTGCCATCTCTGACTCGGCCCCCGGCGTGTTCCGCTCCTGCGGGCGGGGCTGCCGGGGGACGGAGCCGCAGGCTCGGCGGGAGCAGCGCCGAGGACAGGGACACCGGCACCGCGGCGCAGGGGCCTCCTGGCAGGTGCTGAGGTGCCCCGCAGGAGCCGCGGGGCTCAGGCCCAGGGACGTGCCGGGTGAGCTGCTCCAGCAGAGCCCACGGGGCCGCGGCTGCCGCGGGAGCTGTGGGCGGCTGCCCCCGACCGAGAGACCTGCCGGGCGCCCTGCGAAGATGCCTGAGGTTCTGGCAAACGGCGGCCGACGTGGGGCGCGCAGCGGCAGCTGCCTTAGCCATGCGTGATACAGGGGGTTTGGAAACGTAATCCTTCTCCCACATACATTCCTGATCTTTCTAGGCGTAACATCCTTTTATATGTTTCCTGTTGTGTGAACTATACAGTGCGTTTGGGTGCACTCTGTGCAGCGCTGTCCCACAGGTAGGTCTGGAGCAGGGTTTCAAACGGGGGAGATGAAAGGGATGTTCTCTGCCTGCACAGGCACCGCAGCTCCGCACGTGGCCCTGCGCAGATCTTGTTTGAACAGCACGACCGGCTGCAATCCCTCCTTGTCGCCTTCCCAGAACCGTAACACAGGCAGGGCCAAGGACATCAGAGCCTCTGCTGTCTGCCCGTCTGTCCATGTACCGCAGGGGGTCCTGGGGAGCGGGTGTTTGCTGAAAGGCCAGACCACGACCCAGCTCCCCGTGCTGACTCTGTCCCACCTTTTCCCAGCCTGGAGAACACCTCCAGGTGCTGTTGAGAAGCAATGAGACACCAGTGGGACCCCTTGCTGTGAGGCCATGGGGTCTGCACCAGGGGAGGCCAAGGAGCGTCACCTCCCGCAGCCCCGAGCAGCCCCGGCCCCTTCCTGCACCGCTCCGGTGGGCCCAGCACGGCAGGGCTGGCCCGAGTCTGGCCGCGGTGCCTCTGCTCCCCTCCTGTGCTGGGAAACACCTCATTTCCGTGTGCGCGGTTCAGCAGAGCTGGATGCATCAGCCTCAGGAGGAGGAAAATCAAAGGTTTCCCTGCAAATCTGCCTGCCCTACATCTCCTCTCAATTTTGATCTCCAAACTCATGCAAGTTTAACAAGCAAGTAAATGCTGACAGTGTGATTAACCTCCCCACCTGCTCCCTGCCACGTTCTCTCCCGGAGACAGAGCTCGGCTCACCTGCATGCTAGGAGCATCTCCTTCAAGTGTGAAGACATGTGGAGTCAAACCAAGATGGTTCCACTGAAATTACAAAACACTAGGCTTATAAATAGGTACTGAATTATTTAGTGCCCTCACACTACCCAAATGCTTTGCTCTTTTGGCGGATGATGCCCTGGTTTCCCTCCCAGCTTTCCTGTTATGACAGGGAGTAAATTGAGAGATATTGCACTCTTCAAACATTTATAAACCATAACCTGCGTTAGGACCAGGCCCTGTCGCTGCGCACCAGGCAGGGTGGGAGGCAGCACCAGGGGTGTCTGTTCTGCCCCTCCCCATGGCCCCCACTGCCACGGGCTGGGTGACACAGTTCCTGCCAGGTCCCCATTCCCCGTGTGCCCCTGGAGAGAACGAGAACATGTAACGTTTGACCCCAAAGAGGGGCTGGAGGCGCCCAGAGAGCAGTGACCAGGGGGTCAAAGCCAGCACGGCTCCAGACCCTTCAGCCTTGGAGACGTGACCAGTCACATCTGCACTGCAGCAGCTGGTGACCAGTCACAGCTGCACCGCAGCAGCTGCCTCGCTCCCACACACCCCAGCCCCCCAACCCCCCCCCAGCCCCAAAGCCCCAGTGCCGCGTCCCGAGGTTGGTGCCCCCTCGCCCCCCTCCCACGCCGGCTGTTGTGCCAGGGCTCCCTCCCCGCTCCCGTGATATCAGATGTGCTTCTATTGATTTCCTCCCTGCAATTGTTTTTGTTATTCATTATTAATGGGATCATTTTTCCATCCTTCGTGCATGAAGGCAAATTTTGTGTAAAAATCAATTGAGTGAGCACTGCCAATGGCTTGTTTGGTTTTCGGTGCTTTCATCTCTCGTGTGCAGTCCCCAGGAGACAGACAGCAGGATATTAAGGAACGAGCACAGAATGGGGGAAAAAAAAAAAAAATCAATTGTTAATGGTTCAAAAACCACCGAGAGGGGTTTGCCTGCGGAACCTTTGTCACACACACGGGTTTGCTGGGCACCTCCCTGCCCACCCCCAGCT
The DNA here is from genome assembly GCF_963082525.1 of Nesoenas mayeri. Classification (NCBI taxonomy): domain Eukaryota; kingdom Metazoa; phylum Chordata; class Aves; order Columbiformes; family Columbidae; genus Nesoenas; species Nesoenas mayeri. The sequence continues at coordinate 565,562 of NC_137556.1, forward strand.
CGGCAGTTTCACCTTCCCCTTCCCCAGCCGTCACTACAAGGGGATTCCGTTTCTCAGCCCATGTGGCCTCCGTTTCTTGTTTTACCTGCCGGAGGAGGGTTTGGGGGGGGCTGTTGAGGAATTAAGTGTCCCAGGGTAGGTCCCACAGAGCAGGATGAGGAGCCCCAGCCCTCTACAAAATGAGTCTTGATGCTCACACACCTGGAGGGATCAGCTGCTCACCGGGTTCGCGCGGCAGCTTGGCCGGACGCAGTTTGCCATGGATCCTTTTAAGAGCACAATGGATAACGAGCGGCGAGCGATGCCTCATGCGCAGAATGGATTTGTCTGTATCCCAGGGCACAGAGTCCCAGGGTAGTAACACAGATCTTACCACTTAAGAGCAGCAGCTAGCAAAACTCCCTCTGCAGTTCCGAGCTGCAGCCAAACCAGCCTGTGCTTTGGCTTTGTGGAGGGGGCAGAGAAGCTGGAGCTGCCCCCACTTGCAGCAGAGGGAGGACGGTGGGGCTGGGGGGCTGCACCGCCGGGCCTGAGCGGCTGCGGGCAGGGGTCCCACTGAGCCCTCCCCACGCCCCTCGGCGCTGCCTTTAGGGCACTACTCCTTACACCAAGGAGAAAATTCAGGCTGCTTCCTTCTGCCTCCTGAGCAATAAACACCAGTTCTGAACTATTCCCATTGAAGCCGAAGGAACTTAATCACAACTCCAGGAAGATCAGACGAGTTTCCTGTATCACAGTGTATTTATCCAGCATCAGAGCTTTGGGAGCCAAACCCAGGGAAAGACTAAGGCACCAACAGTGATTGAAACACCATGTACCTGACCTCCAAAGTACAATCCCAGCAGAAGTGATCAGGTCCTGTATGTGGCATCTGGGCAGAGAAAGGCACAAACCTGCACATGCAAAGTGAAAAGAGACCTAGAACTGGCAAAGAGCGAAACCTGGGCAGAGTCCCTGCAGCACCATCTCCATGCAGAGCGGAACCGGGAGTAAGCGAGGACGAGCAGGAAGGAGCAGGCGCCTGGTCAGCACAGCGGAGGGGCAGGGGGCGGGCAGGAGCTCCGTGCTGGGGCAGCAGCTGCAGGTTCGTGAACATTCATTTGGGACTTGTTTTGCATCTTTAAGTCATTCTCTGGACCAAGCCAAAAGCGACAGGTACAAAATTGTCACAAAAACATAGGAGCTCTAGGGAAAACCAGAATAGCCGCAGAAAGTAAAAGTGCAGTGACACCTTTGCCACGGTAAGAATACGCACGATGCCGTTTCCTTTTCAGAAGGGAACGGACAAGAAGACACGGCCACCGCAGCCGTGGCCATGAACACAGGCCAAGTCAGGCTCAGACGAGGCTGAACGCAAACCGCGGGAGATGATGATGATAATCCCATGCGAGGACAGCTCCAGGAGGTGCGAGTTATTTCCGTCGCATGCTGGAAGACAAGAGGCTCGTGGACGCCGTGCCTTGGCGGTGCCCAGCGGCGGCGCTGCCGGGGACCCTCCCGTGCGAGGCTGCCGACCCCGAGCGGCACTGCGCGGCACGGCCCCTGCGCCCGCCTCCGCCGGCCCGAGCCCCGCTCCTGCCTCGGCCCGAGCCCCGAGCCCCGCTCCCGCCCGGTTCGCGCTCCCGCCCCGTCCCGCCGCAGCCGGACGCCCCGCGGGCCACTGGGCCGGTTCCCCGCCCCAGCCGGGCGCAGGAGCGCGGAGCGGCCGCGACCCCCGCGGGAGGCGGCGGGGACGGTCCCAGCCATGCACGGGGACGAGGAAAGAGATGAAAACGCCTCTTACCTGGCTGGTTCGGGTAAAACCCTCGCCCCGAGCCCCCCGCCCACGGCACCAGGAGCCGGGCGGCCGAGAGCATCTGCCGAAGTCCAGCTGGGCGACGGGGAAGGGCGCCGTCTGAGTTGCCTTCTGCCCCTTTTATATACTACAGTAGGTGATTAATATTGCATCAACCTTATTTTAAATGTTCAAAACCCACAATATAATGTAATGGCATAAGGGCATTTATTATTTAAGGACATTTGATTGGGGAAAAATCATTTGGGCTGATTGGAAAAACATGGAGCGAGGGAGCGTTCTGGCTTCCCGGCGACCTGCAATTAAAAGGCTGAATCTGTAAGGTCCTTCCCCAATGCGGGAGGAGAGTGAGACCTGCTTCTCAGGTTTGATGTTTGTCATTCATTAAAATGCTAAAGTGAAATATTCAGAGAAGGCTCGCGCTTCGATCATTAATTTTTAATCGTTAAGGTGCTTCTGGGAATCGTAAATAAAAGCCTTTTCCCCTTTTAAACTGCATTAGAAATGAGCCCGCGATAGGTTTTGTTGGGGGAGACTTTGTTTCCATCCGGCGCGCGGGACGCGCCCCGGTGCGCAGCGGAGCCCGCGGGGGCGGCCGCCGGTCACGCTCCGCGGGCGCTAGCGGCTCCGAGGGGACCCGGCGAGCCGAGGCCTCGTCCCCTTTCCCGGAGGGGTCGCCCCGCCGAAGGCTTTTCGTTGATTTTGCACTCGCAAATGATTTCCTCGGTGTTGCCGGCGCTGCCGGCTCGGGGCGGTGAGCAAAGACACGTCGCTTCGGGTTGAAAAATAAAGCTTTATTCCAGAGGAGGGGCAGCGGCGCTGGCGCGGAGCTCCGCGCGTGGGACGGGGCGGGGGTCGACGGGCCGTCGGCGGGGAGCGGGGCTCGGCGGCGCTGCCCGGGGCGGCTCTTCCCGCCGCGGAGCGGCGTCCGGGAAACCGCGGAAACGCCGCGTCCTCCGGCCCGGCCCCCCGCCCCGCGCCCCTCCGCCCGCCGCCGCGCTCCGCTCCGGTCCCAGGGCGGGCGGCGGGGCCGGGCGCCTCGGCGGGGCGGGGGGCGCGGGGCGGCCGCGCCGTCGGGCCCGGGCCCGGTGCGGCGGGCGCGGTCAGTGCACGGCCGAGTACTTCATGCGCTTCTGCTTCTGGCGCTGGTTGCAGAACCAGACGCGCACCACGTTCTTCTTGAGGTCCAGCTTCTCGGCGATGGCGGCGATCTTCTCGGAGGAGGGCCGCGGCTGCAGCGCGAAGTACGCCTCCAGCGAGCGCTTCTCGGGCGCGGCGATCGAGGTCCGCTTGCGCTTGCGCTCGGCGCCCGCCAGCAGGTCGGGGCCGGCGGCGCGGTCGCGGTGCGCGGCCTCGGCGCCCTCCAGCCAGGCCTGCAGCACCGGCCGCAGCGCTGTCATGTTGTTGTGCGACAGCGTCAGCGACTCGAAGCGGCAGATCGTGCTCTGGCTGAGCGAGCCCACGCCCGGCAGCTTCAGCGCCGCCAGCGCCGCCCCCACGTCGGCCTGGGTCACCCCCAGCCGCACCCGCCGCTGCTTGAAGCGCTCGGCGAAGGCCTCCAGCTCCCGCGGGTCCGACTCGGGCTCGGGGGCGGCGGGTGGCACCGCCGGGCCCCCCGGGGGGCCCACGCCCACGGCCAGGGGGCCCGCGGCGGCCAGCGGGTGCGGCGGCAGCGGCGCGGCCAGGGCGGGCGGCTCGGCCAGGCCCCCGACGGCCAGCGGGGGCGAGAGGTGCTCCAGCAGGTCCGCGCCGTCCAGCGCCGGATGCGGGAGAGGATGCGGGTGCGCGGCGAGCGCGGCGGGGTGCGGGAGGGCGGCGGCGGCGCAGGGGACGCCGCTCATGGCGTGGTAGGTGGCGTCCGGCTTGAAGGGGTGGTGGTGGTGGCCCTTGGCGTGCGGGACGATGTCGACGGCCGCCAGAGCCTCGGCGCGGGCCAGCAGGCTCTCATCAAAGCTCCCGAATATATTGCCCTGCAGCTGCGAGCAAGAACGCGCATGGTGGAGTCAGTGGGGAATACTGTCATCTCCGGATGAAAAACCTGCCCCGGCACCGCGATTCCTCCTCAGAGCTCAGGTCATAAAAATTAATATGAAGGCAGCAGCGCTGCCCGCGCAGACGTGTGGAGCAGAGACGGAGCGGGAGAGGGGGGAGAGAGGTTCCGAGACGCGCGATTGTTCTGGCGACATGAAAAAAACATTAAGTCGGTGCCTGTCAGAAAATGTGCCTTAAAGCGGTAATTATGCTGCATCTACATACCTGCGGGGCCGGGAGGCAAACTCTGCGCATCGCCTCCGCGCTGGAGTGCAGGCTGGAGAACTTGGGCTCCTGGAGGGCGGCGTGCATGGCGAACGGCTGCTTGGCGTTCATGGCCATCATCTTTGCGCCCCGCGCAGGTAGGCAGCCCCTGGCATCGGCTCGGGGTTGTCTCTCCGCCTCGCCACTGCCCAAGTGAGCGATTTTCGATGGCAGAGCTTCCCCTGCGCGCCCGCTGCCCCCCCTCACCCGCTTCTTCACTCATCTTACACGCTGCCTGCCAGGAGCGGGCCCCGCGCACGCGTGCTGTGCGGGGGCAGCGTGGGCAGCAGGACGTCCTGGCCCCCCCGGCCTCCAGGACCCGCTCGGGCGGCGGGACGCGCCGTCGGGCCCGGGCTGCTCCCGGCGCGGGCATCGCTTGGCCGGGCAGCCCCGGCTGTGCCCCCGCTCGGATCCTGCCCTTCCCGCGGCCGGCGCGGAGCCGCCGGGGGACGCAAGGCCCCAGGTCCCGAGGGGCGGGAGGAGGGAGCATTTCTCCGTGGGTAGAGCCCACGAGCTGAAGTCTGGAGCAGAGGGACCATTCTTGCCCAAGGACCTGCCGCCGGGCTGTCTGGGGTGGCTGCGCCCAGCCGCTGCTGGCACCGGCCACTTGCCCATCATCAAAAATCCCCCCCGCAGCCCCGCGCAGGAGGGCTCCTCTGTCTGGGAACCGATGCCGCTCACACACGCCAGAGGGACAAATCAAACAAACCACAGTGCATCAAAGGGAAACGTCTTTTGTGGTTCCTGCACGAGTGGTGCAAGCCCGACAGCAGTGCCGTGGTGTGACAACGCTGCGCCGCAGCCCGCGGGGAGCGGGCAGGGCCCCCCGAGGTGCCGCCGCGCCAAGCACCCCGGCATGGCGAGCTCGGGTTCCCACTGTCCAGCGCCCCTGCCCTGGCAGCCAGTGCCCTCAGATGCGCACGTCAACTGTCACTCGGGGGTCCGTCCATCCTCTTTCTCAGGCGAATCCCTCCGTGAAAGCAGAGCAGCGGGGCCGGGCCCGGGGGCTGCGGGACCTGCACGAGGGGACGGGCCGAGGACACCAAAATTCAGCCGCTGGCAGCGCCCGCCAGCGCTGCGGCGTGACCAGGGGACCGCGGGCGGGACGCCGTTAAAACTCAGGAAGTGCAAAGATATATTACCACCGAGGCATTTGTTTTCAGAGGGAATTGTGAGAAATCTGTCTGGGCAGAGATCGGGACTTCTTAAATATCTTCGGAGCAGCTTCAGGTTCCAGAGCGGCCCCGAGATGCTGCCCAGGCCCGCAGCTCCGGGCACCGTCAGGGTGACCCCAGGCCGGCCGCTCTCGGGCGCGCACCCCCGGCCGCCCACCTCATCGGTCCTCTAAAACACCTTCGCGAATGTGGGAGAGTAAAGCGGACAGAGATGCTAAGTGAGCTGCGCCACGATCGCACGCGTGTCATGGGCTGGAAACACCCGATCCTTGTCTCAGAACAACGGAAAACCGCCCCCGCCCCCGAGAACAGCAGAGCTCGAGTTCGGGTCACTCTGCTGTCGGGTGGTCGTTTTGTCTTTTCTCTCCTAATCTTTAAACCTCTTCAGACACTACTGGACTTTGATGGTTTGGGGATGTATTTTGCAAGTGTGAAATTTGAAGTTCTTAAACGCAAACAAAATCTGCTCCTAGATTTAAAGTTTCCAAGTGTTTTATGAGCCTTAATAAATACAGATCGAGAGCTAAAGGAGTTGCTGTCTTGGTTTTCTGACAGAAGTTTGGTTTTCTGACCTTGCTGTGGTGGCCAGAGGAAAGAAGAGCTGCTACTTCTGTGGTAAAATGCCTTTCATTTAGGAAACACGCACCAAAGATGTTTGCGACATCTTGACCCTGTATCTCAAAGCAGGTGAAAATGTGGGCCGAATGACAAGTAATTACCTATTTTATATTCCGCTCCAGAAAGGCAGGTTCACAGTCGGCTGCACATATTCAGAGACCTGTTCTCTCCCCAAAAACATGCGGGAGCGTAGATGGAGCTGATGGGACAAGAACGACAGAGGCTGCAGAGGAAAGTGCCTGTTCAGGGCAACAGCGGCGGGGACTGAACGGGGACCGGGCTCCGGGGGGTTTCACCCGCCGGTCCCGCACCGCAGCACCGAGCGAGCGCTCCCCGGAGCCGCCTCCGCACCGCGGATCGGGCCCGGGAGGCGGGATGTGGGCTCGCGGGGAGTGGGGGTGGGCAGCGCCGAACCGGGGGCAGGACCGAACCGGGGCAGAACCGAACCGGGGCAGAACCGAACCGGGGGCAGCGCCGGGGGCTCCGGGGCGCACGGCGCCAGCACCACGGACAGCGCCCGGCACCGGGCGCCCAGGGTGCGGACTCGGGGGCTGCGCGGGGGATGCGCTGGGGAATGCGGGGGGATGCTCCGGGGATGCGCGGGGGCTGCGCGGGGGAATGCGGGGGGATGCGCGGGGGATGCGCGGGGGAGGTGCGCCGGGGATGCGCGGGGGATGCGCGGGGGGGGTGCGCCGGGGATGCGCGGGGGGATGCGCGGGGGCGCAGGGCCGCGGCTGCCCCGCGCAGGGTGCGCAGGCGGGGAAGGGGCGCGGAGGAGCGAGGTGCGAAGCAGCTGCCTCCCATGGCGGGGGAACCCGCGCGTTGTCGCAAAGCTCCGTGGCCTGATTTATGATAAAAAATTTAAAGGGAATCATTTATATTTCAGAGGGCCTAAATAGCTGCATGAAAGTTTTATCTGAAGTGGCACCATCTTTATAGGCAGTCCTGCTGTGTTGAAAGTAATTAATAGAGGGATAAGTTTCAGGCCCTTGTTTTGTTTTGGTTTTAACCCTCTCGTTATTTAGTGCTTGCTGCTTAACGTACATAAAGAGAAAGATGCAAAGGGAGCGCTGGGTGCGCCCGCCGCAGTGCCTGCTCCTCAGAGCGCGTTTCCCTGTTGCCGTGTGACAGCAGCTGCACTGGCTGCACATTTTCATCTCCCTGCTGTTGCTCCCTTCCCCTCCAAGCAAGGAGGAGATGTCAGAGCCCCCCGGCGCCTCCTGCCCCGCGCCCCGCGAAGCCGTTCGGAGGCTGCGCTGCAGCCGCGCGTCACGTTCGGAGACAGAGCGGGGTCTGGGGCGCGAGCCGCAGCTCAGACCCGCCGCTGTCACCGCCGCCGGGGACACCTTCCCACCGGCCCCGAGCGCGGCCTTCCCCCGGAGAGAGCCGCTTGGACAGGAACCGAAACGGGTAACGTAGCTGCTGAGCTCCCTTTAATTAAAGCTGTAAAATATTGATGCTCCTGGCCCTGTCTACTGATGTTACACCTCACGAGCAGAGGAGAGGAGTGCAAAGGATAAACAATAACAGGTTAAGAGAGCCCAGATGGTTTGCCATCAGAACCTCTCCGCAGACTCAAAGGTGTCACTGCAATAGATTTCAGAGATCATCCACCTACTCGTAAATAATTAATGGTGTTTCTGGAAGAAAAAAGAAACACCAAACCCACACCCTCACGAAACACCACCAGTGACTCATTGAAAATCTGCAGGTAAAAGTCAGATGAAAAGTGTGTGCTATTTTATTCTTTGTCACACTTCAAAGATGGTTGTATATTTTCCTAATATAACAAAATATTCTGTTCTTATTTAGAATGTAATACAAAGCCCAGCACAGTCAGGGTGTTGGCAACAGGCTCTTGGTTTCATTGCATTAATTCCATTTAATTTAAAACTTATATAGCAAATTCTTACCCAGGACTGATAGGAAGTCTGAAATATAAACATGTTGATACTGATACCCCGCCTACCACAGGCTGTAAGCAGCACTATTGCAGTCACAATCCAGCATCACTCGCCCCATTAGATTTTCTGCAATTGCTGTTTAAAACAACCACGTAATTTCCTGCAAATCGGCTCCTCTGGAGCAGCTGCTGGAGCCCCGAGGGGAAGGGGCAGCACAGGGAGAACACGAGGCACTTTCCTCCTCCTCCCTTTCCCTTTTCCTTCCTTTCCTTTCCCTTCCTTTTCCCTTCCTTTCCCTTTCCCTTTTCCATCCCTTTCCCTTTCCCTTTCCCTCTCCCTTTCCCTTTTCCATCCCTTTCCCTTTCCCATCCCTTTCCTTCCCACACCTGTCCCACTGTGATCTCCTGCTCCGGAGCCCCTGTCCCCCCCAGCCACCCGAGCAGGTTCCGTTCTCGTGCCCCTGCGCTTCCCGTCGCGTGCCTGAGGCGCAGCCGTGTTTTGAGGCCGGACTCGGGCCCCGCTACCTCGGGCCCGCTGCTGGGCCGGCCCGTTGTGCCGAGGGCCGCGCTGCGGGGCGGGCGCTGACTCGCACCGTGCCGCGCGGCTCCGACGCCCTGAAAGCACGAGCCGCGCTGCACCCAGGGCGATACGGCTGTTCCACCGCACAATCTGATCGAGGAAATATCTAGGGTTACCCAGACAGTCAATTATTCATCAGCTAAATGGCCAAGCATCAATTACCTGGCTTCATTCTCTTATTCATTAAGGAGATTGAGGAGCCCAAGTTAACAAAGCAAGAAGTTGCTAAGCTACAGGAGCTGCCCGCGGGGCCGCAGCGTGCCAAGGGAAGGGGCTGGCGGCGCCCGGCTGCCGGGTCACCCCGGGCACTCGGGTCTGCAGGAGCCCCGCGGTGTGACGGGCGCGGCGCTGGGCTGCGCGGGGCTCCAGGCCACAGCACAAGCGCTCACTCTCGTCTTCTGTCATTAAAAAACCCGAACAAAAACGTCATTAAAAAGCAAAAGGAAGTTTTGGCAGAGGAGCTCTCGGGGAGCAAAGTCTCCGGCACGGGTCCCAGGCTCCCAGCTCCGGGAAGCTCCGGGTGCTGGCAAGTGTTAGCCCGAGATCAACACTGACAGCCTTGTAGGGTTAGGAAACATCGCGGCCACGTCAGAAGATGCGCAGTGCCAGAGCTCCAGCGCCGGTGGGAACGCCCGCTCGGCGGAGCGGAGCAAGCAGCCTGCGCTCCAGCGTTGGCATCGGAAAGCTGATGCAACCTTATTTTTCAGTTTTTCAGTAAACTAGGTTTTGATTTGAGGTCCCAGGAATGCGGGATGCCAGACGGTTCATGCTAACAGGGAGATCTTCCTTGTACTTGTTTGTAATGTGCATGAATTATAGAACTTGTTTCTTGTATCATCCCCTGAAATTAAAATTGTAACAAAGGACACATTGGTGCGTGTTAAAAATAAACCTGATCTGTCCTGATGGAGACTGCAGGAGCAACACGACGGTGTTTTCCTGGGGAAGGGGGGCACAGAGCACTTCTGTCAGGCTTCTCTCTATATTTGCTCCTAATTCTAGAAATACATCTAAATGTAGTCTTAACAGGACTCTGTTACACAAGAAATTAATGAGGAACAAATATTAATTATTCATGTCCTGAAACAGAAGATCTGCTAATGTTTTTGCTAATCAACAAGTCCAAGAGCTGTATCGTGGTCAGGGCAATCCTGGGGAGGGTGGAGCAGGAATTCGGGTGGGTTAACGCTCAGGCAGCTGAACCCCACGCGGCCGCTCGCTCACCGGGGGGGGCAGAGAACAGGGGCCCCTGGGGGCTGAGATGGAGGCGGCTTCATGGGACAGAGAGTGAAAACAATGATAACAGTGCTGACGATAACAATAGCACAGAGGACAGGAGCGAGCGCACGGCTCCGCCGCCGATGGCCCGAGGGCCGGCGCCGCTTGCACAGCGCCCAGAGCTCGAGCCGTCGGGCTCCGCAGCCCTTCGCTCGGCTTTTCCCCAATGAACCAACCATTCGGAGCGGCGCCAACGCGTAAGAACCCGCTCCTCCCGCCACAGGCAAACCTCAGACACGAATACATTCTGTACTTAAATTAACAAGTCTTGGTACTTTTCTCCGTGTCACACCCGTCCCCACGTGCCGATGTGACAGCTTCCGCTGCGGACAAATACGGCCTGAAGGTTAATCCTGTATTGAAGGCCCAGATATGCTTGCAGCCATGTGAACTTTTATCCCGATTCAGACTTACCCCCCTTTTTGGAAACTGCGATAGCGACGGTGTGCCGGTTCCAGGGTCTTGCTGGCCCCTCTTTGACCCGCAGGTAACCCAACGTCACGGCAAGAGGCGAAGAGCGGATGAAACGGTTGTCTGACGCACCTTTGGCCACCGGGGAGCACACAGAGGCACCTTACTTGAGTTGACTCCAAATAATTTTCACATGAATTACTCAAGTGCCAGAGATATATAATTCATTAGCATTTAAATAAATCACAGAGCAGAAGTGCTTTCAGGTTAGGGGTGCGGGATGCACAGGCGCTGCTGCCATTAACTCTGAGCGCTCGGCAGCGTCGCGCCGGCACCACCGCGGCACAGAGAGAAAGGGCAAAGGGGGTTTGGCTCCCCAGAAATGAGATGAAAACCCCCAGCCCTCCCCGCCGCGGGGCCGTCCCGCTCGGATGCACGTCTGTCCGCTGCCGTCTGTCCCTCCGCACGCTCGCGGGGCCGGCGGCGCCGCAGCCCGAGCCACCCGCTCCCTCACCAGCGCCCGCCAGAGCACAGGGAAGGAAACTGGAAACACTCCCGTCCTGTGAAACGTCCGGTCTGCTTCAAACAACAGCCTGACAATGCAGGTGAGGAAAGGGAGTGCGAGGAAGGGAGTGCGAGAGGACGGGAGTGCGAGAGGACGGGCTCTGGAAGAACTGGGACCACCAACAAACGTTTATCTGGAGGAAAGCGACAGGAAAGTGAAGGGGGTAACAAAAACGGTGAAAGAAGCAAAGACCAAGCATGAAGTTAATAACAAAATAAATTAAGTGTTCAGACCCAATGGCCAAGGGGCTACAGTCCGCGTGTGTGTAACTCCCTGTGCTGTACACGCCGTTCTCAATAACCCACCGATGCTGTCAGAGCCGCGACCCCGCAGAACCTGCTTGTTCCCCGCTCCCCCGGCCCCGCAGCGGCTGCTCCGGCCCCCCAGGGCTCCCCCCCAGCTCTGACACCCCAGCAATTCAACAGAACACACGCTCCAGAAACGAACACCCCCGTCCTTCACACATACACCCCCAAAAAGTGATAATGCTCTTTTTGTGATAGCTGTCATTTTTTTGAATGGTTCTGCTGTCCAATTTATTTAAGTTATGATTTTCTTTGTCTTTTCTAAATCTTGAACCATTCCATAGTATATCTTTATTGCAAAAAAGTCAACATGCATTTTAGAAATTCAGATTGTAATCAGTAAAACAAACATTACATATATGAATTTAAATGTATAAACAGTTAGAAATTCAACAATATCTCCTATTATACTATTACACAAGTTCACAATTTGTAAAAACTATTGTACAAGTTTACTATACACCAAGGGGAACTTTACTCCTTTTCACATGATTTTGTTAAAAAAGTGTCATTTTTGCAAGAAGCGGGCATCTGCTTTTAGACCTATCGTTTCAACCCTTAGTTTGCTTCGCTCTTTTTTGGCTCCGGTCAGCTCGACACGGAGCGGCAGACGGCGGCTCCCAGCACCCGCTGTTCGCACGGCGCCCTCTCCAGCGCCCGTGCCCAGACCGGGCTGGCGCAGCCCGGCACGCGCGTCTCACACCGCCCGCGCTGTCCCAGCGCCGTGACAACAAAGGAAACCGCACCGCCACGTTCCCCACCAAACCCAACGACCCAGCCCCAGCGCAGCCCCCGGCAGCTGAATCCAGCCCCGCGCGCCCCGCGGCGCCGGGACTGCGGCTGTGGCCACGCAAAGGGCACTGGGCAGTTGTGCCGCTGCCGGGTGGGTCCCCGCGCTGCCCAGCACCGCCATTCCCGGCACTGTCATTCCCAGCACCACCATTCCCGGCACCGCCATTCCCCGCACCGAACATGGCACCCGAACCGCTGCTGCGCCGCACCCGGTGCCGGGCAGGGCGGCCACTGCCTGCTGGAACACCAGAGGCCACGCGAAACGCCCAAAACCCTCCAATAAAGCTCCCGAACCGCGTCCCGTCCCGCGTGGCGCCAGAGCTGAGCCGTAGGAAACAAACCCCGTTCTACGCGCGGCAAACGCTGCTGCCGTTTCTCTTACAGCTTCATTCATTCACTGTAATTTTCGTTTTCCAAATACAAAAATACAACAATTCTTATTGAAATCTATACGCTGGTAGTTTTAGTACACAAAAAGCAGAATATTTACAAAATTATACAGTTTAAGAAAAAACTCTTTACAAAAAAATATATAAATCCTTTTGTTCCCTCTATAATTTTTAAACTGTCAGGACTCGCATGTTTGTTGCAATGGATTGTTCCAAATATACACTGACTGAGCCATAGACAAAAAGACCCGTTAGAGACGATGGGAGAAAAGCAGGACACTTGTGTGAGGGAGCAGGACGGGCTTCCCCTCGTTCTTCACACTGTAATTTAGCCTCAGAATTAGCAGGAAAGTCCCGATTACTAAAGAGGCGAGGGTTCCACCCGAAGAGACGGACATGGAGACAGTCCCTTCAACTGACGGGGCAACCTGGAATCATCCTGTCCTGCTGTGGATCCGCCCAGCAGAGGCTGATGGAGCTGGAGACCTGTCCCCAAAGCCACCTCAGCTCGGGTCACCAGCCAAGCTCAGAGCCACTGCCACTTAAAGGTTTTGATGTCTGCTTTCCTTCAGTCAGGAACTTGCTGGAAACGCACTGGTAAATTCATTACTGGAAAAAGGAGAGCATTCTTGCACTGACATCCTGTTTATTTTGTGCAGAAACGTACATAAAATGTACCGCCAAGTGCAGGGTACAAAGGGGCACTCGTGGAGACGTGTCCGTGAGCTGCCAGAGCACCTGAGCTGGTCACCCCTCCTGCCACACGCACCGCTCGGCGCGTTTCTAAACCGGCACCACAGCGCGGCAGCCGAGAACGTCAGTGCCCCGTGCGCCGGGAGAGGCACCGGCAGGGCCAGCGCGGCTCCAGCACCGCCGTGCTCCGGGAGAGGCACCGGCAGGGCCAGCGCGGCTCCGGGAAAGGCACCAGCAGGGCCAGCATGGCTCCGGGAGAGGCACCGGCAGGGCCAGCGCGGCTCCAGCACCGCCGTGCTCCGGGAGAGGCACCGGCAGGGCCAGCGCGGCTCCGGCGTCGCCGTGCCTGGGCGGCTCCGGGGGCACGGCGGCTGGAAGCCGGCGCCAGCCGGGCGGTGGAGGCCGCGCTCCCCGGCACCGGGCAGTGCGGTTTGCTTGGTTTGCCGTTTGAGGCCACGTGAAACTCAGGACATTCGCGCTCACAAATACTGAAATGCAGCAAACAAACAGTCTGACTTAAACCTGAACCTCATACTGGAACAACAGAGGAAAAACCAACAGTGAGTGGAAACTCACTCCAACGTGTCACTGCTGATGTTTCCTGTGAAGCAGAATTTGAAGAAAGAGAGCGAACTGTCCAACATTCTACCAATACCCTGTCAAACTGCTCCTTCCGTCCCCTCTCACAAACAGCAGTAGAGCAAAGAAACCGTGTGGCTTTCAAACATATTGAAATAAACGATTTACGAATCTAGCCACAAATAATTCCTACAATAAGAGATTGCGTATGAAACAAAAGCTACCCTTTTTCAATTCGCAAATGAGGCCATTTTTTCTTTCATAACATTTAATGAAAGTTTGCATCTTTCCCCCAACCCCATAATATTGCTAAATAAAACCTGTAATATCTTTTCAATTATAAACTAACAAATCAATCACATTATAAAAAAACCCGAAACAAGGTAATAGAGGTGACACAAAAAGAGGACAAAAAAATACTATTTCCCTCCCCCCCTTTTTTAGATCCTTCTTAAATAGAAAAAAATCACCATCCTGGTGATTTGCTAACGATGCAATACGTAACTGGGCCTTGGGCTAGCTCAGTGTCACAGCTCTACATCGAAATGTGTTTGAGAACAAACTCTGCTCACTTTAAATCTTGTGGTTTGAAAAGAAAATAAAGCTTTTTGGCTCATCAACTTCCTTAAATAAATGTTTAAAAGATGTAGCTTGAACTATATTCCTAAAATTATACATTTCCAATATCAAGTTTCATCTTCTCCAAGAACGGGATTCATCCTCATCTTCGTCATCATCATCATCGTCTTCGTGCAAAAATAAATCTGAGGTCTCAGTCTCCTAGATGAAAAAAAACGTACTTTGAAACACACAAGTTCGTGCTGTACCCAGAGGCGCGCCCCGCGACAGCACCGCAGGCGCTGGCCGGGCTCCCGGGCACCGCATGCGCTGGCCGGGCACCTCGTGCGCTGGCGGGCTCCCGGGCACCGCGTGCGCTGGCTGGGCACCGCGTGCGCTGGCGGGCTCCTGGGCACCATGTGCGCTGGCTGGGCACCGCGTGCGCTGGCTGGGCTCCCGGGCACCGCGTGCGCTGGCCAGGCACTGCGTGCGCTGGTGGGCTCCTGGGCACCGCGTTCCACTCCACGTGTTGTACAGAGAGAACAGCAGCCTCAGCCACCCAGACAGGCAACGCAAGGCAACTGCCCGTGGCAGCAGGAACGAGCACACCCGCCCTCTGGAAATAACGCTTTGAAACTGCCTTCAAAAGCCTAATGTGGCCATAATTACAGGAAAGAACACACATAACTTATCCCACAGTGGAGCATTAATGCTGAGCAGATGAGCAGCATGCACATGTAGAACGGGAGGTTCATTGTCATCGCTGACAAATCAACTTCCCATCCAAAAAGTGTACTTTTTTTTCCTTTTCCCTTTTGTAAAATGTGGAAAACATATCTACCATTAAAATCAGCTAAGTTTCTGGTTTGCCAAAACATCTTTTCTGCAATTTCTGCAGTAACAGAAAACTGTCTCCTAGAAGAGCTCTCAGCTATAGACTCCAGCAGAGCCATTAGTTTTTGACGCATGTTCATACCTCTTCTTTAGACTCCTCTTCCTCGATTTCTGTGGACACAGAGGGTACCTTCGGTTTGTACCAGGATATCTGTAGCCTTCGGTCTTTGAACCGGGATCCTTGGTTAGCAGCCTAGGTTGTATTTTAAATGAACACATTTTCAAAAAGAGCATCAAGTGAAGAAGTTTTGAGATCGCCAACGAGGCAGCCCCAGCGAGCACCACGCAGGTGCACGTTTGAGGATCTCAAACACATCAGCCGCAACCACCCACTTCAGCCTCCCAAGAGCACCCCCACTCAGACTGCATCTGCCGAACAGCGCTGACGTGCCCGCGGCACGAGCGGGTTCCTGGAGCTCGGCTGGCGCCGAACCCACCCTGCAGAGCCCCGTGTGCCGGGGGCACCCCGAGGAACCCCCCTTGGCGACACCAACGCCGCAGCGACAAACCCCACGCTACCCAGCTCCCACTAGGGGGACCAAAGCCCGCTGCACTTTAAAATAGGAAAGCACATACAAGAAGCTAAAAATTCGTATTCTGGAACCATGAAAAAAATACGTCCATTATTTCACTCACATTTTCAGCTTCTGAGCGAGATTTAAAAGTCAGAACAACACTCAATGGGGAATCCTCTTCTTGAAGGTCTTCAATATCTCCGAATTTCTATGAGAGAAAAATTGATTAGGAACAGGAGTAATATTCTCCTCCAAAACCACGACCATCAGGTGCTACAATTGCAGAGCACCGAGGTGCCACTGAAACCGTGGTTTTTGGACAGAAAAGTGAGAGCCAGAGAAACCTCAGCTGCATCATCCAGCCACACGGCAGCACCTGGACCTGCACTTTCGGGCAAAAGCTCAGTTACTGTCATTAGAATAAGTGGAGCTTAATTTTGCAGAAGGAAAGGAAAGAATTGTACTAATCTATAGCTCAGAAGTGAATTCTTCGAATTCACTATTTCCCAACTATCATAAAGCAGCTACACACGACATTACATTTACACCCCAATAACTCCTGAAGCTGTTTGCTTATCCACAGCCTGTTCCATGAATTCAGGATGAAGTCTTTGATTTGTTTGCACCAGCAGACACAGAGAGACTTGCTTCTTCAAGAATTCGGAAGAGAAACAGTTATTTACAAGTTGCTTAGCATGCTTTTCTTTGCAAGCAAGCACACCCCCAAGGTACTGGGTACCTACTTCATCTCAGATTTATAGTTCACCCATAGTTTTCCTCTTTAGTTTGTTGTTTTTCTAACGTGACCGCATACTCACAGAGAAGTGCTGTAACAATTCATCTTTCTCCTCTTCCACGAAGCCCCCGACTGTCAGTGCTTTGGGACGATGATCCACCACCATGTGGTTCAATGTGCCCCTTCCTCTCCCGCCACGGCCGCGGCCGCGGCCTCGTCCTTGGGCCGGCACCGTCTTTCCTCGCCCAGCTGGGAGAATGCCTAAACGGGCAGCCTGAAGGGATTTAAACAATTAGATATCTGCCATGGTTTAACCCACCGGCAACCGAGCAGCACACAGCTCAGTCCCTGCTGGGAGCGGAGAGAATCGGGAGAGCACACGCCAGAAAACTCGTGGGTTGAGACAAACAGCTTCACAAGCAAGGCACGAGCTGCACATGCGAGCAGCGCAACACAAGGAGTTCACTCACTACTGCCCATCGACCAAGACAATATCATAAATGCAGTAACAGCACCAATCCAGGCTCACCTCTACTTGTAACTGATTCAGCTTTTTCCGCAGCTCCGTTGTGTCTTCTCCAGAAGAGAGTCTCTTATGGAAGTCCAGTTCTGCATCCAGGAGTTCCTTTTGTGCCTTAGAGAGAAAGGTGCGGAAAGGGGGAAGGGAAAAGCAGAACTGTCATGTGTGCTTTTAATGTTTTATTCCAATTCCTGAGCAATACATTTATGTAAATGATACAGACCCATCAGTACACAATATCCACACCTTCCTCTAAACTCGGTTTAGCTGCCTCCATGTCCCTCTTCCAGCCCGGTTTTTGAAGGACCCAAAATTCTGCTTCAGAATTGCAGCAAGACTGAATGAGCTACATGCAAAACTGGGTCATCCGAGCTCCTTTAAACCACAGCCTGCTTGCCCATGGTTATCACTCAAATCAAAACACTGCTCGGAAGTGCTTTTATCTAATGTTGCTGCATTTTTAGGACATAATACTAGAAATAGTTACAAGAGACAGGCAGGCATGTGTCTTATGCAATAAATACCTCTGTCTTGGACTTTAGTTTTGATGGTGTAGAGGTTGCAGATGAAGTTTTTAATTCATCCTTTAACTGAGATATTTTTCCTGCTAGTTCTTTCAAGGTCTTCATTATTTCTCCTCTCTCTTCTGGTTTCATGGCCTTATTTTTCTCCAGCTTGGATATCAACATCTGTGTATTAATAAGAGAGCAGGCATATAAAATTCCAGAAACAAACCCAAGACTGAAAGACAGGTATCTACAAAATCAGGCTGTACTTACTAGGAGACATTCCAGCCTTACCTTCTGGCATTCTATTTGTTTTTCTAACATCTCCTGCCTCTTTTTCCTCATGTCTTGTTGGAGTTTCATTGCCTCCTAGATGAGAAGAAAATGCTTTCAGTCAGTAAAGGTAGTCTAGCATTATATGCACTCATATATATAACATTTTCTTCCTCAAGCTATACAAGTGAAGGCCATAATGAAAACTGTTAGTCTGAAAAACACACAAGTATAAAGTGTTATCTGCTCTGGAAAACAAAACCAAGCAACAAGTTGCTAACTTCCTGCTGTGAAGTATTCTACTAAATCTTTGCCTTCAGACGCCCCTTAAGAACCATATCCTATGTTGTGATTTAAGTGTCTCATACCTGCAGAGATTAAAATCAGATAAATGCCTCAAGAACACCCAGAAAATCCACATACGACCAAGTGTGTCAAGTCAGACGGTGACAGGGATACTCGGCTACTCCCTCACCTGTGACCAGCCTCACCATGCAAGATTGGCTGGTAACAACGACAAAACCTACACTAATGTACAAAGCTATACGGCAATATTTGAGGGTTAATTGCCTATCAAACCTTTCTTCGTAAAGTACTTTGAGTGCCACCCAGCCGAAGAATAGTACAGTACCTGTTTTTTTTTAAGGGCTTCCTGCACATCATGCGGTTTAGACCCTGCACCAGGCTTCAGAGATGCCTTCAAGTTTGAGGAACTGTAAACCACTTTTGAGTGGCTTGTAGAAGTAGGAAAAGTCTGAAATAATAAAAACACACACACAAACAAGTACGTAATAGCTCAAAATGACTGTGATATTCCATCGATGAGTTTCAGAGGAATGTGTTCTGTGAAACATGAACACAAACTGCCAGATCTGTGCAATCAGACAAGACTGAGGCAATTAAAACATGCCCATAAAGGCACCGACCCAACAATCAACTCGCTCGAAAGCAATCAGCTTGAACACTTGGTAAAAGGATTTCTGCAGAAGATACTTTCTTTCATTCATCCGAAACTCCCTCTGTATCCTGACATCCCCCAGGGAGACCCCGGAGCTGACTGTGCACGTGCATTGTATTCAGCTTCACAGTCCAGCATCACCCCTTCTGATCAGATGAGGCAGCAAAAGTCACCTCCACAGGAAGGACTTCTCTGGCCAAGAACATACACTGCACTATGATAGCTGGACCAACTCAGCTGTATCAGCCTGAACTCTAAGCAGAAGTATTTACAGGCTCCCACCACTGCTGCTAAAGCACAGCATAAGCAAAAAGAGCACTGGGAAAAGCAACTGGGTTCACCAACAAAAAGCCACCATCACACATAGGCTGCCCAATTTACTTACTATGAAGCATTGCCAGAAGTATTTTATGCTACTTGAAATACTGATACTTTGTTTCTGAAGTAATTGTCTCTATTTCATATAAGCAGCTAATGAAACTAGCAGAAGAGACTGATCATGGCGGCACGGAACATCAGCGAAAAGAAACAGAACCAGCTGGAACAATTCCAAGTTCTGTTTGCAGGTTCCTTCTCAGCTAAGAGGTCAAAGCCTTCGCTGCAACCGGGAGATGGTCTCAGCCATCAAATGTACCTGCGAGTCCTCCAGCGCCGCGCCGGCCTGGCCGAGCTCCGCCGGGGCCCCGCCCGCCGCTCCCAGCCGCCGCTTCACCGGGACTTTGTTCAGCACGTAGGCACCGGACGCCAGCGGTTTGGTCATCACCTGCGCAGCAACAGACACGAGAAACGGCAGATGAGACCCTCTGCGTTGCGCAGCAGCGCGCCCTCGGACGCGGGCGGCGGGCGGTACCTTGGCCATGCTGCCGTGCGGCGTCCCGGCCGGGGCTGTGCTCAGCGCCGGCGGCTGCAGGTGCAGCGGGGCATGCGGCAGCTGCGCGGGCGGCTGCAGCGGCGGCTGCTGCTCGCTCTCCCTGTGCCACAGCACCCGGATGAACCGGTTGTTCAGAACGGCCTCTGTGCTGGAAATCGCCTTCCTGGCCTCGTCGTTCGTTACATACTGAATTAGAGCAGCTTCAGGATCGTTCTGGAAAGCAACCTAAAACGGAAGTTCATTAGAATGCATTATTTCTCTCTTCGACCAGTAGCAAACCAATCTACAAATAATCTGCAATAATGTGGGGGATACCCAATGATGTTTACAGCTCAAAATACAGGTAAAGCATTCTATGTAATTAAAGTCAGGTACCTTCTGGCAAATATTACACGTACTTGCAGCAAAGTCCATAAACAGTAAAACACAATTTAAACAAGGCTCGTGCACCACGCAGTATTGTATATGGAGAGCGCTGTGAGCTGCCTGGGGTGCGAGCGCAGAGCTACTGGTGCCGGGTCCGTTGCTGCGCGACCCCAGCCGCGCCCAGAGCGGCGTCAGCTGAGTGCGCGCGGCAAGACTGCTCGTGCCTGAACGTAAATCCCGGGAATAACAACATATCTCGCACTTTCCCGTATAATGGCTGAGATGGCGTGTTTTAAATGCATTATGTGATGGTCAGGGTGCACAAAGCGCCACAGTATCTGTTGGGCTAAGACATAAAAGTATCGACTCAACAAACACAGAGGCTTCCCAGGTCTCTGTCTTTTACCGAGACCTCTAACCGAGGACTTGAGAGGCAACTCTTTTGTCTAGAAAAAGAAATGGTAATGAAATGCTATTTTAACCATGTAACTACCTGTGTTTTGCTTGTCTAGTGCTTCTTCCCTTCTTACAGTGCACGGAACACCACTGAACTGGAGCCAGTTCTGGGATGCAAAGTGGGGATAAACTGATGCATGGAAAGACTCTCCTCTAGCACCTTTCTCAAAATCCTGACTATGAATACTGTGCGACTACCACACAGGACAGAAATTGTTACAAGATCCATTGCAAAAATTATACACAAGTTGCTCGAAATCCTGAGCTGGTTTAGATACAGTTAAACCTGCGCACCTCTCAAATTTAGGAAGACCTTGTAAAGGCAGGGCCAATATACTTTTACAAATTAAGATAAGAGTACAGAGCGGACCAAGAGAAGGTTTTTGTGAACTGCCCAGTTAGCTTCCACTGCGGTTTCTCAAGGAATGCGGTTCAGTTGCAATATCCAAGAAGGCTTCAGGGAAAATAAAATACCCACGTACAGGCATGAAACGGAATTGTGCTTTTTACCTGGATGTTTACAATAGTTCCAAACTTGCTGAAATGTTCATTGAGCTGTGTAATATTGTTCAATTCTGGTGGAATTTTCCGAACTTCTAATTTTGTATTGGTATACTGATTCTTTTTCAAAAATCCTGGTTTATTCTGGTTGTTATTTGCTTGCCTAGAGACAATGAGAACAAGGTAATAATTCAGATAGGCATACATATACTTAAGTAAAGCAACAAAAATTTAAATGTGGATTAACATTATTTTTCTCCTAAAAAGTACAGAATCTGGGCAGGAACAAAAGAGCGCTCCCCCCAACCCCATTTAGCGTCCACACGATGTGTCCCCAGCTCTCCTGCCGCAGCGGCCGCGGCTCCGCGGCGCCGCAGGGACAGCGCGGCCGCCCGGCCGCAGTCGCTCACTTACTTTCCCAGCCAGGGTTTCTTCAGCGGGGGACACTCCACGCCGCTCGGAGATCTCTTCCTGCTGTCTGGCTCAAGGACAACTCTGGTTACGTTGCTGCTGTTATTTGTGATGGGAATGGGAGGTTCTGTCTGGATGATAATGTTGGCAGCTGGATAAAGGAAAAAAGCCCATGTTATTTACCATACGACAACAGAGACACATCAAAAGCTTTCACTCACACAACAAAACAGGACTGAGTTTAAAAACATAAAAATTAGGAAGACTTTATCAAGTTGGACAGTTTCGTTTAGGAAGTAACTTCAGAGATCACTTGCTAGTCTAACTGAACAACTTGAGGAGAGGAACCATCTAGCCCAGCCAGCAGAGATAAGATTTTGACCTTTAAGATTAGTATTAGCTTAAAGAAACAAAGGGGAACTCCATCTCTCAGGTGTTGAAAATTCAGATTCTGCAGGAAAAAACTAACCCAAAGCAACCAGCCAAACCCCAACAACAAACCAAACCAAACCCCCCAGGAAGAGGAAGAACCGTGGCTGGGTTCCCAGACCTGAGGTTCGAGCGCTGCGCTGTGGAAGGGGCTGAAGGAAGGAGCAGCTTTCCCTGTGTTAACCCTTGACAGCGAACAAGCAACAAGAACCCGTTGTTCCACGGCTCCCCCCTTGCCATCCCTCCAGACGATTTTCAGCAGCGAGCTGTTAATTATGCACAACTATGGCATGAAATGATACTCTCGGAGACATTAAAGTTTGAAGCAACTTCTACAAACACAAAGCTGAAGCACTAGATAACAATTTGCCAAATATTTATTTACAACCTTTTTAGGATTATCCTGTTACTTTCCTGTTATACCAAACATTCAACTCCTACAAAGACATCTGAGTTACAAGTCAGTTTTCCGTGGCTTTTATACACACCAGAGCTCTGCTGGTTGCACTGGGGAGAGCAAAGACTGGGCACTTTCGGGCCTACAGTTTCCATCTTACTGTGGAGGATGATTTTAGAGTAAACCTTTCATGCCCCTGAAAGAGTGAAACGAGTGGTTTGAAGCAGCACCACAGAACGGTCCCCACACCTTCCAACCGGAGCGGGGCCCCAGAGGGACCCTGCGGGCCAGCGGCAGAGCCCGACCCTGCCTGCGTGATGGCTGTTCAGATGGAACCAGCAGTTTCTGCGATAGCATCTAACCACACTCCTTATAGGATGAGCCACTGGAAGGAGATACTGAAAAAAATAACCTCTCTTATCTACTGAATAAGAAACACTGAAATGTAACAGTCAACACTGAAATTCAGCATATTTTGTTTTAGGAATCAGGGTGGGGAAAGCAGACGGGAAACAGCAAGTTATGCTCACAGAACAAAAATTTCTTTAGAGAGCCTTGACTTGTTCTCTCCCCTGAAAGGCATTTAGTACACGTCACTGCTCATACATCACATCACCCGCACGGGCTGGGATTCAGTTACCGACATGCGGCCGGGGATTTCCGCGGGCCGGGGAGCCGGCGAGGCCCGTGCGTGCTCACAGAACCCCTGCGTGACGGAGCCGCCCGCGGGTCCAAGCCTGGCAGCCCGGTCCCTCTTGGCCAGTGCTCGGGGTGCCCTCTGTGCCAGGGCCACACGTGCCCTGGGCAAACCTGCGGCAGCCGCCAGCCTGCGCTGCTCACAGCTCACAGCCTGCGCCGCTCACAGCCTGCGCCGCTCACAGCCTGCGCCGCTCACAGCCTGCACTGCTCACAGCCCACAGCCTGCACCGCTCACAGCCTGCGCCGCTCACGGCCGCCTTTGTGCCCCCCTCACGGCCGCCTTTCTGCTCCGGCCTCCTTGCCAGAATCCCCAGCACCCAAACCGGGCCTTCACAGGCTAAAGAGGAATAAAACCCCAACCAAACACAAAAACCCCTTGTAACATTCCCAAGCAAGCGGTTATTTTTAATCAAAAAGGCTCCTTTGACTTTCATATGGTCATGTTAGCATTTTAAAAAAGGTAGAGATGTCTGAAAATTACTCCGAAACACTAGATCGGTGAGGAAAACTACTGCTGCCAGGCTGACAAAGAGGAAAGTAAGTGTTGACGGTCTTGGACACAAATAGCAATAGCAATGACTAGAAACCCTTCCTACCTCTTGGATTTGTATCCATCTCCCCAGATGTTAGGCCAATTAGATTTGGACGTTGCGTTTGTGCTCTTGTAAAGAACTGTCGATACTGAGATCTACCAGCACTGGTAATACTAGGAGCTTCGGGGTTATAGCCATCTGGCTCATATGTATCTATAAAAAAAGGAGAGAAATGAAAGAATTTTTCAAATGAGCTTAAGACTTGATTAATTTCCCTTTAAGGAAGTGCATGGATGTCCAAGAATCAGAAGCTGTTTTGGATGAAGAGAGAAAAGAGGTTGCACAGCCGATGCACAAAGCCATTTAAAACTCTCAACTGAACTTTATGCCCAAGCCTCATTTGGTTTCAGTCTGTTACTGCCTGTCAGAAGCACACAGGTCACGATAACCGACTACTGCTGATGAGCTGACAGTGGTTCAAGGGGAGCAACACAAGATGCAGTTTGAACGTTGATTGCGTGGGGCCGAGAATGCAGAGTCTTTGCTGCCCCAAGGTCTAGTTTGCTTCAGAAAAGGGTTTTTTGGGAAGAACATACTCAAATGATTCCAATCAAAGAAACCTGAGAAATCAGGTAATGTGACCAATACTTACCTATTAAATTATCTTTATGCAAGAGTGAGACCGACTGCCTAGCTCCAGTAAGGTGCTAACGATGATTTTAATTAAAAGGGGTAACCATGAGAACACATGATGACAGAACAACATGATATTATTCCTCCAGCCCAAGGTCCAAGTCAAGGATGACACCTTTTCTAACCATAAAAAGGGAAAGTGATACAAGAACCAGAACGAATGAAGTCTACGAAAGGCTCCACAGACACGCTGTGCACCCCAGAACAGACGAACGGCTGCACGAGGGACTGGACGGGCTCGGAGCACTCGCGCTTTCCCTGTTCCACAGCAACAATGAAGACTCTACAATTTGTAACAGATGCCTCTGAATTTCAACACTGATGTTCTACAGTTCAGTTTCAGACTCTGAACCACGAGCTCCTCCCGCGACTGGGCAGATGACGGATGGCAAGAGGGCAGCAGCCGCGGCCACCCAACCAGGGCCTGGACCCACGGGTGCCCTGGGGGTGAACCGCCCCGTGCGGAGAAGCCAAGACAGAGTCACCCCGGAAGAAGTTCTGAGGCTGAAAGAGTCAGATGGTGCCACCTAAATGCCTGACAGCACTCGCAGATAACTGGACAGATAACCCAACAAGATATCGGAGTGATGGAAGTTCTGAAAAGCATGGAAGTCACAAGAGAATGACATGGATCATGAACTACAGCCCTCCTTTGAATAAAAATTCAGAATAATTATGTTAAAAATTCCCAGTCAGGAATATTATAAAGCATTGAGAGTTAACTACCTTATTTTGCTAACGTAAAACATAGAAATGCCATTACTCCATGCGTTTTTGAGAAATATAAGCAATGTTGGATCTAAACTCAGCACTCGAGGACTCTTTGAGTATTTTGTTATCTTCCCTCATAAAAACCCACTTCTAAAAGATTTGAGCTCTGTTCAGTACTAACGTGTATGAAGACTGTAGAGACTATTGTGATTCTCTCATCTGTAGTAGCCAAAACCGACAGGAATACAGACCAAGTTAAATAGTAATTACGGGTTTGCAGATCCGTCTGCTGCCTGCTCATGCTCTACTAAACAGCCTGAAGATAAATGGATCCCTTTCCTATGGAACCACCTTACTGCTCTGAGCACGTGAGCCCCCAAGGCAGGCCCCGCAGGGGTGCCCGGGACCCGCTGCGGCCTCACGCCCCGCCGGGTGACGCGCTGAGCGCGGCGGGGCCATCAGGCTCCTTCGGATCCGCGT
Organism: Nesoenas mayeri; assembly: GCF_963082525.1. NCBI lineage: Eukaryota > Metazoa > Chordata > Aves > Columbiformes > Columbidae > Nesoenas > Nesoenas mayeri. The sequence continues at coordinate 590,447 of NC_137556.1, forward strand.
GCACTGGGGCAGCACAGACGCAATAATTTCCAATCACACATGGACAAAGGAATGTTAAAACATGCATCTCAAGCAGATTTTAAACGAGGTGCGTGCTCACGTTCCGACACAGTGTAGAGCAGGTTCTGGGGCAGCGGGGGCGGCAGCCGGGCTCCCACGGCGGCCAGGCTGGGCACGGCGCTGGGCCCCGCCTGGTCACGGCTGGTCAGCAAGCTGGGCTGCGTGAGCGCTGGTCCTGCAACGACAGCACAGAGCACACCGCTGAGACTCACAACGCCAGGGAAACGTGCACACAGTTCAATGCAGCTCGTTTACGCCTTGTCTTGAGCAAGGTCGAGGCTGCAAATGCTGACAATCCCACCACCACTCCAGCAAAAGCAAATCCAGAAGCCCTGTTCAGGTAAGTTACTCTGACTCCAGAACAGACAAAGCCCCAAGGAAGAACAGAAAAAGTTCTCTTCCCCAGGGGTCTGTCGCTGTCAGAGCTTGCATTAGCTACAGCAGCTCCTCCGCAGCTCTGCCACGGAGCATCAAGGCTGCTCCAAGCAAGAGATCGTATCAGCAACATTCGCATTACAGTTCTGAAACAAGAACTATAAGGCAAAAGGCGCTTACAGATAAGGAATTTCTCTCGCTGCTCTGGCTGTGTTTGTGCCGTATCCAATACATCTCAGCGGCTGCAGCAGGTGCCCAGACAGGACAAAGAGCCTCGCTGCACCACCGCGACCTGACTGTGCACAGCCCCAGTCCCCTCGGGAACAAGCTGCTGACACCCGCGACGTGGCTCATACAACGTGCACGGTTAATCCTATACAAAACTATTTCTCACCCCATAGTTGCTGTACCTGATACAGCTATCCCAGCACGTATGTGTTACTGCCACAGGCAGTACTGAAACACGGTAACCATGAATCTATTATGATCTTCCGTTTCTTCATATAACTCACATTATAAGGTGCAGTCAGATAATTAAAAAGGCTAAATATCTCAGAGATATTAGTTAAAATAGATCTTAGATGTATTAATTATGTATTGCTGTTTGGCAGCAGGTAACACAAACACAGAAATTTAGTAGAACTTTTAGGAGATTCAATCTCAACATTTTTGCACTGGAAAAAGAAAAAGCTGGTAATGCAACGGTGACCACCTCAAAGACCACCGGGGCTCCGGGGCAGGCTGAAGGAGATCCCCTCCGCTTCCCGCCCACTCTGTCTAACTCTGTGTGCAGTGCTGGGAGCACCACCGTTTACAAGCTGATTTTTCCAGAGTGCTTTTGACAATATCTTGAACGGCACACGGCTGGCAAAGGAACTGGGGCTCAGCGCTCTGAACACACCCAGACCCTGCAGGCAGAGCCAGCGCCGCAACTGGGCTGCAAAGAAGCACAGAGAAGGGTTGTGGCCTTACTGGGCACGGGGAGCACGACGGGCGGCGGGGGCTGCGGGTGGGGCTGCGGCACCGGCAGCCGCAGGGCGCGTGCGGGTCCCGGCAGCGGCGGCAGCAGCATCCCCGGCGGGGGCGGCAGGCCCGGGGGCGGCGGGGGAAACGGGATCATACTGGGCAAGGAAACTTCGTCCACCACCAAGGGGTCATTTCCATGATCAAACTGGCAAAGGTCACCAAGAACACAAAATCCTCGCTCTGCAAGACAGGATGTTCAATCATCTTTTAGAAAAAACGTCAGTTGTCAGCGATTCGTAGCATCTCAGTTTTTACGGAATTTCTTACTCAAGAAAACATGCAGTCACTGATCCAACGTTACGCTACCAGATGAGGTTTCGAAATAATTCAAATTAGAATAACCTTCCACAAAAGCATACAAACATACCTGCATCCCTCATAAAAGCAGTGGGAAATAAACAGAGAAGTACCACCTATTTGATATAAAGCACGTATACCGTAACCTTCACCGGAACTGCCCATGGTTGAAATATTTCCCAAGCACAGAGAGTTGGGAACAAACTCCGTATGTTCTTATCCTGCAACTGTCAGATTGTAAGTAAACCACTTCCAGTATGCCCAGCTATTTCCCCAGTAAAATAAGGTCATACATGCATCTTTCACAGACAGGGGCATTCCACGCGCCGCTGCCGTTTGACCTGCTGCCTCATTGTGAATACCCAAAAAAAGGTCACAGAATAATGGAAACAAGGTATGGAAAATGAGAAACAGTTTACCATCGTAATCTCGACACCTTCTCTTAGGAGGAGGATTTCTGCCGAACGAACTGGGATTGCTGTGGTTGTTGTAGAAATTGGACCAGCTCTCTGTCGTGTTCTCAAGGTGGTGCGCGGGCGCGACGACGGTAACAGCGCTGGGCACAGCCTGCGCGGAGGAATACTGCTCAGAGGATTTACCGGGAGCCGCGGAACCTGGATTGTACGAGCCTTCCACATCGTTCCTTTCACTTTTGAATTTGGATCTCTCTCGGTGCTCTGTTTAAAGAAAAAAGGTAGGTAAAGCCTTTCTGCTTTGTTCTGTACATCAGAGCCTTGGGAAGAAGGGAATGCACAACAGTATGAACATTTCCGTAAGTATTCAGTGCTCTGTGTGTCAAACTGGCCCTGAAGGAACTCAGTTTTACCAACGGAATAAGAACTAAATGTAATGCAAACAGGGTTTAACTTCAGAAATCTAAACCCTATTTTTTCCAGATGCACATTCATTCCTCTATTCCTTATTCCACCCTGGGTTACAGCTTCCTCTTCTAAAGTAGAAAGAGGGGGGAAAAGCCTGAGACAACAAATCTACCCCCAACCTCTGACTAACGTGGTCTCAATATGCATTGGCATCTGTGCCTCTGTGGAAAAATATCCACGAGACCTGAATTAGCCCCAAAAGAACAATGGATCACGTGGTAACCACCTTCAATTACAAAGAAACCTTCTCTGAAAGACACGCAGTAACAAAGTGAAAAACAGGGTAACACTATTTTACAAAAAGGTAGATCTTTGGAAAAAAACCAAAACACAAAAGCTTGGTCAACACGCGACACAAAAGTATCAGCTACGGATATCCGCTGGGGTGCACCTGTGGAGAAATTCAGAGGTTAACAAGAAGAAAGCAACGCGCTTAATTGTTCCACTCTGAAGAACAGCATCTTAATGCATAACTTCAGGAACACAAGCTCTCCAGATGCGCTCGCACTGCCCAGGGCAGCGCAGCCCGCGGAGCAGCCGCTGCTGCAGCCGCCCGGGCGCTCACCGGCGCTGCGGCTGCCGTCCCGGTCCTTGCTTCTGCCCCGGCTGCGGCTGCGGCTGCGGCTCAGCCCTCTGCTCTTGCTGCGGCTCTTGCTCCTGCCGCGCCGCCAGCTGGACTTGTCCCGGTACAGGTCACTCCTGTCGTAGTATCGGTCGTAGTCCCTCCATTTCCCATCGTCTCGCTTCTTCTCTCTGGTTCTAGAACACACAGATGTAGACCATATTTATAAAAAGAGAAACCAAATATAAAAACCAGCTGGTAACAGGTTAAGACACTCTTCATCCTTCCCAGCCAACCTGGACAGCAAAACATTCCAGTCAGAGTTTCCCAAATCCCACGGGAAATCCCGAGTCTCAAAGCTGAACCACTCACTCCCGGACACCCGCAAGGGATGACTGAGGAGAACTGGAGAGGGGGAGGCTGGATCACCAAACCAGAACACGTTCTGAAAGTGACGTTGGACTGTGAGCAGCCCCGTGCCCCACAGACCCCCAGCAATGCTCCTCATTTCCAGAACAGGGAAACCCTGGAGCTGACGACATTGCCAGGTATTAACACTTGAAAAGTACTGCCATGCTTCTGGAAGAGACCAACTTCCAGTGGAGGGTTCTCATGCGGGTGACGAGCATGCAGATAACACATCGCAGATACAGAATAGTAGGGAGGAAACCACTATTTTTATAAAAAAAACACTACCTACAATGTAAACATCCACAGTTAAAGATTGCCAGCAAATACAGAAGAATATATTAATATTTTGGTTCAAAAGTAACCTTTGTTCGCTGGAGTCCGTGCGGCTCTTCGTCGGACTGGAATACTTCTTCTTCCTGCCATCCCGCTCTTCTTCAACCGGCTCTTGAAAACTCTGTTTCAGAGACAACTGCCAAACAAGGATGAGTATCACTTTGGGTTTTTTCAATGAAGAAAATAAGACCAAGATTTAGCTCATTGTACAGTTAGCGGCCCCTATAAAACAATATTTAAGTGTTACTTGCACAGAACACTTAAGCACTACAAATTAGTGAGGGAAAGGACGAGAATTTCATACACACTCTGACTTCACTTGCATCTTTCCTACAGAAAGTAAAACACATATTCAGCCTAAAATACCTTTGCAAACTGCGCTCACGATACACAGAAATGACAAATGTTTCCTTCTCTAGCAATCTTCCCCCAGCTCTCTCCCAGCCGGTACGACAGGATGCTACAAACAGGGAAGAGCCTCTTCCCTTGGAGAACCGCCAGCTTAGAGGCAGCAGCATCTGCCTCGGGCAGGTGGGAGCAGGGGATGACACAACGTGCAGAGACTCAGATAGCTGTGGAAACACTACTGTGAATTCTCAAATCTCGACTGCTTTCCATTCTGCCAATAAAGCTTGAAAACAAGACAGAAGAACGAACTTCTGGCAAACGACCTCTCCCTCACCTTTCAAAGCAATTCTCCCTCAATACAGAGCCCACCATGTTTCACTGATTTTAAGTATTTCAGAAAACATTTAAAATAATTTCTAATCTTCACAGGATATAAAAAATTGAACAGGAAATGTTTTGGAACATTTTTGCTTGTCCCTGCTCTCTTAAACTCTCCCGAATCATTATCAGCTCGTACAGGACTGCTGAATGCTGGTCATCCAGATCAAAGGTAGGCTCTAAAAAGGGATCGTCAAATGTTTTTATCTGAATGGCCGTCTTACATTTTCCTTCAGCTGCACAGAGATGTAACTATTAGTCACAATAAAGCAGTTCTTCCTCTCACGTTTTGCCTCACAACGTACGGCTGGCTGAGCTGAAAAGCAGAGGCAGGGAGACGGACAAGACGATGTTACCTCCTCCTTGACGGCTTCTTTCTCCTGAGCCGCCGGCTTCGTCTCTTTCGCGGGCTCGAGAGAAGGAAGATAGCTCTTCGTGTACAGACTTTCAAAAAGTTTATCTACAAAACCTGAAGTTTCTGAGGATACAGAACATGAGAAAACATTGTTACGTATGGACTTAAAGGCACTATTTGATCTACCAGAGAAGTCCCTGTGAAAAGCCATCCAGGCGCACTGCTCACGGCAGCACCTTCGAGTAACGGACAATAGCTCCATTGGAGGAGCTGGAACTACGTTTGTGGAACCTGAGGTTCTTTATTTGGACAAGGAAATCCATCAGGTATATCAAAGGGAGAGTTTTCCTTCTAACACATTTACCACTTTGCCATGTTCTAAGGGGCAAGCATGACCCAAACTTGTGACCAAGGACTAAGTCCACAGCTATTCCAGCAGCCACAGCTGGCGGCCTCTTCTCGGCGTTTTTGTGAGAGTAAATCATTCATGGAAGACTAAGCATCAGGGTAACATCAGATCACCAAAAAACGCGCAATAACCTCCCCAGGGAGGGTCAGAATATCAAGTGTTTCAAACCTGGAGTCTGAACCACATTGCTATGCTATGAGATGCTCACCAGAAGCCTGAGAGATTAATATGGCCCAGGTGTTCCAGAGTTACCAAACGTCTGCCAGGGACTCTGGCATCACTGACACTTTACATCGGGACTGCCAGCGCTAATCCCAGAGGATTTCCTGCCGCCCACCGTGACCAGGGCCACGCCATCCAACTGCAGCTGAACTTCTGCTTTTCTAATCACAAGATCTTTCTCCCCTCACAACTGTAAGAAATATTCAATTCACAGACAACAACAAGTATTTTGAAGGCAATAGTGGTGCGTCATCCTCCCTCCTCCCCTCGACAAAATGACCCCCAGAACAGACAGGGCAGCGGAGAGCACGGTACCTTTCTGCAGAAAGACGTCCAGCTGATCAGCACAGAAAGCTTTCAGCTCTTTCTCTGGTTTGTCTTTCTTGACTAACGCCACGACATAGTTGGCCAAGGCTGAGGGGTCTGCGTCACATCTATGGAGAGAAAGAACCGCTCTGGCACTGCTGGGGCAGCCGGGCACGCACGGCGGGCGCTGCTGGCACCGGCACCACCGCGGCAGCACCGGCACCACCGTTTCCTCAACTACGGCACGAGATTCAGCTGCCTTGTGACCACCCCACGCCCGCCGACGTGCCCACTGCCCTGCTCCTTCCTCACTTGGCTGAGGAACAACCACCTTTCTTCTTTCTTCCAATTCTGCCTGACTCTGGGGCAACCGAGCAGCTGCCACGGGTTCCTCACTTTGCCCAAGCACAAGCACCACCAAGTGTGACCCCACAGGAGCAGCAGAGCGAGCGCCAGGAAAGGCACCAAACTATTACTGTAAAGTATTAAGACATTATTACCGTGAGAAGCAGTTCAGAAAGACCTGCCACAAAAGCACATTTAGATGTGCACACAGGCAAGCTCAGTGCAGCTGAAGTTTCTGTGCCCAGCTCCGTGGGGTTTGCCTCCCCAGGGACTCCTTCCACGCCTACAGATTTCACAGTCGGCCTTTAAAGGGGTGCAGTCATTAATCTGGATTCAGCACCCGCACCACCGACGGCATCGCCCTGCCTGGACATTGCTTTAGATTCCATTGCTCACCTACTAGAAGAAACACTCGAAGTATGAACTAGATTAACAGTGTTAACAGATTAAGCAAGAGGTCCTGGATTTGCCTCTCAGAAGAAGCAGACGCGAGCTACCGGGTGGTCGGCAGGAGCCCAAGACAGTTTGGAGATCTAAAGATTTGTTTAAAAGATTAAAGTTTCGAGAAGGGACTGTATTTTTAAGAACGTTAACAATAGAAATAGAAGGAAATGGTATGAAGTATATAGACCTCAAAATAATCTCAAGCAAAAAAAAATAATCCAGAAACGAAACAAACAAAACGCAAACCAACTGGTTAGAGAAACTAAAACTCCTCGATGAGCAGCCAGCCAAGCAGTTCTACTCCAAATTAGTTTGCTCGCTGTTTCCAGCATCCGATGAAAGCCATGTAAAATGTAGCAATTAACAACAAAGAAACCACCAATTTACAGGTTTAACGTTTCTTACACATACACACTCACAAAAATAAATAACCTGCATGTAATGTATTCACTGCTAGTGCCCACATGCAGCTGACTATAAACCTTCAATCTAGAATAGAGGAGATGCCCCATCACCCTGTGGCCGTCCCCATCCCCTCCGCACGCGCGGGCTCCCCTCCGCTGCGCCGCCGCCTCGCACGTGCCTGCAGCGCGGCAGCCGGGGCCTTCTCCCGCTTCCCCGCTGGTAAGTCTGATCCTGCGTCCTCGGCCGCCAGGACCCACCAGTGAGTTCTGTGACTCCGCGCGAGCCCTCGCCCCACGTCCTGGCCCACGCGCGGCTGGGGCACCGGGGAAGGGACAGCCCGGCTGCAACCGGCAGCGATGGCGCAGGAGCAAGAGCTACGCTCCGTTCTAGACAGACTTTCAGGAGGATCTGACCAAGTGTTGGAAACACAAGTTATCTTAAAAAAGATAAAAGGAAAGTCATGAAGAATTTTCAGGAGCCTGCTACTGAATGACTAGAACCGAGCAGTTCTACGGCCTATCTAAAATATGAAAGTAGAAAGATCAGTTAATGACACCCTGTAAACGTACATTCTGCAGCTTCAAAATGGTCTTAGTCTTGCTGTGTGGACGTTATAGGGCTGGCTAGTCACCCGCAAGCCAGCATCCCCTAGAAGCCCCTTGCTGCAGATGAAGCACCGCAGAACACCTGGCTACACCTCCGCCCAAGCGCTCGGCCAGCGGGCAACGTGCTGCTGTGAACCACACACAAAACCCCCCAGACCCCCCACCAAAGTCAAGGGCAGCTCCCCCTCGTCTCCAGCCAACGTTCCCAACTGGGTGCTCAGTTCCAACCACTCTGGCCAACAGCTCATCCTCCTGCTGCACGGGCGGTGCTGCAAACCGGCCTTACGCACAGGGAGATGGAGCTCGGACACCGCGGCCAGGCAAGGCCAGGGGATACGGTCAGGGTTCAAGGTGGGGGTCAGGAGCTGTAGTTAAGGCTGAGGTCAGGGTTTCAGGTCAGGGTCTCTGGTGAGGGCTGGGGTCAGGGTTTCGGGTCAGGGTCTCTGGCGAGGGCTGGGGTCAGGGTTTCGGGTCAGGGTCTCTAGTTAGGGTCGGGGTCAGGGTTTCGGGTCAGGGTCTCTGGTGAGGGCTGGGGTCAGGGTTTCGGGTCAGGGTCTCTGGTGAGGGCTGGGGTCAGGGTTTCGGGTCAGGGTCTCTGGTGAGGGCTGGGGTCAGGGTTTCGGGTCAGGGTCTCTGGCGAGGGCTGGGGCCGGGGCCGGGCCAGGCTCACTGCAGGGCGGGGTGCTCAGCCGGGCTGTGCGGAGCTTCTCCAGGGGGGCCAACGCCGACACGCAGGTTTGGGACAGAAGGCCGGGCGCCCGGGCCCTGGCAAAGCCCAGCGCTCGGCCCGGCCCCCTCAGGCCGGCGCTCCGGGAGCGCAGCCCGTGCCCAGCGCTGGCCCCGGGAGTCCCCGCGCGGCCCAGGCCGTGTCACCGCGCGGCGAGCGGCAGCCCCGGCCCCGCCGCCCCGGCCCGGCCCCCGCGCCCACCGCGCAGCGCGGAGCCGCCTCCCGCCCGGCCCGGCCCTGCCGGCCGCCGCCGCACTCACATCGGCTCCAGCAACTTGGCCAGCCACGACTTGAGAGCGTCCACGTTCTCTATGATCATGGTGGCCGCCGCTCCGCCCGCTCCGCTCTACACCGCCGCCATGGCCGGCCCGGCCGCGGCCCGCTCAGGCCTAGCGCAGGAACCAGCCGCCAGGCCGCAACGCACTGCCGGGCACGGCGGGGGCGGGCCCCGGCCGCCGCTCGCCAATCAGACGGCAACTCTGGTGCGCTGCGAGCCAATAGCAAGCCGCGAAGAGCCCGTCCCGAAGGTCAGCGCGGAACCAGCAGGCTAGGTCGAGCGAGCACATGAACCCCGGCGCGACATCTTTGGGGGTGCTCTTAAAGGGGCAGCGCGCCTCGGCGCACGGGCAGCCCGCCGCCGTAGCGCCCCCAGCGGTCCGGCGGGAGCTCCGCGGCGCAGGGCGGGGGGCATGTTTTAGTTTCCCGTTTGTCGCGGTTTCGGCGTGGGGGACCCGCCCCGGCCCCGCTCTGGGGACTCGCGCCTTGGCAAACCCGCCGCGGCGCCGCGGCCCCGCCCGGCCCCGCCCCTGCCAGGGCACTGCCGGGCCGCCGCCTCCCCCCGCCCGCCGCCTTGGTACGGCCCGGCTCGGCCCCGCCGCCTTGGTACGGCCCGGCCGGCGGCGGGAGCTGCGGCCCCGCCCCGTGCGGGGGGCGTGCGCTCCGCTCAACTTCCGGCAGCGGCAGCATGGCGGTGAGTGCGGGAGGGGCGGAGCGGTGGGGCCGCGCTCCGGTGGGGCCGCGCTCCGGTGGGGCCGCGCTCCGGTGGGGCCGCCCGGGGCTCTCCAGGCGGGGCCGGCCGGCTCCCGGGTTCCCCGCGCTCCGCTCGGTGCGGCGGGGCGGCCCCGTTCCCCGGGGCGGGTGGCCGGGCCGCTCTCCGCGGGTCCTGCGGCCCCGGGCGGGCTGTGAGCAGCCGCTGTCCGGCTGGTGCGGGCGGGGGTAAATGAGTCAGTAGCGCAGGGAAACACAAGACTCGGTGATTAAACTTTCTGGCATGAATGAGGACCTTTCATTCGCGTCTTTGCTTTTTAAAGTATTCTGGGGTTCGCCGCGCCGCTCCTGTTGCTGGGCAGCTCTCTGGCTCCGTGGGCGCGGTGTCAGCCGCAGAACGCCTTGGTCTGGGCCAAGAAACATCAAACCCTCAGACTTCACGGATGTGAAGACTCACAGCTGCGGTGCCCGCGCTGCGCGCGTCCTTTAACACCTGCGGTGTGCTGTGCCATAAAAGAATAGGGGGAAGGCATCTGTAACACTTAATGGTGGTGGTTAAACGCTGGTGGAATTCACGTGAAGAACTCTCTTTGTGAGCTACAATTAGAGTAGACTCGTGTGAGATTCCTCCTGGTGTAGGAAGTACTGTTCCCATCTAATGTACTGTTCCCATCTAATGTACTGTTCCCGTCTAGTGTACAGCAGAACGCAGAAATGTACATGGGGTCTGTGAAGGGTCTGGAACAAAACCAGAATTCCATTGGTTTTCTTCACTTAGGATTTATATCCACTCGTTTCTCCTCAGTTTTGACACCTCTGATCTGTTAGTTACAGGAAGATGTTAATTTTTTGTGTGTCCCATTGGCTGCTGAGACTCCTTTGCCTTGGGGAAGGTTGTGAACCATTCCCTGCAGATCTGAGGTCCCGTTTCAGAAGGTGGATCTCAAGGATCCTGTTGGTGATGTTGGGAGGTGCTGAGTGTTATGGGAGCCCATGAGGAAAGGTGTTCTGGAGTGGCCAGTAATATGTTACTATTCTGTATTTGTTAACCCATTCAGCCAGATTTTTCTTCCTCTTTCTGTTTAATAGGAACGTAAAGGGACAGCAAAGGTTGATTTCCTGAAGAAAATTGAAAAAGAGATCCAGCAAAAGTGGGATGATGAGCGAGTCTTTGAGATTGATGCTTCGGATAGGCAGAACCAGAAGAGGTATCATTACAGTTTTCAGGTGTTTTATTTAACTGCTTGAAGTGTCTTTTGAGGCAACTTTAGTCCTTCAAAACCCGGGGGGAAAAGTGGCCTCTTTTGAACAAGCAGTGTTCTCGGATCATCTGGAGGTGCATTGCTACGGCTGACAACACAGAGCGGTGCGGTACGTGTGCTGGCCGAGCTCCAGCAGGATGGAAAGAGCCTCCTCCCCGTTCCCGGGTGGCGTCAGCACCCTCAGGGGCTTTAGAAACAGATTCTCTGTGGTGACTTGCGCTGTTTGGTGTGGAGGAGGCGCCTGCGTGTGCTGCGCCCTGTGCGCGGTGGCCGGAGCGCCCCGTGTCCAGGGCAGGTGTCTGTGCTGAATGAGGCCCCGGTCCTGGCGCAGGGCGGGCGAGTGGGGCTGAGCCGCCGTGGTCCCGTGGCACCGGCCCATTGGCAGAGGTGCCTGCTGGGCCGTACCTCCGGGAGGACGTCCGCTCTGTGCCAGAGCTCCTCCGCCCTGTCGGTCCTACGTGGGTTTTTCTTTTGCAGTTTTCTCAAAAAGATGATAAAACCTGGCAGTGTATCAGTTCTTAAAATCAAAACTTGCGTTACTGGCAGGGAAAATAGTATTTTATGTCACCGTGGGCTGGTAGTAGCTGAACAGATCGGTTAACTTTTTCACTTATGCATCTTCTGATGGTCATTTTGTGAGCTAATTACAGGTTTTAATTCTTTGAATTTCTTCTCAGCAAAGGGAAGTTCTTTGTTACTTTTCCTTATCCGTACATGAACGGCCGCCTCCACCTGGGACACACGTTTTCTTTATCTAAATGTGAGGTAATTAGTTTTCTTTGCTAGTACCTTTAGATACTGTAGAAAAATGCTGATTTTTGTGGTTAAATTTTGAGCTAACAGCATGCCTTACTAACTGCTTTATAGACTCAATAATGGCTTATTCAAGTCTTCTTCTTTTCCCCGTATTTCAGTGGAAATATTGCTGATTGGAGAGAAATGCCGCTGATTGCTTTTGTAAACTGTAGGAGACCAGACTGCAGTGCTTCCCCCGTTCATTCCTTCGGGGCTGGGGCTCCTGGGAGGTGCTGCTCCATGGGTCAGCCTTCACAAGAGCTCGTACTGTCTCTTCTGCTCATGAGTGCTGCGCTCTGGAACCTGCGTGTTAATGGGCTTTAGATACTAATGGATAGGGTCCCGCAAAGGCGATCTGTTCTCTGCACCCGCTCTCAAGTCCAAAACCCCTCCCTGGAGGTTAGGAAAGCTTGTGTTGCGCAGCCAGGCGGGGCAGACTGATCGCAACATCCCACTTCACCTTCTTTTCGTTTTGTTAGCCTCCTGGGTGCTGCCAACCGCTCTCGTCTGGCTCCCAGTGGTTTCATGCTAAAGAAGGAAGTACACTGATGTTCGGAGTCAGGTGCTGCCTTCCCCGTGTGCCGTTCTTATGCCATCTGATTCGTTTTTCCACTTTATCTAGTTTGCAGTTGGGTATCAGCGGCTCAAGGGAAAGAACTGCCTGTTTCCGTTTGGGCTGCACTGCACTGGGATGCCTATAAAGGTGAGACAGTTTAAATTACTGGGGGCTTTTCCTGATGTTTTCTATACTTAGACTACTTAGAGCATTGCTCACTGTCTGTCCAGAACATTATGTTGATTCATGCAAAAATTCATCAAGATAGTGTGATTTGGAGCCTGCGTTTGTGGTAAAGATGCATTCTGTTGGAACTATACATAATGAGTTTATAGAAAAAAAAAAAAGCCTTAAAATTAAGTTTACCTATTGTATATTTTCATTTGCAAGAGAATCCTCCCTGTAAAGGTTTTCCAATCAGGACAGGCTCTCTTGGAGCCGCAGGTCTCCCAGGAGCTCCTGCAGTGTCCGGAACACGCGTGGCACTGTAGCGCAGCGTGGTCAGCGGGGCGCTGAGCAGTGCTGAGTGCTCCCTGTGCTCTGCCCAGGCTTGTGCAGATAAACTGAAGCGGGAGATGGAATTGTATGGCTGCCCGCCAGAATTTCCTGACGAGGAGGAGGAGGAGGAGGAGAGCTCTGCTAAGAAAGAAGAAGAAATTATCGTCAAAGACAAAGCAAAAGGCAAGAAGGTAAATGCCAAACCGAGGCTTTCTGGACTGGTAGCTGTGCCCTCTAAGCCCCAGACTGTGCACTTGGGGATTTTCCTCCTGTGCACCTGGAGAAACCCGGGATAAAATATTTGGGTTGTTTTCCCAGATAGGTGGCTACTTTTAAGGTAGACTTGAAGAAAACAATGTGTCAATGGCATGGTTCCAGAGATACCGTCTTAATGCATGAAACCTCAGTGGTGAGCTGGGGCACCGCTCGAGAGCTTCCTGAGAAAAATGAGATCACCCACAATAATACTCTGACTTGTTTTTTGGCTGCACAAACATTCACAGCCGAGTTGTAGGAAATAACTTGGCGTTCTCAGCGACGGGGATGGAGAGATGCGCCTGCGATTCTGGTTATTCTCTTGGAACCTGGTATCTGTTCTAGCTAGATACGCTAAACAAAACAATCCAAACTATTTTGGCTTTGAGATTTATGATTTAGGGAGTATCCCAAAGCAAGGCAAAGAATCTAGTCTAGGACAGGTGCAGAGCTGTTCTGAGTGCTGTTTGGCGTGCCAACGGGGCTGTGCCAGCGGAAGGACCCGTGGGGTCCTGGCTGCTCTACCGGCGGAGGGGCCTGCGCTGTGCTGGGAGCTGCTCTGGGGCACAGACACGGGGTATTTGAGGGACGATAGGTGGGAAAAGCAGTATGAGCAAAGTGGCCGCAGAACAGGCATTGGATACCAGAACTGCTCTGCCTCTTCATGCACCTGTTTGCCTGAGCAGGACCTGCCTGAACTGGTCCCTGGTTTGTCACCCCCTTTCTGCGGGTGTGCTGGGCAGGCGCAAGCAGAAGGGGGCTCATTGATGTGCCGTTGGGTACAAGCTAGAAAGTAGTGCAGGTCAGAAACCGATTGTTAATCCTCACTTCTCGAGAAGAGACACTGGAGTATTTGTTTTAACTTGTATAACTGGAAATAGAAACCATAACATGAATAGAGAAAAATGCTCTTGAGCACGTGAAGCTGTTCCGGGTGGGAGAACGTGCGCTCTGCTCCCCCGTCCTTTCAGAGCAAGGCTGCGGCCAAGGCGGGCTCCACCAGGTACCAGTGGGCGATCATGAGGTCCCTGGGGCTGTCTGATGAAGAAGTGGTCCGCTTTTCCGAGGCTGAGCACTGGCTGGATTATTTCCCTCCCCTCGCCATCCAGGATCTGAAGAGCATGGGGCTGAAGGTAACTCTGAAACAGTTATGCGAGCAGCCGTCCTTGTGTCGTTATTGTGCTTGAGAACCTGCTGTTTCTCCTTTGAGAAGACTTTATTGATGCCAGTGTTATTCTAGAAATATTTCTGGTATTTTTGGAATTATTAATTTAACATTTTAATAGTCTTGGGCAATAATGAAGTGCTTTCTTATACAGAACTTATACCCTGTGCAGGGATCACAACTGGAAACAAGAATCCAATAAGGAATGGTGACTTTCACTTCTTGTTTCTGTGTTGAATGACTGTTCTGTCGACAGTAGCTTTAGGAGGAGTAATGATGCGATATTAAATAAAGATACTTGTCCTGCTGACAACAGATTTTTAACAATAAAGACGTGTAGAGATGATGAACTGAAGAAGTGCTGAAATGTAGCTGAGTGGTTGGTCAGAACTGCTACAGACTCCGGAAAGTCACGTCCAGCAGGAAGGGCCTGGAGGCTGCGGCGTCTCGGCTCTCACCGCCCGTGCGCGGAGCTTGCAGGCGCCCCCCTCGTGTGCGTGCGGCATCTGCTTGAGAGAAACTTGTTGTTATTTTTAAAAACAGTAGTTTTGCTGTCGTGAGGTTCCTTGAATTTCTTTATTGTATTTACTTACCAGTGAATCTGACACATTTCCAGGTGGACTGGCGGCGTTCTTTCGTCACAACAGATGTTAACCCTTACTATGATTCCTTTGTGCGGTGGCAGTTTCTTACGTTAAAGGAAAGAAATAAGATTAAGTTTGGGAAACGGTGAGTGTGCCGCTGAGTTTACTGCGGGGGTAACCGCAGATGGAACCCTGTGACACGTTTCTGGAACGTGCTCATATTAACCTGCGATTCTCTAATGTCCAACGCCGTGCTGGGCGCGGTGAAGCAGCGTGTTCACTGCGCTGGCGGAGTGTGGGGGGTTGTGCTCCTGTTTCCTTTCTTCCGTGGGTACCAGCTCAAAGCAAAACGGGGCCAGTGCTGGCGCTCGTGCGGAAACCGAGTGTGACGGGGTGGGACCAGATTGGCGCGGAGTTTGGAAATGCCATTGAGCAGCCTTTTTTCGTAAAGATCTTTTTTTTCAGCTTTGTCTGTGCATTGTTGTGTTTGTTACTAAATGACAACATACCTTTATCTAGATACACAATTTACTCTCCAAAAGATGGGCAGCCTTGCATGGATCACGACAGGCAAACAGGAGAGGTAATATCTTAGTTGGCATTTACTTGCATTACTTAGAATTTATTTTTCCATTCAGTATTTAAAATCATATCTTATAGTAAAATGTATCTTGTCCGTACAGAGTTACTGGTTCTCAGTTGTCAGTGCCTGTGAGAATGCAGTGAACTTCTCTGCTGAGAGCACCTGTCCTGAAACATGGATGATGCTTTTCCGTGTGATTATTTGGCGTTTTGTGCCAGCAGCACCACTACATCGTATTGCTATCTATTGAAACAAAGCAAATAAGCTGTTATTGACTTATGTGTTGCCGAGATAGCGGCTGTCATGAGTAAACTGTTGGACTTAGGAGTAAAGTATAACATCTCTCGCCAGGCTACGTTTTAGGAAACAGCCGTTTGTGTCAAGGGAAATATGATTTACTTGAAGAAAGCATCAGTGCCTTACAGAGCGTTTGGGTTCGGTTGCCACCCAGACAGGGTTGATCGTCTTTGCTGCTCGAGTCCATGTCGATGTTGATTGCTGTGCTGTTTGTGTGAATTGCAGGGGGTCGGGCCTCAAGAATATACGCTAATAAAAATGAAGGTGTTGGATCCTTATCCTGCAAAGTTAAGGTAAGTCTTGAATTTGTAATGGCAAACAGGTTGATCTTATGGCCAGAAGTGACGGTTACATTAGTCTGTTTTGCCTAATGCATAATTTAGTTCCATCCTGTGAATTCTGTCACTTCAAAGCCTTGGTGTCTGTGTGGAGCTGGTATTCACTAGTCTGTGCGGAACTCAAACTGGAGTGTAAAAAACAGAAAGAAAGTGAAAAACCCGTGAAGAACTTAATGACCCACTTTCCTCTGTTAGGAAATGTTCCTCAAGTGCGTATTGCCTGAAAGGCCTGTTTTGTATTGCCACAAATGTCTTTATTTTGGTGACGTGTAAAATACTTTTTCCTCTCCAGCGGCCTGAGAGGTAAAAACATCTTCCTGGTGGCTGCGACGCTCAGGCCGGAGACCATGTTTGGCCAGACCAACTGCTGGGTGCGCCCGGATATGAAGTACATCGGCTTCGAAACCAGGAGCGGGGATATCTTCATCTGTACGCAGAGGGCGGCCCGGAACATGTCCTACCAGGGCTTCACCAAGGATAACGGCGTCGTGCCCGTTGTCAAGGAGCTGATGGGAGAGGTGAGCGTCCCGCAGGCCGGCCAGGCGCGGCCGTTCCTCTGGAGCCTGCGGTCCCGAAGGGGAGGGAGAGTTCTGCTTGTAAAGACAGCGCAGGAACTTTTACGCAGATGTTGGAGTGGTTAGTGGCTGCCAAGCAAGCGGAAGGCGCTTCCTTGGGCGCTGGGCTCCAGCCGCTGCGGGGGTTGCCCTGGCGCGCTCGCCCGTGCGCACCTGCGTCACTGTTGTCCTCGTGTCGCTGGCGAGGGACTGGGTTTAAGTGACACGTCTGCACACTGGAAGTGCCGTGACTTCTGTGCAGGGGTGGAACAGGACGGGAAAAAAGTGATAGCTAGGAGAGGGTCTGGGAAAAGGGCTTTTTGTTGATGCTGAAACTTGCGGCACATTTTTGTGAACCAAGATTTTTTTTCACATGTACTTCCTCTTTATCTAACTAAATATATATATATATAATCTTTAATATATTTGTTTGTAGTATGTAAGTAATGCCAGCAGATTTAAAGAGTGTCAGCTGGGAGAGCTTACTCAGGAGCGCTGTTTGTAACAACACCGTTTGTCCTGCACAGGAGATCCTGGGCGCTGCGCTTGCTGCGCCCCTCACCACCTACAGAGTTATATACGCGCTTCCCATGCTCACGATCAAGGAGGATAAAGGTGAGAACTGCACAGCAGCGTCTTGCCGACCCATGCTCGATGTGCCCTCAGCGCGTGGTGACCGATCTTTGTGTCTGTTTCTTTGTCAAGGAACTGGAGTGGTGACGAGTGTTCCCTCTGATGCTCCAGATGACATTGCAGCCCTGAGGGATTTGAAAAAGAAACAGGTCGGTCTGAGTTGCTTCTGTTTCTGTTTCCTTTCCCTGGTGTGGGAGGTCGGAAGTAGATCTCCAGTGGGTAAAATGGAGCTCCCTTTAGTGGGAGTTCTGCTGTTCAGCTCGCAATCACAGTGAAGTTAAAACCAGCTGGGCTGGGACAGATGTTTGTTCTCAGACTTGAGAGAGAGTTTTGGATGAGAATTGTGTAACTTGTGTTGCGTGTTAAGGTACAGAACAGTACCAGTGGAATCAAAATAACTTCCTCTTGGGGAAGTGACTTCCAGAGACGAGGTGAAGAGCTCTGTATGAATTTCAAATGAGACTCAAAGTAGCTGTTGCTATTGCAGCGTCAAGAGTACCTGAGTGTCTCAACAGCTGTCCCTGGCTGTTGAATGCTTGTCCTGCTCGTTTTCAGGGTAGAGGGAGAGTGAGAGTGGTGTTTCCACTGTTAAAAATGTAGACAATTATGACAAGGAATCACCTGGGAATGAGATGGGCATTAAGTTCAGGTGTGACAAATGGTGAGAAGGCATGGAAGTGACTTTATCTGCTTTATAATAAGATATTGTGTACAGGAAATACACTATGAATGGATAAAAACCTTTAAGTCCAGTAGATTTTTGTTCTAACTGTATTGCCCTCTTTTTTCCCCTCTTTCAAAGGCTTTGAGGGTGAAGTATGGCATCAGAGACGAAATGGTCCTGCCGTTTGAACCGGTACGAACGCTGCGCTGCGTCCACCTGCAGTACCCTCTGGTCACTGAGGAGCTGCGCCTGCGTTGCCCAGAGCTGCCATTTAAACCCTCCTCAGCAGAGCCAAAGAGTTTAAAGTTTTCATGTTTTGCTATGGTTGTATTATTTGGTCTGTTAGGGTTTGTAACCCAGATTTGTTATTCTGTGCTACACTTCAGAGGTGAAGAAAAGTGTTAATTTCTGTTGGAATTACTATTTTGGAGAATGGGTTGCATCATTCTACTGATAACCTGCTGGCTGGTTGAAGCTTAACAGCCTTAGTGGGCAGATGGTTCCTGTCTCAGCTCTGTGCAGAGCGCCGCAGTCCCTTCGGCTCGTGCGGGGTCACGGATCTGTCCTGCTTAGCAAACGCGGGTGACGGGTAGAGCCGCCCCGGTGTCCCGCGTTGTCCTTGGCTCAGCGCTGGGGTCGTGTCAGGAGGCAGAACCGGGTTGTCGCTCGTCGGAGGGCGGCTCGGGGGTCACGCTGGGGGCTGCCAGGGTTGCTCATCCGAGGAGCAGAATTGCACTAATACTTTAAGTCCTGTGTAACCTGCTCAGTAGTAGATGCTGCAAGTTGTCGCACAGAGTAGCACAGTACAGCACAGTTTGACGTAGCCCAGCACCTGCTGCTGCCAGAGGCCTTGGTCAATATTGCTTTTGGCCACGCCGTCAGCAGCACAAACCCTTCCCGGTAGCTGCACCAACTGCCTTTCTTGCCTTCGTGACCTGCGGTTCAGGCTCCCGCAGCAGCCTTGGGACTGCAAACCAAGCAGGGTGTAGTTATCTCTGTTTTGTTCAATGCGTCACTTCTGGCAAAGCTTGTGAAATCTGAGAAACAAGGCTTTGTGTAGATTTTACTACACGGAGGTAGTTTGAACTGCGTATCTGACACTGTTTTGTTAATTCTCAGGTGCCCATCATTGAAATCCCGGGCTATGGCAACCTTTGTGCTCCGTCGGTCTGCGATGAGCTCAAAATCCAAAGCCAGAATGACAGAGAGAAACTTGCTGAGGCCAAGGAGAGGGTGTACCTGAAGGGCTTCTATGAGGGAGTGAGTAACACAAGATTCTCGTGTTTCCTTGCTGAGCTTCATTAGCAGAAAACAAGTTGGTAAATATGATGAATTTAAAAAAAAAAAGGCTGCAAGCAAGAGGGAGTTTCCTTCTCCCGCAGGCGGGTTCCCGGCCCCCCCCGCGGCCGCGCTGCGCCGGCGCGCAGTGACCCCGCTCTGGGGAGCGGAGCCGTTCTGCTGCGAGTGCTCATTTGGAAACTGGTGTGAAAGAGCCACGTGTCGGGCCGTGCTGTGGCTGGCTGTCTTTTTTATCCCGTGTCTTTACTCATGGAATGGCTTGCGGTGGTACATTTGTCAGCTGTTTACTTGAAAGCTGGTAATGATTTTTATTTCTGATTAGCTGTGTTTGATTTGCCTCTGTGTGTGCTGACATGTATACAAACTCATTTTGGGTAAAGATGGCTGTCTATTTAATGAAAAACATAAAATCTCGGTATTGCCATTTTTTGCAGTAACTGCTACTTCATGTTGCTCTAAAGAGCCATTGCACCTATTTCTTGTTAATTAACAAAATCAACTCCTGTGACTCGTCTTTTACAGGTAATGTTGGTGGATGGATTCAAGGGACAAAAAGTTCAAGATGTCAAGAAGGTTATTCAGAAGATGATGGTGGATAATGTATGTGGTAGCGTGCACGCGGTCTGTTCCGTTACCCGCTTTGTCCTTCTCACAGCGGCCGTGTTGCCGAAGAGCCCTCTGTTCTGGGTCTGGAGTGCTCTGTGCTGCTGTGGGTTGCGCCGGAGCGTGAAATGCTGCTGAGGAGGAGCCTGGTGTCCGGGACCGGGTGGGATGAGCAGCTCATTAGAGACCCGGTGCTGCCTCATCCGTCGCCTCGCCTGGGAAGTGCTCGGTGCTCTGCTTCAGTCTTCTGTGTGGCTGGGAAGATGCTGAAGCTGTGAGATCCCGATTGTCAGTGGTTTTCAAGCCGAGCATAGGGTTCCCTGATTAATATTGCTTTTGGCCACAATATCCCGTTCTTTACAGAGTTACGTGAACGGATACCTCAGAAAAGCATGTAGTCAAGTGTTGCCCTCGTTCTGCTAAAGCGGATTCTGAGGCAGGGGGCCTGTGCAGGGATGAAAGCCGTGCGATAAATGCTGTAAACCAGATCGGAACAGAGAGGATGCTTTTCAGCAATTTGTGAGGATTTTCAAGACTTTGCTTAGTACATAATTCTTAGCTTTTATTACCCTTCCAACTCTTAGGGTGAAGCCATGATTTATATGGAACCTGAGAAACAAGTTATATCAAGGTCTGCTGATGAATGTGTCGTGGCCCTTTGTGACCAGTGGTAAGTGCAGTAGAGCTGGAGTTATAAAGTTACTACTGAATTATGTCCTGCTTGTGGATTGCTTTATTACATTAAGCTTTTCCTGACTGTAGGTACTTAGATTACGGTGAAGAGAACTGGAAGAAACAGGCATCAGAGTGCTTGAAACATCTAGAGACGTAAGTTACAAGAGCGGGTGTGAAGGGGAGCAGTGGTTTTGGGTGGTGGGCTGAGAGGGGTCATTAGTGGTAGCCTGTTTGTTACAGGTTTTGTGAGGAGACCAGGAGGAATTTTGAAGCTACCTTGGGTTGGCTGCAGGAGCACGCGTGCTCCAGGACGTACGGCCTAGGTAGGCAAAACGCTCCTTTTCTCACCCAGCGAGGACGGTGCCGCTGCTTTTGGGAGGCTTAAGTGGTAGCCAGAACCCAGACTGGTTTGGGTAACGCAGAGCAGGTTTAGCCAACTTGCATCTCGATGCAGCGTCCTGGGGGAGCCACGTGGTCCCAAACACACGTGGCCAAGGCGGTTTTATCTTTGCGCTGCTGTAGTGATTCTGCACAGCATCTCTGTCGCTCTTTGCCTGGGCCGTCAGTTGGGAAGGGACCTCAGAAGAAGGTCCTAATACCATTTCTTGGGTGTTCTCGCATTCTGTCGAGCCTCTGTCTTGTGCAGCCTGTGACACGGGACGGCTGTTGTAACTGTTGTAATACACAGCGAGTGATCATGAGCTGGAGTTTGTAGCCAGCTTCTTAATGCAACCAAACAAAAATAGCAAGTATTTTCTCTTTAGTAAAATTTTCAAATGCATACATTGAACTTTAAAAAAGGGTTTTTAAAAGTGTAAACATGAGTACCTGCATACGTACGTGTGTATGTATACATGTTCCACTGAAAGTCAAACTGTGCCCGTGTGCTCGTGCGTCGGGCGCGTTGGGGCCGCTCCCGAGCGTCCGTGCTCCTGAGCGTGCCCACCCCTGGTTGCCCGGCAGGGACGCGGCTGCCGTGGGACGAGCAGTGGCTGATCGAGTCTCTCTCCGACTCCACCATCTACATGGCCTATTACACCGTGGCTCACCTGCTGCAGGGGGGGGACCTGCGGGGCCAGGGGGACCCTCCGCTGGGCATCAGGTGAGTCGGCTTGTTTCCTGGGCTGTGCTTATCTCATCTCCTGAGCTGCTCTTGACAAGCGCTGAGTGGCTGATTCGTTGATTCTGTGTTTAAAAAGCATTGTTAACAGTTAACCTGCTGTCAGCTGAAGTTACAGTAAAGCTGCAGAAGAGGAATAGAGAAAGAGAAAGGAGTGTGGTGGCCAGAGAGTGGAGGGATGTCCCTCAAAGCAGAACTGCGCAGAGTCAGTCACCATGTTTAACGCTCTTTGGCTTGCCTCGGAACGGCCCTTGCCGGCTGTTTGAGAGGCTGGGTGCAGGGCTGCTGAGGTGTCTCTGCTCTCTGGGGCTGCTTTGTAACTGCAAAACACTCTGATTCAGTGTACAAAGCGGGCAAGATTTCGTCACTGTGTTTGAAGCTGGTGACTCTCCTAGAAGCTCAGAGCCGTCTTTTGTCTGCAGCTGGTGTGTGGAAACTTGGAAAGTACGAGGGAGAAGGCGTTTGTACCAAAACACATCCCAAGGCTGCTCTGCGGCCTCTTGGTTGGAGGGGTTGTGAACTTCGGTGGTGGAGATCAGAGCTGAGACTGTAACAACTCACCTGGGGTTGAAAACCCGTTGCCAGTCTTGCCTTGAGTCTGATGCTCTAATTCTGCATGTTTTATAAACTGTTTTCTGGAGTAGCTTACACGCTGGAACTGGAACTTCCCTCCTTCAGTGCTATAACTAATCTGAAAACTATTTCCAAAGTGAAGTTTCTTACAAACAGAAATAGTTCTGAAAGACTTGGCAAGGCTTTAATTTGGGCTCAAAGCTCGCTAATTATAGAGAGGCTACCTACACACTAGTAATGCCTGGAAACAGACTTTGAAGTGAGCATCCCGAGCTCCGAATTATAGATTTGATGTAATGAAGTGTATGCAATTAGAATGTGCTCTTACGTGAGTAGATAACATAGAGTTAGCAGGTGCTTTTTGCTAAGGCTGGCTCTGCGGGGTGAACTGAAGGGGGTTTACGGCCCGCCGTGTCGGTCACACTGGGTCACAGTGATCTTTGGCACTAACACAGCAGCTCAGTCACAGCAACTGAACCACAGAACCGTGACTGCCAGAGCTAAACCAGCAAACAGTGCGTGTTGGATTTATCTGCGCTGGCGCTGTCGCCCGTCACTTGACCCCGTCGTTCAGTGTGTCCCGCGGTGCTCTGGGTCCACAGCGCGCCTCCGCGCAGCACCGGCCCGAGCACCTGAGCAGATGTTAACAAGTAGTGAACTCTGATTTGAGATGGTTTAATTTGTGATGCGTGCAGGTAGGATCTGGTGGACTCCAGTGGAATTCTAAGGAGCTAGGAAAACATGGTATTTGTTTATTGCAGGCCAGGGGCTGCAGAGCTCTGGGTCTGAGTTGCATCTCATCAGTGTTTTCATTCAAAATTGTGGACCCTGCCGCTAGTAATTGGTAAAATGTCCTGCAGTAAATGTTGATAATGAGTGGGATCGTTCTCTTCAGAGACTGCTGATTCCTTCCATGTACCAGGCGGCCTTGTGCTGTACAGGCGTTTTTCCTGCGGAGCGCAGGGGATGCTGGTGACCCGGACACAGCTCGGGAGTCGGCCCGGCTGGGCTCAGCCCGGCTCAGGAGTCTGCCCGGCTCAGGAGCTGGCTCAGCTCAGCCCGGCTCAGGAGTCTGCCCGGCTCAGGAGCTGGCTCAGCTCAGCCCGGCTCAGGAGTCTGCCCGGCTCAGGAGCTGGCTCAGCTCAGCCCGGCTCAGGAGTCTGCCCGGCTCAGGAGCTGGCTCAGCTCAGCCCGGCTCAGGAGTCGGCCCGGCTCAGGAGCTGGCTCAGCTCAGCCCGGCTCAGGAGTCGGCCCGGCTCAGGAGCTGGCTCAGCTCAGCCTGGCTCAGGAGCCAGCCCGCCTCGGCTCGGGAGTCAGTTTGGGTCGCAGGTGGTGCCGGGCAGGGGCCGGGTGGCATCTGGAAGAGAAATCACCAGGTTTCCAGGACATCCAAGATTATGTTTAATTGTTAATTACTTTTTCTTTACGGGAGTGCTCATGCTTTCTTAGGAAACATCAAAGGACATTTTAAGCAGAGCATGGCTCGAGCAGTTCTGATTTTGTTTCTCATGTTGGACTCACTCATCTGATCTCACACTCTGCTTATCAAGTGGAATGTGTTGTCAGAATGAATCATTGAGTTTTAAGCTGTCGTACTCAAAGTGCTGTGGATGCAAGTGGAGTGTTTATTGCCATCTCATTATGGGACTGATTCTGTGCAGGGCACATCAAATGAGCAAGCAGGTTTGGGACTACATCTTCTTCAAGGCAGCTCCGTTTCCTAAAACAGACATTCCCAAAGAGAAGTTGGACAAGCTGAAGGAGGAGTTTGAATTTTGGTATCCTGTGGATCTCAGAGTTTCTGGCAAGGATCTGGTGCCCAATCACCTGTCGTACTACCTGTACAACCACGTGGCCATGTGGGCAGAGCAGAGGTGAGTGTGGGGCGTGCAGGACAGCGGTGCTGGGCAGGCCGTGGGGCTGGGAGGCTAATGCTTTTGGGCAGTCCGGGGGTCTGGGAAGCTAATGGCTTTTTGTGACCTACAACCCTCAGAATTAGGTTGAGAATGTGTTCTTATTGTGACTTTGCTGCAGTTGTTTATAGTAGAAGTTATTAGGGCTTTTTCCTCCTTTGGGAGTGGCCAGACTACTAAGTAGCAGCACCTGGAGCCAAATCCAAATGCAGCTGATGTTAGAGTTGTGGTGTTTGGTATTTTTCGTTGGTGGTAACTCTATGGGGGCATAAAATGCCAAATGTTGTCTGTAAATATCTCCTCCTATGTTTTTTCCAGTGTCAAATTGTATTCCTGCACTGGATTTTTGAGCAACTTCATCATCATTAGGTTTTCTTAGTTACTTCTCAAGGATCATCAGAGCAGTGTGTCCATATTCCCATGGACTGTGCAGCGCAGGCTGAGACTCTTTGGTCACGGCATGTTTTTAGAAAGATGTGGTTCTGTGCACTAGGGTGCTATGTTTGCATTCTCCTCTCAAGAGCTGTATAAAACTGTGTATGGGAAGAGCTGCTTTCTGACGTATGGTAGAGACGGGGTGGGGAGTGCGGTATGTGCCACGTATGGTAGAGACGGGGTGGGGAGTGCGGTATGTGCCACGTATGGTAGAGACGGGGTGGGGAGTGCGGTATGTATGTGCCACGTATGGTAGAGACGGGGTGGGGAGTGCGGTATGTATGTGCCATGTATGATAGAGACGGGGTGGGGAGTGCGGTATGTATGTGCCATGTATGGTAGAGACGGGGTGGGGAGTGCAGTGGGTATGTGCCACGTATGGTAGAGACGGGGTGGGGAGTGCGGTATGTATGTGCCATGTATGGTAGAGACGGGGTGGGGAGTGCGGTATGTATGTGCCATGTATGGTAGAGACGGGGCGGGGAGTGCGGTATGTATGTGCCACGTATGGTAGAGACGGGGTGGGGAGTGCAGTATCCGCTGCTCCGCTGCGTGGGGTGCATGGGGCTGCACTATGGGCAGTGCCAGGCACTGGGATAAATGGGATAAACTGGGACAGATGCAGCTGGAGAGGAGCAGGTGCAGCGAGCGAGGTGCAGTGGTGAGTGCAGCGCTCCCTGCGGTGACAATCCCTGACCTTCGACTGCAGTCCTTTTCGTCTTTGAAGACATTCCTAGATATTTTTGGAAGATTCCACTTCAGACGTTCATCCTGAACTGGAGCATCAAATGTTTGTTCTTTTTTTTAAAGAGAAAATATGTTTACTTGAGCAAAAGCTTTGGATCTTGTCTTCAAACAGAGACAAATGGCCCGTGGCTGTGAGAGCAAATGGACACCTGCTCCTCAATTCGGAGAAGGTACGGTGGGGACTCGTGGCGGAGCGGTTTTGTGGCTGTCAGAACAGGCACGTGCTGCCAGGCCGGGAAGTTCCTTCTCGGAATTTGGGAAAGCGGTGAAAGGTCTCGTTTCCTTATTGGCGCCCTCCAGTTTTGCACCGGAGGTGCAGAGCTGCCTTTCCTCCCGTCCCGCTGAACGCTCCTCTTAAGTCAGCTCTTGTACAGCTTCACCAGCTTGGTCAAGATTTCAGTGCATTTCTGCAAAGTTTTAGGGTAATATAGAACATAGAATGATTTTCTTTTTCAGTAAATTTCAGCTTTATTAAGCATTGCAGTAGGTGCAGTGAGAGGAAACAGTTTGTGCCAATAACTTGCTAATGTGTGCAAGCCCTGAAATTGAATGTCATTGAATTTCAAAGAGCCCAAACCTATGAATTAGGCCTTGCAGGCTGTCCAATATGAACCAAAAAACCCCACCAGAGTCCTTCTTGAGGAGGTAAGGCAGGATGAGCTGAAAACACGAATTTTGAAGTAGTATTTAAGTAATATTAAGGGCAAGTCTCAAGTGCAACATTCCGCAGAGTCCCGTCTGCTTGTGCTGCGGGACTTTGTTCAGATCTACCAAACCGCTTTTGCGGTGGCTCAAGGAGAACGTGCTTTCCCAGTGGCTTCCCCAAGCGCTTGTGTCTGTCTCGCTCATCCAACGCCAAAATGGATGTGTGAACAAACCAAGACTCTTCTGTTTCTTCCAGATGTCCAAATCTACAGGCAACTTCCTTACTCTGTCTCAAGCTGTGGACAAGTTTTCTGCAGATGGTGAGTACGTCCTGACCTGCTGCTGGGTTCAGTTGGGCCAGAAGGGCTAACGTCGGTGTTTTGCTCCCAGAGAAGCAGGGGGTTTGTTGGAGTAATGAATTGCAATGAATCTGCCGCTTACCACCTGTTCTTGTTTGAGAAGCTGAGCTCTGTGTAGAACGTTGGGATGTGTGTTGGCACAACAGCCGTTGGAACCAGGAGCGGCTCCTGGTGCTCAGCCCCGCGAAAGGGGCCTGTTTGGTTTCTCCACGTTGGCTCCAGAGCTGGGAACGCAGGACGCGGGCGGCTGATCCACGCGGGGTGCGCCTGCGGTCCCCGCGGGCTGTACCGTACCCGGTTCTCGGTGTGCGTGGCTCCCTCCGGAGCGGCGGTACCCGCCAGGCGCCTCTGGCTGCACAGGCAGTGTGTGAATTCACCTGGCGTTTTACTGACTGACAACGCGCAGTCAGTTGCGGTGAAGTAGAGCCCCTGCTAACTGTGTGCCGGCCGTGTTAGCTGAGCCCGTTTCTTCCAGGCATGCGGTTGGCCTTGGCTGATGCTGGAGACACGGTTGAAGATGCCAACTTTGTGGAAGCCATGGCAGATGCTGGTATTCTTCGTCTCTACACGTGGGTGGAGTGGGTGAAGGAGATGATTGCAAACAGAGACAGTCTGAGAAGTGGTCCTGCCAACACCTTCAACGACAGAGTCTTTGCCAGGTGCTGTACCAAGGCTAACAATGCACTTTGATCCTTTTCTTTCTTGCAAGCAGCACCTCTGTAGGTTTGTTTATTCCTACAAATTAGTGAATTCTGTAAAACAAACCACATTACAGAGCGGGTGATGTGACTGTGCTGCACCGGTGACATTGGGAGTGGTGGTTTATATGGTGTTGCTGTTATGTGGTAGACCATGCAGTATTGATGTGTTCATTTCCTTCCCTCCCCAGTGAAATGAGCGCAGGCATCATGAAGACAGACCAAAATTATGAGAAGATGATGTTTAAGGAAGCTCTGAAAACTGGCTTCTTTGAATTCCAGGTAAGAGCTATCTTTTTAGGTATAAGAAACTAACACTTGGTATTTGGTACTTCGTAGATTTCTTTTGATCCTGATGTCTCAGATCCCTAATTATACAGCTGAATTGGAATCAGAATTGTGCCAAGAAACATGAGTGCTGTAATGGAATCAATCTGAAATCGTGAAGGTCTGCTTTTGTCCTTTCTGCAAAAGTCTAGAGGAAGAGAACTGTACTGCGAATAGTCCTGATATTTAGTATGACTGAAGAGCTGCTCAAAAAAAGACACTATTAAAAAGTGTTTCCTTTCTTTAGCTGCTTGTAATAAGGAACTCTGCATGAGAAATCCAGATAGTGCACCAACAAAACTGTTGGGAAGCAGAGTGCTTTTTGATGTGTTCCATAAACCACGTATCTGGACTGTCTGCTGAACATGCCGCTTCGCTTGGTGAATTACAGAGTCCTTTATGTGGCCCCTTTATGATAATCGGCAGTGTGATTAAGTGGGCTGAATTATTTGTGTGACGGGTCATACTCATTGCCCTTTTCTCGGTATCTTTACGCCAGCTGTTGGGGTGATAGTGCCTGATGCACAATTGTGGATGTTTTTGGTTTATGTCGTGCCAATAAAGAGTTTTTTCAAAGCAGAAGTCAATGGCCACCTGACAGGCTCGCGCTGCGGGGTGTCAGGAAAGCACTGTTCTCGCAGTCATCCCTCATCGAGTTCTCAGCTGCTCGCGTTCTGGAGGAAGCTGGAGCGAAGGGCTCTGTTTCCTCCGCGTTTCTCCGGGGCAGCTGCAGCGCGTTAATGGCCGTGGCCTTGGCTGTGTTTCAGGCGGCAAAAGACAAATACCGGGAGCTGGCGATCGAAGGGATGCACAGAGAGCTGGTGTTCCAGTTCATTGAGGTTCAGACCCTGCTCCTGGCTCCCATCTGTCCCCACCTGTGTGAGCACGTCTGGTCACTGCTGGGAAAGGTACCCATGTTCCTACTCTGGCACCTGATTAGGATCTAGACTTCTGTTGATTTTTAGTAACGCTTGTATCAGGCTGATGGATATCTCTTATATGCAAGTAGAAGAAACATATGTCATATAATACAAAGAGCCATAATACTTTATAGTCTATAGAGCAGTGAACATATAGAGTTAGCCTGTTACTGTCATGATATATACAGCCTTAATGCAAGTCACTTTGGTTGTCTTCTCACAAAGAGGTGATCTAAATTGAACCCAAGGGCTGCGATATCCCTACGCTTACACGTGAAGGAGGCGTTTGTTTAATGGCCTCGTGCCTGTAGATGAAGTTCTGTAGCTGTGCTGTAGCTCATGGAGCTTCAGACCGTCTGAACTCCAGCTGCCAGTCGAGCTGTGACGGGTTGCAAGACCACCCGATGCTGCTGTGTTTCCATCTCGGCGCGTCACTCCTTCTGCTCTCCGCAGCCCGATTCCATCATGAGAGCCTCGTGGCCAGCAGCAGGTCCCGTGGACGAGGTTCTCATTCGCTCCTCTCAGTACCTGATGGAGGCGGCTCACGACCTGCGGCTCCGGCTCAAGAACTACCTGACGCCTGTGAAGGGGAAGGTGAGGCGAGCGGGGTCTGCCCGGGCGCGGGTGCTGGGTTGTTCTGCGTTGCTGAATGTTCTCCTTTGTTCCCCAGAAAGGCGCCGGGGAGCCGTGCGAGAGGCCGTCGCACTGCACGGTGTTCGTGGCGCGCAGCTACCCGCCCTGGCAGCACACCGCCCTGTCGGCCCTGCGCAGGCACTACCAGGTGCTCGCCCTTCCGCCTCCCGGGGCCGCGGGGCTGCTTTGCTGGGGCTCTTTCTATCTGGAAAAGGCTTGTAAGCTGTAATTTGGTACCAATTTATTGAAATACGAAGCAAGGTTGTTTTAATTTTCTTTATGCTTCAACAGCTGTGCAGTGAATTTTGGTGCTTAAAAAATTTCCCAAGGAATGTCATTGATCTGACAATTTGATTTCGTTGGTTTTTGGCAATCTGAGTAAAAAGTGGCCCATATTCTGTTATTTTTTTTCATTTATAAGTGGATAGCATTTAAAATACTCTTCACAGCTGCATTTCTGGGGAAACATTGACTGGCAGATTAATGCTGCCGTACTATGCATGTGCTGTTTTGGTCCCTGAATAGGTGTGTTCTTACAAGAACTGTGTTGAAATGGAATCTATTAGTCATAAGTAGAAGAAAGGAGCTTTTGTGGCAGCAGAAGAACCTCTGCCGTGGGGATCTTGATTAACTGTCCTCTGAGCACATCAGTGTTGGAGCTGGAGGAGTCGGGACTCTGATGTAACTTGTGGGGTTGAAGTAAACCAACATTCCTCATGTGAGGTTTGGTTTGGTGCTATTAAACTGTGGGCATTCCATGGGCTGTTTTCTGCATCACCATCAATCTGCTGTTTGGTCTGATGCACTAAATAGAGTTGTCGCAAATGCATACATTTTGGATGTAAAACCCAAACAATTCAGGAAGTTAGTGCTTAAAAATGTGCTTGTGATAAGGCTCAGGTGTGGGTTTAAAGTGCATTCTGGCAGAAGGCAATGGCAGCGCAGTGCTGCCTGGCCTGAGTGGCAGTGCTTAGCTGGGCCTCTTGGGCAGAGCTTTAAAATTTTAGTTTTAAAATACCTCAAAGGGATGAGAAAATTATTTATGTGGAATCAATGCTAATGCCAAACCTTGCTGGTATTATGGGAAAGCAGAGAAGGTTTATGATACTAAAGGGCAAGTTCTTTTTAGTGATACCTGTCCTTTTAAATTGTCGTTCGTCAGGTCAGCGGCGGCCGCCTGCCCGACAATAAAGTCATTGCCGGGGAGCTCAGCGCCCTGCCGGAGCTGAAGAAGTACATGAAGAAGGTTATGCCGTTTGTTGCCATGATCAAGGTCTGTGCCAGAGGGACAGTTCTTGCCTAGAAAAAGCTGCTGTGAATGGAAGGTGTCAGAGGCAGCGTTAGCCTGTGACATTGTGCACGGCCGGTGTTCCCTTCACGTCACCCCTGGGTCTCCTGCTGCCTTTGGCCTTCGGTCTCTGTCCTGCCCCTGGCTTGTATGGCATCGTCATGGCTTGGTTTAGACTTCTGTGACGTCTCTCGGAGATTCGATGGAAACGTCTCTATGTGAAGTGGCCCGGGTGGTCCAGTGGTCTGGTGGAGGTCTGGTAGTTTGTGTATTTTGCGGGTGGTACAGCCTGTGCCTCACATACAGGTGGATTCCCCTGCATTTGGAATGCTGATGCTCACCCGGTGATTCAGCCCTTGGCTTGTGAAAAGCAGGAGCCAATTGCACATAAAGATGTAGAAACGTCTGGGCTATGCAGATCAGTGGGTTTTTCTCTGAAACCAATTATTCAGCAATTCCAGTGTTCGAAGTGCTTTTCTACATGTGCTTCCTGTTTGTCAAAGGAGAGGTTAAACGTAAAGAAAGTGCGTGATTCGCTCCGTACTAACGCAGGGGATGTTTTACACGGCGCCGGCAGCGGGCGGCACAGCCGCGTGCGGAGCCGCCGGGGCCGGACGGGGACGGGGACACCCCCGGGACACAGCTCTGCTTCAGGACAAAGCCTCACGTAGTTTTTGTATTGCCTTTAATACTCTGTCTCTTGTGGCCGCTGCTGTCGGCTCTCTGGACTAATTAAGTGACTTTTATGTTGCCACATAAAGTAGTTGTTATTTCCCTGCAGAGAACCTGTTTCACAGCTGCTGTGAATGTGTCCGGTTGTTGTGTGCTTGTCCCTCCTTCTAATCTGGGGCAGAAGTCTGAATCTCCTCCTGTGAAATACCACTGAAATGCTGACTTATTTTGTGAATT